>NC_141599.1:42065187-43265187 GCF_047967505.1 Dipteris shenzhenensis
AAGGGGAAGGGAGAGAGAGAGAAGGGGAAGGGAGAGAGTGAGAATGGGGGAGGTGGGGTGGGAGGATGGGGGCGGCAACGAGAGAGAAGGGGGGGGAGAGAAGGGGGGGAGAGAGAGAGAAAGGGGTGTGAGTTTAAAAAAGATAAAATATAAATTTTATCTTTTTTAAACTCACAACCTTAGTGTATTAAAAAGAATAATGGAAAATAGATTATTTTTTGCTTTTAATTCGCAACCTAAGGATATTAAAAAGAACAATGGAAAAGAAATTATTTCTTGCTTTTCTTCGCTTCGACGGTTGGTGTAGTCTAGATTAGCATAGATTAGTTTGTCCTTAGAGGAGAGAACTCCAAAAAAACCAATCAAAGCCATGCTCAAAATTTCCCGACTAGTTCCTAATCGGAGTCAGTCCATTCGTTTACATTCGGTTTCATAGTCACAACAACCCTACCATTTAAGCAACGATTAAGGTTTTTAAACTTTCAAGATGATTGAAAGTTGTATCAGTGGACATGACAGATTATAGTTGTGGAAGTTGACAGAGCATTTTACACTTATATCAGTTGCGGGAGTTGACAGAGCATTTTGCACTTATATATGACAGACTTCAAATTTGTATTCAGAGATCATTGTAAATCCTTATTTTTTTTCACATTTATGCTCTAAGCCTTGTAAAGCCTTTTAGGCTATTCCCAAAGCATTTATGCTCTAAGCCTTGTAAAGCCTTTTATGCTATTCCCAAAGCATGAAATTGATACTTATATGATTGGGAAGAATAAAAACTTGAGGTGTATTAATGGGACTCATTGTACTTTTGATTTTTCAAAGTAATTGTAGTTTGTCAAAGTACTTAAAATTTGTGTTGTGCTTGAATACAGGATGGATCTTGAGGCTACAGCATTTGTCAATGGTATGACACTGAAATACAATGGAAGAATTTATGCCCCAAAGGACTTCACAAATTGGACAGTTGTTGACACAACAAAGAAAGCATGGTTCTTGGTCTTAAGTAAAGGAAATCTCATTCTAGTGATGACAAAGAGAGAGTTGGAGAAAGATGAGTGGGCATCAAATGTATCTTTCTCAAAGAGCAATTTGATTCAAGGGGGCACCTTAGTAGGAATAAAAATTGAAAAAGACAGCAGTACAATGATGATTTACACAAAGTCAAGAATGAGCAACAGATCGTTTCTTCTTTCTAAGAAAGATGCAATGCACTTTGTGATGCCGCCACCAAAAGCACCTAGATTTCCTGAATTGGTTCCTGCATTGGAGATCCTTCAACATGTGTGGGAGGAATTTCCCATTGAGGAAGCAAGAAAAATGCAGTCAAAGATTATCCTTGAATACTTTCAGGGTGTCATCCAACAAGGTTCAACTTCATTGGAGGGACCTAAGGTGCAAGAATCCACACATGAGAAAGGAAGTGATGAGACACGCCATGTAGACCTGGTTCATGGTAATACAAATGAGAGAGGAAGTGGAGTGGATGAGACAGAACACATTGTAGCAATGGATGAGGGTCTTGTACACGTGGATGCTTACAAGGGATCTATATCTGAGACAGGAATTGAATTGGTGGAGACCGGACATGCACATGCATCTCAGACAGAAATTGAATTGAGTGAGACACGACATGCATCAAATAAGACAGGACATGCACACACATCTCTTGTTCATGGTATTACTCACTTAGATGGTGTAACTCATGAAGTTGATGGAATAACAGAACAAGTGAAGCCCTTAAGTATACCTGAAGTTGAGGCAATAGAAGAAGAAGTAGGGCGATCTAAAGCAGTTCACATTGAGCCCCTAAAAAATAAACCTCGATGTCAAATGCAAAAGGCAAGTACTTCACGAGCTACAGTTCCAAGTCCTATAACTGGAAAAAGAGGTCGTTCATATACAAAGAAAGGGCAAAGAAGAGAAGAGGAAGAACATGAAGAGGATGCGGAGGGTCTTGAAATGGAGTCAGATCTAGAAGCAGAAATGTTATCAATGAAGAACCTAAATCTTCGCTTGAATGAGGCTGTGACAGATGAGGATCCAGGATATATATGGGGCCAGAAGACTCAAGTTATACATGCTTCAACAGTGGTCAAAGCAAGTGTCTTCACCAACAGCAGGACCTTAGATACAGCCTATGCTGAAAAGGTTTTTCAGGCTTTGATTGATGGAAAAAAACCAGTTGTTTCTAATTTGGTACTCCGTCCAAGAACATTTTGGCCAGTCATGGGAGATTATAGTCAATCCATCAATTTCTCTCAGCCTATAGATTTTGAGATGCAATTCACTAAGTTCCTCGGAAAACAAGTTCCCTGACTTCAAGAAGGACAGAGTTCAGTGAATGATCCAGAACGACATATAAGGGATGCCAAGAGAAATTTCTTAGCTCATTGTACATTTGAGGCAATAGATGGTCAGCACTATGCCTATGCTTGTAATGAGCGCTCTAGAGATGCATACAAGAAAGGAGAAATTACTTATCAAACCTTCGCGAGTGTGCCTCAATTTCACTACTATTCTGCATGCATCTGTATCTTCAAGAACAAGAAAAAATATTTGATTGAGTCGGAAAGACTTAATCATGACATTTATGCACTACAAAAAATCACCTCCACTTCAGAGATGTTGCTCAAAGCTAGGACCATATGGAAAACTTTTAATTCTCCTTTGAACACTCTCAAAAGAACTGCAACTAAAGTGGAAGTGGATAATCTTGTTGACTTCTACACATGCTTGAGTGCCATTGTACCAAGGGGAAAGCAGGAAAGAGCAGAGGTGATTACAAGCTTCAAGATAGTAAGGGATAGGTATCAAGACTACACAAGCATACTTTTCCGTAGTGATGAAGTTTTTCATCAGATCAAAGACGTGTGTCTTGCATGTGAGAAAGGAGATGTTACATATGAGGCTCCATCATTGATTAAAGAGAAGGCAAAGAAGATTGAGAAAAAAGAGATGACAGCTCGGATGTGGAGGCCTTTAAGAAACCTACCAGACAAATACGCAAGTCTTGCTGCAGAGAAATTAATGTCCAAAGAATGGTTTTTTGGCAAAAAGAATAAAGATCATTGCATGGAAGATTGCATCATCCAACAGGTCAAGCGTGATGCAGTAAAGAGTGCAATTGAATATTTATTGGGAGAAAAAAATATTCCAATTAGCCAATGCAAAATTGATCATAACATTGTGAGGCAGATGGCATCAGCTTTACCGCCAGCTAAACAGAAGGCTTGGGCGCATAAATGGGTGAAGGTAGAAGATGATGGATTTGAAATTACTCCCTCTATGAGAAGTGACATTCCGGAAAATGTGTATGCATATGCACAAAAAGTCATCAATAACCACACTCTCAGAAAAGAAAAAACTTTGAACAAGGGCTTTTATTTCATACATGAAATCATTTCAGAGTCTGGAAAGAGTGTTGAGTGCAAGGGAGTTTCATTGAATGATTTTTTGTCCGACGACACTGCTTGGGAGAGACCTCAGCTTTTCTTTGTCTATGAAATATCACCGGATGACATCTGTCAACTCCTTGACAGAATATTACATACCACCATTGGTAGAGTGGGACAATGTAATATAGTCATATTTGCTGATAAAGATGACAAGGAACAAATGTCTGCTACCCTAGAAAAACAATATGGCAATGAGGTCAAGATTTACAATGGGATATACTCAAGAAAAAGGGACAAGAGAGAATGCGGTCTCAAGATACAGAGTCTAGAAACCTTTTTCTTGTGCATGAAGAGCCCTTACAATGATCACTCCTTACAAAACAATATAAGAGGGAATGCAAAGAGATTGCAACTACTGCTGGAAGAGCATGAAGCTCCAAGTCCCCTCCATCGCAATGCAAATCACTATGAAAGACCAGCAAAAAGTGCTGATCTTTTAATTAGTATGATGGAATTTTTGCTACCGTCCAGATGGGAAGTCACATTGTGCCAAATGGGACATCTGTTTGAAGCTCTTATCAGAAAAGGACACAATGTAAATATTATTGATAGCCCTGCTTGCTTGGAATACCTTGATACCGTGGCTTCTCTCACAATAAAGTTTGATAAGAAAGGTCCGATCTCACATGAAGAGGATGACATAGAGATGATCATGTATGATGAGAGCAAGAAAGATGATGAAAATGATCAAAGCTCTGGATATAATAGTGAGGACACCAGCGATAGCAAGGAAGCAGAAGAAGATGGATATGACACTGACCTTGCCTCTGAAGGTTACATAAAAAGACCACAAAGATATGTAGAGGTATGAAAAATTATGTTTAATTTTCTTTATTCATTTAAAGGTCTTTTTAAATTTATAATTCATTTAAAATTTTGAATCTCATAATTATTTTATCCTTTTATAGGAGAAGGGAGAGGAGGAGGATCAGGAGGACATAGCTGGAGTAGAGAATATAGAAAGCTCATCTCAAGAAAAGCTCTGCTCTGGCTATCCATCGGATGACTCTAGAAAATAATCATACATTGTAGCAAATGGAGAAGTCATTTCAAGTTAGGTTTCAAGTTCGAGAACAACCTCTTACTTTTATATTCGATGAATAGAAAATAATCATACATTGTAGCAAATGGAGAAGTCATTTCAAGTTAGGTTTCAAGTTCGAGAACAACCTCTTACTTTTATATTCGATGAAGAGGACATTTCAATCCTCATAAACTTCAAGAAAGAGGTCAATGACAAGGTTATAATAGCCATCCTCAGGTTTGACACAAACTTTTTACTGACTTTATGCTTTTGTATTTCCATTGGATCAAATGAACTAATATTCTTTTCTTTTTATTGCAGTAGTATGGTTTTACAACAGCTTCTGCTATATATACAAAGATGTGCATATATGGTCGATCCTCTTATTTCAAGTGTACTTAGCAATAAGCAGAAGACCATAGATGATGTTTTTAAGTGGTTGCAACCTATTGATTTGACTGCGGCACGAGTTATCTTTACCACATATCACGAGGAGTGAGTATCAATCCCTACCTAGCTTATCTCTTACATTGTGGAGGATTATATCAAATAGTAATTATTCTTAATTGATAATGCAGCTTGCATTGGAGCTTGGTAATTGTGGACATCTTAGCCAAGCAATGCTTCTTTGTCAATTCAATAGCATCTATCCATGGCAGTGTGTCAGAGTAAGTATAACCTACTTGTGTCATAATTATGTCAATGAGATGCATCCTATGCAATGCGCACATTCATTTATGTTTTCTATTTTGATGTGTAGATCTGCTCGAAAGTTGGTAAGTGCTATAGATGCACTTATGCAAATGGAGGGTGACTTGGAAGATCAAATAGAGTATGTAACATGCCCTGCAGCGAAGCAGAATGATGACCACAGTTGTGGGTGGAGAGTCGGATATAACTGCTTTTTGCTCCTTGCTCAAATTTTTAATTTGAGAGGCGGTGAAACCTCATTGTCCACATATATAGACTTGCATCTATATGCATTTATGTCATCTATCATTAAGGCATTTATTGATAATGTGGTAGAGCATCCAGAGGAAACATTGGTTACTACGCCCATAAGTTGTCCTGATGTAACCGCTGTATTGGACGAAATGGGGAGCTCTTCTGAGGTTAAGGTCATCATTAGCAAGCAACCTCATGTTTTGACTTTTGGTAGCGAGGAATTTACAATCCTCTCTGACCCTTTGAAAGAGGCTAATGACAAAGTCATGATGGCCATCCTCAGGTTTGATATGAACATCTCTTGGCTTGATACTTCAATCATTTGATTCTAACATTTGTTTATTTATTGCTGCAGTACGGTTATATCTCATTTTCCTAGATCAGTACAGAATCGTGTCTGCATGCTCTATTCTCTTCTTTCAGCTGTACTTAGTGATACCAAGAAGACAGTAGATGATGTTTGTTCAATTCTACAACCTTTAGACTTGGATGGCATACTACTTATCTTTATGCCATACTATGAGAAGTAAGTATGGTCTCAATCTTTCTTTTACTCTCTTATTTATAATATTGTGTCAATTAATACTTAATATTGTGATAAATCTTATCGCTCTTTATTGGTGATGTAGTTCACATTGGAGCTTGATAGTATGGGACCTTGATGACAACCATTGTTGGTTTGTTGTCAACTCAATTACAGGCTTTCACGGGGTGTTCAAGTAAGTGTTCTTTTATCATATCATTATGAACATGCATCTTACTATTTACTACACAAATTCACTTTGTCATATGTCATGATGGACAGGTCTGTAAACAAGTTAGTTTCTACGATTATGAAAATCAGGGAGCATCAAGACCAACCAAATTTCCAGACACGGCTCGCAGTGGAGGAAAAAGACATGTTTAGTAGTGGGTGGAGAATTGCCTACAACTTCATGTTGTATCTCAATGAAATTTTTGAACATGTCTCCATAGAAGCATATACCAAGCTCGAGCTACAAGATTTTGTGGCTAAGACTGTTCACTATCTAACTACTATCATTGGGAAACAACATGATGGACTCAATGAAGAACCTGAGGGAGCCAAAGAAAAAGAAGAGACAATTTAGTCTCCTTCTGTATCACAGCCTCAAGTAGAAGCATTACAGTCTACACTTGAATTAGAGACTCAATGCATTCTTCCTACACAAGAAGTGGAGACTCAATGTGCATCTACAACATCACATCTTGTAAAGGAGGAAGAGATTAAGTCTACCCCGATTGCACCAGAAGTAGAATCTCAATGTACACCATCCACACAAGTAGAGACTCAATGTACTCTTAGAGAATCACAGCCTCAAGAGGACTCATCAGACTCTATTCAGTTGTAAAACATGTAGAAAGAAACATGAGTCCTTGAAGATTTTTATCTTGTTTGTATTGATTAATGATAGTGTTTTTAAAACTTATGTTAAATATTGCAATACATTAGGATATTTAATGATATTTATTCATTACAATACATTAGGTTTTACTTTTTTGAAAGTCTAATTTATTATGTACAATAAATATCTTATGATGAGAATCTAATAATTATATCATTCTTATGTTCCATCACTTTATTTTATAGATTTCAATGTACTCAAAATCTATCATTTATTATGTACAGATTCTCTAATAATTATATCATTCTTATGTTCCATCACTTTATTTTATAGATTTCAATGTACTCAAAAGTCTAACTTATATTATATTAAAAGAATATCTCATGATGAGATTCTAATAATTACTAACTTATATTATATTAAAAGAATATCTCATGATGAGATTCTATTAATTATATCATTCTTGTGTTCCATCATTTTATTTTATAGATTTCAATGTACTATCACTATCTTACATGTCTCAAATGTCTCCCATTATGGTCTTGCATCCCATCATTTTATTTTATAATGTCTCACATTACGATCTTGCATCTAGTCATCTCGCATTACAGTCTTGCATCTGTAGTTCTATAAATTCCCTAGTAGTCGTTCATCTTCTATATCTCACCCGCAACAGACACTTCTTCCACTTTGCTCTTCTTACCTTACTCCTCTCCTCAAGCTTGCTCCTTCCTCTCCTCAAGCTTGCTCCTTCCATCTTGCCCGCATCGTTGCCTCCTCTTCTCAAGCATACTCCTTTCATCTTGCCTTACCTCCTCTAGTTACCTTCCTCACTCTCGTTACCTTCCTCACCTCGTTCGTCTTCTATATCTTTCCTCACTCTCGTTACCTTCCTCACCTCGTTCGTCTTCTATATCTCACCCGCAGCAAAAACTTCTTCCACTTTACTCTTCTTACCTTACTCCTCTCCACACTTCTTCCACTTTACTCTTCTTACCTTACTCCTCTCCTCAAGCTTGCTCCTTCCATCTTGCCCGCAGCCTTACCTCCTCTTCTCAAGCATACTCCTTTCATCTTGCAGTCATTATGGATCTTTTTAAGGTAATCGATTCTGTTGAGCAAGCCATTAGCAGCCTCAAAGAATGGATTGCCGAGAACCAAGGAAAGAGAGAGGAGAGAAAGCAAAATCCAGCTCCATTAACCCAGTACGAGAAGGATGACTTTGCTTGTCAGAAGGGCTTAGAGAAGGAAGAGGAAAGAAAAATAAGTATGGCTACTACTGAAATAGATAAATTGCTCTCATATAGGAGAGAGTTGATAGACTTTCAAAGTGAGATATCTTCGCGTGTGGCTCGTTATGGAAGATTTTTCCCCGAGGAAGCGCAAGCCATTCGAAATAAACAAAGTGTTATGTAGGAGAAAATTCATCAATCCTTACTTCTCTTCTATAATTTTAACTACATCGATGAGGAAGAGATGAGCTCAGCTCTTGAATGGGTTGAATTTAGGCTAAGGACTTGAAAATAGAAAATTCAGGCTGTAGTCTTGAAAATCTCAGGCTTAACTTTTGAAGGTGTTTATTAACACCATTAAATATTAAGAGAGTTTACAACAACCGAATCTTATTTTTTCATGTAACTTATGTAGGCTGCGTTAAATTTTATAATTTTAGTTTCATGTCCTTAAAAAATATATTAAAAAATGCTTGTTTTTATGTTTTTATATGTGCTTTGAAGATTGGGTTTTTCTTAAATTTTATCTGAAAACTAGTCCAAAAGTATATGTAAAAATGAATTTGTACATTGAGAAGTCCAAAAAGTGTTGTTGGTAGGAAAGTTGTCCAGGGCCATCCACTCGAGTTTTCATATCAGGATATTTGGTCCAAAATTCCTTGATGGGGTTACTAGGAAGTGGTATCTCATCAAAATCATACCCATCATTGAACTTGGCATGGGCATACGAATTGGATTATCTGGATCTTGATATTCAAAATCAAATACTATGTCATTTTGTACTGATGGAAGCACCAGAAGTGTCGGAGGTGATGACGGTGCAGGGAGAGAATCGGGGGACATTGGGGAGAAACATGGCAAAGTGATAGTGGTGGAAGGTGGAGCAGAGTGGAGAGGGGTAAGGACTGGGCAAATGGTTTGATTAGCTTGGTAATCCTCAAGGGTAGGATTAGCAAGGGAGGGGAAAAAGCTAGGTGTGAGGGGCTAGTAAGTTTGTGACTATTGGGTTAGTTGAAAATGGTGAGAGGCATGAGCAAAGAGACGATGGAGGGAATAGATGCTAGGATGGAGCTCGGGGAAGGTTAAGAGGGTCGTAGTAGCAAGGGGAAGTGAGGGTATGATGTTGGCAAAAAGAGTGGTTAGATATGGGAAGTTGGATGTGAGATAGGCCTTGTCATCTTCCAACACTTCTTTTTGCTGGTGCGATGGGATGGTCAGATGCATGGGTGGGATGTCAGTTATGTCATGCCATGCAAATAATAGGGATGGCTTTTGTAGCAATGGCAACAAACCTGCAATAACCCTGAGGGGAGGACTACCCATGAGGCAGACATATGCAATGAAAGCATCCATCCTGAGTGTTATAAACCCGGCATGTGTAGACAGGCAGAAGATGTTTTTCTCATCTTCAAACAAGTCTTGGCAAATTATGCGTAGGGTTTTAGTCCCGATGGAATGTTCCCAGTTGGATTGTTGGATGAGCAGACATGATCCTGATTTGGAGTTGCTTCCATTGGATAAGCACGCGTGCATTGAGGTGATCTTCCACTTGTAGAGCAGCCACAAGCTCTTGGTACACCACGGTTGTGCATTGTAGTGGGGTGTCATTGGTGTTGTCTTCCAATGCCTCATTGTTGTGCACTAGCAATTGGAGTTCAAGCTTGGAGATGATTATTTTTTGGGAATGCATCTCATTCATTTTTTCCTTGTATTAATGGTAGATGGCTGTGTATGCCTCCTTAAGATTTCTCATTTGCAAGGTGACCTTTGCCTATTGAGGAATATCTTCAGTGGTATTGGACCATTGGTCCAAGATGGGCTTGTGAAGTGCTGGCCTCTTGAATGGTAGCAAGTTGGTCTTTTAAGATTCCGCATTCCCTTGTAAGCTCATCAATGGTAAAGGCACGTATTGCCAAAGATTGTTTCATGTCTTCAAGCTTGTCTTTGCAATCCTGGAGCTCTTCTTCTTTGTGAATTAGAGTGAGTCAAGCTTGTGCCACTACCTCCATCTATTGCACATGTGTAGATGTCAAGGAGTTATAGTAGGTCTATAGGATTGCCGTTGCTTCTACTGTCGCAATCAGCTATGTTTGACTTTGGTGGAGGTTGGAGGTCACATCCCTTACTACCTTCTCTTGAGCTTGGAGAGCTTGGTTCATGCACACTTCTTCTACCTCCTTCTCATCTATCTGTGCCCGAAGTGCCTTGACCTTTATGGTGATTGCCTGGAATTGGTCTTCGATTTCTAATGCAGTTTGCCTTTCCAATTCTCTTGCATATTCTTCCTTGGCCAAGCTAGTGGATAGTTCTGACATTTGGATCATTTGGCTAGCTTGGTGTTGGAGAATGATAGATAGACGGTGATGAGATCTGCAATATTGCTGATACAAATGGTGCCCATGTAGTCATCCTGATGATTCTGTAGCACTTGGGGGAGGTTGTTCCAATGGCATTTCAGTCCCTTGTGTACAATAGTCATACTACTGATCTGGCACTAGCTCCCCTTGTGGCTCATCGACTAGCATGGCATCGATGGGCGGTTTGAGTGCTGATGTAGTCTCAAGCTCTGGTGCCGATCTTTCCTCAGATTCGGGTGCCGACCTTGTCTCGAGCTCGGGTTGGTCTGCACTTATCAATGTGATAGTTGGAGAAGTTGGTGACGGCTCCCATACTGGTGAGAAGGGTATGTCCAACTTCTCAATTGGTTTTGGTGACTGGGGCAGAGTCATTTCTCTTTCTTGTAGTTCTTTTTTGATGATTATAGCCAATAAGTGTGGAATTTTACATTTTTGGCCCGAAGAACCATCGAGTTTCTTGGTAAAGAAAATGAAGAAGTGTTGGACCCAGTCTTGTTTTAGCTTCCTACTCAACAAAACAAATGTGTGGAATGGAAGGGAGCGATCTTTGCCGTACTTAATTCCCAGGATTGTGGATAGGAATTGTGCTGCTTCCTTGAGGCGACGGTTAAGGATTGTGCGAAGCAATATGCCATCTCTATGGATTAGTGTGCCCTTGGTGAGGAGAGACTGTACTTCGATAAACTTTGCATCAGCAGACCATTTAGGGTATTTGCCACCTTGTTTTGGCAGTGAGAAAGCCCTTTGAATGACTATACTGTCGAGGATAATGTTGAGCAGGCTCTACTGTACAGTGATTGTACTTGTACTGTACTTACCATCCTTTACATTGCTAAAGTAGTAAGAATGGAGAAAGTACTTGATGTAGGTGGTCAGGGTAGGATTGTCCTCCAAGGTTTTGAGGCTCTCATGCAAATTGCCTAGACCCCGTTGCTCTAAGTAAGATGTTGCTTCTTGCGAAAGAGCATAAGTCGATGTGGGTGGCCAGATAAGTTCTAATGATTGGGCCTTGTTATTGGCTGTGTAGGCCGATTGTGACTGGGGTGGCATTTGTTCTGCTTGGTTATGCACTAAATCTTCTTCGGAGCTATCGCTTTGGACCATGAATGCCTATGGTCTGTAGATGGCTGTGAATTCTAGAGGGGGTCTCATGGTTGAGGTGGTGGGCTCTTTCTGTGCACCCTCTTTAGTGGTGGCATCTTTTTTGAACCTGCATCCATGTGCATGTAGTGTACCATTGATCATTAGGTTAATTGGTATGCCGGTATGACCTTTCTGTGTGTGTGTGTTGGAGAGAGATCTTTTTTTATACATGCTTTGAGAGTGTGGAATGAAAGTGTGTGGTACAATTATTCATGCAAACATCTATGTGTTTAAGCAAAAGCGTGAGTGCACGTGACCTAGTAGCTAGGTAGGGGCTAACTATATGATTTTTTGCTGGGATTTTCATAGGGCAGCTAGAACTCATTGATCACTTCTGAGCCCTAGGTAAAATCGATTGATGCTACCTATATGTGCGAAGACATACATATGCAAGTGAGTGCTCGTGATACAATCTAATCCTAACTAAGGAAGACTTGGTTTCCCAAATCTTTTTTTTTGTTGGGGATGGCTTGCATGTTGATGTAGTAGCGCTTCAGTTGGCTCCCATTTATTGTTGACATGTTGAATTGGACTCCATTCAGTGTTTCAAGCAGCACAGCTCCGATGGGATTCATCTTTCGTACTCGGTAGGGTCCTTGACCTAGATACTTCAGTTTCCCCTTGTGTACTTTGGCATTGTATAACAGGTTTAAGTCACCTTCCTTGATGTCTTTAGCTTTAAGGTTTTTGTCAAACCATGCCTTTCTTCTGCATTTTTCTATTGTCATGGCATGGTAGGCGACTAGTCTTGTCTCTGTATGCTTTTCCAACTGATAGAGGCTTTCTTTCAAGGATTCATGGTCACCCATGGGTTCGTGTACTACAATGCGTAGACTTGGTATTACAAATTCGAGTGGGACGACAACTTCAAGGCCGTATACCAATTGAAAAGGTGTGTTCCCTGTACTGACCTTGAATGTGGTTCTATATGCCCATAATGCATGCCCATAATGCAGCATTCACTTTCTCTGCCCAATCAGAATGCTGTGGTTCTACTACCTTGGTGAGATATTATTTTGTTGGTGGATTCTGCTAGTCCATTCCCTTGAAGGTAGTAGGGTGTGCTTTTTTTATGGATTACCATGAAGCCAGACTAGAGTTCTTGGATTACCTCATTGAAAAAATGTGTGCCTCTATTCGACACAATTTCAATGGGACATCCGAATCGGGTGATCACATTTTTGTATAAGAACCTTGTTGTGCTTCTCGCATCTGCCTTTCTGACTACTTTAGCTTCAACCCATTTTGTAAAGTAATCAGTGGCCACAATGATGTAGCATGCTTGTGTTCCTTTTGTTACTGCATGTATGGGACCCACATAGTCAATCCCCCATTTTTCAAATGGTTTTTGTGCAACAATTGGTGTTAGGGGATTGAAGTCTTTGTGTTGTGGTTGAATAGTCCGTTGGCATACATCATAGCCTTTTACATATTCATAGGCATCTCCCCACAGTGTTGGCCACCAGTAGCTTGCGAGGAGAACTTCTCTTGCTGTGGCTTCCCCTTGGAAGTGTCCTCCTACAATGCCTTCATGGACTTCACTCAAGATTGGCATGATCTCATGAGGCATTACACATCTTCTTAATATCTGGTCCTTGCCCATCTTGTACAGTTGTTTGGCAATGAGTTGATAGGGTGCAGCTTTTAGAATCAATTTTCTAGCATCTACTGCTTTCATGTTAGGGGGTGGTCTTCCTGCCATCAAGTACAACACCTATTTCATTAATTTTAAACTTTTTCTGTTGTTTTTGGACGAAGCCCAAAAATCCTTCCCAAATGAAAAGTTTACTTTGTGAAAATATCCTTCCCAAATCAAAATTTTACTTTCTGAAAATATTCTTCCCAAATCAAAAGTTCACTTTGTGGCACTATCATATTCACATAAAAATATTGTTTTTTCAATCTATACTTTTGCACCAACATGCAAGAATTTGAAATAATCCTATATTAGAAATTCTAGCTATATCTAAGTTATTTGTTAATTTACTTATTTTTAATATTTTTCCTTGACGTGATAAATTTATAAATCCATGAAAGGAGACTTAAATATTTCATGAAAATAACATTGTCACTCGCAATATGCACAAAATTTTTAAAACTTTTAATAAATAGAAAAAAGTCATGATGCCATAAGACCCAAGTTTTGCATTGAACCAAAGAGGTATAATAGCAATTATAGCTATTATTATATGATTACATTGAGAGACGTTGCTCTCAGCTAGAGTCTTTATATCCAAAATGATATAGATTGAACATATGTTTACAATTTAAATTGTTGCTCTTAAAGAGCCTCAATTCGTGGCATAATTTGACTCCCCATTGTCTTATTGCTCAACGTCATGACAGTCCCTTGCCAGGTGCCATCTGCATTAACTCCCACTTGTCTCGCCAAGCGTTGCCCCTTGGGTGCATTAATTCCCCATTGTCTTATTGCTCAATGTGATAGTCCCTTGCCAGATGCCATCTGCATTAACTCCCTATTGTCTTGCCAAGCCTTGACCCTTAGGTGACATCCAGTGCAAAATACAGGTGCCATCTACATTAACTCCCACTTGTCTTGCCAAGCCTTGCCCCTTGGGTGCATCGACTCCCCATTGTCTTATTTCTCAATGTGATAGTCCCTTGCCAGGTGCCATCTACATTAACTCCCCATTGTCTTGCCAAGCCTTGACCCTTGGGTGACATCCAGTGCATATTTTGACTCTCATTTGACATAGGAGGTGATGACTCTAATTATAATTGTCTTGAATTGGCTTCTTGCCTAGTACCCAAATAAAATCCTTCAATGGAATTCAATACAAAGCTTTAATCATGGACATTCTTCATTTGCGCTATCTCCTTCTATTTCCTCCATGGCGAGCATCCTTAAAAATTCGTGTATATGCAAAATACTTTGCTGTGGTATTTTTATTTTTCCTTCTACCTCATATCACATGCGCTTCTTTTATTTCTTTGCCCTTGAATGCCAAGACACTATGATTTTCTCCGTCGAAACTTGAGAGACCACTTCATCATTTGGGACCCACTCCTTCATACAATTAGTATACAATGTGTTGTTATCCATATTCTCCTTCCTACCCTTTAGCTCATACCTTACCGCTGTAAATGTTGTAGCTCTCCCTTGGTCATCTCTTTGCACATCAACTACTTTTGCAACCCAAAACTTCACATTCTCATATTCATCATCCATGGCCGAACCACAACAAAACAATCAACCTCTATATCTACTTGTGGCATAAACTCTCTCTTCTTCAGTCCACAATATGGATGTGGGAGTAATGATACAAATTCATTTTCAAAGACTAGAGCTGGGCGCAATTCATTATGAACATTTGGCCAAAACATATTGCATTCTTCCTTGACATCCTTTGAGCCTCGCATTCTCTCAAGGTCCTTTATTAAATTTTGTGTCTTGTTAATTATAGTGGTAGTGTGTTCTCTCCAAGTAGGCTTCGAATCAGGATATCTCCGGAGCATTTCCTCTTTGTATGTAATAAATGCTTTTAATCCTTCTATTTCACAGTTAGACCTCTCATTGAATTCTTGTATAGGAGCCCATGTTGGATACCTTTCCTTGCTGGGAATTAAAGTTAAGAGACTATAAGTTTCTTCAGGTTCCCATTTTGTATCATGAGAATACTGTTGCCATTGCATTACGGGTTTTTCATCTTTAAAAAAAAAAGGAAAGTAGTGTGGATTGGTATGACCTGTCAATGCATCACCACCCATTTGTATGAAAGGTAGAATGAAGCTCTTCCAATCATAAATTCTTTCCCAGCCTCTCACATACTGTACTTTCCTTACGACCACCAACTTGCCTGCCACATCTTCTTACCAAGTCATCTATTGTCTCCATATCCTTGCATTTAAGCTCCCTTGAGACTATGCTAAAAACCTGATCGATATCCTCATGTGTATGCCCAACATACAAAAATCCACATTCGACCTCATTGAAGATTCGATGAGCAACTAGCATGGAGCAGAATGCAAACATGAGTACATTCTTATTTCTAGCATGATCGACTGGGTTATTTGCCAAGTTTATACTGCTCATGTTGTCACAATAAATGACAACTGGCCCCCATCTGTAGATTGATGCATATCATAAAGTACCTTATGTAACCAAGCTACCTCACATGCAGCCATTGCTACAGCCCTATACTCAGCCTCTGTGCTCGACAAGGCAATTGTAGGTTGTTTCCTACTGCTCCAAGTGACTACAACACTCCCAAAAGAGAACATATATCCACTTGTAGATCGTCTATCAGAAATACTACCAGCCCAATCAACATCAGTGTATCCATGCAACTGTATCTGAACCCCAGTCTCATAAAATAGTCCATACTGCAATGTGAACTTCACATACCTTAGTATGTGTCTATAGTCGCATCCAAATTCGGTTTCCTTGAAGCCTGCATAAATTGACTTACCAACCCAGCAGCATAGCTCAAATCTGACCTGGTAATAGTCATATAAATCAAACTTCCTACTATCCATCTATACATAGTAGGGTCTTCCAGAAGCTCACCTGCATCTACCCTCAGCTTCACATTTTGCTCCAAAGGAAGTGAAATAGGCTTACAGCTTCTCATCCCATATTTGGACAGCATGTCCAATCAAGTTTGCAAGAGCCATATCCCACTTGTGGATCTAATCACCTCAATGCCCAAGAAGTAACGCAGCTCTCCCAAATCCTTCATCTCAAGCTTCTGCTTCAATAGCATATTCACATGAAGGATACCTTCATCACTATCACCCGTGATGATCAAATCATCAACATAAATGACAAGCAGCATAATGCCTTTCTCTGTTTTTCTCACATAAAGTGAGAAATCTGCCTTGGAAATCTGAAAGCCAATAGTGACAAGATATGGTCCTATCTTGTCAGACCATGCTCTAGGTGGTTGGTTCAAGCCATACAAGGCTTTCTTCAACCTACAAATAGACTCAAGATGAATAGCATGAACATAACCTGGTGGTTGCTCCATATAGACCTCTTCTTGCAAATCACCATGCAAAAAAGCATTCTTTACATTCATTTGATGTAAAGACCATCCCTTTGATGCAGCCATAGCAATGACTACTCTTATGGTTTCCATCCTTGCAACCAGACTGAATGTTTCTTCATAATCAATGCCATATGTCTGTGCATACCCCTTGACAACTAATCTTGCCTTGTATCTGTTCATAGAACCATTTGCATTGTGCTTTACCTTATAAACCCACTTGCATCCAATTGCATTCTTGTCTTTAGGCAAAGGCACCAATTCCCATGTAGCATTTTCTTCCAAGGCATCCATTTATTCATCCATGGCTTTCTCCCATTTTTCTTTTCCCATGGCTTGCTCAAAAGAAGTGGGTTTAGGTTCATGTATCACTTTGACCATATAGACATAGTCCATCATATTTCAGACTATCCATAGGATACCTAGCTCTGGTAGACCTATGCAAAATAGGCTCACTACCAGTGGCTCTCAAAACATCCCTTGTCTTCCTTACTCTAGGTGTAACAACAAAAGGAATACCCAACTCATCATCAAGGCTCTGTTCTGAGCCATTGGATTCACCATCCACATAAGAGTGACCTGCATTCACATCAACCGGGCTGACCTACTTTCTCTTTTCCTTTTCATGATACTTGCATACCACTATCTAAATTGCTTTGAGCAGATCCTCCTGATCTCAATCTGCCTGTCAATGTCAAAGTATGTGAACCACTACTAGAGGACACTACAGGTCCACTAATATTTTGTGATTACTGCTGTGAATCCTGTGTAGCATTACCATTTTGTGCATCTACATCATCAATCACATTTACTGGTTTATACCAACTGCTCATCTCATTAAAAACAACATCTCTGCTCACTGTAAACTTATGAGTAGAAGGGTTATAGCATCTATACCCTTTCTGTTGCAAACAATAACCAATAAAGATGCACTTCTTAGCTTTCATATTCAACTTGGATCTCAACTCATCTGGCACATGAACATAGGCAATGCAAGGATGCGTCAATTTTACGAGCGAATACCTATGAGCAAGTTTATACAAGCATGTTTTTCAAGAGATTTTAAAAGTAGTATTTCTTTAGGAAACATGGTTTTTACACTTTTATTTTCATTAGAACTAGATCCCTTTATCATAAAAATATACAGACTAGTCACTCATTCATTTTTACATAACATAAATCGAGCATAAATCTTCTTATTCATAGACACCCCTTTGTACCCTTGTTATTACCTTAAAAAAGTATTGAAAAATAATTCATTTAAGAAACGTCCCTCATAATCACTCTCAATATAATAATATTATACATAAATAGTTACTTATTAAACACATTTATATCATATGGCAATATCTTTCAAGTGTTTTTATAGTATTAATAACAAGATATATATGGACATGTTTCTACAGAAGTTTAAATTACTGTAAATAAGTATTAACTTGGGCTTATATATCACTCTCATAAAATACATGTAATATTTAATACTATATATGTAAGGTTTTCCAAAATATAACCCCATAGATATGCTCAAATGGGGTTTTCCGATCAATTTGAGTGGCTGAATGACTATATTTGGACATTGGATGTGAAAGTTATGTCACTTTTAAAAGTGTTGTCCAAGGTAGTTTCGCCAGCGAAACTACCTTGAAAGACCTTGTTCAAAGGGGTTTTGCTGGCGAAACTACCTTGATGGCTTGCTTTAATGAGTTTTCTTTGGAGAAACCCTTTCATGAAGATAGGTTGAGAGAGGTTTTTCAATGTCACCCCCTATTTAATAAAAAGTTGTAAGAAGGATCATAGGGGAATTTTCATAGAGAAGTCTACTCTACATGTGGGTTTCTTCAAAAGCCATCCCATTATGTTCTCACCATTCCCAAAGATTCACATAAATATTTGTGTATAAAATAGGCATTCGTATAATACTTTTCATATTTCTAAGTGAAACTATGTTTTCTTCTGATCCATTTTTGTCATATTTTTGCATAGTTGGAAGCTTTTTTTTTCCTTCGCTCGGACGCTCAGAAAATGATGCAATACTTCACCTTCTGCTAAAATAGCTGCTAGGTATGTTATTCGATCAAGTACTTATGGGATGGGCACTCCACTTTGCACGCAAGTCCGTTTCAACTAGGTTGAGGTGCGTGCAAAGTATTGTGACCATCGGATATGCTTTGCATGGTTGATCATGCATTATCCACCATTTTTGCCGTAGTGATATGCACATTCGTAAAAAAACATGCCCTTGGGAATGTTATCTGACCAAGTACTTATCGGATGGGTATGCCTCTTTGAGAACATTTTCATACCACCTAGGTTGAGGCATAGGAAAAGTATTGTGCCCATTGGATATCCTTTGCATGGTCGATCGAGCATTAAATGCCATTTTTGCTCTAGTATCATGCACATCCGTAAAAAAACATGCTACTAGGTATGTTATTCGATCAAGTACTTATGGGATGGGCGCTCCACTTTGCATGTAAGTCAATTTCACCTCGTTTAAGGTGTGTGCAAAGTATTATGCCCATCGGATATGCTTTGCATTGTCGATCAAGCATAAAACACCGTTTTTGTCTTAGTGTAATGCACAACCATAAAAAAACACGGTCCTAGGTGTGTTATTCAAACAAGAACTTATCGGATGGGGGCTCCACTTTACACCCAAGTCAAGTTAAACTAGGTTGAGGTGCATGAAAAGTATTGTGACAATTGGATATGATTTGCATGGTCGATCATGCATTATACACCGTTTTTCCCCTAGTGAAATGCACATCCGTAAAAAAACACGCCCTTAGGTGTGTTATCCAACCAAGTACTTATCTAATGGGTGTGCCTTTTTTCAAACAAGTCAATACCACCTAGGTTGAGGTGCAAGTAAAGTATTGTGCTGATTGGATATGCATTGCATGGTTGATTGAGCATTAAATACCATTTTTGCCTTAGTGTCAGCACATTTGTAAAAAAACACGGTCCTAGGTGTGTTATCGGATCAAGTACTTTTCTAACCGACATGCCACTTTTCATGCAACTCAAGAACACCTAGGTGTACAAAGTTTTGTGCCCATCGGAGAAATGTAGATGCGATAATATTAGCAAATTCTCAGTATGTGTATATGTGTGTGTGTGTGGCAAACAATTTTGATAAAACAAAGTAAACACCTAGTGCACAAATTATGCACTTCATACCTTGAGTATTGTGTCAAAATAAAAGCTAAAACAAGCTTGTTGATGAGGATAAATATGCCCTTGTAAATACGCCCTTGAATAAAAGCACAATTTTTGTATGACCACGATAGGATCGCTTTGACACTTGTGATTTTGCCCACATGTAAGTTTGCAAATAGTATAAAAAATCATATAATAATATATTAATAGTTTGCAAATGTGTATAGCAAGTGAGTAATGGGAAGTGGAAGTGGAAGTGGGAGTGAGGAGGGAGGAGTGGAATGGGAGAGGGGAGGTAATAGGGGTGTATGATAATAAGTATAAAAAATAGTATAATAATATATTAATAATTTGCAAATGGCAAGTGAGTAATGGAAAGTGGAAGTGAGAGTGGGAAGAAAGGAATGGAATGGGAGAGGGGGAGGTAATAGGGGAGTAGGATAATAAGGGAGTGAAATGAGTGAGGGGAGTTAATAGGCGATGAAAAAGAGGAGGGTGAGATGGGGAAATATGGGATTTTGGGAAATGCGAGGAGTATGGGACGTGGTGGAAATGTGGGATGGGACTGGTGGCAATGGGGGAGGAAGAAGAAATGGATGGGGGGAGGGCCAATGGAAGATTGGGATGAGGGATGGGGGTCCAATGGGAGAGGGGGAGTAATGGGAGCCAATGGGAGAGGGGAGGAATGAAAAGCCAATAGGAGAGAGGGGAGGAATGGAAAGCCAATAGGAGAGGATGAAGAAAACCTAGTTTTTCTTATATATAGTCTTCCTTCTTCATTCATTCTCCCCTCATTTCATTCATTGAAGCAAGAAAGCAAGGACGAGCAAGAAAGCAAGGAAGGAAGAGCAAGAAAGCAAGAAAGAGCAAACTTACAAACTTTTTCCAAGTACTTGTAAATTTTTTTGATTAATTCTTTATCTAAATTTTCTTTTTAAATTTGAAGAGAGAGAAAGAAAGAAAGAGAGAGAGGAACTAGAGAGAGAGAGAGAAAGTTTAGAGAGAAGGAGAGAAGCCTTGGCAGGAGGAAGAGGGAAGTGGAGGGGGAGAGAGAGGGAGGAAAGGAGGGAGGGAAGAGCGACAGAAGAGGGGAGGGAGGGAGGAAGAGGGAGGGAGCAGGGAGAGAGTGGCATAAGAGGGAGGGGGGAGTGGGGGTAGCGAGGGGGGAGCGGGGGTAGGGAGGGGGGGAGGCAAGGTAGGGAGAAGAGGTAGGGGGAGGCGGCGGGAGGGGGGGCGGTCGGATAGGGAGGCAGGAGGGAGGAGCGGGGGTAGGGGGCGACAGGGTAGGGGGAAGCGACAGGGGGGAGCGGGGGTAGGGAGGGGGGAGGCGGGATAGGGGGCGGCAGGGTAGGGAGCGGGGGTAGGGGGAGGTGGGAGGGGGGAGGTTGGGTAGGGAGCGGGGGTAGGGGGAGGCAGGAGGGGGGAGCAGGGGCGGCGAGGTAGGGGGAGGCAGGAGGCAGGAGGGAGGCAGGAGGGGGGGGAGGCGGGGTAGGGGGGAGCAGGGGTAGGGAGGGGGGGAGGTGGGGTAGGAGGTGGCAGGGGTAGCGAGCGGGGGTAGGGGGAGGCGGGAGGCAGGGTAGGGAGTAGGGGGGGAGGTAGGAGGGGGGAGCGGGGGCGGCGGGGTAGGGGGAGGCGAGAGGGGGGGAGGCGGGAGTAGGGGGTCCTGGCGGCCACGATTGCCAAGGTGAGAGGGAGGGGAGGGAGAGAGAGAGAGGAGGGAGGGGAGGGAGTAGGGGTAGGGGGAGGCGAGAGGGAGGGGAGGAAGGGGAGGGAGAGAGAGAGAGAGGAGGGAGGGGAGGGAGCGGGGGTAGGGGGAGGCAGGAGGGAGGGGAGGGAGAGAGAGAGAGGAGGGAGGCGAGGGAGCTGGGGTAGGGGGCATCGGGGTAGGGGGAGGCGGGAGGCCAGAGGGGGGGGTAGCGGGGGTAGGGGGAGCAGGGGTAGGGGTAGGGGGTGGAAGGAGGAGTGGAGAGAGAGCACCAGAGAGAGAGAGGGGGTCATGGCGGCCGCGGCCCCTAGGGAGGGGAGAGAGAGAGAGAGAGAGAGAGAGAGAGAGAGAGAGAGAGAGGGGGGGGTCCTGACGGCCACGGCCCCCAGGGTGAGAGGGAGGGGAGGGAGAGAGAGAGCAAGAGAGAGAGAGAAAGGGGGGGTCCTGGTGGCCGCGGCCACCAGGGTGAGAGAGAGAGGAGGGAGAGAGAGAGGAGGGAGGGGAGGGGGAGAGAGAGCGAGAGAGAGAGAGAGGAGGGGTCCTGGTGGCGGTGGCCACCAGGGTGAGAGGGAGGGGATGGAGGGGAGGTAGAGAGAGAGAGGAGGGAGGGAAGGGAACGAGAGAGAGAGAGAGAGAGGGGGGGTCCTAGCGGCCGCGTCCCCCAGGGTGAAAGGGAGGGGAGGGAGGGGAGGGAGGGGAGAGAGAGAGAGGAGGGAGGGGAGGGAGAGAGGAGGGAGGGGAGGGAGAGAGAGAGCGAGAGAGAGAGAAGAGAGAGAGGGGGAGTCCTGGCAGCCACGGCCCCCAGGGTGAGAGGGAGGGGAGGGAGGGGAGGAGAGAGGGAGAGGAGGGAGGGGAGGGAGCGAGAGAGAGAGAGAGAGAGGGGGGGTCCTGGCAGCCGCAACCCCCAGGGTGAGAGGGAGGGGAGGGAGGGGAGGGAGAGGGAGAGAGGAGGGAGGGGAGGGAGCGAAAGAGAGAGAGAGAGAGAGGGGGGGTCCTGGTGATCGCAGCCCCCGGGTGAGAGGGAGGGGAGGGAGGGGAGGGAGAGAGAGAGAGGGTAGGGGTCCTGGCGACCGCAGCCCCCAGGGTGAGAGGGAGGGGAGGGAGGGGAGGGAGAGACAGAGAGGAGGATGAGAGGAGTGAGGAGAGGGAGGGGAGGGAGAGAGAGAGAGAGAGGGGGGTCCTGGCGGCCACGGCCCCAGGGTGAGAGGAGTGAGGAAAAGGGAGGGGAGAAAGAGAGAGGAGTGAGGGGAGGGACGGGAGGGAGAGAGAGAGAGAGAGAGAGAGAGAGGGGGGGGGGAGGGGAGGAGAGAGACAAAAGGAAGAGAGAGAGAGAGGACTCCTGGGGGCCACGACCCCTAGGGATGAGAGGAGAGTTAGAGGAGTAAGGGAGGGAGAGGAGTGAGGGAGGGAGAGGGGTGAGAAGATGTGATGGAGAGGGAAACACTAGTAGAGAGAGAAGAGAGATGAGAAGACTTTAGGGAGAGGGGAAGGTAAGCGACTAGAGAGGGAGGAGAGATGAGAAGACTGTTGAGATATCAAGCTCTACGCCTGACATATCTCCTGGATGACTATCATTTATGTCACCGCCTATGTTAGTTGTACTCGTGGTGTAGTTAGACTACCACGTATGTTTTTGGTTTGGGTTCACATATGAACCACGTATTCTAGGTTTTGACATATAGGGTATTTCCCTCTTCTATTGTATTGTTGTTGTGTGTTGTGAAGAAAGCTGAACTTGAGTCTCCTATCTCTCCCCCTATTTCTTTACATGGTATCAGAGCCTTGTTCGTGGTAAGGAGCTCAAGAAAGCTAGCCAAGTTTGTGGTGTCCTGGTAAGAGGACCAGTGTAGCTTTCCTATTTCGAGTTTGGGAGCAAATCTCTGCAGGTAGCACAGCCAGAAGTGCAGGAGTGCACTGCTTCAGATTGAGAGGCCCTTCGCGGTGCGGCGAGAGCGCAGTTTCGGGGCCCGTTTTGAAGGCGGAAGTTCTTCGCAGGCACTCAGAAAAAGGCCCTGTTTTTGCTGTGCGACCACCGCGCGGCTAGTCGGTGGAAAGGTGCCACAGAAATTGCATCGTATGCCTATGTGCAGAGATATTGGGAGTTGCAGATTCATGCCTGTTGCCTGTTGATGCAAAATCGTCACGAGGAAGTGACTGTGTGGTGAAATACCACTTTCGTCAGTGTTGCAGATCTGCCCCTGTGAGGCTCTTTGCAGAAGTTTTGCTATTTGCCCTTCTGAGGCATTTGCTGTGTTTACAGGTTGCTGTTGCATTTCGTGATTTGTAAAATGTCTGAGAATCTGTCTACCATTGTCAGTGAGAAGCTTGACAAGAACAACTTCCAAGCATGGAAGTTCAGGATGACAAACTTCTTTATGGGAAAGGGAGTTTGGGATTACATCAGTGGTGAAACTGCAGAACCAGTTTTGGGTGCTGCTCCCACTCCTGCTGAATTGAAGGCCTTTAAAGAATGGCATGAAAAAGCCAAAAAATGCCTGTATTGGCTGTCCGTTAGCATTTCAGATTCTATGATTGTGCATATACAGGATCTAGAGACGCCTAAGGAGGCATGGGATACATTGGTGAAGCTGTATAGCACAAATACCAAAGCACGAAAGATGCAGCTAAAGCAGGAGTTGCACAATGTGCAAAGGAAAAATATGAATATAAATGAGTATTCCTTGAAGGTGAAAGGCCTTGCAGATTCTCTTGCCTCCATTGGAGCACCTGTTGATGATGAGGACTTAGTGTCCGTGACCTTGAATGGTCTTGGGAAAGATTATGCACAATTTCGGACATCCATTGGAGTCCGTGAAACATTTCCTGATTTTCAGGAACTTATTGCTCTCTTGCTGAGTGAAGAGCAAAGGAATGGTGGTTCAGCCACCTCAACTTCTCAAGAGACTGCTTTCTACTCGAATACAGGTAGAGGCAGGGGTAGAGGAAGAGGCCGTTCTGGTGGCCGTGCAGGAAATCAGAACCAACAGCAACAACAGGAAAACCAGTCCTATGGAGGAGGACGTGGTAGTTCTAGAGGCAGGGGGAGCCAAAGAGGCCGTGGTTCATGGCAAAGGAACTAGCAAGTAAATAGCAGCACAGAATGCTATTATTGTGGAAAGCCTGGACACAAGGAGAATACATGCTATAAAAAGCAGAATGACATCAAAAGTGAGAAGTTGCAGCAAAGCAACTATGCATCATCAAGTGGGCATGGTGACGACAGAAATGAGCACCTTTTTGTGATGCAGCATATGGTTAACTCCATGTCAGGAGATGCTGCAGCTTGCAATGATGTTTGGTATGTTGATTCAGGTGCCTCTAACCACATGACCAGTCATGGTGAGTGGTTTCATGATGTTAGAAATTTGGATAAGCCAGGTTATGTTGAAACAGGTGATGATACTACGCACCCAATTACGCAGGTTGGTAAAGTGCCATTGGCTATGCAGGATGGCAAAACGAAGTACTTGGCAGATGTACTTCATGTTCCAAAAATCACTAAGAACCTGGTTTCAGTTGGCCAGATGGTTGAGCAAGGTCTGCAGGTTAGATTTAATCCTGATGGATGCTTTGTTGAGGACTTGAAAAATAAATGCCGCTTGGTTGCGAAAGGCAACAAAAATGGAAGAATGTTCACCTTGGATGTTGATATGCCTGAGGTGAAAGCTGCTATGTTTGCGCATGGGAGAGGTGTCATTGCAGATATTGAGATATGGCACAAGCACATTGGGCACGTGAATATACAAAGGCTGAAATCTATGCAAACGAAAAACATTGTTGCAGGTTTGCCTAAATTCAGAGTTGAGGGAATGCAAAAAGCATGTGAAGCATGCCAAATGGGTAAGCAGGCCAGACATGCATTTCCCAAAAATGCTAAGGTGAGCAGAAGACCTTTGGAAGTGATCCATTCAGATGTTTGGACAACCAAAGCTGCTTCTATTGGTGGATGCCATTATTATGTGACGTTTATTGATGACTACACTAGGAAGGTGTGGATTTATTTTATGAAGCACAAAAGTGAAGTGTTCAGCCATTTCAAGGCTTTTAAGGCCATGGTTGAAAAAGAGAAAGGTGTGCATATTAAAGTGCTAAGATCTGATGGAGGGGGAGAGTACTTTTCAGAAGAATTTTGTGAATATCTGAAAGAACAGGGAATTCAAAGGAAGTACTCATGCAGGTCTACCCCTCAGCAGAATGGGGTTGCAGAAAGGAAGAACAGGCATATTGCAGAAGTAGGACGGGCGATCCTAAATGAGAAAAACATGCCTGATTATTTTTGGGCTGAAGCAGTAGCAACTGCTGTTTATATTATGAACCGAACCCCCACTGCAGCTGTCCATGGCATGACGCCTGAAGAAATGTATACAGGCCAAAAACCAGATATTTCTCACTTGAAGGTATTTGGTTGCATAGCTTATGTTCATGTTCCTGATGAGAAGAGAACAAAGCTGGATCCAAAGGCAGAAAAATGCATCTTTATTGGATATGCTCAGCACCAGAAAGGGTATCGCTGTTATAACCCTTCCACCCGCAAAATGCAAGTGAGCAGAGATGTTGTTTTTGATGAAATGAGCAGCTGGTATGCACCAACTGTTATGATAGGAGATGCAGATGCAGGAAATGGGAATGCTGCAATAAATGCAGAGCAGCAATCTCAAGCCTTGAGTGGACCCAGAGAGTCCTCTACTAGTGGATCTAATGCATGGACAGGGAGATTGAGATCTAGTGAATCGTCACATGGCAGTCCTGATAGTGTTGTGCAGGTATCACATAAGGGAAAAGAAAAAGTGGACCATGCTCCAGTGTTTGATGTGTCTGCTGGTAGCTCTCATGTTGATGGAGAGTCAAGCGGCTCTGAAATGAGCCTTGATGAGGAACTTGGGATTCCTTCTGTTGTTACACCTGGTGCAAGGAAAAGCAGGCATGATTTAAAGACGCCTGCAACTGATCCAGTTGTACGGAGGTCCACTCGTATTAAGTATCCAGTTGACAGGCTGAGATATGATGGGTATACAGCACATCACTATGCTTATATGGTCAAGGTTCTAGAGGAGCCAGAGCCCACATGTTTTGAGGATGCAGCAGGGCATAAAAATTGGGAAGCAGCTATGGATGAAGAGATGGCTGCCTTGGATGCAAACCACACTTGGGATTTGATGCCTTTGCCTCATGATAAGAAGGCTATTGGCTGCAAGTGGGTTTACAAAGTAAAGCACAATGCTGATGGGTCTGTTAGCAGGTACAAGGCAAGATTGGTTGCCAAAGGTTTTGCACAGACATATGGAATTGACTATGAGGAAACTTTCAGCCCAGTTGCAAGGATGGCAACCGTGAGAGCAGTAATTGCTATGGCTGCTGCAAAGGGATGGTCTTTGCATCAGATGGATGTGAAAAATGCCTTCTTGCATGGTGACTTGCAGGAAGAGGTTTATATGATGCAGCCAGAAGGTTATGAGGATAAAGCACACCCCGATTTTGTATGCAGGTTGCGCAAAGCCTTGTATGGCTTAAAACAGGCGCCGAGGGCATGGTCAGACAAGATAGGACAATATCTTGTCACTATTGGATTTCAGATTTCCAATTCAGATTTTTCACTTTATGTGAAAAGGACAAACAGAGGGATTGTGCTTATAGTCATCTATGTTGATGACTTGATTATTACAGGTGATAGTGATGCAGACATTAATGAAGTGAAGCTGCTATTGAAGCAGAAATTTGAGATGAAGGATTTGGGAGAGCTGCGTTACTTCTTGGGCATTGAGGTTATTAGATCCCCGAGTGGGATATGGCTGTTGCAAAGGCAATACGGTTTGGACATGCTGTCCAAATATGGGATGACAGGCTGTAAGCCTATTTCTGTTCCATTGGAGCAGAATGTGAAGCTCAATGCAGAGACAAGTGAGCTTCTTGAAGATATTACTATGTACAGGCGCATAGTAGGTAGCTTGATTTACATGACTATAACCAGACCAGATTTGAGCTATGCTGTGGGGCTGGTGAGTCAGTTTATGCAGGCACCGAGGAAGCCACATTTGGATGCGGCTAGGCACATACTGCGGTATGTGAAGTCCACATTGCATTATGGACTGTTTTATGAAGCTGGGTGTGCATTACAGGTACATGGATACACAGATGCTGACTGGGCTGGTAGTGTCTCAGACAGGAGATCTACTAGTGGTTTTATGTTTTCCCTTGGGAGTGGTGCCATCAGTTGGAGCAGCAAGAAGCAGCCAACAGTTGCCTTGTCGAGCACAGAGGCTGAGTACAGGGGTGCAGCAATGGCTGCATGTGAGGTAGCTTGGTTACGGAAGCTACTTGCAGATATGGGACAGTCTGTTCATGCAGCAGTTGTCATTCATTGTGACAACATTAGCAGCATCATGCTTGCTAATAACCCAGTTTATCATGCTAGAACGAAGCACATTGAGGTGCATTATCACTTTGTGAGAGAGAAGGTTCTAGCTGGTGAGATTGATCTTGTCTATATCAGCACTGAGGAGCAGGTGGCTGATATCTTTACGAAGGCATTGGGTACCGAGAAGCTTCGCAGATTTAGGAGCTTGCTTGGTGTACGTGAGATGGATTTGAGCTTGAGGGGGAGTGTTGAGATATCAAGCTCTACCCCTGACATATCTCCTGGATGACTATCATTTATGTCACCGCCTATGTTAGTTGTACTCGTGGTGTAGTTAGACTACCACGTATGTTTTTGGTTTGGGTTCACATATGAACCACGTATTCTAGGTTCTGACATATAGGGTATTTCCCTCTTCTATTGTATTGTTGTTGTGTGTTGTGAAGAAAGCTGAACTTGAGTCTCCTATCTCTCTCCCTATTTCTTTACAAAGACTTGAGGGAGAGAGGAAGGTACATGACTAGAGGAAGGTTGGGAAGGTATGCGACTAGAGAGAGAGAGATATATGCGACTAAAGAGGAAGATCCATCCATAGAGAGGGAGCTCCGTTAGAGAGAGAGAGAGAGCCCACTACATAGAGAAGAGGAGAGGAGTAGAGGGAGAGAGGTTGAATTCTTACAACTAAGAGTAGAACGATCACGAGTAAGAGCGACAAATAAGATTTGACTTACAAGAAGAATGAAGAGGGACGTATGAGAAGAAAGTATCAAGAAGAATGTTGAACACAAATTTGAATTCAAATTTATCTAGAAGAATGAACTCAAATTTCCCTCTCTTTTTAAAAATTCAAATTTATTGGTGAGTGGGAGGAGTGGGCTAGTTTTTCTTATATATACTCTTCTTTCCATTCATTCATTCTCATTCTCTCCTCATTTCATTGAAGCAACCAAGAGCAGAAGAGAAAGGATAAGCAGAGCCTTACTTTTTTCAGTTTTTCCAATTAGTTGCGATTCTTTTTCTTTCCTCACAAATCTACAATTCGTCTTGTAATTCTTTCTCTTTACTTACAATTCTTTCTCATTTAGTTTCTTGTTAAAGTTTTTGAGTTCTGTTTCAATTAATTTCTTATTGAAATTTGTGTTCTAAATTTGAAAAGAGAGATAGAGAGAAAGAGAGAGCTAGAGAGAGTGAGAGAGAGAGAGAGCAGGAGATTAAGAGAGAAAAGAAAGGAGGGAGAGAAAGTGGGAGAGAGAGAGAGAGAAAGAGAGAGAGAGAGAAAAGAGAGAGAGAGAGAGAGAGAGAGAGAGAGAGAGAGAGAGAGAGAGAGAAAGAGAAGGAAGAGAGGGAGAGAGATTACGAGAGAGAAGAGGGGCGGAGAGAGAGAGAGAGAGAGAGAGAGAGAGAGAGAGAGAGAGAGAATGAAAACTCAAAGAGTAAAAGAGAGAGAATGAGAATTCTTGGCGCCCGTGGCAACTAGAGGAGGGGTTTTTTTTAGTAGGCATTACAGTTCTTTTTAAATTAGTTTCTTATTTGAGTTTTTGAGTTCTATTTCAATTAGTTTCTTATCCAAATTTGAGTTTGTAAATTTGAGAAATGAGAGAGAATAGGGAGGGAGCGAAAGAGAGACGAGAGAGGGAAAGAGAGAAATTACGAGAGAGAAAAGGGGCTCTTGGCAGCCGTGGCCACCAAAGGGAGAGAGAGAATGAGAAATGAGAGAGGAGTAGGGAGGGAGAGAAAGAGAGAGAGGAGAGAGGGACAGAGAGAGAGAGAGATTCAGAGAGAGAAGAGGGGCTCCTTAAATGAGAGAGAAGAGTAGGGAGGGAAAGAAAGAGAGAGAGGAGAGAGGGAGAGAGAGATTAAGAGAGAGAAGAGGGTCTCTTGGCGGCCGTGGCTGCTAGAAGGAGGGAGAGAGTAGGGAGGGAGAGGGAGAGAGAGAGAGAGAAAAATGAGAAAGAAGAGAGGAGGGAGATTGAGGGAGAGAGAAAGGGAGAGAGAGAGAAAGAGAGAGAGGGAGAGAGAGGGAGAGAGAGAGAAAGAGAGAGAGGGAGAGAGAGGGAGAGAGAGAGAAG
The DNA here is from genome assembly GCF_047967505.1 of Dipteris shenzhenensis. Lineage (NCBI taxonomy): Eukaryota > Viridiplantae > Streptophyta > Polypodiopsida > Gleicheniales > Dipteridaceae > Dipteris > Dipteris shenzhenensis. Next base: position 42,095,008 of record NC_141599.1, read on the forward strand.
TTTAAGAGAATGAAACTTCTGGCGGAGAGGAGAGAGGGAAAGAGAGAAATTAAGAGAGAGAAGAGGGGCTCTTGGCAGCCATGGCCACCAAAGGGAGAGAGAGAATGAGCAATGAAAGAGAAGAGTAGGGAGGGGGAGAAAGAGAGAGAGGAAGAGAGATAAGAGATTCAGAGAGAGAAGAGGGGCTCCTTAAATGAGAGAGAAGAGTAGGGAGGGAAAGAAAGAGAGAGCGGAGAGAGGGAGAGAGATTAAGAGCGAGAAGAGGGTGTCCTGGTGGCCATGGCTGCTAGAGGGAGGGAGAGAGTAGGGAGGGAGAGGGAGAGAGAGAGAGAGAGAGAAGAGAGGAGGGAGACTTAGGGAGAGAGAAAGAGAGAGAGGGAGAGAGAGGGAGAGAGAGAGAAAGAGAGAGAGGGAGAGAGAGGGAATGAAACTGAGGAAGGGAGAGAGTCAGGAGGGAGAGGGAGAGAGAGAGAGAGAGAAGAGAGGAGGGAGACTTAGGGAGAGAGAAAGAGAGAGAGGGAGAGAGAGGGAATGAAACTTTTGGGCCATGGCTCCCAGAGGGAGGGAGAGAGTAGGGAGGGAGGGAGGGAGGGGGAGAGAGAGAGAGAGAGATAGAGAGAGAGAGAGAGAGAGAGAGAGAGAAATGAGAGAGAAGAGAGGACGGAGACTTAGGGAGAGAGAGAGGGACAGAGAGAGAAAGAGAGAGAGGGAGAGAGAGAATGAAACTTCTAGTGACCGTGGCTGCCAAGAGAGGGAGGTAGAGAGAGAGAGAGAGAGAGAGAGAGAGAGAGAGAGAATGAGACTTCTCGTGGCCGTGGCCGCCAAGGGAGGGAGGGAGGGAGGCAGAGAGAGAGAGAGAGAGAATGAGAAATGAGAGAGAAGAGGGGAGGGAGAGAAAGAGAGATTAAGAGTGAGAAGAGGGACAGAGGAGAGAGAGAAAGGGAGAGAGGGAGGGAGGGAGGGAGGAAGGCATGGAGAGATTAAGAGAGAGAATTCAGAGAGAGAGAGAGAGACATAGAGAGGGAAAGAATGACAAATCCTAGCAGCCAAGAGGATAGAGGGAGGGAGGTAGAGAGGGTGAGAGAGAGAGAGAGATGAAGAGAGAGAATGATAAATCCTAGGTAGAGAGAGAAGAGGAGAGAGAGAGAGGGAGAAAACTATAAATCCTAGAGAGAGATCAAGAGAGAGAATAATAAATCTCTAGAGAGAGAGGTGGAGAGAGAGAGAGAGAAAATAATTACAAATCCTAGGGAGAGAGAGAGAGATGAAGAGAGAGAATGATAAATCCTAGCGGCCATGGGAGGGAGAGAAAGAGAGACTTGAGATAAACTAAGAGAGAGAATGAGTGGGATGAGGACAGAGAGGGAAAGACATAAGAGTTGTAAGAGAGAGAGAGAGAGAGAGAGAAAGTTCAGAGGAAAGAGAGAGTTTTATATATTTACATGTTTTATATTTTACTTTTAAAAAATTATAAAAGAGTGAGTTTATGGTTTGTTTTGAAGGTGAGATAATATTTTTATATATATTCATCTTTTAAATTGAAAAATGTTAACTTTTCTTTAGATACTTGTTCTTCATTTCTCTCACATGCAGGTTTAGCCTCTACATCTGAAAAACCCCTTCTTTTGCATATTTAAGCCTCTTAAACCCTAGCACATTAAAATGAACATAGAAAAAGAAATTATTTATTGCTTTTCTTCGCTTCGACGGTTGGTTTAGCATAGTTTAGCATAGATTAGATTGCCTTAGAGGAGAGACAATTCTCCAAGTTGCCAATCAAAGCCATGCTCAAATTTTTCTAACTAGTTCTTAATCGTTGTCAATCCCTTTGCTCACATGCGATTTCACACTCATAACATGCTATTAAATAAGACCTTTTACCATTTACCAAGAAGTTTATCAATGGGCAGATTGCATGAGCAGATAGCAGATATTAGTGGATAGATTACATATATCAGTGGATAGATTACATGTCATGGGACATATTCGAGCTTGATGATTATAGTAGTCATTTTATTTCATTGTAAATCTTTATTGGTTATTTTTATTGCATTTGTACAAATATTTAAGCTCATTTATTGTCATCAAAAACCTTGTAAAGCCTTCTAGGATATTTTTTACATTTATTGCCATATGAAGCACCTTGTAATAAACCCAACCATCCCGACCTTTTGCTATTTAATGAGTATCAGTGGGCTGCATAAGTGGATATCAGTGGAACGGTTTTTAGTGGGTAGATTGCATCAGTTGGGTATCAGTGCACAGATATTAATGGATGGACAGATTACATGTCATCACGAAGATTGAAGCTTTATCACTAGAGGGCAAATCAATGGATGGATAGATTACATGTCATCATATTGTAAAGCTTTATTGGCTAATTTTCTTACATTTGTACAAATATTTAAGCCTTGTAAAGCCTTCTCGGCTATTTCCCACATTTATTGCTATAAAATACTTTGTAAAGCCCTCTCCGCTACTAGTCACATTTATTGCCATATGAAGCCTTGCAAAGCCTTTTGGGCTATTTCCCACATTTATTGTATCAAGCGTTGTATATTGTACTTTACTTGTATGTATCTAAATTCTTCATTATCTTTTCTTATAGGATTATGGAGCAATCAACTAATGTGGGGGCTATCCTAAATGACTCTGAGATTAGAGCATGGGTCTCTGATGTCACTTCGAATTTGAAAGGAAAGGAATATAGCCCCAACGACTATGGTAGATGGACTCAATGTCACATGGGCAGAAGAGCTTGGTTTCTTCATCAAAAGGAAAAGAGACTCTTTCTACTTATGTCAAAAAGGGAGTTCAATGATGTTGACGATCCATGGGATGCTACATTCTTCAAAAAAGATATATGACTTCAAGCCTTATAGTAGGCATAATGATAGAGCAAAAAGAGACTTTTATGGATATTTTCACAAAGAGTTCAGATCCTAAAGTTGGCGGTCTTCATTTTGTTGTGTCAAGGAGAGACTCAAAGAACTTTGTGATGCCTCCTCCTCAACCATCAAAGTTTCTAGATCTGTAAAGTGCATTGGAGGCTCTTGCATATACTTGGGAGCAATTTCCTAGTGTGGTGGCAAAAAGGATGCATGCAAAGATTATGTTTGAGTACTTTTATGATGCACAATATGCTCCTCAGATTCAAGGATCTTCACATGAAGGAGATCAAGCACAAACTTTGATGCAGGGGCAAGAAGAACATGCACACTATCACAAATGTGTAGAACATGAGCGCAAACTTCTAGAGCAAGAAATGGTGGATGTCACTAAGGATGATGAAACACAAGCCTTGAGTGCATGGGAATTAAAAAAAATTGAAGAATATGAAGGTCGATCCACTGCACTTATGCTAGAATCTCTTGCTAGCAAACCACGACGTGAAATGCAAAAGGCTAGTACTGCAAGAGCCACGGTTCCAAGCAATAAAAAAAGGCATTGTCCCACTGTAGAGAAAGATCATGTGGATGCAAAACAGTTAAAAGAAGAGAAAGATGAAGAAGACTCATAACCCAAGGCTGAAGATGATCAGGATGAACTCACATCAATAAAAAATCTCAATTTGCATCTTAATGAGGCAGTAATAGATGATGATGTGGGATATATCTGGGGTCAAAGGACGTGGTTTGTGAATGCCAAAGATGTGGAAGCTGCAGATGTCTTTACTAATAGCCAAAACCTTGATATATCTAGCTATGCACTACGAATATATGAGGCTTTGAGAGATGGAAAGAAACCTGTGGCAAGCAACGTGGTCCTACGTCCAATAATGTTTTGTCCAATCAAAAATAGCTTTTTGGACCAAATAACATTTACCGGGCCTACACATTTCGAGGAAACCTTCAGTCGATTCTTTAAAGACACTCTTAAAAATATTCCACATGAACAAGGCCAAGAGGCACAAGGTGAGAATATGTTAAAGGAAGCAAAGAAAAAATTCCTCCTTCATTGCAGATTCCAGCCCATTGATGGTCAACATTGGGCTTATGCTTGTAATCAGATCGCCAAAGAAGCAAAGGAGGTCAAAAGGCTCACTTCAGAACAATTTGCAAAGATAACTTCATTCCATTATTATCTTGCAACAATCTGTATATTCAAGCATGAGATCAAGTATTTGATTGAGTCTAAAAGACTTAATCATTATGTCCATGGAAAGCGTAAGATATCCTCAACATCAGAGGTTTTAGAGAAGGCAAGGGTTGTATGGACAACATTTGGTTCTCCAAATCCTGATTTGAAGTGAAAGGTCACAAAAGCAAAGGCCGACACACTCACAAACTTCTATACTTCTTTGAGTGTAGTTGTGCTTAGGGGAAGTCAAGAGCGAGAAGAAAATATGACAAGCCTCAAGGTGGTGAGAGATAGATATGCCGACTACACTTCTATCATATTTCGTCCTGTTGAAGTGTTCAATGAGATTCTTGAAGTGTGCATTGCTTGTGAGCATGGAGAGTTGACCTACGAAGCTCCTTTGTTTGTCTCCGAAAAGTCAAAGGTAATGGATAAGAAGGAGTTGACGGCAAGGATGTGGAGGCCTATAAAGTACTTACCTAACAAGTATGCATCCATGGCAGCACAAAAACTTTTAAAGAAAGAATGGTTTTTTGGAAAGAAAGACAAAGACCACTACATGGAAGAATGCATCAATGTATAGGTGAGGCGTGATGCAGTGCATAGTGCCAAATGTTAAGTATTTGCTATCAGAGAAACAAATCCCACTTAGTCATTATAACATTGACTATAATGTGGTCAAGCATATAGCTTCTTTGTCAACACCCAAGGTAAAGCTATGGGCAAATAGGTGGATTAAAAAGGATGAAGATGGGTCAGAAATAGTAACCTCTTACATGAGAAAAGAAGTCCCACAACAAGTGGTTGCATATGTGGAAAGATTAATCAGCGAGATAAGGATGCCGACAGATATGCACCAAAGCTTTCAATTCAATGTAGAGGTTACGTCAGAGTCTGGAAAGCTTGTGAACTTCATGGGAGTTTCAGAAGATGACTTCATCAAGAATGAGTCAGCATGGGACAAGCCACAACTATTCTTCATCAATGAAGTTTCTAGTGATGATATCCATAACTTCATTGATAGAATAGTATATACCACCATTACCAAAGTGGCAATTTGCAACATTGTTATTTTTGTTGATAAAAAAGTCAAAGAAGCCATGCAGGTTACTCTAGAGCGAGCATATTCATTAGGTTTGAAGATCTATAGTGGTGTTTATGCGGCAAAGAGAGGCAAGAGAGAATGTGGCATAGCGATTCAATCTCTTGAATCATTCTTCTTGTGTATGCAGAGTCCCGACCCTGATCACTCCTTACAAAAGAACATAAGAGGGAATTCAAATAATTTGAGATTGATGCTAGAAGAGCAAGATATTCCCAGGTCCATACATTATCAAAAAAACAACTATGGAAGTCCTACAAAAAGTGGGAGTCTCTTGCTTACCATGGTGGAAAATTTGCTACCGGCAAGTTGGGAGGTCACCTTATGCAGGATGGGATATTTATTTGAGGATCTCCTCAGAAAAGGCAACTCCACAAATATTATTGAAAACAAGCATTTCATGGCCTATTTTCAGCTTCAAGCAGATCTAACCACAGGCTATAAAAAAGAGGTAGAGCACAAGGAGACTGATGACATGGATGATGACCTTGAAGATCATAATGTCCCAGTTGATGATGATGAAAAGATGGACTTACATGACTCGTTCAGAGAGAGGTTGGTGGATGAAGAGAAAGATGATGATGCCTTCTTTGATAATTATGGCTCGCAGGGTTATGTAAAAAGGCCACCACAACAATACTTAGTAGTATGAACTCTCTATTTCTCAACTAAATACAATTTTTTAAATAAGATTTAAATTTAAAGATAATGAATCTAATCTCTCATATTTGTTTACAGGCAATAGAGGGAGAAGAAATGAATGAAGTCAATATGGAGGCACTCCCTTCTACTTCAGCAATGCAACCACCTCCAAATTTGATTGAAGAATCCCATGAGCATAAGAGCTTTAAATACATCATGCAAAAGCAGAATGACTGCAAACATAGAATACAAGCTATGACAGAGACCCATTCTACAAATTTAGCTGCATTGGATAAAATGGAAAGCTCATTTGAAGTTAGGATTGTTTTGAAATGAGAACCTCAGTATTTGAGCTTTGGTAGAGAGGAGGTTCCAATCCTCTCCAATCCTTTAAAAGAGGTTAATGACAATGTTATCCTAGCCATTCTCAGGTAACTTTTGTTTATTTGTTGCTACTTCAATGATCTAACATTTGTTTATTTGTTTACAGTGTAGTTATATCATCTTAGTTTCCTAGTGCAGAATGCAAATCAATTCTATGAGCTAACGTTTGTTTATTTCTTGGTGTAGTGTAGTTATTTCTCAGCTTCCTAGTGCAGTGCAGAATCGTGTCTACATGCTCGATGCTCTCCTTTCTTCTATTCTTAGCTCTCCTCAAAAGACTATAGAAGATGTTCATACCTGGTTAAGCCCTTTGAATTTAGATGTGGTGCAAGTCATCTTTATACCTTATCATGAGGAGTAAGTATCAACTCCAACCTTATTTTTACTATTTCTTTGGCAAGTTTGTGTAAAACAATAATCATTTTTAATCTGATCGTGTAGCTCACATTGGAGTCTGATCGCTTGGGACCTTGAAATCAACCATTTGTGCTTTGTGAATTCAATGGAAGGCTATCATGCCAACTCCCCAAGGTAATTATTCAGGTTTGATGCAACCTTTTCATTGGCTTTATACTTTGCTTATTTTGATTATAAACCCAAGAAGCTAATACTTTTTTTTAAAATATAGTAATGTTATAGCAGATTTTCCTCAAAATATACAAAGAGTTTCATATATGCTCGATCCTCTTATTTCGGACGTGCTTAGCAACAAAAAAGAAACCATAGAGGATGTTTGCAAGTGGTTGAAGCATGTTCCTATGAATGAGGCACGAGTTATCTTTACAGCATATTACGAGAAGTAAGCATGAAACCCTACTTGTTTTTTCTATTGGGTTGCTAGAATTGTCTCAAACATAGTAATTATTCTTTATTGATAATGCAACTCACATTGGAGTTTGGTGGTCGTGGACATCTTTGTAAGAAGTGCTTCTTTGCCAACTCAATGACATTCATCCATGGCATTGTGTTAGAGAGTAAGTATAGACTACACTTGTTGTCACTTCTTGACACATAGATTGATATGCAATGCACATATTCATTGTTATTATATGTTTTGATGTGCAGATTGGCTCGAAAGTTGGTAGGTGCTATCGACACAGTAATGCAACAAGGTGACTTGGCACAACAAATAGAGTATATAACATGTCAGGTATCACATCAAGAGGATAGCCACATCTATAATTGTGGATGGAGGGTGGGCTACAATTGCTTTTTGGTACTTGGTCAAATTTTTGAGATACAAAATGACACCACACTATCAACAGATACAGACTTGCATCTCTATGCATTTATAACATGTACCATTCGAGCAATCATTAAGGGCAACATTATGGACCCTCCCACAAGTCAAATAGATAATGGCTCAGAGGAGTGCAAAATGAATGCCGTCAAAGAGTCAAAGGGGATAGAAGACCTCAACTCTACAAACATGGCTTCATTGGAAGAATTGGGAAGCTCTTTTAATGTTAGGGTTATGATTCAACATAGACCTCAGTATGTTGAATTTGGTGGAGAGGACCTCTCTAGAGCTTCAAATGAGGTCATAACAATGTTATGATGGCCATTCTCAGGTTTGATACAAAATTTTTCTCTACTTGATAATTCAATATTTTGATTAAATCTAATAAGCTAATATTCATTTATTTGTTGGTGTAGTATAGTTATCTCACAATTTTGTAGAGCCGTACAAAACCATGTGTATATGTTGGATTCTGTCCTTTCTCCTATACTTAGTGATAGCAGAAAGACGATAGCCGATGTTTGTAAATGGTTACAGCCTTTACATTTATATGGCATGTGAGTCCTATTTATGGCATATCACGAGATGTAAGTATCATGGCAACCTTTATTTTCATCTTATACTGGCAACATTGTGTTAAATAATAATGGTTCTTAATTATTCGTGTAGGGAACATTGCTCGAACATTGGAGTCTGATGGTTTGGGACCTTGAAGACAACTACTGTTGGTTTGTCAACTCGATTGCAGGCTTTCATGGCTCAGTGCAAACGTAAGTATTCTATTAATCTGTTGTTACTTCTATATTATGTACCTTATGTAATAGACACACTAAGTTTTTTTAGTATGTCTGCTATTAGAGAAATAGGACAGTACAAAGACTCGCTAGACTTCCAAAAGTGTTTAGTAGTAGAGCAGGAAGATGGGCATAGTTGTGGGTGGAGAGTTGCCTATAACTGCATGTTGATTTTCAAAGAAATTTTCTCACTTAAGCCATAGGTCTCATTGGAAGACTCTTTGGAGCTCAAATATTCAGAGGAGGATATACAATTGTTTAGGGCTGAAATCATTCGAGACCTAATTATTGCCATTGGAATACAACGTGCAACTGAAGCAATATCAGTGCTTGCATTTAAGGAAGAGGAGACTGAGTCTACTATGAAAGCACTGCACACTACAGAAGAAGTAGAGACTCACTCTATACCTACAGCACCACAGCCTCCACTGGAAGCATCAAAAGAGTTGCCACAGCCTCCGCTTGCATTTAAGGAAGAGGATACTGAGTCTACTCCGAAAGCACTACATACTATAGAAGAAGTAGAGATTGAGTGTACATCTAGAGCACCACAGCCTCCATTGGAAGCATCAAAAGAGTTGCCACAGTCTCCACTAGAAGCATCAGAAGAGTTGTGATGCATGTATGATGTTGTGTTTGTATATATGCATGAGGAGCATATTCTCATGATGTTGTTTATTCCATGAATATTATGGTTGACATTTATTTGTTGCAATGTATGAATCATGATGTAGTTTTTGTTGATTATACACCAATTTGTGACTTATTACTTAAGTGGCATTTAGTCATGATATTTATATATTTATTTCATGCACACAATTTTATGATATGAATGTGTGATGATGTGATTATTTGGAAATATAACCTTGTGTGATGAGAATTTTGATATGAATATGTGATGATGTAATATTTGTAATATATTTCACTCCAAAGTATCAATTCCCAATGCTCCACTCATTTAAAGTATAGCATTCCCAATGCTCTGCAAAATTTTATTTAGTTGGATAGTCTCCACTCACTTAAAGTAGAGCATTCCCAATGCTTCTCTCACTTTATTCCAACCCTTATCCTTATCATAGCGAACACATCGTGTCTTAGTGCACTTGTATTCTTCCATCCTAGTCCTTCCACAAACACTCTCTTATTTCTTATATCCTAGTCCTTCTAATTAACTTATATTCGTCTTTCACTTTACGTCTTCCCTCACTTTCTATCACTCTTGAAGGAGGGGCGGCTCACTGTGCATCCCTCGCTATCGCTCCCTCACTCTCCTTCTCCCACTTTCGCTCTAAGACAATGACTAGTTACTACCCGACTTCATTTACTAAACTCAAATTCTGTCTTAGATTCCTTTTGTATGGACCAATGAAGGGAAAATCATTCAAGGAGGATATGTTAAGCACATGGCTGCTTGATTTGAACTCAGCAGAAGAGGTGAATATCCCTAGCTTTCTTTTTTGCTTCTTTTAACCACGTACTTCTTATGCTAACGAGTTAAATTTTCGTACAGGCCAAGAGATAAAAGAAGAGTTATTGAATGCTTACAAGTCAGCGGAAGATTCGAAACAGGTTGTGAGAAGAGTCTGTGAGGAGATTTGCGATGCCAGCCCTAGTTACACATGGCCTGCAAGTTTAAAGTCTAGTTGTTTTCATGAAGCCAATGCCATAGTAGGCACTTTTGAGGATATATGCTAGACTCTCTAATGACTTAATAGTCAAGTGATGGAAATTTAATTCCATAGAGACTTATGTGTTTTTTCTAAAGTAACTGTAATAGACAAGAAATGAAACTAGAGTTCCACAAAGACTTTTTAGTTCTCTAATGTAAAGTTGTAATAGACAAGAGAGACAGAGATGAGACCTTCTAGGCTGAGGTAATGGAAGGTGTTTTTTAACACCATATGGCTTTGAGTTATATGATCTACTTCTTGTACAAATGTGTCATGCTTTTTTTAAATGTACTCTAGTTTTAATAACATGTCATGCCATTTTTTCTAATTTGATTTTTTTAAATCTTACTTTTTGTCTCTTTTAACAATGTGATGTCCTCTTTTTTTAATGTACTCTAGTTTTAATAACATGTCACGTAATTTTTTCTAATTTGATTTTTTAAAATCTTACTTTTTGACTCAAAGTTTTGTTTTCTAAGAGCCTCTTTTTTTAAAATTCTTTATCCAAAATTATCTCACAAAACAAATTTGGACAGTGCATCAGTCCAAAATTAATGAAATAGGTGTTAGGCGGAGTCTTTGCAGCTGTTCGTGATCTCAAGAAGGTGTAGAGCCTTGAGATAGTCCGTAGGGTCGTCAAGTCGAGGGCTGACTATCGAGGTAAGGTGCCGTAGATGTTGGAGCTTAGGTGCTTGCAGGTCGATGATGTCTACTGGAGCCGTCTACTGGCCGTAGACCTAAGAGCTATGAGTAGCAATGTCGCCTAGGAGAGTTGAGTCACTCCACTCTGCTGGTGACATTCAGAGGCTAGGAGCTAGATGCACAAAGGTTGTCTCTCAGGGATCCGAGAAAGAGACTCTCTCTTTCTCAAAGAGTCACAAATCTCTATCACTTTCTCAATTCTGAAATCTGAGAAGGAATAGAACCTCTCTCACATGAGCATAAATCTCTTTCTTCACACATGTAATCTCTCAAACTCTCTCAACAATGGAATTCTCTCAAAGGAATGAGCACTCAAAGGACTCTCCCTATCTCTTTCAATGAAATCATGCACTAAGAAGAAGAATCTCTCTCTCTATCTCAATGGACGGAAATTCCTCTCAGATGGACATTAATTTCTCTATGAAAGTGAACTCTCACAAGAACACTCGAGAACTCTCAATCTCACAATCTCTCTCACACTCTCAATCGCAATGCCTCAGCAGAAGGCAAGGGAGCTCTGATACCATGACAAAATATGAAGAGGGGAGAGGAGAAGAGTGGGGATGAGGAGAGAGGGCACAGCTAGAGAGCACATCACAAATGACTAACTGTACACTAGATTTAGTTGAAAAAATAGAATATATACAAACCCTTTTAGGGTTAGGGTTAGGGGATCTAATGATTTCCTTTATAGCACTCTATAAGGTTAGTGCTATGCACATATGATCACGTGATGGTGCTATGCACACATGATCACATGATGTTGAGCGTGAACTCTCAACAAGCACAACTCATAGGAGAATTCTCTAAGAAATTCATGGGTAATAGATTGTGAGGCTATAACTTGTTGCAAGGGAGTCAAATCCCACTTGTTCAAGAAATATGAGTAGCATACGTTGTCTATGAACCTTGTTTTTTATGCCCCCGCACCAAGCACATATAGGTACATTATCGATTTAGATGGAAAAAATATAATTTCTAGAGAAATAAATTTGGTCTATTGCTCTACGATGAAATAAGTTGGTAGACATTGTCATGGAGCCATTGAGCTTTGGCAAGATCTCATATTTCAAAACTTGACTTGGAGTTTGCCAAAAGATATTGCTCATACTTAAGAGGGGGAGTAACAAATGATAAGTTGCTCCAAGGAAGGTTTAATAGTTTTGCTCTACGTTTCAAAAACATGCTCACAGCAGATTAGAGTTTACAGATTTCTCTCTTGTACTAGTATGTACAGTCCTCGAATATCTTTCGACGTAATTCAACAAAAGCTACCATGATTTCTCCTACTATTTTCTAAAGTACTATTTTCTTGTATTTCACAATCTTTGGCATCTTCCACCTTGTTCTTATTGTTTTGTAGCGTTCATCAAACCATACATTACAAATCATATCTTTGCATTCATTTCTTCCAAGGTTGTAGGACATTGCACTTCATTTACTTTTGTCTCTGAGCTCTATTCTTCGGGGGGAGATCTTTTGGTGAGATTTTTAATGCAATGTTTTTTATCATTTCCTACGTTTTTGCAGGCTTTTCTGGAAAAATCCATATGTGTTTATTTTTGGGGTGGGGAAGGTTGGAAAGGGGGGGTAGAGGATATGTTCATTTACATAGCATGGAGGAGAGGGGGAAGTGTGGAAACCATGCAAAGGAAGGGTGGGGATATGAAGGAAAGTAGGAGGGAGGAATGTGGAAGTAAAATTTTTGACCTCATATTGGATTCCTCATTGAATTCCGATCATTTTGAGTACCAACATGACCATAACCTGATAAAAGATGAAAAAATGGTGTTTTTTTCATGAATGCAAAATAGGGCCAAAACTACATTCATGAAAAAAACACCATTTTTTCATCTTTTATCAGGATATGGTCATGTTGATACTCAAAATGACCAAAATTCGATGAGGAATCCAAATATGAGGTCAAAAATTTCAAAGTATATGCATTAAAATGAACATATTTTCCACATTCTCTCCTTTCCCCTTTGCATTTGAAAAATGAACATAGCTATCATATTCCTCACCCTCTCCCTCATCCTTGCACTCCACTTTGCACACCTTACATGTTCTTCCTCTCCATTCTCCACTATGATAACGAACATACATTCCACCTTCCCCCCCTTCCCCTCCTCCATTTCTATGCATGCCCCCCTACCCCACCCCCCCCCCCCTTCCCTTCATCCCTCCCTCCCCCTCTCTTTCCTCCCAACCACAAATCCAAATTCTACTCTCTCTCTCTCTCTCTCTCTCTCTCATGAGTGAGTGAGTGAATGAATGAATGAATCCAAAGCTTGCAAAATTCATGAAATTTGGAAAAAAACTTGTGACAAAACGCTAAAAAAAAAATCAAATCCTCTTCTTCGTATTACCTAACTTTCCTAAAGACTATCAAATCTATAGGTGTTTCCAATTGTCCTTAAACTTTTTAAATCTCTTATGCAATTCCAGCGAAATCAAAGATGATGGACATATGGTGAAATTTAAACATTGTTTCCCCTTCTTTAAAGTTATTTATCTCATGAAGTAGTGAGATATTCTATTATAATACTTCCCCTTGTGTAATTTTTCATGTAGTTTTCCTTGTTCCTAGGAAAAAAGTGGCTCCTTACAGATGTGAAGGTCATGGCATCCACAAAAGGTGAGCAAATGTCTTCTCATTGCTATAGCTTCTTGTTTGTCCTCAAAGGCTCTTGTTCATATACTTGCATTTTCTTCAATCCTTTCCATTTTCTCCATCCATAGAAGATTTCTACCTTCCATTGCTATTAAAGCTTGTCTAGATCCTATATGGGCTTTAATGTCATAAAAAATGACAACATCTCTCCTTTTTGTAAGAGAGAGTGTAAGATTAATCCTATTTCACACTAGAAAATGTACCTCAAGAATGTGAACCACTAGTACAAGAGGTATTTCAATCTCTCTCTCTCTCTCTCTCTCTATATATATATATATATATATACATACATATATATATATATATATATATACATATATGTATATGTATGTATGTATGTATATATACACAAACATCCTTGTTTCTTCCCGAGTCCCTAGGGTGTAAGCTAATTCAATTGCTCCTACATACCCAACATGAAATATCATTTGATTTCCATAAAATTGCCTTTATCTTTTCCTAAATGCCCCCTTCCATGATTACATAATTCAAAACTAGCCTAGCTTTCCCATGGCAATATATTATAGGATCAATCTTGGCATATCAATACAAACCTTCAACATCCACTAAACTAGCACTTGAAAGAGAAGAACAAAAGAAAGCAAATAGAGATCATACATCAAGTATAGAATTAGTGTCTAGACCATTGGTTTAGGTTTGAAGCCTTTGATCAATTCCATGCCATCTTGATAGTAGATAGAGATAGCCCATTTTCCGTCTTTTTTGGCTACCTTTACTTTGCAAACTTTGAGGTTTTGTTCTTTAGTTAAGCTTTTGTGAGTTCCTCTACTATCCACACTTGTAATCCTTTTAAGTTGTTAGATTATTTAAGAATCTATGTTTGTTTAGCTCTTGACCTAAAAGAAAGAATTCCATGCACTCCTTCCTTACCAATCTCACACTAAAAATCTGCCAGCTCAATAATTGGTAAAGCTGTGATGGCTCTTTCTTGGGTCTTTTTTGAAGAGGCTTCTATTAAATACCAATTCTTTGGTAGCCCTCGAATCCCGAGCTTCTTTGATTTGAGCTGCCTTCCAAACTTTACTTTTGGAATCGTACAGACGCTCGTACATCTAGGGAGCTCTTCTTATGCACCTCTTCCATTTGATTAGAGATTAACTCATCTAAATCTGAGTGGGGAGTTGGCTTGTTCAGTTTGAGCTTAGGTGGACTCCTGACATACTTTTGATTAGGTGGACTCCCGACATAATTTTTGGAAACTTGCCAAGATTTGAGTATAGTACTTCTACCGGAGGGACATGGATAACAACCATGTGTTGATGTTGAAGCTTGCACCCCACAATACATAGTATGCCTATTCTAATGTGTCTATGTTTGTGGATGGATGTAGGTAAGCTAACACACTTCTCCAATAGATTTGGAATATGAAATCTTTGGCATGGTTTTTGTAAGGAAGAAATGGAGTTGGTTGCTCCAATGAATACTTTCTTGGTGGACTTCTTGTAGCAATGTTTTGTATATATTACTCATATATTAACCCTTCTTGTTTCCCATAAACCTTTCTACAAAGTGATATGTATGAAAGGTGGCTTATGAAGACTTGGATGAATAATGCAAGAAAGCAGTTTGACAAGATTTCTATTTTGGCATAATCAAGAAAACATGGTGACTTTTTCAAGGTAATCCTCTTTCTATTTAGAATTGTTTTACAGGAATTGTGAGTTATGATTATTAATGTAAATCCAAGCATGTGTGTGAGAAAGCTAACCAAAATATCAATATTTACCTACTAACATGTAATCCTTCTAACAAAACAATTTAGCATATCCTGAACTTTATTTGTATTTGTACAGAATTCGTAATCTTTTCTTGCAAGAGAATAATATAAAAAGGGCATAACTACAATTGTAAAATCGACTATAAGGGGCATGTATTTAAGTCAATCCAAAATACTTAAAGGTCTTATCAGAATTAATATGTATCAAATTCAGATTCTATCCTATAAGACCTTAAATTTGTAAACTATGATATTTTAGAGAATGGCACTGTTGTTCTACCACTTTGGTAAATCTGTAACAAATATTGTATGGAATAATTGAGTACAACTATCTAAGGTTAGATCAAGAGTATGATTTGACAAGGAAACCAAAAGCTACTATCTCTATTAGTTAATAAATCATCATTGTTTTCTAATAAAAGATAGTGAATAGGTTGAAGACCATATATACCTACAATAACTCTTAGCTTTCCACAAATATGGTAATTCATTGAGGTCATTAAATTCATACAAGTTTGTACTGGTTTTGCTGGTTTATACCCTAGCTGAATTTAATATTGTTAGAATCCTTGCTAATTGAGATCACATTTATATATTTAGAACATCAGCACCTTTCCATCTTTGCTGCCTCAGCCAAGATGAAGCATGACCTCGTCATCCCTATCAGCTCTCTGCTTGCTCGCCTTTGTGAGTGGCTCCATCAAACTAGATTGCTTGATGTTGTGTCACTACCATGCAGCAGTGTTTTGACCCATCCCTAGATAGATAATATCATTGAGAAACTCCACAAGAGTCCCTCTAGTTGCATGGCAGGTGCTCTCAGCATGAGCTCTCCAAGTGGCTAGTTGCAAACACCTCCGCTTACCCATGGATGGTGTGAAGGAGATACCTTAGACACCGAGCAAGGGGGAATGAGCCACAACAAGAACGAGCAAGGGGAAACATAATTGGCATCACCAATTCTAACCTCTCAAATGCAAAATAAAGCCCCCACAAATGCATTCTTACCTCAACAGGTATGCATCGCAATGGACATAAAATGCAGAGACATTGCAATTCAAAATAGCAACATATGGATGAGAGTGGGTTGAGTTGCATGGAAAAAAGCCTTTGTATTTCAGATGTAGTTTATTAGTAACACTACCTAGCTACTTGATTACTAGGCATTTGTATAGTGACATTCGATTCACTCAGCATGGAAGTGTAAATAGTAGTGCCCCTAGTCATTAACATGCAGTCTTTTGTCACGAACTAGATATTTTTGCAAGCTTTTTGTCACGAGCTTTTTTGAGAGCTAAGCAAAATCTATGAGTTTTTCTTAGATCCCCCCTCATACAATCTTTAATCCACCCCCAAACACACACACACACATGCACACATAGACTCTTTTTAGGTGTGGATAAAAATCTCTCAACTCTAAACAGACCAAGAATCCTACATTTAGTGAAGGAAAAGTTTTCATGAACTTTTTGGCATCCTAAAAAGTGCAAACATTTTTCATGCATACTTATACTTAGGTCTTAGCCATATCTATGGTGGAATATTGACATCGGAAATGAGCTTAGAAGGCCCTAAAACTCGAAAACGACTGTAAACACGAGTACCTTTCAATGTGTTTTTAAAACCCATCTCGGAAAAAAGTACATCTTGCAAGGCCCCAAAGGAGCCCACGCCACGCTGGCACGGGCTCCTTTGGGGCCCTACAAGATGTACTTTTTTCCCAGAAGGGTTTTTTAAAACCCATCGAAAGGTACCCGTGTTTATAGTTGTTTCTAGGGTTTTGGGGTCTTATGAGCTCATTTCTGGTGTCAAAAAATACAAATTATGTATGTATCAAAAGTTTTGAATTTTTTTAAAAGAAATTAGAGCTTCCAATCGTTTTATGTGATGATTACTAGATATTACTCATTTTTGTAATAATTTCTCATTCAAGCATTGATGGATTCATTACAGGCATCAAGGTCACTAAGACATCATTTTGTTAAGAGAGCTCATCCATGGCCTTCATTATTATATATGTTGATGATGATGTGGTCGTGCTCATATTTGTCAAATTTTCTTTAAATATACCAATAAAGTGTCGCTAGGATTTGTATGTGTGGGAGGGGGATATAAAAAAGCTCACAAATTTTATCGACTTATTTGAAAATCTTGCAAAAACCTCATTGAGAAATCATATCTTGCTAGATTGGGGATGAAGATTTTGGTTGTGGTTGTATTAGGGCCCAAGTTTTCTCTCCTTGATTGCTCTTAGGATGCACGAGTAGAATCCAATGGCTCTCCTTCCTCCCATGGTTGACTTGTAGTCTCAGAGCTGAGTTTTGTGTTGGTTGCTACCATTAGACTATAAAATGTGCTTAGTCTCCATGTGGCCTACTCTAGAAAACTAGACTAGAAAATCTTGGAAACTTAATCTACCTAGACTTATTGCAGTTTGAAAATGTAAAGAATCCACCAAAGATTGATGTTGCCAAGTTAGAACAAATCCGTCATGAAGAGATGATATACAAACGGGAGCAACACTTATGATATAGCACCATTAGGTGCATTCATAATATATGCATAGTAGACTTATGTCAAAGAGCTAACTTAATCATGGATGGATGTGATTCAATTTGGGTGAACTCCCATGCATTGTTCCCCCTGGTTAGGTGCCAAACCTGCTCACCATTATGGCCACCGACCTTATGCAAATCTAATTGACCAGATCTTTAGTTGTGGTGCCATGCTTGGTTAGCCTTCTCCCATTCATCTAGAACCAATTTTGCTCCCACTGCCAACCCGAACAGTCCCCCGCATACCCTTTGCCACTAATGCCCAATCCCTTGGCTCTCAGGCTTCCTTCGGCACCCCCATTGCCAATCTCATGAAGCGGCAAGCTTGGCTTGACATGACCACCCAATCAGGGGCATCAAAGTGACATCACTTCAATACGGAGGTTGAATCCTAAAAAGTTCTCTCCCTAGCCTAGAACAAGGTTGTCACCCCCCTCCATCAAGCTAAATTTGTTTGTTGAACCATCAACAGGTAGCCCACCAATGCCTCTAATACATTGGAAACTTCTCCCATCAGGACAAGATGGAGGAGCTCTGCTAGGCAACGTAGCAGTTTGTTACCTCTGTCATGACAAGGGCCAATCAATGTGTATGGAGTAGCAGCAAAGCTCTGCTTGTAATATCTTGAGCTTCAAAGAAGGTTTGATGAATCTAGTGGGATGAGGATTGCCAAAATCCTCCCTAGAAAAGATATGGTCATACTTGCAAAATCATGATCCAGAGAGAGAAATACTAAAACTTGCATTTTGGTGTAGGGAGAGAAGTCCTTACACTTTTATGTGTAAGAGGTCTTTGTAGAGAGAGAATTCCTTACACTTTTGTATAAGAGGAAGTCCTTACACTTTTATGTAAGAGGGAGTCCTTACACTTTTGTGTAAGAGGGAGTCCTTACACTTTTGTGTAAGAAGTCCTTACATGAGAGAGAAAGCACTTACACTATTGCGTAAGGATGGAAACTTTAAAAAATGTACAAATATCTCTCAATGCAAAGAATCTCCCACTCTTTGGGGTTCAATGTTAAAGCTCACCATTGTGTTCATGTGATTGATCTCCATTGCATCCATGCTCCCTTATGCTAGCATGCCCTTACCATTGCACCCCCTACCCTTGTACTCCTTACTCCCATCCCCTTCTTCCTCCTTCCTCCTCCTCCTCCTCCTCCTCCTCCTCCCTCCTTCTCCCTTCTTCCTCCTCCTTCCTCCTCCTTCTCCTCCCTTCTTCCTCCTCCTTCCTCCTCCCTTGTCCCTCCTCCTCAACCCCTTACCCCTTGAAGTCCCGAAAGAGACTAGCTCTCCACTCCTTAACCTTGAACTCCTCCTAAACCTTGCAACCCTTTTTGAACCCTGGAACTCCTAGATAGCTTCCTAAATCCTATCCCCCTTCTAAACCCTACAAACCCCTTCTAAAACTTTAAACTCACGTGGAGGTGAGAGCCTCCAACCATCGTTGTGATCAAGCTGTCTTTCTCACCTACACCCACATGAGAACCTCTTTCCATGCTTTAGCGTATACCTCTTTCCATGCTTTAGCCTACACCTCTCATCGGAATACGAAACCGAGGACCTATGCTACATTTGTGTACACCTATGCTACATTTGTGTACACCTATGCTACAATGAGCAACAACACATTGTAGGTGACCAACACCCTTATACTTGGAGACAAGTGTTTTAATGAAAACACACTTCACACCTAGGCCACTGACACAAAAAGGCGTGTTGAAGAGAGGATGATAGAACTACATTGACCGCCGACCTCGCCTAGAGCTCCATCACAAAGAACCTCAACACTAAGGTGTACCGGGAGCAAATCCTCATGCTCCAAAATCAACTTGATGTTGAGATATCAAGCTCTCCTGGATGACTATCATTTATGTCACCGCCTATGTTAGTTGTACTCGTGGTGTAGTTAGACTACCACGTATGTTTTTGGTTTGGGTTCACATATGAACCACGTATTCTAGGTTTTGACATATAGGGTATTTCCCTCTTCTATTGTATTGTTGTTGTGTGCAAAAGTGAAGAAAGGCTTCACCCTCCAACCTTGTGTCCTCTCTCTTTTGTGTGTTGTGAAGAAAGCTGAACTTGAGTCTCCTATCTCTCTCCCTTATTCTTTACATGGTATCAGAGCCTTGTTCGTGGTAAGGAGCTCAAGAAAGCAAGCCAAGTTTGTGGTGTCCTGGTAAGAGGACCAGTGTAGCTTTCCTATTTCGAGTTTGGGAGCAAATCTCTGCAGGTAGCATAGCCAGAAGTGCAGGAGTGCACTGTTATAGATTGAGAGGCCCTTCGCGATGTGGCGAGAGCGCAGTATTTGCTGCGGGTGTGGGCGAAGCCCTCAGTGACTTTATTTTTTTGATTTGAGGCCGTTTCGGGGCCCGTTTTGAAGGCGCAAGTTCTTCGCAGGCACTCAGAAAAAGGCCCTGTTTTTCGCTTTGTGCGATCACTACACGGCTAGTCGGTGGAAAGGTGCCACAGAAATTGCATCGTATGCCTTTGTGCAGAGATATTGGGAGTTGCAGTTTCATGCCTATTGCCTGTTGATGCAAAATTGTCACTAGGAAGTGATTGTGTGGTGAAATACAACTTTCGTCAGTGTTGCAGATCTGCCCTTGTGAGGCCTTTTGCAGAAGTTTTGCTATTTGCCCTTGTGAGGCATTTGCTGTGTTTACAGGTTGCTGTTGCAATTCGTGATTTGTAAAATGTCTGAGAATCTGTCTACCATTGTTAGTGAGAAGCTTGACAAGAATAACTTCCAAGCATGGAAGTTCAGGATGACAAACTTCCTTATGGGAAAGGGAGTTTGGGATTACATCAGTGGTGAAACTACAGAACCAGTTTTGGGTGCTGCTCCCACTTCTGCTGAATTGAAGGCCTTTAAAGAATGGCATGAAAAAGCCAGAAAATGCCTGTATTGGCTGTCTGTTAGCATTTCAGATTCTATGATTGTGCATATACAGGATGTAGAGACGCCTAAGGAGGCATGGGATACATTGGTGAAGCTGTATAGCACAAATACCAAAGCACGAAAGATGCAGCTAAAGTAGGAGTTGCACAATGTGCAAAGGAAAAATCTGAATATAAATGAGTATTCTTTGAAGGTGAAAGGCCTTGCAGATTCTCTTGCCTCCATTGGAGCACCTGTTGATGATGAGGACTTAGTGTCCGTGACCTTGAATGGTCTTGGGAAAGATTATGCACAGTTTCGGACATCCATTGGAGTCCGTGAAACATTTCCTGATTTTCAGGAACTTATTGCTCTCTTGCTGAGTGAAGAGCAAAGGAATGGTGGTTCAGCCACCTCAACTTCTCAAGAGACTGCTTTCTACTCGAATACAGGTAGAGGCAGGGGTAGAGGAAGAGGCCGTTTTGGTGGCCGTGCAGGAAATCAGAACCAACAGCAACAACAGGAAAACCAGTCCTATGGAGGAGGACGTGGTAGTTCTAGAGGCAGGGGGAGCCAAAGAGGCCGTGGTTCATGGCAAAGGAACTAGCAAGTAAATAGCAGCACAGAATGCTATTATTGTGGAAAGCCTGGACACAAGGAGAATACATGCTATAAAAAGCAGAATGACATCAAAAGTGGGAAGTTGCAGCAAAGCAACTATGCATCATCAAGTGGGCATGGTGACGACAGAAATGAGCACCTTTTTGTGATGCAGCATATGGTTAACTCCATGTCAGGAGATGCTGCAGCTTGCAATGATGTTTGGTATGTTGATTCAGGTGCCTCTAACCACATGACCAGTCATGGTGAGTGGTTTCATGATGTTAGAAATTTGGATAAGCCAGGTTATGTTGAAACAGGTGATGATACTACGCACCCAATTACGCAGGTTGGTAAAGTGCCATTGGCTATGCAGGATGGCAAAACGAAGTACTTGGCAGATGTACTTCATGTTCCAAAAATCACTAAGAACCTGGTTTCAGTTGGCCAGATGGTTGAGCAAGGTCTGCAGGTTAGATTTAATCCTGATGGATGCTTTGTTGAGGACTTGAAAAATAAATGCCGCTTGGTTGCGAAAGGCAACAAAAATGGAAGAATGTTCACCTTGGATGTTGATATGCCTGAGGTGAAAGCTGCTATGTTTGCGCATGGGAGAGGTGTCATTGCAGATATTGAGATATGGCACAAGCACATTGGGCACGTGAATATACAAAGGCTGAAATCTATGCAAACGAAAAACATTGTTGCAGGTTTGCCTAAATTCAGAGTTGAGGGAATGCAAAAAGCATGTGAAGCATGCCAAATGGGTAAGCAGGCCAGACATGCATTTCCCAAAAATGCTAAGGTGAGCAGAAGACCTTTGGAAGTGATCCATTCAGATGTTTGGACAACCAAAGCTGCTTCTATTGGTGGATGCCATTATTATGTGACGTTTATTGATGACTACACTAGGAAGGTGTGGATTTATTTTATGAAGCACAAAAGTGAAGTGTTCAGCCATTTCAAGGCTTTTAAGGCCATGGTTGAAAAAGAGAAAGGTGTGCATATTAAAGTGCTAAGATCTGATGGAGGGGGAGAGTACTTTTCAGAAGAATTTTGTGAATATCTGAAAGAACAGGGAATTCAAAGGAAGCACTCATGCAGGTCTACCCCTCAGCAGAATGGGGTTGCAGAAAGGAAGAACAGGCATATTGCAGAAGTAGGACGGGCGATCCTAAATGAGAAAAACATGCCTGATTATTTTTGGGCTGAAGCAGTAGCAACTGCTGTTTATATTATGAACAGAACCCCCACTGCAGCTGTCCATGGCATGACGCTTGAAGAAATGTATACAGGCCAAAAACCAGATATTTCTCACTTGAAGGTATTTGGTTGCATAGCTTATGTTCATGTTCCTGATGAGAAGAGAACAAAGCTGGATCCAAAGGCAGAAAAATGCATCTTTATTGGATATGCTCAGCACCAGAAAGGGTATCGCTGTTATAACCCTTCCACCCACAAAATGCAAGTGAGCAGAGATGTTGTTTTTGATGAAATGAGCAGCTGGTATGCACCAACTGTTATGGTAGGAGATGTAGATACAGGAAATGGGAATGCTGCAATAAATGCAGAGCAGCAATCTCAAGCCTTGAGTGGACCCAGAGAGTCCTCTACTAGTGGATCTAATGCATGGACAGGGAGATTGAGATCTAGTGAATCGTCACATGGCAGCCCTGATAGTGTTGTGCAGGTATCACATAAGGGAAAAGAAAAAGTAGACCATGCTCCAGTGTTTGATGTGTCTGCTGGTAGCTCTCATGTTGATGGAGAGTCAAGCGGCTCTAAAATGAGCCTTGATGAGGAACTTGGGATTCCTTCTGTTGTTACACCTGGTGCAAGGAAAAGCAGGCATGATTTAAAGACTCTTGCAACTGATCCAGTTGTACGGAGGTCCACTCGTATTAAGTATCCAGTTGACAGGCTGAGATATGATGGGTATACAGCACATCACTATGCTTATATGGTCAAGGTTCTAGAGGAGCCAGAGCCCACATGTTTTGAGGATGCAGCAGGGCATAAAAATTGGGAAGCAGCTATGGATGAAGAGATGGCTGCCTTGGATGCAAACCACACTTGGGATTTGATGCCTTTGCCTCATGATAAGAAGGCTATTGGCTGCAAGTGGGTTTACAAAGTAAAGCACAATGCTGATGGGTCTGTTAGCAGGTACAAGGCAAGATTGGTTGCCAAAGGTTTTGCGCAGACATATGGAATTGACTATGAGGAAACCTTCAGCCCAGTTGCAAGGATGGCAACCGTGAGAGCAG
Source organism: Dipteris shenzhenensis (assembly GCF_047967505.1). NCBI lineage: Eukaryota > Viridiplantae > Streptophyta > Polypodiopsida > Gleicheniales > Dipteridaceae > Dipteris > Dipteris shenzhenensis. The sequence continues at coordinate 42,118,339 of NC_141599.1, forward strand.
TAATTGCTATGGCTGCTGCAAAGGGATGGCCTTTGCATCAGATGGATGTGAAAAATGCCTTCTTGCATGGTGATTTGCAGGAAGAGGTTTATATGATGTAGCCAGAAGGTTATGAGGATAATTCACACCCCGATTTTGTATGCAGGTTGCGCAAAGCCTTGTATGGCTTAAAACAGGCGCCGAGGGCATGGTCAGACAAGATAGGGCAACATCTTGCCACTATTGGATTTCAGATTTCCAATTCAGATTTTTCACTTTATGTGAAAAGGACAAACAAAGGGATTGTGCTTATAGTCATCTATGTTGATGACTTGATTATTACAGGTGATAGTGATGCAGACATTAATGAAGTGAAGCTGCTGTTGAAGCAGAAATTTGAGATGAAGGATTTGGGAGAGCTGCGTTACTTCTTGGGCATTGAGGTTATTAGATCCCCGAGTGGGATATGGCTATTGCAAAGGCAATACGGTTTGGACATGCTGTCCAAATATGGGATGATAGGCTGTAAGCCTACTATCTCTGTTCCATTGGAGCAGAATGTGAAGCTCAATGCAGAGACAGGTGAGCTTCTTGAAGATATTACTATGTACAGGCGCATAGTAGGTAGCTTGATTTACATGACTATAACCAGACCAGATTTGAGCTATGCTGTGGGGCTGGTGAGCCAGTTTATGCAGGCACCGAGGAAGCCACATTTGGATGCGGCTAGGCGCATACTGCGGTATGTGAAGTCCACATTGCATTATGGACTGTTTTATGAAGCTGGGTGTGCATTACAGGTACATGGATACACAGATGCTGATTGGGCTGGTAGTGTCTCAGACAGGAGATCTACTAGTGGTTTTATGTTTTCCCTTGGGAGTGGTGCCATCAGTTGGAGCAGCAAGAAGCAGCCCAATAGTTGCCTTGTCGAGCACAGAGGCTGAGTACAGGGGTGCAGCAATGGCTGCATGTGAGGTAGCTTGGTTACGGAAGCTACTTGCAGATATGGGACAGTCAATTCATAGAGCAGTTGTCATTCATTGTGACAACATTAGCAGCATCATGCTTGCTAATAACCCAGTTTATCATGCTAGAACGAAGCACATTGAGGTGCATTATCACTTTGTGAGAGAGAAGGTTCTAGCTGGTGAGATTGATCTTGTCTATGTCAGCACTGAGGAGCAGGTGGCTGATATTTTTACGAAGGCATTGGGTACCGAGAAGCTTCGTAGATTTAGGAGCTTACTTGGTGTACGTGAGATGGATTTGAGCTTGAGGGGGAGTGTTGAGATATCAAGCTCTCCTGGATGACTATCATTTATGTCACCGCCTATGTTAGTTGTACTCGTGGTGTAGTTAGACTACCACGTATGTTTTTGGTTTGGGTTCACATATGAACCACGTATTCTAGGTTTTGACATATAGGGTATTTCCCTCTTCTATTGTATTGTTGTTGTGTGCAAAAGTGAAGAAAGGCTTCACCCTCCAACCTTGTGTCCTCTCTCTTTTGTGTGTTGTGAAGAAAGCTGAACTTGAGTCTCCTATCTCTCTCCCTTATTCTTTACACTTGACATCTAGTGGGAGAAGACAAATGTGAAACTAAAGAAGGAAATCGTGGCCCTTCAGAAGAAGAATAGACCTGACAAGAAAAAACACTTGAGCGAGTAGGAGCATTGTCGCTCGACACTTGAGCTGGACACACAGTCACCAAAGAAGAAGCCCTCAAAAGCACCACTGACATCACTGGACTCCCTCTCGGCATGATGATGCTGAAAAGATGGCATGGACACCATCCAAAAAATCTATGTGCTCATGGCACCATATCTCAACACAGACTGTCCATGATGGCTTGATACAATAGTCAAATAGATTTTGTATCACAAGAAAAAAACCTATTGCAATCCCTGCCTTAAGGGCCCTTCATCTACATTTTCATTAGTGATGTATGGAAGCTCTACCTACCCTTCTAGTTTGCTATTGCGATACCCATCCTTAGCTTCACCTTTCCAAAATAGCCTCACAGCAAGATCAACAAGATCATATCCCACGATAATCTTCCCTTTCCTCATAGACCTTCGAGGTAGAAATCCACAGACCTTCAAGGTATTCAAGAGCTAAGCAGGTTGATGACAAGCCTAATGTATGCAATCTATCTCCAAGCGTATCATTGGAGTTGGTCTGTAGTCTTCAAACTACAATAGTCTATAGCCAATGCCACTCCAACAAGTTCTTGAATAAGGAAATCATTCAGCTCTTCCTGCTCCTTTGTGCAGATTATAATGGCAATAGCAGCCTTACCTTCCTTTAGCTTCACCTTTAGCTCTCACGGGAATCTACCAAGCTCTCCTTCAGGCTCTGGGCTTCCTCCACGATCTGATACCAGTTGAGGGAGATGAGAGCACACACAAATGGATAAGAGACACCGTATATGGTGGAGCAAAAGCTACTCTAGCTTATTCCTCTATCATATATATATGAGTATACATGGGCACTATACAAGTGGGTGGGCCCACTGCCCTTTACCCCAACAGATATAGTGGAAGACCTATGAGTATGTCATTAAGAATCAAAATAATATAATTAAAATTGTATACAAGGAAAAAACCCCATCCACCATCATCCCAAAATTCTCACACCACTTATATCACCCATATCTTTTGTAGTTGCTAGCAGTACTCTCAATTTAAAGAATGCATCAAAATTTTTCCAGAGGATGTGGTGGTTTCATTTTGTTGATTTTGCAGAGAACCATGCTTTTAAAGAAAAGAATGAAATCCAATCAATGCATTGAAATAATGACCAATGTACCATCATGGCTCATATTTGCTATTATTGGGAGATGAGAGATTAAAAAACAATCCATCTTTTACATTTTAGATGACAAGCATCATGACACACTATTTGTGCAACCTTGCTTTATTCTCCACTACCAATGGCTAATGATGCAAGGTAGTTCACCCAGTTTACTTTGTTGTAAGGTAAGGTATGTAGAAGAAACATGATAACGGAGACAAAATGGGAGAAGTGGAAGAGAAAGAGACTATGGATGTTTTTATCGAAGGTAGATATATATATTACTATGAAATCCTAGCAAGACTTTATCGATCTATTGATTTTAGTTTCATAATATTGATAGAATATAGCACAATTTTTTATATTTTCTTTTAAATTATGAAGTAAAATATGTAAATCCTGGTGAAACTTCCAAAATTTTAACATAAAAGTTTCAAATCTTGACGAATGTTTCAAGCATTTATTTTTATTAGGGCATACAAACTTTCAACACCAATATAAAAGTTTCACTTCTTAATGAGACTAATATGAAAACATCATCCCTGAAAGAGACACTCTTATACGTGGTTCACCTAATGTGGGCTACATCCATGGAGAAATAGCCAATCCTATGTTTTTCTTATCCATCCAGTGTGATGATACAAGATACAAGTAGTATATCCACTGCTCTCCTTCTATGTGAGCCACATCATTACCTTACAATTTTTTACCACACAACTCACGCATCAATTTTCATATATATTTAGCCTCCCTTGGAACCCCCCATTTCTAAGCACCATGGTTAATAGTTCATGCAAGCACCAGATTTTTTTCAAGATAGATCAAAAAATAATGAGAGGATGAGAGGTACACAATACAAGATCCACCTTGCTGTTGTATGGGCCCGAGTGATTGTAGAGAGAGAGATAGAGAGAGAGATAGAGAGAGAGAGAGAGAGAGAGAGAGAGAGAGAGAGAGAGTGAGAGTAGGGGTGGCTCTCCCTTCAAAATGTGGAATGTATAAAAGGCCAAATGGTTGACTTTGGTCTTCATTGTTATTTGCACAAGATTGGAAATAGAGCTCTCTCTTTCTCTTCCATGTGTTTGAGTCTTCTCTTACTTCCATTGTAGTGCCCTTGTGTTTGCCACTCTGTCCCCCTTCATTCCCCTTTTCTCTTCCCTCCCCCATCTCTTCTTCCATCTCCCCTCCCCCTTTTTTCTCTCATGGAAACACATTGCAACAATATGGGAGTCTTGAGTGTAACAATCGAGGATAGTTTTGTGCCTATATTTCTCCCACAAGGAGTAGTAGGAGGAGAGTTTCCCTCGAAATTCCTTCAAGATCCCCACAACATGAGAGTCACCATGAAAGACCACACATTTTTGGCACTACCATCGGGGAGTTGAAGGTATGCTTTTGTAATGCACAAGACTTCTTATGTTATCGACCCATTGCTCATTGTTTCTAGCTCAACGAGGAGCTTTGATTGTGGAATATAGGTGAAGTGTGAGTGGAAAGTTGAGTGTGGAAAAGAGGAAGCTGTGATTTTTAGTTTTTCAAGCATTTGATTGTTTGGAGCTTGTTATTCGTTGTTGTTTTTTGGTGTATATTCATAAGAATAGGTAGTAGAGATGATTGCTAAGGGTTGTTGCAATCAAACAACACAAAACCCACTAATAAATGAAGTTAAAAAATAATTTGTTTTTTTCTTTGAGTAGGTAGAATTGAGTAGTGTGCCCCATAGCTTACAAAACGTGCAAAGAAATTGAAAATTTTGAGAGAATCTTAAAAAACGAGTCGATGATGACAAAGCCAACCCATGTGTCCCTACGTGAAGCTTAACACAGCAAGTATATGAAGTCATTACATTAATACCATAGTGACCCTTTGCTTTAATTTTTTTTAGATACCTACCTCACCTACTTGACGCATGGCATAAATTGAACTAATAACTATCAAATCCAAGGTCAACTTGTTGCATTAGGGCAAACGTAGTGACCATCGAGCCGTTGCTATAGAAGTCGTTGCCATATCCAACCCATTGTGTTAAGGTTCTTGCCATGTTAAGAAGTTGCTACTATAATTCCGGTCTTGTTTTAAGGATAACAATGTGACTTCAAAGTTGCTCTACTATAAACTGGTTGTTGTGCTAAGTCATCATTTTAACAAGTTGCTACTTTAGTGAATTGTTAACAGCCATTGAGCACATTGATGGACCTGGCCCTATGGGCTGTGAGCCACAAATGGCTCAGGATCGAGGTAGTCCTGCAAATTTTTGAGCAAGAGTGCCTCGATGTAACCCTTGTAGTGGCCATAGAAGTTGGGGATCCATGGTTTGGTGGTATCTACAGGTTTCTGACCACTTCCTCCTTTCCTCCAAAAAGTACTAGCTATGAGAGAAAGAAGATCCATAGAGATAGTAGGCACTACACTCTATTTGATGGGGTGTTGTACCATGAGGCATGGATGGGGTACTAAGACAGGCCATTGATGCAGATAAAGTACCTAAGGTATTGAAGCATTATCATGATGGATTTTGTGGAGGCCACTATGCCGGTGACTATACAGCTAAGAAGATTTTACACGCTGGGTACTATTGGCCGACCTTGTTCAAGGATGTCACTATGTATTGCAAAACTTGTGAACCATGCCAATTATTTGGTAGGAGGGATTTGCATCCTGGGCAACATCATCCAATGATGTCCATCCATCCGTTTCAGAAGTGGGGAATAGATTTTGTCGGGCCCCTGCCCATGACTGCCTGCAAAAAGAAGTATCTTTTGGTAGCCACTCAGTATGTCACTAAGTGGGCTGAAGCTATCGCCCTCCCCACTGCAAATGGTAAGGCAGTTTCAAATTTCATATTTGAATGTATCTGCACAAGGTTTGGGACACCCATGGAAATAGTATCTGACCTTGGGAGTCCATTCTTAAATGAAGCAGTGGAGTTGCTCATGGATCGTGTGGGTATTGATCATCACATTTCTAGCATCTATTATCTAGCATCCATGGGACGAACAGAGTGGACCAATGGCCTCCTTTGTAAATCCATGGGAAAAATGTCCATAGGGTACAGGAGCCAGTGGGATTAGAAGGTCACTGAAGCCATGTGGGCTTATAACATCACCCATAAAACGTCTACAGGTCACACTCCTTTTGAGTTGGTGTACGGTACTGAGGCATTTTTACCACTAGAGATAGAGATTCCGGCCTTGAGATTGGCACAAGAACAAAGGATGACAAAACATGAACATGTTGAGGCCAGGTTGGTACAACTTGAGAAGTTAGATGAAACCCGACACCTTGCACTACATCAGACAGAGATCCAAAAGAATCAACAAAAGGCCTGCTTGGATGCTAAGATTCGCAAGGGATGGGAAAGACACTTTGATGAGGGGGATGTTGTGCTATTCTTTGATAATAGATTGGACCACCAAATGGATAAAAAGTTCATCCCACTGTGGACCGGTCCATACAAAGTCATCAAGGAATGTAGCAATGGGTTTGTATATGGATAACACAAGAGCCATTTGAAGACAAAGAGGAGGTTGAGAGAATCAGCATATGCCTTGGTGAAATATGGGCCCAAGGGGTTGTAGCAAAAGAGAGACGAGAGAGAGTGGTAAAAGGAATAGGGTTGGCCTTCCCTTCAAAAGGTGACTTGTATAAAAGGCCAAATGGTTGACTTTGGTCCTCATTGTTGTATGCCACCATGAGAAATACAAGCTCTCTTCTTGGTCATGTGTTGAGATTGAGGTGTTCTTGCTCTCTTGTTTGTCTTTGGTGTTTGCCATGATTCCCCTTCCCCTTCTTCTCCTCCTCCATCCCCCTTCCTTCTTTCCTCCCCCTCTCCTCTCTCTCTTTCTCTTACCCCCTTCTTCTCAGTGGAAACCCCATTGCAATGATCCGGAAGGCACTCAGGTGACATGAATGAAGCCTTGACTATGCAATGCCCCCACAAGGAGTAGCATGGGAAAGAAGAGCTCCATCGGCACACTTCAAGCATCCCCATGACATGTGTGTCTCTACCAGACAACACATCTTTGGCACCATTTTTGAGGAGAAAAGAGATCTAACTTTTCATTTTTTGGGCTTCCTCCCATAACAACCCATCGCACATGCATTTAGGCTTTGTTAGTGGAGATTAGGAGTGGATTGAAAGCAAAAACTAGTGAAGAAAGAGTGGTTTTAGAGTAGGAAAGCTCACTTTTCAAATTTCTATCCATAAAGCCATTGTCATGCATTTAAGCTTGTTTTTTATTGTTTTTTTAATGTTTGTTTATAGAAGAAGGTAGCTAGAATTATTGCTAAGCTAGTTATAGTGTCAAATCCAACTAAAAATACTTAAAAATGAAGATTGGAGTGGAATTTCAAATTGGTTCTAGGTGCTTGATAGTCCAACTTGTAGAAAGCACTTGCTTGTGTATCAAAAGGTATTGTTTTTTTATGTTTCTTATTTGTGGTAGGTATTTTAGGTCCTTAACAACCCCCCCATGCACACAAACTTGGAACAAAACTTGAAAGACCATTAGGAATCATCAGAAGGGAGTCGACAAAATGGCATGTTCCCAAACAATTCCTATCCCCATGAGCCATTGCCTTAGCTCGCTATCCCCATGACTCATCATCTTAGCTCTATCCCCACAATTTGACACATGTCAATCACCTAATCCGCCTCCTTATTTATGATGTGTCAGGCCTTCTATTGCACTGATGGTCTAATAGGCATTCATCCATTGCTTTAAACTGTCTATTCCCACGATCTGTCACCATATTGTTAACCCTACAACCATTGCCATCCTTGTATCCTGCCAAGGCAATACATCCTGCTGACCATTGCTTTAGTACTAACCCTACAACCATTGCCATACTCACATCCCACCAACTTGAACATCCCACTGCCCATTGCTTTAATGCTAACCCAAAGATCGTTGGCATACCAATCTCACCCTAACCCGCCGACACATGTCAACTACTAACCATCTAACTGTCATCTTGATACTATCCGTACACCCCATCACCATATTGTTAACCCTCCCACAGTTGCCTTAAGACTATCCCTATGGCTCGTTGGATTACAACTAACCCTTTGACCATTGGGATACTCTGGGAAAAAATTCACTATCACAAATATAGAATTGAATTTGAGGCAAGGTGTACCTCCACGGAGATCTCATATATTCACTTGAGGTCCAAAATAATTTTGTCCAAGGAACTCGAGCCTGAGGATAATATTCTGAACCATGCGTAAGCCCACCTTTTCCCATAGTTTTGAGTTGGCTCCAACAGGGAGCTCAATTCCCAGCTCTCACTCAGTGTTAGGGCCTCGATGTGGGGACTCCTCTAGCTCCAACAAGATTGAGAGCTTGAATGAGGAAATGCAAGACCCCGTTGGCCCGAGGGCTTCAGAATCCCCCTACACCAGCATAGCTCTATATCATTCTCTTGCTCCATCCATAGCCTCCAAGTTAAGAGGGATGATATCCAACATGTTTGGATAGTTGGGCCGAATGGATTCATCAAAAATGGAGAACGCCTTTGCCAGTATGTCCATTGAAAGGTGAGGCCCAATGACAACAATCCTTGAGCCACAGGCAGGGACTGAGGCCTCCTTTGTGGACTCAAGACCCATAGTTGTCACAGGGCACCCTGACTCTGAGTGCATGGAGGACAAAGAACCATCGATAAGGGGATTCGTAGGGTGAAATCCTGGCCGAGGAAATGCACATGGCAACTCTTATGAACTTGTGATCTTCCAGGTGCCCTAGAAGGAGGACAAAGAGTCCAAGGGTGTAGATATGGGCGAGTTGGCCTCTAGTCTATTGAATCAGTTGGGCTAGTAGAGTGGAATTCAGGGACCTCCAAGGAAACACAAAGTAACCCCCACTTATTCCCCAAGAGGGACAATGTTTGGTGTGGGGTATGCAATGGCAATCACCCCTCCAATGAGTGCCCCTAACTCAGGGAAAGGCAAGCCCTCTAATGTGCACACTGCTATAGATGGGGAAACCATGACACCTCCCAATGTCCATTTCCAAAGGTATTTCCCCAACCGATCTACTAGCCAAGGCCCCAATCAGCCTTGACGGTCCCACCCAACTCAATGCATGCACAAGGAGCCCCCTCTAGCCAATCTAGGGCAATATAGGGCACACATAATCTATTACCGCCACCCATATTGGGTCTGCAATCGCCCCTACCATGTATAACTCTAGTCAACCAAGTATCGGTGGAAGAACTACCTAATGATTGGGAGGATCCGAAACATAATAATGGACATCCCAACTAGGAGGGCAGTGAAATCATAAGTCACTACCTCTTACATGAGGATCAACATGTCCCAATGTTCCAGACAACAGCACCCGTGGCTGTGGGGGCAAGAGACATGAACGCCTTGATGCAAAGGCCCCCGATCCAATGCTATACATGCCAAGGTCCACACAGGGCAAGAAAATGCCCGTATAAGGGCACAATGAACCCTCTCGTGTCATGTTTTAAATTACAAGGGCCACATATTTTAAAGAACTATCGATATAGGGATCTTACCCCTGTGGTTCCTCCCACAACAGGTCCCATGCCCTTGTGTGCTAGGTGCGAAGTAGAGCATTTATTCAAGGATTTCCCCCTAAGGAGACCAACGACTCCAGCCACCCTAGTTAAGAGCACTAGCATCAAGTATTGAATAGGGTCAAAACGGCAGTGCCCTTGAAGGTCTCACAAGGATATAGGCAAGGAAATGAAGAAGCATGCAAGGAAGAACAGAATGTCTATGTCACAAAGTCTTGAGGCACCCCAACCCCAGTAGACTAGGTCCAAGAATGTCACCATGGTGGGTGAAGGAATGAACCAAGTGCTCATACAAGATGGTTTAGATGAGGAGACAATCACACTTACCACCTCCTCTACCTCAGATGAGCCATTTCTCAAGACAATCTGAGTATGCCCTCACATACCTGGATGTAAACAAGCCAGTGAGGGGCCCAAGGCATCACATCCCCATGTTCTTATAAGGGAACATATTCAGTAGAGCCAGCCTAAGAGAAAAAATGCTTAATAGACATTCAAAAGTTGGTACCAGAATGCCAAGAGAAATTTGAGCATAGGCTCAAGGTCAAGAGAGGGTCGGATACCATCTACCTAGACCACCTAACTACTCATAGCGGGAAAAGGCACTTAGGGTGCCAGAGAGAGTGGAAGAAGAGGAGCTACTTAGCTCCGGTAACTCGGGGGCTCCGGACTTGATGCAATGGGATGTTTTAGAATGACCCAGTGCTGCAAAACCTAAGAGAGGAAGGAGGCCTCTATGGCCTCAAGGATCTGCTATTGGTAGGGAAATAGAACTCTCAGGAACCATGAGGAGAACATCCGCAGCCTTAGGATTAGGGAGGAAGGAATCAAGAAGCAACTTCATCATGTACAGAGCAAGACTGTGGTATTGACGGCTGTAATAGTTAAATTGGATGCCTATCCTGCTTTGCTGCTTTGTAGCATGGTTCAAAATGCATGGTTTGCCATACCCCCATCGTAGATGACTGCATGATCCAATGGCCTACGTCCTACCACCCTATGCATGTTTTTTGCTTTGGGCAAAAAATGCAAAAGACAAGGAACTCAAATTAAAGAAGGCCAAGATCGTGCAAAAGACTGGGAGGAAAAGGAGCCTGAAGGGAGGAACCATCCTCCTTCAGGAGGAAAGGAGCAAGAAGGGCCGAGCCTGAAACCAGGAAGCTCAAATCAAGGAAAGAGGAAGTGGCATGAAGGGAGGGGCCGGGCCCCTGAAGGAAGGAACCAGCCCCATTCTAGAAAGGAGCAAGGAGGGCCAAGCCTGCAATAAGGGAACTCCAAATGGCCACCTACTCAAAGCTATGTAGAACCAACCCCCTAAAGGAAAGGAGTCTTCGAGATGTAATCTAAAGGAAAGGAGTCTTTGAGATGTAATCTATGTAATCTGTGTGTAATCTATTCAATTGTTAATCTTCTCTAGAGTTTACTTAGGCAATGTTTTCTCAGCTATGTGAATAGATAGTGTCCTTTGACATGCCAAGGACCATAATGTGAGACGAAAGATTTTGATTAGACAACTATTGTGAGACAAAAGATTTCAATTAGACAACTAATGTGAGACTGAAAGATTTCAATTAGTCAACTAATGTGGGATGAAAGATTTTGATTAGACAACTAATGAGAGACTGAAATATTTCTATTAGATAACTAATGTGAGATTGAAGAATGAGAAGGTCGGGCTCAATGAACTCTCTCCTATTTAAGAGCGTTGCAGACACAACTAAGAGCCTGGCATTATGAAATCTAGCCCCAAAACTCTATACACAGATCCACTACTGTGAATCTATGTCATACCCAAAAGACTTTGGAATGCTTTTGTTTTATCAAAAAACGATGTTGGATGACCTCTCGGGGGGGTCACTATGTATAAACCCTCTATATCACATGCGTTCAAGGCCTATATTTAAAATCCCTTATCTGTAAATTTTTTCATTAATAAAATGTACCCCTTTTCTATACAAATCTGTAAATTTTTTCCAAAACTATTTTAAATAGTCCCTTATGTATATTTATTTCTATAAATTTTAGGAATAAAAAATATCCTTCTTTTGAACTCACGTGATAGGGTTACATATGATGAGTGACCCCCCCGAGGATGACCTCCTCGTAGAAATAAACCCGGAGATGGAGGAAAATAGCTAAAAGGAGGTCATGCTTCGGTGGTGGGTGTATTACTTGGAGTTGGCAAAGATGGTGACTATTAATCTCCCTGGCTATTGCTTTTCTTACTCCTTTAAGGTACTTGTCAAGTCATGATGTAGGTTTCTTTTGGGAGGACATGATGGAGGCCTGAAGTTGTATAGAGCACAAAGACCAGGATGAAGAGGACCCCAAGTGAAAGGAGGAGTTACTATGGGCATACAAGTCGGCAGAGTCAAGCAAGTAGTGTGTGATTCGAGTGTGAGAAGAGGTCTACAATAGTACATTAGACTAGCCTAAAGAGCTAGAAGATGTTTGCTATAGAGAGGTTGAAAAAGTAAAAATCTTGCATACATTTTTTGGACTTGCGGACTTTCTCATTTAGCAAAAGCAGATTGGCATCAAGCATGAAAGAATCAAGCAAATGACTGTATGTGATAAAATGCACAAGAATGTTCATGTACTTGTTGTACTAGTGAGCACTTTGTATCTCATCTTGTTCTTGAAATGAATAAACTTTTGCAAAATTTATGACAGAGACAATAGTGTCAAAGGGAAAATTGGCAAGGCACGTCCTGAACTGCTTATCTTGCCAGCTGGCCGTGAAGTTGTGAAGCACATATTTTGGGTTGGATTGAACCACGTGACCTATAAGCTCCCTTGGTTGAGTGGTCTTATATGACAGTAGCCATCTCTTTTTATTGGATCCTTCAACATTGACATTTTCAAATCTCTTCCATTTTAGAGCAACATGGTTGTCTTCCCTCATTTCAGTTGGACAGACATTGAATGTCTTCTTTTTCAGCTTCAAACTGCAATGCTTGCATGTGCCATGAATGCATTCAATGTGATGCCACTCATGGTCTCCCTTTAGACAAACCACTGGCTCCCATAGAGTCCTTAGGCTACAAAACCTACCCTCCCTTGCAACACACGATGAGGATCTAGGTTTCCTACAGACTGCACATTCATTAGGGAGGCATGGGCATGGATCCCCATGGAGTAATGCTCTAACATGACCAGATCTCAAGTCATTCATAGCTTGCCGGGCCAAGTAAAATTCTATGTGCATTTTGCAACATTCTTGTCTTTGAGTTTCTTGATGTGCCAAGCCTTACAATGCTCAAAGCTCCTCTGCCCAATTGAAATGTCCAGATTCTGATCCATAAACTTGAGATACAACTCCGTCTACTGACCCAACATGCGGGAACAACAAAACAGTGAGCCCCCTTTTTGCACTACTAAAAGAAGACAAAACATAGTTTAATTAAAGTATATAATAAAGCAAAACAAATTTCAACCACCACACTAGTCTAGGACAGTCACAATTTCAATCATTGGGCTAGTTTATAGTATAGTCACAATTTTAATCAACGGGCTGGTTTATGATATGTTTAGGACAGTCAACCACTCGGCTGATTTAGGACACCTTTAGGATAGTCAACCACCGGGCAGGTTCAGGATACATTTAGGACAGTCACAATTTCAACCACCGGGTTGGTTTAGGACACTCTCAGGGGGGTCACTATGTATAAACCCTCTATATCACGTGCGTTTAAGGTCTATATTTAAAATCCCTTATCTGTAAATTTTTTCATTAATAAAATGTATCCCTTTTCTATACAAATCTGTAATTTTTTTCCAAAACTATTTTAAATAGTCCCTTGTGTATATTTATTTCTGTAAATTTTAAAAATAAAAAATATCCTTCTGTTGAACTCACGTGATAGGGTTACATATGATGAGTGATCCCCCCGAGAGGACACTGTCACAATTTCAACCACCGGACCGGTTTAGCCTGACGGTCTCAACTTCACATATTTCTTTTCATTTTTCAATTTCACAATTAGAAAACAACAATATATTTCTTTTCATTTTTGAATTTCATAATTTCAATCACAATTTATGTCAGTAACTGCTTGCTGTTTGTCATGAACTAGCACCGGGCTGGTTTATGACAATTACATTAAGTCCAAGCCATCCTGGTCTAGAAATAGTGGTATATGATCTGAATAGCAGAAAATTAAAAATAAAAAATTTAAGTACTAAGAAACACAATGATTTCAACCACCAAGCTGGTCAATAACTAATGTCTATTCAACAATGCTGGTTCAGGACAATCACATAACTGGTGCCATTGAGTTGAAGCAGCCACGGTTGCATGATGTTCCAACCACGAGGTGGGTTTAGTAAAATAACAATATATTGCTATTCTATTGCAAATATATTGATGTTAATTTTTGCTCAACCACGCCACTAGGTTGGACAACTATTGTATGTTCAACCACGCTGGTTCAGGACAATCACATAACTAGCGATTGAGCTAAACCAACCTATGGTTGCATGATTTTCCAACCACTGGGATGGTTTAGGAGAATCACATTTAGTCCAAGCCTGGTTTATGAAATGAAACAAGCAAACTATCCCAAAGCTCGATCACAAACAACCATCGAGCTAGTTTAGGCACCACGGACCTACGTTGTATCTAGCATGTATATGATGTGCTCCTCAAACACCTTGCATCCCGTTTTATAGATGTCCTTTATATTTGGAGAAACTCTCAAATTTTCATGCCAAAACGTCATCACTGTAGCAATGACTTCCACACTTAGGTTCTCTCTCCTTCTCTTGCATTCTATTGAAGCCCACAAACTTCTCGGATCGGGATGATTGTGCATTGCTTTTTCTCTACGCTCAACCGCTGAAGCCACGTTGGTCCTTTTGATTGACAACATCTTTGACATTGTGCACCCAAGCCATGTCTCCTTTGTTTTAAGGGACAATAACATAGCTAATGTCACCCTCTTTGTAGCTAGTCAATCTAAGCTATGCACCCCTTTGAATGTTTGTAGGCCATTTCTTAGGTTAGAGAGCATCGCCTCTTGTACATGCATCTCCCGAGGTGTTGGTAGGGTTGTTACCCTATGAAATTTAGGGTGCAGTCAGACTCAAGCCTATAAAGACTCGAGACTAGTAATCACCTGAATGGCCTGATATTGCTGCCTCGAATGCTCCCACCAATGGTGACACCACATCTCGTGTTCTTCGCTCCGATGGCAATGATTAAATTCGTGCATCTACAATCGCTTCATGTTGTTGCTCCGCAAGGATTCTTCTTTCTTCTCGTTTCTCCCTTTGTAGATGTTGCAAAAGTGTCTTCCATTGCCATTTCAATATCGTGCCAATGCTTTCGTCGACCCGTCTCGCAGCCTCTGTCTGCTTCTCTTGCAAGCCATGGTGAGCTACATGTTGCCATCGACGCCATGGACACGATCAAATCCAGAATAGAACCAAAGTCTGCACAAGGTCATGTTGAGGTGCGTGCAGGTTGTAGGGCATTTGTAGGGCAGGGGTAGGTACTTAATCTTCCAAGATTTGATGGGCAAGAGGGGTGAAAATTTAAAATTCGCATGAGTAGCAAAATTTCAGCCGCTGGTTTTTCCCCTCTGACGATACACGTCAACAGAATTGGATATCCCAAACAAGTGCAATGTGGCCTAAAATGCTTCAAAACACAAATAGGCCAAAGGGCATGCTATTGGGTTTGATGAAGTGTATTATGAAATGCAATGACCTTTGGCATGCTTATGAGCCATATAGCAAGCAAGTGCATGGAAAAAGAAACAATTCAAAATTGTAAACATTGTTGGATTTATTAAAAGATCTTTACACATGCATAAATTGCACTTTTTCAACTTCTTTTATTTTAGGGTGAATCTAGATACCAATACTAGGAACTATCAATGTTTTAAGATCACCATGTAGTAGTCCCATTAGTTTGGATTCCAAATTTTCAATCCGTTTTGGTTTTCAACAAATCAAAAAAAAGTTATGGAGCATGCCCTCAAATGGGTATGTATCACTTTAGCACAACATTGGAGGTGCACTAACCCATGCCTAGTGTTCTCATTTAGGGGTGTCCTTCAGTTGACTTGAAACTCATGTAGTGTACTTTTGAATGATTACTTGGTTGCATGTATGTATAGAATAAAATTTTGCTGTTTTTGAATAGATTGCTATGTCCTAATATTGTCTTCAGGATGCATGCTTCACATGCAACATAGCACTTGTAATGCTTTAACGTTCTTGTTCCAAATCCTTATTCCATAATTTTTTTCTCTCATGTTCAATTTGGAATGTGTACTACAACTTGAAGACATAGTTTGCCGAATTCCATTGAGCAATGCATAAGTTATGGGTCATGCAAGATACCTATATATAGAAAATTCCCTTAACCTCACTAAAAATGGCCACACCCAAGAAAACAATAACCCATACACTTAGATTTTTGGGGGTGACCCCCCCAAACTTTCTCTCTCTCTCTCTCTCTCTCTCTCTCTCTCTCTCTTTGCGGACCCTAACCTATGTGAGATCATACACGTGTGTGGTTCGAGCTTACAACGGGCTTGGTTACTTAGGTGGATGCTTTTGAGCTACAAGTCAAAAATTTTGGTGAAGATCTCGAGCCATTGGATTTGTACTTTTTCTTCGTAGGCTGACAAAGACTTTGCAACATATGTTTTTGCTAAATCCATCACCCTCCAACTCTATGCCTAACTGATGGTGAGGGCATGTTCTAGTAAGGTGTTTGATGGATGCCATAGTGGAGGTGTAGTGTTACCAAAGATGAACCTACCGAAGTTGGGTGGGCCAAATCAATAACACTTTGGCACACTTGAGGGACCAAATGCCTCACCAAAAACCATCACAAAGCCTGAGGATTAGAAGTCATTGCAAGGGATGGAAACCATTAGATATAATGTGAGCCATTGCAGTCAATACAAGGTGAATTAAAAACACAAAAAATGAATTATGTTTGGGGCTTAATTATGTGATCGTGTACTTGCACTAGTCAGACCATGTGTAAAATAAGCTAGGAGTGGCAGATCTATTAAAGGTTGCATTGAAAAAGTGCTAGAACCTACTACCATAACCAGTACACCATCCCAAAATCATCCACAGGCCATGTATGTGTCATAAAAGAAACATGTTCCCTCATCCTAATGCATTAGAAAGCACTATGAGGACCTTCAAGAGATTTTCTCTAATGTTGATGTTAATGATGAATGCATAAAGCCAAAAATGGAGGCAGACAAAAAATCTACTAGCACAAAAAGAGCCATGCACATCACCTATAATGGATAATTAGCACGCCCATAACCAAGAACCCCAAAACAAAGGAGGAAGTGTCATAATGCATGTGACAAGGGACAGGTTGTGGAGGAAGCAAGGGAGCACCATGGAGGGAGGAGGCAAGATATGGTCCTCCAAATCCTTGAGGATACAAGAGGCATCCACCAAAACCAAAGGAAAAACTGATGTGAGAATAGAGGCATCTTAAATATCTAAAAAGAAATCGATTGGACAAACATTCCTCCATATCATAGTAGATATCTTCATCAATATAGGAACGGGTGGGTAATGGAATCTCAAAAACATCAAGAAGTACCTCAGAAATAACATGATGAAACTATGCAACCTCATGGTAGTCTAGACTGGTTGCTAAACCATGGGATCCATTTGATGGGGAGTTGGGTACATCTGAGAACTCCTCTTGGTTCTTTTGGCCATCTTGGTTCTCTTGTATAACCTCAAACTTTCATCAAATCCATCCCAAAATAGTGAGGTAGGTCATTGTCACTCTCTGAGTTGGAGCTTCTAGCTTTTGTACAATGGATTTCAGTGTTTCAATATTTCTTAAACTAGATCAATACTTATGTCTTCTTCTCTCGTGATAATCATAGGCATCATTGAGAGTGTCAATAAAATATGACAATGTAGCTCTAGCTTTTGTCAAGTTTTGATGAAAATACATTTTCCATTGATTCAATGATGCCATATAGCTATACCACAAGATCGACTATGCAATAATGATGGATTTTTTGGGGTTGCAACATGGCGTATGCAACTAAGGACAAGAACATGTTTTTTGATCCTTTTCAAAAAAAGGATATGTGTACCTCCCCATCAAAAGGTAAAAATTGCAAGTCAAAATGTTTAAAGACGCAAAGGGTTGGAGACATCGGTATACAAAGAAGGCCAAGACTACAGATCGTCGAAAAATTGAGATTGGATCAACAAAACCACAAGCCAAAACTGAGCTAGTGAGTTTATTTAAACTCAACCCTCCCTCCACCAAGGTTGGTGGTTTGGTGGAGTGGCAAAATGTTGGTAGTCCAAGTCCTGGTCAGAATAGTAGTCGAGGTAAGATTTTTTTTTCAAACAAGACTTGATCCTTGGTTCGATCAATTTGACCCTGGGTTAGAATTGGTTGGGCTCGGTTCATAGGCCATGTGTCGAGCACCTTTGAACCTTAGTATAAAACTCTATAGAACTGTATCGTCTTTTAGTTTTGGATCATTGTTTGCATAGGGCCAGGGTCATTATAGTTGAAGCAGGTGTAGGCACGGGATACTAGTTATGAATGGGATGGCATTGCAATAGAGGAAGGTGAAACAAATGGAGGAAGGTTATGTAGAAGGCAGAGGCGAGGGAGGGCAAAAGCAAAGTAGAAGGAGCAAAGGGGTTTTGCATGTATTAATCCAAAGGCAAGATAGTAGCCCAGATGGACGGTGGTCAAAATTCTGATGAGTCATCCTGATGGTTAGCTACACTATTTGCAACTTTGTTTGGTAATCCTGTAGTTCTCATAAAGCACGAGCTATGTTTGTTGTATCTTTGGAGATGCCTAGATCTCAACTTGTCAGAATGAGGTGACTGAATGGTGCTGCATGAGTGACTGTGTTCAGCATGGCTCAACCATTAGGGTTTCGCGTTGTTGGCTATCATTGGACGTAAGACTTTGTAGGCTCTATTGTTAATCCTCATATCCAATCATGATGTACCTCGTGCAAAGCTCGTAGCTCTGAGGCTAATCATAAGTGTATGTTCCAACATGGTGCAATTCATCATGTTCAAACTTTGAGGAGACCAAAAGTAAGTGCAAGTGGAAGCAATACCTCTTGTAGAGGGATTTGTTGTTAAGAAGGTGCAGATATTATCGACAAAGTAGGGGATGTGGGAGCAATGTTTGAGCTAGAGATTATCGCATTGTAATTCATTTGGTACAAGGATTTGTTGTTAAGAGGAAGGTGCATATATTGTCGACCATGATAGAACCTAACTCCCACAACCAAGCACCAAGTACATTTTGCATACCAAGCATACCCCAGAGTAAGCATCTTCCTTTAGTGCTTTGTTTATGCCCAAGCACCCTGCACTGACCGAGCATTGAGTTCACTACTACTCAACTAAGGGGTGAGGAGAAAATATCTTTAACACATATCATCATCATCAATATGATTTTATAGAGTAAAAAGCTTTACTTGAACCCCATTTGTCTCATAAACTTCTTAATGATGAAGATATGACTAAAATTAAAGAACTTTCCCAGGGGCTTAAGAAAAAAAGAGACATTTGACTCTATTGAAGAAAATTTAAGAAAGAGGGCATGACATGGCTTCATGATACATTTTTTATACTCTTTGATAGAAGAGCTTCACAAATGTTAAAACCAAAAAAATGAAAAAAATGTCAAAATGCAATCAGTGTGATGATTTGAAGAGAGCGCACCTAGTTAAGAGGAAACACACAATTGAGTGTGATGATTTGAAATGGGCAATTGAGAGTGCACCTAGTCAAGAAGAAAGGGAATTGTATAGAACTATCATCACAGACTTGTTTGACATGCGAGTCAAAAATATATACTTTGCAATGAGCAAGCCATTTACATCCAGAGAAGTACATGTGTCTTATTTTAGATGGTACATAAATAACAACATTGCATTGCTTTTCTGCAACTCCGCCTAAGCTATAAGGAAAGTACTTTTTGAAGACACATTTATGTGGAGTGTTAGTGCATAAATATATGTTTTTTATAGACATATGGATTGATTCCTTGCATTCTCATAATGGCAATTAAGTATAACCTCCTTTATGTATGCAGTTCAAAATGTACATGTAGCAAAAGGTCACAAATAAAACCACCAATTTTTAGAAAAGAAGCAAATAATTGCTATTGAGGGAATAAGAATGTATTCACGTTCTCATTTTACTTGATGCTAGTTGCTCATTGAACATTCAATGAGATTGAAGTTGATTTTTTATATCTTGGACATACACATGAGGATATTGATCAGGTTTTCAGCACAATCTCAACATAGCTAAAATACAAGGATGTGGAGATAATAAATGACTTGATAAGTAGGCTTAAGTGGCTAATTGGTGGCCATAAGAAAAGTATAATATGCTCTAAGCTAAAAAATATATATGATTTGAGGAGCTGTATTCAACCTTTTCTACAAAAGGTGGGGATGCTCTAAAAGGTCATAGCTATCCACATTACTTTCACTTTCTTTTGGAGGATGGAAGGCCACCAATCTCAGAGGTACATGGATGATTTTTTCCTATTAGTTTCATTAAGAAGCAAAACTTTTATATTGTTGTTGAAAGTTTGTATGCCTTGATAAAAATAAAGGTTTGAAAAATTCACCAAGATTTGAAACTTTTATGAGAAAAAATTTAAAGTTTCACCAGGATTTACAACTTCTTGTTTAAAATTAAAAAGAAAATATATAAAAGTGTAATATGTTCTACAAATATTGTGAAACTAAAAAAACTAGCTCGATAAACTTTCGCCAAGATTTTATATTAATATATAAGTGAAGCTTCGATAAAAACATACCTATGGGGGGATCACTATGCATAAACCCTATATATCACATTCCTTCAAGGTACATTTGTAAAACCCCTTATGTGTAAATTTATCATGAATCATTTACATACCATTTTTCTATTCAATCCGTGAATACACCCTTTATATCATACCCTTTTGTACTATGTAAAAAGGGGATTTAAAGAACTCCTTCTCTTGAACCCGTGTGTTATGCTTACATATTCATGAGTGACCCCCTTGAGCTAGTAATGTAATGGCAATACTATTCTTCTCATACAAAATGTCCAAACATCAAGATCAGTCTTTCAACTTCAATTTTGAGAAAGGAAAGGGCTCGTATACAAGAATTCCTTGATAAATCTCAAATAAAAATAGATGACTTACAATCGTCTATTGCAAGGAAAGGCTTCGTATACAAGAAAAGGGCTCATATACAAGAATTCCTTGATAAATCTCAAAGAAAAATAGATGGCTTACAATCCTCTATTGCATACAAGAGGAAATGATGGAGCTCGCTGATAAGCTAGAAGTCAAGCATAAAGGCCAAGCCAAAATCCCCATGAAAATCACAATATGTAAGACAATGTTATTTTAAATGTCTTGAATGATTGCAACTTAGCTCTGATGCCCTGCAACCCCTAGCTCATTAATAAGCTAGATGTCAAGCATCAAAGCCAAGCCATAACCCTCATGGAAGTATTGCATCATGTGCATCATGTTTTTGTCATTATGTCACCCAAAAACATTCATTCAATAAAGTCCAAGCCATAATCCCCATGGAGAGATTGTAGCATGTATAAGGATTGCAACTTTACCGTAATGCCCCACAACTCCTAGCTCATTGATAAGCTAGAAGTAGAGCATAATGGCAAAGCCATAATCCACATGAAAATCACAATATGTAAGACAATGTTATTTTAAATTGCTAGAATGATTGCAACTTAGCTCTAATGCCCTGCAACCCCTAGCTCATTGATAAGATAGAAGTCAAGCATTAAAGCTAAACCCTAAACCCTTATGGAAGTATTGCATCATGTGCATCATGTTTTTGTCATTATTCGACCCAAAAACATTCATTCAATAAAGTCCAAGCCATAATCCCCATGGAGAGATTGTAGAAAGAAGAAGGATTGCAACTTTACCCTAATGCCCCACAACTCCTAGCTCATTGATAAGCTAGAAGTCAAGCATAGAGGCAAAGCCATAATCTCCATGAAAACCATAATATTTAAGACAATGTTATTTTAAATTGCTTGAATGATTACAACTTAGCTCTGATGCCCTGCAACCCCTAGCTCATTTGATAAGCTAGAAGTCAAGCATCAAAGCCAAGCCATAATCATCATGGAAATATTACATCATGTACATTGTGTTTTTGTCATTCTTTCACCGAAAATATTTCTTTCCCATAAGACAAAATTAAAAACCTCTATCTCTATCTTAAGCTTCTTGGTACACTTTTATATAAATCATTCCCATAAAAAACATTGATTTTAGTTTATGAAAACTTTTTTTAAATCCTTGGAATGAGAATTTTAAGCTTAAAATGAAAGCTAAAGGATCAAAAAACTAGAGGGAACCTATAAGAGGACACACACACAATAACGACTTTAAAAAAAGCGTGTACATACATATAACTAATCTACAGATCATAGGAGCACGTACTAACAAAGGTTGTATGGAAATAAAAAAGAGCATACAGCGAAGGGAGAAGAACAAGCAAGAGTCGGACTAGGGAATCATCCATGCAGGGGTAAATAAGTAAGAGGCTCCTATGAGAAACGAACGACCTTGGTGATGAGGAAAAATATGACCCTCCATCCCCTCTACCGATTTCGGATGAACAAGAGGGAGACTAAAAAATTTTCAGCTAAGGAAGAAACCTTGACCTTCCTCAAAGTCTGTTGCCCATAATAGACGAGAGTAAGGATAATTTTAATACAGACAATCAGGACCTGCAACATCTAATCAAAGCACTCAACAAAGTGGACCTAAAATTGATTGATGCAGCAACACAACAACCTACAACAAAATCGATACAGCCTAGAGACAATGTTTCGGATGGACTTGAAGCCCAAGAGCATACGATTGCTCAAAAGAAATATGTGCCTGTAAACAACATGGGCCTCTATGGAGTGACAACATTGCCCCTAAAGAGAGCCTGGGCATGTCTTCAACCTCGGCACCATGAAGTTCTCCAAATGCTAATGCTCTCATGCTATTCAATTTGATCCTTTTCATGCACAAGGAGATTCCATTGGTAAGGGTATTCCAATCCTCCCACTCTCATCATTTCAATAGCCTGTTCCGACTTCACCCATCTTCCCTAAACCTTGGGTGAAAATGAAATGCCAAGCCAAGAGCACTGTCATGCCCATGGGTTAAAATGAAGGTAGAGCTAAGTCTTCTCCGCCTACACAAGTGCCTCTTGGATCCTAGTGATAAGTTCATGCATAATCCTATCAAAGAGGGCACGATTATGACTCTTGAACGTCTAGCCTACTATCATCGACGGTTTCTTGCAAACAAACATCTTATGCCATGAATGCGTAGGCAGGCCCAGTATGTTACCATTTCTTGCCCTCAATGACAAGACGGCTCATCAAGATTCATCGTCTCAACAAACAGTCAATAGTGTTTTAAAACATTCCAACTTTGGAGAAGATCGATCAACGTCAATCCAAGCACGTCAAGCAGTCGACCTACCATGATTGAGCATACGCTATTACTCATACAAATCGTAGAGTTTCTTATTGCCGGAATATCTATCGCCCCATTCAATGGCTTACGTCTCCTATTCGATTGTTAGGCGTACTTGTGTTGCCAACATCCCGTCCCTAGCTTGAGATATAGAGATACTGGTGACTACTATCCAACACCCTAACTACATACAACAAGCAGGATACGAGCAGCCAAGAGTCGCATTGTCCTCATCGACTCTTATGCGCCCCTCTATACGTCTGGCCTTGGGTTGTCCTTTCAAGCACAAACCGTGCGAGGCTGATTTTGAAGCCCCAGTTGCTTATTAGATGTAGCAAGTTCTCCACAGATTATGCTCAAAAGAAAAGGTACGCCATCAAATTGTGCAATGTCCAAATGTTCAAGCCGAGCGCATGTCTCATATAGAGCCGTAGGCCTAGTGGGTAGGCTGGAAAGCATGAGCTCCCATCTTTCCGGATCTACCACTTACTCGAATCGCCCATGAAATAGTCACAAAGACTATTCGGATTCATTGGGTGGTCATGATGGCCTCCCTTACAAAAGGCATATGGAGGCCTCAAAAGATGATATAAGAGTAGGTAATATGAGAGCAAAGCCAGAACTCATGGCGAGCAAAAAGACCCGAGCGACGAGCAGACAAAAGGTAGGAGGGGTCAAAATATATAGGCTCAAGTCATTTTTAGGGAGCAAAAAAATCCAAATTATTTCAAGGAATATGTAAGTAAATATGAAATACTAATAAATAGATATAGATATAAATATACCTTTATATAATATACATATATAATGTCCAAGTGGTGACTTATTTTATCACTTTCAAAAATCCTTTCTTTTCCTTTCACCATTAGTTGGATCATGAAATTTTGAGCAAATATCCTCTTTATAGTTCCTCAAGATGACCTAAGAAAATAATATAATACTTTTTGAATAGAACCTCTAAGTGTATTTTTCCAGAGGAATATGGTTTGAAGAGCTTGCCCCCCAACCCTATTCCGCCGGCGGAATACCCTTGGAGAGCCTACGCAAAAGGGGTCATAACTTTTGCTCCTTATCTCAGATTGAGGAGCTGTCAAAAGGAAAAATGTTCAAAATTTCATGATCTATGCAATGGTATGCTTAAAATTATACTTTTGATCGTTATAAAAGATAAAAAGTAAAAATTTCAAGATGTATGTGATGGTTATAACTTCTCCCTAATTCATATTATGGTAGGAAGGAGTTCAATAGAGACCACATTTCCTTAAAAGTACTTAGGTTTGGAGAATTGGGAATATTTTGAAAATTAGTTCCTTGCCTTCCCATATTTGATAATGTACTAGAGATTAATTTATGATCGATTATAATGGCCTCAAGTATGAGGTTTCCAATATCTTTTTCCTACTCATCCAAGGAATATGGTATACATTGTTATATGAGAGCTTCAAATATGGGATTGCTAAAGATTAGGGAAACTCTTTTAAATTGATTTAATTACCATAATCCTCAAAAGAGAGTATGGTAGGGAGGTATTAATAGGAGTTTCTAAAGTGTTCACTATTTGTTCATATATAGATGATGCTCTCTAAAATGAGGGTTATAATGAAAAATAAGTAACTATATGGTTCCATAAATGAGAAATTAAGAAAGAATTGTATATTCCTTTGAGAAATATACAAGCATGGTTGGTGTCAAAAATTATCGCTCGGACTTTTCTGCTCGTAGGTTTTTGCTCAAAAAGTGTGCACATCCCCTGCTACAGGGAGTGTTATGCTTCTCTCAGTGTCAAGAACTTTTCAAAATGAATCAGTTGAAGAAGAGTCTGTGAATGAGGATGGAGCAGACCAAGCTTCTACTTCAATACCATAGACGAGACAAAGATACGTGCTGATCTTCTCACAAGAATCTGATGGAGGATGAATTCATCATGCAACAAGATGCCTCCAAGTCTTCATCACATGGTTAAGCCAAATCCATTCTTTTGAACTAAGCGTAGCAAGTATTTTAGCACCACCACCATAGGAGAGAAAGCATTCCGTCACCGATAGGGAGAGGGGGAGATCTGTAGCAAAGGTTGATGCGGGGTCCATCATATACAACAAATTCACCCCGTGTCCATATATCATGAGCCTGCTAGCCTTGCCAACAAGAACTCTATGCGAGGGGAAAG
This sequence comes from Dipteris shenzhenensis, assembly GCF_047967505.1. Classification (NCBI taxonomy): domain Eukaryota; kingdom Viridiplantae; phylum Streptophyta; class Polypodiopsida; order Gleicheniales; family Dipteridaceae; genus Dipteris; species Dipteris shenzhenensis. Next base: position 42,143,337 of record NC_141599.1, read on the forward strand.
GAAACCACAGCAGATGCAAAAGGCAAACACAAAAGCTATGCATACATATTGCACGCAAATCAGAAGACGAAGCCGGAGAGCTTGAGCCTATGGACAAATCTACAGGCACACACATTCAAGGACGGCAAGTGCTCAACACAAAACTATAAGTAAAAGTGTGTTTCCATCAAATAAAGGAGGATACGATGACTCTTGACTCCTCAAAACACAATAACGACAAAACAATGAAAGCACAAAAGGTGGGTTAGAACAATACCGAGATCACGTTTGCCTCGAGAAGTCTGAAACGTCCACAGTCCAGTCCAAGCCTCTAGATTGCACAGAATAGCCTTTTTTGAAGTAGCTTATAGCCTCCCACTAGTCTAGATGTAGAAGTATCACAAGAACAAGAGAGGCTATGGATTAGCACAGGTTAGAGGTGGACATTTGATGTAAAAACAAAAGAAAGCATAGACAATGATCACATACTTAGCCAGAAATCACTTTCCAAATGAACCCACTATTTGAGCCTCCACACCTCACAAATAAAATGCAAAACACCAGTCGCTCCTCAATCTTACTACGTACAATCTTCCACAGGTCTAAAGGAAAAAGAAACCTAAGTACAAGAAGACCATCTTCCTTGTTCTCGAAAGCAGGGGAACCTCTATGCGCAACACCAAAAGTTGTTAAGGGTCTTGCAACTAAAATCTCCACTCAAAGATTTCATGTCTGCCAAGCTTTCAAAGCCCTTCTTAATTCCATTCATCTACACAAGCCCATGAAGTAAATTTCTTCAATTTCTGACTTCCAGCCATCTAAACATGGAATTAACATCAAAATTATTAATTGAAAATCCACATGTGCAGTATCTCTTTAAGGCCCTCACATGCTACACACACCTTGGCTAGAGTTTACAAGCTCACCGTGGGTAGAGTTTACAAGCTCACCTTGGTAAAAATTAATTCCTTAACTTCATCATTCTCTATCGACGCAAGGAAATAATGACATTTTGCATGCAAAAATTGTTTTAAAAAAATATTTTTATGATGCACTTGTATAGGCAACTTATAAAGAACCCTGCATGGTATGAAATAATATGTGGATTTACTCTGATCATTGATGGCCTCCTATATCTTACAAAGTATAAACATTTAAGCTAAATTATAATCTCCCCCCCCCTCTCTCTCTATATATATATAACCAATCTAGTCATGTAGCAATCCAAAGAATGAGTATTAACTAGCAATACCACTAATAGTAACTAGAAGGTTAAAGGGGAAGCCATGAGGGAGCACCACAAGACTAGGCGACCATCTTTGAGATGGCTCCATTGATGAAACCTTCTCTATGTCCACACCAACATGCACCTAGCAATACCAATGCTTTTTAGTATCTTGATGCTAGCACTATTCACAACAAGAATTATGAGCTTTAGTTAGACCCCTTTTTTACCTTTTTCTATCTAGCTTAATAGATGCTTCCATCAATGGAAGAATTTCACCATACTTAATGAACTATACTGAAGGTTGAAAGTATTTTGAGCAATCCGAGGGCATGCCCCTATCAATTCTTAGGAAAAAAGTCTTCAGTCAATTGCAAAGAGACCCTGAAACCAAAGAACCGCCAAAATTTCATGTAAAATTCTACATGGAAACCATCTAGACTAGGCACCTATCACTCTTCATCATCTTCAGAGCATGGAACAACTCATCCTTAGAAAAAGTACAGGCTAGCATATTGCATTGGTACTAGGTAGTCACAAATTACCCTACTTAGTACTAACCAACCCTTTGAACATCTCCTCTATCTAGGTCACCCAATGTGGATCATGAATGGCTTTTTCACCAACCACTGTCTTGAGCTCATTTTGAAACACATCTTTGATATGCCAAAAGTTAGCATGTGACTCTATGGACCCATCAACTTCTCCAAGGTCTCCATTCGGACACTGGCTTCTTTGCATCTCTCTGTTTCATTCTGCATCTTCCGTAAGGCTAATTCTATGGTTGCAGCTTCCACCGCCCTTACTGTTGTAGCTACGTTCTATGGTGTTGGAGAGTTGTAAGGGATTCAAAAGGATGTTATTAGGTTATCCTCCCTCCTTGTATTTCATTTCACTTTTTTAGTAGATAGAAGTATTTAGTCACGAGTTAAATAGATCCATATGTTGAGATATCGAGCTCCACTCGCGATATGCCAGGGTGACCGTTGTGTATTTATGTCACCGACTTGTTAGTTGGAGATGCGGTTGGTACACCGCCCACGAGATGATAGGTATCCTTATCTACTCTAGTTTGTGGCTCAGTTAGTAAGCCACCTTAGTTAGTTGAGTTTGGTTTGAGACCCACATATAGGGTTCTTCTATTTTCTTTGTACTAGAGTTCTTTTGGCTTTCACAACTAAGAAGAGGAAAAGTGTTTTCAGCCTCCACCTTTGTGTGTATTCCCCCATTGTGCTTGTGAGAAAGCTACAAGTGAGACTCCTTCCCTCTCTCCCACTATCTTCACATGGTATCAGAGCCTTGTTCGTGGTAAGGAGCTCAAGAAAGCAAACCAAGTTCGTAGTGTCCTGGTAAAAGGACCAGTGTTGCTTTCCTTTTTCAAGTTTGGGAGCAAAGCTCTGCAGGTAGCACAGCCGGAAGTGCAAGAGTGCACTGTCTCAGATTGAGACGCCCTTTGCGATGTGGCGAGAGGGCATTTTGGGGCCCGTTTTGAGGCGGAAATTCTCCGCAGGCACTCAAAAAAAGGCCCTGTTTTTGCTGTGTGACCACTGTTCTGCAGGTCAGTGAAAAGTTACCGCAGAAATTGCATCGTATGCCTGTGCGCACAGACATTGGGAGTTGCAGATTCATGCTTGTTGCCTGTTGATGCAAAATCGTCACTAGGAAGTGACTGTGTGGTGAAATACCACTTTCGTCAGTTTTGCAGATCTGCCCGTGTGAGGCAAAAGCTGTGTTTTTTTGCAATGACAGAATATTTTGCAGTGTTCTGTAATGGCATCTGATTCTCTTTCACAGATTGTCACTGAAAAGCTTGACAAGAACAACTTCCAAGCATGGAAGTTTAGAATGATGAATTTCTTGATGGGAAAAGGCTATTGGGAGTTCATTATAGGAAATGAAGAAGAACCTGTTCTTCCTAATGTTCCCAATCAACAAGAAATGCAGGCATTCAAAGGATGGCATGAGAGAGCCAGGAAAGTTATGTACTGGCTGTCTATCAGTATTTCGGACTCCATGATTGTGCATATTCAAGATGCAAGTACGCCAAAGGTGGCATGGGATACGTTGGCTAAAATGTACAACACAAATATGTAGGCCAGGAAAATGCAACTCAAGCAGGAGCTGCACAATGTGTAGAGAGAAAATATGAGCATCAATGACTACCACATGAAGGTGAAGAAAATTGCGGATGCACTTGCTTCCATTGGGTCGCCAGTGGATGATGATGATTTAGTTTCTGTGACCTTGAATGGTCTAGGAAAGGATTATGCACAGTTCCGGACATCCATTGCCGTCCGTGAAAAATTTCCTGATTTTGAGGAGTTGATTGCTCTTCTAATTTCTGAAGAGCAGAGAAATGGTGGTGCATCTTCTTCAGCAGGAACCTCAAAAGAAGCTGTCTTCTACTCAAATGCTAGCAGAGGTAGAGGCAGAGGTAGAGGAGGCCGATCTGCAAGCCGTGGTAGAAATCAGAATATGCAGCAAATGCAAGAAAACCAGTCCTATGCAGGAGGACGTGGTAACTCTAGAGGCAGGGGGAGCCAAAGAGGCCGTGGTGGATGGCAGAGAGGCCAAAATGCAAACAGCAATGTTGAATGCTACTATTGTGGCAAAATGGGTCATATGGCTTCCTTTTCCTCTTCTTCTCTTTTTCCCCCCTTCTTTCCCCTCTTCCAATCTCTCTTTCCTTTCCCTCTTCTTCTCTCTTCCCCTCTTTTTCCCCCTCTTTTCCCTCTTTCATGCTCATGCTCTTATGCTCATGCATAAGCATAAGCATGAGAGAGAAGAAGAGGGAAAGGAAAGAGAGATTGGAAGAGGGGAAAGAGGGGGGGAAAAAGAAAAGAAAAGGCAAGAGGGAAAAAGAGCATATGTCTCCTTCTCTTATGCTCATGCATAAGCATAAGCATGAACATATGTCTCCTTCTCTTATGCTTATGCATATATTTTGAATGAATCAATTTGAGTCCGAGTCGTTGCAAGTAAATTGGTGCATTAGGTACCATGAAATGCTCAATTGGATAGGGATACACCATCACGAGATGACATTGTATTCGGAAAGCGAAATGTCTTGAGAAGCAAACAGTCCTATTTGGCCGCTATACATGGCCAACATCACGAGTCATGGGAGTAATATGCTTTTCCACAGGGATCATCTAGGAAGTACCTAATGCCACCTGACTGGGAAACCCATACCCAAGCCCGATTGAGAATACATTTTTCACCTAACAGATTTTTTCTTGAATCTGGCATGTCTACCATTTCACCATCGGGGCTCTACTCCTTATTACTACGTGTAAGAATCGTCGCAATACACCTACTTGATGGAGATCCACATAACGAAGTCACATGGCTTAGTGGCATCATACTTACATGCGTCATTGACCGAGACATATGTTCATGCTTATGCTTATGCATGAGCATAAGAGAAGGAGACATATGCTCTTTTTCCCTCTTTCCTTTTCTTTTCTTTTTCCCCCCCTCTTTCCCCTCTTCCAATCTCTCTTTCCTTTCCCTCTTCTTCTCTCTTCCCCTCTTTTTCCTCCTCTTTTCCCCCTTTCATGCTCATGCATAAGCATAAGCATGAGCATATGTCTCCTTCTCTTATGCTTATGCTTATGCATAAGCATAAGCATAAGCATAAGAGAAGGAGACATATGCTCATGCATAAGCATAAGGATAAGCATAAGAGAAGGAGACATATGCTCATGCTTATGCTTATGCATGAGCATAAGAGACGGAGACATATGGTCATGCATAAGCATGAGCATATGTCTCTTTTTCCATCTTTCCTTTTCATCTTCTTCTCTTTTTCCCCCCCTCTTTCCCCTTTCCAATCTCTCTCACAACAACACAAAGCAACTATAGACGCGCTTGGTAGACGCGCAAAATAGCAGGCGCGTCTATAGGCGTTGCTCTAGTAGAGAAATTACAGGCGCGTCTATTAGCGCGGCTAAATGCTCGTCTATTTGCGCGTCAATCACTGCGTTTATTTGCATGTTAGACCTGAGTAAATACGGGCCCGTCTAACATCCCGTCTATTAGCGCGTCTATTTGCGCGTCTATTTACGCGTTTATTTGCGCGTTTACACTGAGACTCAGACGCGCATTTAGACGCGGGGTTAGACGCCCTCCAGAGAATACAGAAAGTGAGATTTTGGTGTACATCATTGCTTTCCATACATTGCCCATGATTACCAAAGCACATAATTTTTTGCAAGCCCACATATACAAGAATTAAGGAAAATGAGGAGAATGAGACAATATGTAAAATAGTTTTGCCAATATCAATTGTGGGGCTACGGTTCAATCTCATCCTCAATGAGATCAACCCTTGCCAAACTATCTACTTCAAAATCCAAACAAGTGTTTAGATCTACAAATACATTCAACCCACTACTACTTGTGCCACTCATGTGCTCATCGAAATCAAGATCTCCAATGGTAGGCTCGTCCTCACGGGTAATGCCGGCCTCAATATCTATATCTCCTATCTCATGATCATCCTCCTCTCTTGTATCACGGTCATCATCACGTCCATGGGCATGATCATCCTCCATACACTCCATATTAGTAAATGTACTATACATCACTTTGGAACGTGGCATAATAGGTATGACATGCCACCACCTATTATTATCCACCATTGGTTGATAGACAACCTAATTCAAACACAAATACAATCATGTTACTTTTCTTGCATCAAATATTTAAAAGCGAGTATTTTTATGTGTGTGCATAGTACCTGTTCACATTGTTGCGGTAGTATTAGTGTGTCCTTCCTACTTTGCCAAATCTTTGTGGAGTCAATAGTTACAAAGCCACTTGCATGGCATTTGATTGTTGCATCACGGCCTCTTTCCACCACATCCTTAAACCACTTTACATCCAAAACATACACAAAGAAGCGTCGAAGTCAAGCATAATGATATCTTGGATTATGCCACAATAATCATCCATGACTCCATTGGCTCCCTCAAAGGTAGCAATGACGCCGCAATCTTGTGTGTTTCTCTTATCATCAATCCGTTGTGTTCGAAAATGCTTGCCCTCACACCATATAGCATTGAACATAGTGCACTACACCAAGAAAAAATCAATTAAATAAGCAATCTAAATTATAAAAACCTCCTAACTTATGCATAACATTCTATATACCGACCTTGCTCATGCATCCCCTAGCATACTCCCATTCTTCCATTGTGATATGCATCCCCTCGTCTTTCTCTGCTTTCTCCATTTCATCAAGTAGCCAATCCACATGAATATCCTTTGGAAGTGCTCTTAGACGCTGAGGGTATGGCACACGAGATCCGTGGTGTGTACGAAAGAGGGCCCTTTCTTCTTGTCTTCTTGCCTTTGCATCCTCGTATCTTGTCATCCATCTTTTCATCACATCACTATTAAGCACGCAAAAGAGGTTGATACTATTATGCAACTCCGTGTCTATTACTTTGTTGCGTCCTCTTCCTTGAGGCACAATAGAGGTCATCCTTAGGTCTTCATCATCTCTCCATAGTCGTGGGAGAGAGCTATCCACATCAACAAGAAACTTAGAAATATATACAAGTGACTCTTGTACCAACCAACCCTCGGCCATGCTACCTTCGGGTCTTGCATTTTGTCTCATGAAGCCCTTCAAGGTCTTCATGAAGCGCTCGAGGAAGAACAACCATGGTGCATGTATAGTACCACATATAGCAATCTCATCCACCAAATGCACTATGAGATGTAGTTGGCTTGTGAGAATAGAACGTGGAAATGTCTCCTCCACTAAACAAACCGCCTCCACTGACATAACTCGAGCATTCTCAAGCATGGTGGGATCTATTTCCTTTGAGCTCACATACCTCACAAGCTCGCCCATCTTGTAAATACAATCTTTCACGTCCTTTGATGCACTACGTGAAATGCTAGTAGGTAGTATGAACTGAACCCGCGAGGAGGTGGTTGATTAGTTGCTTATAGCTATTCACTCACAAATTTGAAAGGAAAAAGATATTATGCATATAAAATACTTACTTGGAGCATCTTGTGCCAATCATGAGATTTCAAGCCATATAATTGCTCTACACCTCTTTTCTTGCTCTTTGTAAAGGCTCCCTTCAAACACCTCATGCATCCAGTGGGAGTACGAATTGTAGTTATAGCACGCTTCACCGTCGCCATCTCTAGCTTTGATAACATCCACGGTGCACGAGGTAAAAAAACATGCCCATTTGGTCTCTCTTGAGGCCAAGCTTCACGCATCCTCCCTGTGGTACGTAGATCCTCCCTTATGCCTGCCGAATCTCGTGTCCCATTCAAATGCTCCCAAATGGTAGATGCCACATTCTTGAAGATATGCATGGGATCGAGCAGGTGATTGATCTTGAGGTGGGACCAATATGGTAAACGATAAAAGATGGAGTATCTAAACAAAATAAAGTGTTAGCGTGCAATCTTCACTTTCAACCAATATAGCCAATCTTTATTTCCAGCCAATAGTTACAAATCCTTACCGACTCATGCCAAGTGGTGGAGGAGTCGTGGATCTGTCCCAAATTCTCATCCAATCTCCCGCGGTGAGTGATTGTGGGAGGACTTCATTCCAAGGGGCAACATATCTAGGATGATCAGGTGGGAGAAATCGATGGTGATTCTCATAGATGACCTTATTCAATGCGTCTGCCCGTGAGGCAACTAGCGAAGGACCACAAACAGGACATGCATGGTAACCCGATGTAGTGAGACCTGAAACAATAGATGCAATTAAGAGTGGAAGGTGGGTTTAGGGTGCCACGTCCTTGCCTATTCATAATTAAAAAATGCAATTCTTACCTGAACACTCGCCATAGCCTGGGAAGTCATGCATCATCCACATCAAGACTGCTTTGCAGTTGAAGTCTCGTGACGAGGGAGGCCTGCTCACATCATGCACCTCGATACCTCTCCAAAGTATCTCTAGCTCATCAATCAAAGGCTCCAAATAAACATCAGGGTTTTTGACTTTATGTTTCCCTAGAATTAGAAGGGACAGCATGACATGTCCTTTCTTAATAGCCATAGAGGGTGGAAGATTGTAATTCACCAATACCACTGGCCATACACTGTAAGACGTGCTTTTGAGACCAAATGGGTTCACACCATCCATACCCAATCCAAGTCTCAAGCTCCTAGGTTCTTCCTTGAAGCTTGGCCATGTGTCTTCAATATGCTTCCACGCAAGAGAGTCCGCGGGAGTTCCCACTTGCCATCGGTTGATCGATGGGAGGAATGCCATGACATGAGCTCTGCAATAGATTTGCACTTGAACATATGTTGGATGCGAGGGATTATGGGAAAATGTCGCAATACCTTACGAGGCACGTCCAAGGTTTTGAGATCTGCTCTATATCTTGCCTCTCCACAAGTAGGACACTCTCTTGCATCCTTATGTAGTCCACGAAACAAAATGCAATCGTTGACACATGCATGGATGCGCTTGTAATCTAATCCTCCAAGAGAGGTCACATGTTGCCTTGCCATATCTCTTGAGGTCGGTAATTTATTCTCCCTTGGAAGCATTTTACACAATAGCCTGCACGTGAAGACCATAAATGAGGAAAAGCATTCGAGTAATTGACCCATGCGCATAATTTATCATGTTTGCAAAATCGACTTTAAATTAAAGCTTACTTGAGTAATGCATTCAAACTTGCATTGCTCCATCCATAGATGGTTTGCAAGTTTAGTAACTCAAGGGAGGCACGTAGAACAGAGAATGTGCACCCCTCAAACAGTGGAGTCGATGCTGCGGTAAAAAGATCATCCTGCTCCATGCTATTATCCCTCCCTTGATGGACATATAAATCCCGCACCATATCATCAAACACCTCCTCCTCCACGGCTTCATGAGGTAATGGTGGAGGGCTACTATCACCATCACTCCATGCATCCGTAATGGTCCCTCCTGAAGATCCCACCTCATATCGCTGACGCTTCGCCTCCTCACGACGGGCATAGGGTAACATGTGCGGGTGTGGCACTGCATCCTGTATCAAATTAAAATGGGATCATTATAACTCAAACATATGAACACCCATAGGTATCTCAATCAACCTTAACTTACAAATCCTTACCCTGTTTACGGTCACATCCCATTCTCCATACTTTGAGATATGATTGAGCGTAATCCTGCGTGCACGATACATGTTTCCTCGACATCGATCACACAGACATTTGATTTTTTGCTCCAACCACATTTCGCGATGGTGGATACGGAGGGATTCATCCTCACTGGAGCTGCTTGTTGAAGATGGAGACATCCTACAAACAAACAACCCACCAAATTTGCTCTTCTTCAAATGCTTAACTTAAAAACTCTGCGTCGCATCTAAATGCCCATCTATTGTCACATCTAATGTCGCGTCTACCTGCGCGTCTAAATGCCTATCTACTCTGTGTATTTAAACGTGACTGTAGACGCGACTATAGACGCGCTTACTCTATGTATTCAGACGTGACTATAGACGCGCTAATAGACGCGACTATACCCGCGACTTTTAAACTTGCTTTTCGGCGCGCCGCTCGCTTTGCTTTTCTTTTAACTACTTAAACTTCGCGAGCGGCTTTCTTCCTTCTTTATTAGCAGTTCTATAGATTCGAAGCTTAAGAGAGAGCCTCCCATACACACACAGTTCCAAGCTTTCACTCAAGACAAAGGGACCGTACCTACACAGCTTGCTTCCAAGCCTAAAGAAGAGGAGGAGTACGAACAAGGAGAAGAAACAAGTTTGGAAAAGAAAGATCCTTCCATACCTTTTTCCAAGTAAGTCCTTTTGAAGTTGTTCTTGCTTGCTCTTTCCAGTTTTGTACTTTTTCGCATCCACGAAACGCAGCATCTAGGTATGAGCGACACGTTCTTTTGTCGGGCGAAACGTCCTTTTCCACTTTTGAGTATTCTCGACTGTCAGAGCGCGTGTATACAGGCGTCTGAGGGCGCGTCTAAACGCGTGTCTATAGACGCGTCTATTTGTGCGTCTGGCTTGCTACAGACATGCACAGACGCGGATATAGATGCTCAAACATACGATCTGTTAAACAGAAGTTTAAACGAATTGTTAGACGCGCTTTTAGACGCGCTGTTAGACGGATGTTTGGACGGGCTGTTAAACGTGCTTTTTAACGCACTGTTAGACGGCTGTTTTGACAGTCTGTTAGACGCGGTGATAGACGTGCTTTTACTTGAACTGTTAAACGCTCTATTAGACGCGTTTATAGACGCGAAGATTAGACGGGTCTATAGACGCGCTCTGACAGAGCCTCTTTTTTTTTTTTTCCCCTTTCTTCTCAGCTCCCAAAGTAATAGATTTGTTTATTTTTTTCCAGTTTAACATGTGGGGAGGAAGTGCTTCTAGCTCACCTGATCCGCATGAATCGATATGGAAGGATTTATATAATATTTTAGGGCACCCTCCTAGTCTTGCGAAGTTATACGGGTACATGACGGGTACCCTTAACACTCCCCAGGAGTCGGCACTACAGACTCCGAGCCACCCTACACCACCTGAGATCACCCCAGCGGAGTCCGCATAGCCGTCTTATGCCCCGTCTTATGCCCCTTCCCCCGTACCGTCTTATGTCCCTTCCCCCATGCTGTCTTATGTCCCTTCTGCCATCCCGTCTTATGCCCCTTCCCCCATGCCTTCAGGAGGTCCTTCTACCTCAGCGAGCCGTCAACGTACTCCCCAGCCGTCGAGACTCGGTTCTCCTGCTACGAGTGGTCAGCGTAGTCCCGTGCAGTCCCCAGCTACAAGTGGCCAGCGTACGAGCTCGACACGACAGGGTGGCAGGCGTAGTAGCAGGGAGAGAGCGGTGGCGGATGCATGGCATAGTGCTTTGGGCCATGTGGCGGTGAGGCCGAGGATGATGATTCCGATGATTTAGACGTGCCTCTGGGTGATGGTACGATTTATTATGACATCACCCAGACAGGAGGCATCTTGATGGATGCGCGGGGGAAGGATGTAATGGCCTTCATGCGCTCTGTAATTGCTAACAATTACAGAGATTGCTTTATCCACTATAAAGACCACCCAAAGAGGTTGGCTGATGAGACCCTCGCTACTGTTTGCTCTAGGTATCCTAACCCCCCCAATCGCCAGTTCACAGATAAATGGGGGAAGTCAAAGATTGTTACGATACTTAGCAATAAAAGATCTTCCCTTAAGAGGCAGGCACTAGCAGAGCTTGCCAGACTTGAGGCAGGTCAACCTCCAAGGGGCCCGCCCCACACCGCTCAGAAGCGTGAGTGGAAGAAGGCAATGAAGTCAGCAAGGGAGGAGCCCAGTCTGCAGCACGTGGAGGCACGGAGGATCTAGATGGAGGAGTATGGGAGCGCGCATTTTGGAGTAGGGGGTGTTGAATCATGGGAGGCCCAATTTGTAAGTATCGATCTCAAATTATGTTGCTTATGTAGTTTATTAGGAGGTTGGTTGTTTCTTTGTACTAATCCCTCCACAAAGTGTATCACGGTCATGCAGCTTGAGATCGTGGGCAGATACCCTACTCCAGTGGAGACAGCCTACCACCGCCACCATCGCAGAGGAGATACATGGAGGCACTTCTATGATGACGGGTTGATTACTGAGGAGCAGTATACCCGAGCGACTGGACATGCCCCCCAGGTATTTGAAAGTAATTAAATAATGCCAAAATTATAAGTAAAGATTTGATTTTTCATACATTGATATATGTTGTCCCTTGTTTACAGGGCGCCCCTACACAAGACGACGAGGAAGACGAGGAAGGAGGTGCAGAAGGGAGCGCAGAAGGCAGCGCAGAAGGGAGCGTGGAAGGCAGCGAGGATTAGTCGTAGAAGTAGTGCTACTATTCTTTTTTGTACTTAAAGCCATTGGCTTGGCTTCGTGCCTCTTGTATATAGACTCCTCTTATTTTTTGTACTTGAAGCCACATGACATGGCTTAGCTTCCTTATTTTTTTCTCATTTAATGTATTGTTCTATTTGTGTTACTATATATTACATGCACTTTATGTAACTCTAACTCTCGTAAATTGGATCCACAGCAAGCTGCGATGAGTCATCCTCCTACAGATGTAGAGACACGATGTGCATTTTGCATAGGAACAAAACCCTGGTTTATTGAGCAAGAGGCAATGGGAGCGACGGTCAATTGGGCTGAGGTGGCTGCTCGCACAGTATAAGTCTACTTCTACTTGTAATCTCACTTTTTAAATTGTTTTATTCTTTAAGTTCCAATCTAATTTTCAATTTATATGGTTCACTCTTAGGGTGCGAGCTCCAATGTCCCATCACTAGAGGCGAGCAATCACCAGGGCCAGCGATTAGATGCACGTGATGAGGATCAAGGAGAAGGTGCAACTCACAAGGACCAAGGATCAGGCCAACAAGATGAGGACGAGGACAATGAGAACGATTCGAATGAGTAGCAGTACTAGTAGTAGTAGTAGCAGCAGCAGCAGTTTGCATATACTTCGCCATGTATGTCATTTTGTATATCCGCTCATTTGAGCAATTTTGTATCACCCTTTTCGAAAGGGTGATTTTGTAACAAACAATGTTGTATATTATGTTCGACATGTATATGCTTTTATTGCTCGATCATTTCATTTGAGCAATTTTGTATCACCCTTTTCGCAAGGAAAATTTTGTAATAAAAAACTTTTTTTTTATTTTAAAAAAAAAACATTAGTGGGGCAAAACAGGGCTTGCTATAGCCCTGTTTAGCCCCATTAATGCTTTTTTTAAACTTTTATTAATCGTCGCTATATAGCAATGTTTACCAGTGTTGCTATATAGCGACGATTATCAGTGTCACTATATAGCGATGATTATCAATGTCGCTATATAGCGATGTTTAATAGCATCACTATATAGTGACGGTTCTTTTCTGACGCTTTTAACGACTTTCATAACGACGTTTGCACCCATGAAAAAAAAAAATTTAATGTAAAAAGCATCAGTGTTTTCATCAGAAAAGGGCCTATGCCTTGTAGTGAGAGAGAGAGAGAGAGAGACCTAGCAAAATATGTACTCTCCCCAAAGCATTTCCATAGAAGAGAGAGAGAGAGAGAGAGAGAGAGAGAGAGAGAGAGAGAGAGAGAGAGCTAGCAAAATATGTACTCTCCCCAAAGCATTGCCATAGAATATCAAAGAATTAAAAACAATGGCTATTCACAAAGGCCAATAAAGCTATGATGAATTCAAAGCAAAGGACAACCTCCACGAACGATTACATGCTTTGCACATTATATTCTTTTTGTACATTATTTAATAAGTCTCCTTAAGAATAAATAAATAGATCCCCACATAAGTCTCAAAGCATGATCAGGTGTAGCCCATGACCATGAAATAATTTTAGGCAAGTGAGCACTCTTGGGGATTATAAAAGTGGCAGTGAGATCATGTAGTGATGTGAAACAAGTGATACCTCATTGGTTTCACTAGCATTGAACTAGTCTAAACCCATTTCATTACTTCTGGGTTTTTTCTTTGATTTTGAGTAGAGCCCAAAAATCCTCCCAAATAAAAGGTTAATATGTTAACACTATGATTTTGTAGGAATAATGCAAAAGCTAGGAAACATAACTTGTATCATACTCTATATTTCATACATAATAATACAAATGAAAATCAATATAAAGAATACCATGTTTTATATTTTGATTTCCTCCCTAGGTCATAAAATACAACAGCAAAACTTGATGAACCATATGTTTAAAGTAGGGCCATAAGGAATCCATTTTGTGCAGTTGAGGGTGAATTCCCAATTTGAGAGAATAATATGAGAGATCCTTGGAATTTCATGTTCTACAAGAGAAGCATTTGTGTTCTATAAGAGGAGAAGTAGCAACAAAATCCCACAAACGACTTGAATCATAATTTAGAGAGGCTTGGATGGGTGTGCTGATGCCTGCATTTTGATGTAGCAACAATTTTGCATTACGAGATTCTCTTTCCCTACTTCGAATCATTCTATCTCCCTCTTTGCAGTTCAATTCATAGCAGCAGCAATACTCTTTTGCATTCTTCTATTGTACAAAGCATCCTAGTATATTTTATTTTAAAGAATCCTCCATTAAAAAAGAAAATGTTTTTTTAAATAGTTCATAGTTTAAATAAATAAAAAGCTTGCAAAAACAATCCTCTTATCTGTTATGCATGATCTATTTTTTTTCAAATAAGTAAATTGATAAATTAAAAAATGAAAAGCCAAAAGCAATCCTCTTGTCTACTATGCATAATGTCCCATGCGGCTATGGTCGGCAATGTTTTTCCCCTAAAAAAGAAAATAATATAGGCTTGTAACTCGGGGGGGTCACTATGTATAAACCCTCTATATCACATGCGTTCAAGGCCTATATTTAAAATCCCTTATCTGTAAATTTTTTCATTAATAAAATATACCCCTTTTCTATACAAATCTGTAAATTTTTTCAAAAACTATTTTAAATAGTCCCTTATGTATATTTATTTCTGTAAATTTTAGGAATAAAAAATATCCTTCTGTTGAACTCACGTGATAGGGTTACATATGATGAGTGACCCCCCCGAGGCTTGTAATGAGCTCCCAACATGGAGGGATGACTATAATCCATGTGAAGAGAGCCTCTAAGCATTTAAACTTGAACATAAATAACAATGACACTCACAATATATAAATTCATGTTATAGAAAAGAAACTTGGAAGATTCTTTCTTATTTTAAATAATATCAAGAGTCAATATTAAGCTTCTTTGATGCAAATTACATGTAATTCTCAATATTTGAAAAGGAACTTCAAGGTAAATCCATGTTTCTCAAGAGGGCAAGGTTTTTTTAAAAACGTTTTTTTTTTTCAAAAAATTCTTTTAAATCGTATTTAATTCCATAAATCCCAAATTAATTCTTAAAAAATGTTATTTCTTATCAGGTCAAAGAAAACCTGAAAACCTGCTACCTTCCATATGGGACTTTACAAACTCCTTATGGGATATGCCCTAATCATGTAAGGGATCTCTACAATCCTCTATGGGACTTCAAATCCCTTGTGGGACATGGATCAAATCTCATAAGGGACCCAAAAACTCCTATGTGGGACTTCAAATCCCATGAGGGACCCTAAACTCCTAAATGTAATGTTAAATTCCTTGTAGGACATGGATCAGATCTCATAAGAGACTTTAAAATTCCTATGTGGGACTTGAAATCTCATAAGGGACCCAGAAACTCCTATGTGGGACTTCAAATCCCATAAGGAATCTCACTCCTATACAAGACTTTAAATCTACCATTTGGAAATTCAAATATTCGAGAAAGAGAAGGAAGAGAAATACAAAAAAGACTAGAAGAGGTGAGTCTTCTTTCTTTCTTGAAATCTCATTTTTTGTTTCAATCCTTTGAAATCAAGCATGAAAATTAGTACACAGCTTTAGCAATACAAGAAGAAGCACTCACAAAACGAAATCTTACAAAAAACCTACCTACATTGTTCAAAGAGACTCACCTTCTTGAAAAACTTCCTTTCAAGAAGCCAAAGAGGGAGAAGGGTGGAAAAGGAGCACAAGTGTTAGGAGAGGGGTGAGTAGTGGTGAGGAGTGGAGAATAGAGTGGGAGGTCATCGGAAATAGGTGGGAGGAGAGATTGCTTTCCTTACAATAGAGATTAGAGAGATTGCTAAAGAAAGCACCGTGCGTCGGGAGGTTCGGGTTTTAACCCACAGCATCGCTATATAGCAACGCTTTTTCATCGCTATATAGTGATGTTTTTAATTAAAAGCATTGCTATATTGCGATGGAACAGAGCAAAACGTACGCTTTAAGACACTTTATGTTCTAAGTTAAAAAAGAAGCTCATAGATGCTATTTTATAAATGTTAATATATTTTCTTGCAACTTATGTTGTGATTTTATAAGTGTAGATGGAAGGGACGAGTGGAAGCTCGTCCGATGATGCACCAATGCCCGGGAGCACAAAGTGGCTTACGGAGAGGTTATATTGTCATTGCACTCATTGCAAGCGAGAAGTACGACATATATGCATCAACGTCGTATTATCATGCGCCACTTGCGGATGTATGGGAAGGAGCCCAAACCAGTACCCACCATTGGTGTTGCACGTGTTGATGGATTATCGGTAAGTCAAAGCTATTTAAGTTCACGGTTAATATTGGATACCAGAAAATACAAGATCTTATATTTACACAAAATCTGAAAACAGGATGAGGAGGCTGATGAGGGTACGCATATACCTTCACACTTTGAGCAAGACTATAGTCTCCCGGATGATGACGAGGGTATGGTCAACATGATGGATTCTATTTTTAGGGGCACTACATCCCATGTACACGTGATGTCAGAGTCTGAGGTCAAAATGCAAGAGTTGCAATCAACACAATTGTACGAGGGTGCTAGGATGTCTAAACTACGTGCTTGTCTCTCAATCTTGAATGTGCAAGTAAAGTATGGGTGGTTAGCTCTTGCATTAATTTGACTCATTAATTGGATATTGTTTGTTTTCAGAATCATCATGTATGGATTAGTGTACCAAATCATCATTGATCGAAGCCTATGTATGTTTGATTTATGATAGGTTGCTCCAAAAGATGTTGCCTGCACCAAATACCATGCCCACATCAAGAGATGAAGCGAAAAAGATGCTAACAACGGTGGGTATGGATTATGATACCATCCATGCTTGCCGTAATGATTGTATTCTCTTTCGTCGTGAGCATGGAGATTTAGCTAGTTGTCCAAAGTGTGGGGAACAATGATATAGAGATGACTTGCAGGGTGAGCGGATACTGGTAAAGGTCATAAGACACTTTCCCATCATTGCAAGAATACAGCACATGTTTCGATGCAAATCCATAGCGGAGTTGATGACATGGCATGCATCTCATTGGCCCACTGATGACACATTGAGGATTCCTGCGGATTGTGTAGCTTGGAAGCACAAGGACAATTAGTGGTCAAACTTTGCGAGGGAGCCGCGCAACTTACATCTTGGGCTCTCCATGGACGGTGTGAATCCTTTCGGGTTACGCTCGACATCTTGGTCGACATCGCCCATAGTCGTGGTGAATTACAATATCCCACCATGGCTAACAATAAAAAAGGGACACCTCATGCTTGCACTACTTGTGGCAGGAAAGTACAAGGCAAAAAATATGGACGTGTACATGGCACCTTTGATAGAGGAGTTACAGATATTATGGAGAGGAGTGCGGGTCTTTGATATTTCCAGAGCTCCTAGACATACCAATGATATTTTGGTTAGGGGTATCTTGATGTGGACCATGCATGACTACCCAGGATATGGAGAGTGCATAAGTACGTGGTTGTGTCTCTACATGTATAATATATCATTATGCTTTTATGACTCTCTTTTGCATGCATGTCTTATACTAACACATTCATGCACGCGTGCAGGACTTGTTACAAGTGGGTACCATGCTTGTCCTATTTGTGGACCGGGTTTGAAATCACTTGCACACTACTCCAAACATATGAGGAAAAATGTTTATGAAGGTCATGCTCAATACCTTTTGCTCGACCATCTCGCACGTGGAGGTCAACTTGATCCACCACCATCATATTTGAAGGCAAGTGATTGGATTCAAGCTTGGAGGGAGAATGGAGAGGAACCTCCTCCTGGTATGAAGAGACTATCGATCTTTCACGAGCTTCCTTATTGGGGTCAGTTACAAATCAATCATCTCTTGGATCCCATACATATCTTCAAGAATGTGGGGCCTACTATTTGGGCACACTTGGTTGGTTCCAAAGACTCGAGAGGAGTGCGAGAAGGCTTGCGTGCTATGAATAGGATATCTCATTTGTGGTCCCAAGTGCATGCTTCGGGAAAATTTATCGTCCCGAAAGAAACGTGGATCCTCTCTATGAGGGAGGAGGTAGCGGTCAAGGCGGACATTGCCTCTTTTCAAACACCGACAGGGTATATGCGTTGCTTGAAAGAAGCATTTTCAAAGGACAATAAGCTTAGTGGGCTCAAGTCCCATGATTGGCTTAAGGTCTTACAGGTATTCTAAGCTATAGAATTAGTGTACCAATAATCGTAATGCGTTACACAACAACACAAAGCAACTATAGATGCGCTTGGTAGACGCGCGAAATAGCGGGCGCGTCTATAGGCGTTGCTTTAGTAGAGGAATTACGGGCACGTCTAAATGCGCGTCTAAAAGCTCGTCTATTTGTGCGTAAATTATCGCGTCTACGTGCGCGTCTGACCTGAGAAAATACGGGCCCGTCTAACATCTCGTTTATTAGCGCATCTATTTGCGTGTGTATTTGCACGTTTACACTGAGAATCAGACGCGCATTTAGACGCGTAAATAGACGCAAACCAAAGAATATACAAAGTGAGATTTTGGTGTACATCATTGCTTTCCAAACATTGCCCATGATTACCAAAGCACATAATTTTTTGCAAGCCCACATATACAAGAATTAAGTGAGATGAGGAGAATGAGACAATATGTAAAATAGTTTTGCCAATATCAATTATGGGGCTACGGTTCAATCTCATCCTCAATGAGATCAACCCTTGCCAAACTATCTACTTCAAAATCCAAACAAGTGTTTAGATCTACAAATACATTCAACCCACTACTACTTGTGCCACTCATGTGCTCATCAAAATCAACATCTTGAATGGTAGGCTCATCCTCATGGGTAATGGCCTCAATATTTGTATCTCCTATCTCATGATCATCCTCCTCTCTTGTATCACGGTCATCATCACATCCATGGCCATGATCATCCTCCATACGCTCCATATTAGTAAATGTACTATACATCACTTTGGAACATGGCATAATAGGTATGACATGCCACCATCTATTATTATCCACCATTGGTTGATAGACAACCTAATTCAAACACAAATACAATCATGTTACTTTTCTTGCATCAAATATTTAAAAGCGAGTATTTTTATATGTGTGCACAGTACCTGTTCACATTGTTGTGGTAGTACTAGTGTGTCCTTCCTACTTTGCCAAAACTTTGTGGAGTCAATAGTTACAAAGCCACTTGCATGGCGTTTGATTGTTGCATTAGGGCCTCTTTCCACCACGTCCTTAAACCACTTTACATCCAAAATATACACAAAGAAGCGTCGAAAGTCAAGCATAATATTATCTTGGATTATGCCACAATAATCATCCATGGCTCCATTGGTAGCAATGACGCCGCAATCTTTTGTGTTTCTCTTATCATCAATCCGTTGTGTTCGAAAATGCTTGCCCTCACACCATATAGCATTGAACATAGTGCACTACACCAAGAAAAAATCAATTAAATAAGCAATCTAAATTATTGAAAGCTCCTAACTTATGCATAACATTCTATATACCGACCTTGCTCATGCATCCCCTAGCATACTCCCATTCTTCCATTGTGATATGCATCCCCTCGTCTTTCTCTGCTTTCTCCATTTCATCAAGTAGCCAATCCACATGAATATCCTTTGGAAGTACTCTTAGATGCTGAGGGTATGGCACACAAGATCCGTGGTGTGTACGAAAGAGGGCCCTTTCTTCTTGTCTTCTTGCCTTTGCATCCTCGTATCTTGTCACCCATCTTTTTATCACATCACTATTAAGCACGCATTAAAAGAGGTTGATACTATCATGCAACTCCGTGTCTATTACTTTGTTGCGTCCTTTCCCTTGAGGCACAATAGAGGTCATCCTTAGGTCTTCATCATCTCTCCATAGTCGTGGGAGAGAGCTATCCACATCAACAAGAAACTTAGAAATATATACAAGTGACTCTTGTACCAACCAAGCCTCAGCCATGCTACCTTCGGGTCTTGCATTTTGTCTCACGAAGCCCTTCAAGGTCTTCATGAAGCGCTCGAGGAAGAACGACCATCGTGCATGTATAGTACCCCATATAGCAATCTCATCCACCAAATGCACTATGAGATGTAGTTGGCTTGCGAGAATAGAACATGGAAATCTCTCCTCCACTAAACAAACTGCCTCCACTGACATAACTCAAGCATTCTCAAGCGTGGTGGGATCCATTTCCTTTGAGCTCACATACCTCACAAGCTCGCCCATCTTGTAAATACAATCTTTCCCGTCCTTCGATGCACTACGTGAAATGCTAGTAGGTAGTATGAACTGAACCCGCGAGAAGGTGGTTGATTAGTTGCTTATAGCTATTCACTCACAAATTTGAAAGGAAAAAGATATTATGCATATAAAACACTTACTTGGAGCATCTTGTGCCAATCATGAGATTTCAAGCCATATAATTGCTCTACACCTATTTTCTTGCTCTTTGTAAAGGCTCCCTTCAAACACCTCATGCATCTAGTGGGAGTACGAATTGTAGTAATAGCGTGCTTCACCGTCCCCATCTCTAGCTTTGATAACATTCACGATGCACGAGGTAAAAAAACACGCCCATTTGGTCTCTCTTGAGGCCAAGCTTTGCCACATCCTTTGCCTATTCATAATTTAAAAATGCAATGCTTACCTGAACACTCGCCATAGCCTGGGAAGTCATGCATCGTCCACATCAAGACTGCTTTGCAGTTGAAGTCTCGTGACGAGGGAGGCCTGCTCACATCATGCACCTCGATACCTCTCCAAAGTATCTCTAGCTCATCAATCAAAGGCTCCAAATAAACATCAGGGTTTTTGACTTTATGTTTCCCTGGAATTAGAAGGGACAGCATGACATGTCCTTTCTTAATAGCCATAGAGGGTGGAAGATTGTAATTCACCAATACCACTAGCCATACACTGTAAGACGTGCTTTTGAGACCAAATGGGTTCACACCGTCCATACCCAATCCAAGTCTCAAGCTCCTAGGTTCTTCCTTGAAGCTTGGCCATGTGTCTTCAATATGCTTCCACGCAGGAGAGTCCGTGGGAGTTCTCCACTTGCCATCGGTTGATCGATGGGAGGAATGCCATGACATGAGCTCTACAATAGATTTGCACTTGAACATATGTTGGATGCGAGGGATTATGGGAAAATGTCGCAATACCTTACGAGGCACGTCCAAGGTTTTGAGATCTGCTCTATATCTTGCCTCTCCACAAGTAGGACACTCTCTTGCATCCTTATGTAGTCCACGAAACAAAACACAATCGTTGGCACATGCATGGATGCTCTTGTAATCTAATCCTCCAAGAGAGGTCACATGTTGCCTTGCCATATCTCTTGAGGTCGGTAGTTTATTCTCCCTTGGAAGCATTTTACACAATAGCCTGCACGTGAAGACCATAAATGACGAAAAGCATTCGAGTAATTGACCCACTAGCATAATTCACCATGTTTGCAAAATCGACTTTAAAGCTTACTTGAGTAATGCATTCAAACTTGCATTGCTCCATCCATAGATAGTTTGCAAGTTTAGTAACTCAAGGGAGGCACGTGGAATAGAGAATGTGCACCCCTCAAACAGTGGAGTCGATGCCGCAATAAAAAGATCATCCTGCTCCATGCTATTATCCCTCCCTTGATGGACATATAAATCCCGCACCATATCATCAAACACCTCCTCCTCCATGGCTTCATGAGGTAATGGCGGAGGGCTACTATCACCATCACTCCATGCATCCGTAACGGTCCCTTCTGAAGATCCCACCTTATATCGCCAATGCTTCGCCTCCTCATGACGGGCATAGGGTAACATATGCGGGTGTGGCACTGCATCCTGTATCAAATTAGAACGGGATCATAACTCAAACATATGAACACCCATAGGTATCTCAATCAACCTCAACTTACAAACCCTTACCCTGTTTACGGTCTTATGCCCCTTCCCCCGTACCGTCTTATGTCCCTTCTGCCATCCCGTCTTATGCCCCTTCCCCCATGCCGTCAGGAGGTCCTTCTGTCTTGGCGAGCCGTCGACGTACTCCTGTGCCGTCGAGACTCGGTTCTCCAGCTACGAGTGGTCAGCGTAGTCCCGTGCAGTCCCCAGCTACGAGTGGCCCGCGTACGAGCTCGACACGACAGAGTAGCAGGGAGAGCGGTGGGGGATGCATGGCACAGTGCTTTGGGCCATGTGGCAGTGGGGAGGATGATGATTCAGATGATTTAGACGTGCCTCTGGGTGATGGTACGATTTATTATGACATCACTCAGACAGGAGGCATCTTGATGGATGCGCGGGGGAAGGACATCATGGCCTTCATTCGCTCTGTAATTGCTAACAATTACAGAGATTGCTTTATCCACTATAAAGACCACCCAAAGAGGTTGGCTGATGAGACCCTCGCTACTGTTCGCTCTAGGTATCCTAACCCCCCCAATTGCCAGTTAACAGATAAATGGGGGAAGTCAAAGATTGTTACGATACTTAGCAATAAAAGATCTTCGCTTAAGAGGTAGGCACTAGCGGAGCTTGCCACAGGTCAACCACCAAGGGGCCCGCCCCACACCGCTCACAAGCGTGAGTGGAAGAAGGCAATGAAGTTAGCGAGGGAGGACCCTAGTCTGCAGCACGTGGAGGCACGGAGGATCCAGATGGAGGAATATGGAAGCGCGCATTTTGGAGCAGGGGGTGTTGAATCATGGGAGGCCCAATTTGTAAGTATCAATCTCAAATTATATTACTTATGTAGTTTATTAGGAGGTTGGTTGTTTCTTTGTACTAATCCCTTCGCAAAGTGTGTCGCGGTCATGCAGCTTGAGATCGTGGGCAGATACCCTACTCCAGTGGAGACAGCCTACCACCACCACCATCGC
This sequence comes from Dipteris shenzhenensis, assembly GCF_047967505.1. NCBI lineage: Eukaryota > Viridiplantae > Streptophyta > Polypodiopsida > Gleicheniales > Dipteridaceae > Dipteris > Dipteris shenzhenensis. The sequence goes on from NC_141599.1 coordinate 42,166,252, forward strand.
AGAGGAGATACATGGAGGCACTTCTATGATGACGGGTTGATTACTGAGGAGCAGTATACCCGAGCTACTGGAGCGGCCCCCCAAGTATTTGAAAGTAATTAAATAACGCCAAAATTATAACTAAAGATTTGATTTTTCATACATTGATATATGTTGTCCCTTGTTTACAGGCCCGTGCACAAGACGATGAGGAAGAGGAGGAAGGAGGCGCAGAAGGGAGTGCAGAAGGGAGCATGGAAGGGAGCGAGGACCTGGAGAACATAGATTAGTCGTATAAGTAGTGCTAGCTACTCTTTTTTGTACTTAAAGCCACTGGCTTGGCTTTGTGCCTCTTGTATATACACTCCTCTTATTTTTTGTACTTGAATCCACATGACATGGCTTAGCTTCGTGCTATATGTATATACAAGCACTTTTTGAGCTTTCAATTTTATTGCGTTTTGGAGTTGTAATGTTTTATTTGGAATTGTAATTAAAATGCGGTTGGCTGTAAGAATTGAATTACACAATGTGGATATGGGATTCTTGTAACTATATAGCATACACAACATACACAGTATTCTGTAAAATTTTTAAAAAAAAATAAAGCGCGTCTATCAGTGTGTTTAAAAACGCGTCTATATACGCGTCTGTCTGTTCGACTTGTGTCTATATGTGCGTCTATAAACATGTTTATAAGCGCATTTATTTATGCATCTAACTGCGCGTCTATACGTGCGTGTGTCTGATATATAGACGCGCAATTAGACACGGGTCTCCAGACGCAAAAATAGATGCGCAAATAGACACGCCCGTAAGTTTTTTATTTAGTTCATGAAACGCATCTGTGCGCGCGTCTATGTGTCCTTTGTCTTGTTGTGTTAGCGTAATTATGATTATGTTATATTGTTGACATGACTTCTTTGTTGCTTTGATAGTTCATCCTCCCAATTACAACAAAAGGATGCTTACAAGAAGATGTTAGAAATGCTATATTCAAGATCTGTGGTATTGTGAGGTATGCTTACTATCAAATCGCATTGATTGCATTTTCTTCAATTTAAGCTGATTGATCTGTAGACTGATTATGAAAATATCTTACATGGACATGTGAAATAGGTGGATATCTCAAAAAGAGATCTCCATATCGTGCATCGAGAAGGCTAGGGTGGAATCCATCAAAGCCGTATGCTTGCTTGAGAAGCACTTTCCCTTGAGCATTATGACAACTCAAGTCCACTTGCCTGTGCACATAGTTGATGAGGTGGTTATTGCAGGTACCATTCATAGTCGATGGATGTTTTTTCTTGAGTGGTTTATGAAAACTTTGAAGGGATTTGTAAGACAAAGAGCAAGACCAGAAGCAAGTATGGCACAGGAATGGCTTGTGCAAGAGTCATTAGTATATATCACAGAGTTTCTTGCATCCACGGATCCCAATATGCCGCAAGCTTGGCATAACAAGGATGATGATCGCATCATTGGCGAGGTTCCCCAAGGAAAAGGAATTGAAAGAAAGATGAGCAAAGAGCAAATGGAGAAATTCAATAAGTTTTGTATCCTCAATAGCCTTGAGATGCAGAAGTGGATTGAGAGATATGAAGTGGCCAAAGTAGAAAGAATAAATGCAAGAACAAGATTCAGAGTAATGTATAGGCGATTGCAACCATATCCACGGTATCTGGCTCTTCTCCCCACTCACATGTCACTTGATTGGCTACAACTAGCTCTACATAAAGCCGAACATGATGGAGAGACAATAAACGAGCGTGAGTGAGAGTTATCATCTGGATGTATGATGCATGTAAGTTTCTTACCTCTTGACGTAATTAAGTAATTAATTATGGCAATATACACTATAAAATAGATGCATCTTCATTGTTTTAATGATGCTCTTTTATAGTACAAAAAGTACAGTGCATTATGGTCATATGGATGACATTTTCACGTGGAACACATCGATTCAAAGAGAGTCACGTATGATTGTGGAGTCATGGCTAACTTCACACAAGATAGCCGAGCAAGTGCTTCGGATACCAATCTTCTCTCCTCACAGTTGGATTATTGTGGAGCCATATGCGAAATCTATGAAGTTGATTTTAGACGATTTAGTATTTTCATTCTTGATGTAAAATGGTTTAGAACTATTTACAACGATCCCCATGCGATAGTGAGAAAAGATAGTAGTGGTTTTTTTGCAATAGACTCCACCAAACATTGGACCGATGAAAGTGATACTTTTGTTCTTCCCAAGCACTGTGAGCAGGTGCATAATACTAATGATTTAATTAATCCAAGCTTTCGTTTTTAAAGATCCATTTATACATGTACTTGAGCATAATTTCATATGCATAATTGACGACATCTGGCACCCATCTTCAATATAGGTGGTTTTTCATCCGGATCGTTCTGATCCAGGATGGTGGTACGTGATCCTTAGGGGGGTCACTATGTATAAACCCTCTATACCACGTGCGTTCAAGGCATATTTCTAAAATCCCTTATCTGTAAATTTTTCATTAATAAAATGTACCCCTTTTCTATACAAATCTGTAAATTTTTTCCAAAACTATTTAAAATAGTCCCTTATGTATATTTATTTCTGTAAATTTTAGAAATAAAAAATATCCTTCTATTGAACTCACGTGATAGGGTTACATATGATGAGTGACCCCCCCGAGACGTGATCCAAGTTGTACCACGAAGTAAGCAAATTTTTGAAGATAGAGATGTGGATATGGAAATGCCACTGCCAATGCCGGATCCAATTGATCCCAATGAATCTAGCGAAGAAGATGAAGATCACAATATGAGCCAAGAGAAAGATGCCCATAATGACATCGCACGAGAGGAAGATGGAGATCACGATATTAAGGAAGAAGACAACGATCATCAAGAATCACCACACTTTATTGAAGAAGATGATCAAGTACTTTTAGGTGAGCGTACGATGATGATATAGAAGATCAACTCGGTATAGAGTTGGAGATAGACTTGTTTGGTGCCTTAGACTTGGCTCAAGATGAAACAGTTGATGTAAATGCTCTTCATTGATTTTTTTCATCTCAAACTTGGACATGAATATATGAGCTTCAAAGGCTTGATGTACATGCTCTCATACTTTTATTCTCTCAAAAGATCAAATATGTATGAAAATTTAAAAAAATTTGGTAAAAAACCTCTCTGGATAACGTCGCTATAGAATAGTATCTCAGTGTCGCTATATAGTGACTTTTGTAATCGTCGCTATATAGCGATGTTTGCCTAAAGTCGCTATATAGCAATGCTTTACGGGACGCGCTTTTCATACCGACGATTAGCACCCCGCGCACGCTAAACGTCGGTACGTAAACGTCGCAATAGGATCCGTGTGTAGTAGTGTCTCTCTCTTGATGTTCACAAATAAGTTTTATTTCAAATTGAACAAACCTCCAAGTTCACTTACTTGGTAGCCTTGTACATAGAATTGCATGTCTTTTCAGCTTTTGGAAAAGTATATGACCTCCTTTTAAAAAAATACAGAGGTAAAGTGGAAATTTGCCATTGACGTAATATAATAAGAATCTCGGTTCTTAGGTTATGAGAATCTTAATAAGTGCTAGAACCTAGATCCTGCTAGTAGACCTCCATGAACTCTCTCTCTCTCTCTCTCTCTCTCCCCCTCTCCCAAAGTTAAGAGTGAGGAGGATTTCAAATGGAAAGTTTCTCCTTTTCCATGTTAGAAGCACATCATAGTAGTAGGTTTTAAAGTCCAAGTAGGGAGACTTTCATGACGATATCTTCATAATTGGGCATTTTTTTCAATGAAAAAAAAAAGCTTGGTGGGAGGAAATGCATGATATTTTTTTCGTTCTCTCTCTCTCTCTCTCTCTCTCTCTCTCTCTCTCTCAATCTTTTATATATATATAAAATACAACACCACAAAGAAATTTCAACCAATGACAAGCTTGATGTCCTTTTTTTTTTCCTCCTTTTTTTGGTAAGTCAAAATTGTATTAAGATAAACAAAATTGGATGGATGAGAAAACTCAGCTCATGCAGAAACAACTAATGCTCATGCTACGGGCATATATGTATGCACACACACAGGGGTCACAAAGAAAGAATTTGGGCGAGATGTCCTTCCTTCATGGGAGAAACGAGGGCGTGCTGAAGATGAGGCCGAATTTGCCGTAGTCCTTTAAAGCAAGGTGCCTCAGACAGATGGACCCGTGAAGCCGCGGCTTTTGGGGAGCAGGTGGAATCCAAACCTTCAAAGAATCAAAGCCGTGGTCGGCGTGCACTTTGAGACGTTGCTGTCAAGGTGATGTCACCAAGGAGTACGGAACGTACACTGAATCTACTACACACTGTTCGTCGTCCAAACTCGACTTGATCTCTTCATCACTGGGGCACGCAGTGAGAGTCTGATGAGAGAGATTGAACAAAGCTCAGCATACTGCGCCAGACAGATTGAACAAAGCTCCCTTGCAGTGACACAGAGATTGATCAACAAAGCTCATCAGCATACTGGGGCAGACAGATTGAACAACGCTCCCTTCCCGCCACTAACCCTGCTGGCGCACGACCACCACATCCCGGTCTCCCAATCCTGCCTCTCTATCTCTTTCCAGCCGATTTGAGTGCTCCTTAACCTTTCCTGGACCTTTCCAGCTTGCCCATCACTGCCCGTCACCTCCGTCTTCCTCTTTTTGCTCTCCTTCGACCCGCTCGCCATGCATCCCGACGATTTGCCTGCGGAGGAAGTGGGTGTAGTGATGGCAGCGGCTATTTGGTCGTTAACATCCAGCTCGTCGGCAAGCCGGCTCTTGTCTGCAATGTCTGAACGCTGCGACTTTAGTGATGGATCAGTTAACTGATTGCGTGGAGAAACCGTGTCTGAACGTCGTAATTTGAATGACGACTCGATTAACTGTTTGCATGGCGATCCCGAAACTGAGGTCTGTGCGGCAAGTTTCCTTGCCCCTTGGGATAAGTGAGGCGGTGAAAGTTCACAATTCGCGTAGACGAAAGAAGGAGCAGGATGTAGTACGCCTTGGGGACGTGATACTTCATAATTTGCGTGGACGACAGAAGGCGCAGGATGTAGTACGCCTTCGGGTATAAGATGAGGCGACGACACTCTACAATTTGAGTAGACGGAAGAAACCGCAGCCACATCCTGTGCTGAAGGAGTTGCGAGGAGAGGTGATGCCCTAGTCTTTCGAGATCCAGACCACTCGGATGCGGAGAGTGGAGTCGAATTAACAGACGGCAACGGAGCTTCAGACTGTGGTTCGGACCCCCTCAAGAGCACGGTGGCCGGAATACTGTTCTTCTCTTCTTGGGGCTTCATTGCTTTTCGGTACTTCTCTGTATGGCAGAGAATCCAAGGATGTTCTGCAAGGAAATTCAAACACAGCATTAGCGGCCAGATCGAATTCCAATTACTCCCATCACCTCAACGTGGCATCGAAGAGAACAAGGCTCACGGCTTTACCTAGTATTTGTGAAGGCGTCATCCTCGCCTTGACATCGCTGCATAGCATTCCCCGGATCAATTCCTTGGCAGAGCGAGAGACCTTACGCCATGGATCGCCAATGAAATTCACCTTAGCCCGCCTGATTGCACTGAATATGGCTTGCTCCGTCCCTCCCCAGAAAGGCGGCACTCCGCTCAGCAGAATGTAAAGGATGACGCCAGCGCTCCAGATGTCGATCTCCTCCGAATACTCCCCCTGAAGCACCTCAGGAGCAATGTAGTAGGCGCTTCCAGCCATACTCGAAAATTTATTACCTACAAAACATCCACAACTGAAATCAACTTCGAGCACCTAGAGATGGACCTTAACGCAGAAACGCAAAGTCTAGAACACTGATGACCTGCAGAAAGGTAATCGATTGAGAATCCCATACCTGGCGAGAAGCGAAGGGCCATGCCGAAGTCTGCAAGCTTGATGGTCGACGAGTCGGACTTGTTGGCAAGAAGTATATTCTCAGGCTTAAGGTCCCGGTGTATGACGCCCACGCTATGCAAGTGAGCGATCGCTTCGACCAAGCTCTTGATGATCACAGCAGCTTCGGGCTCGCTGAAGCGTTCCTTCTGAGCGAGGAGGTCGAAGAGCTCGCCGCCATGGCAGAGCTCCATGACGATATGGACTTCAGCGGGGTCCTCAAAGGCGTCATGGAAGCGGACGACGCGGGGGTGGCCGGAGAGGTGCTGGAGGATGAGGATTTCACTGAGCAATCCGTCGGGGGCGGAGGAGGAATTAGAGAGGAGGGATTTGGGGACGGATTTACAAGCGAAGGGGAGGCCGGAGAGGATATGGGTACAGCGACGGATGATGCCGAACTGGCCACGGCCGAGCTCGGGGCCAAGGTGGTAGAGGGCGGTGATGTCTATGGAGTGGTGAGGGGGAAGGATGGATTTGGAGCTGTGCAGCAGAGGAAGGCAATTGCCCATGACTCCCAGCTTCAGTGTACGATGAACTTCTCAACTCATCAAAGTATTTGATTTTTAAAGCATCCACAAACACGTTTCGTGTATGCTTCGTAGAAGAATCGTGGTCCGCGGCTAACGTCTCTTTGCCCAAGGCTTTCGTCCTCTTGAAGTCAAATTTCCCTCAAGTCGGTTTAAAAACAAGGTGAATTACATTCAAAGGGCTTGCCCTATAGTTGTTTTCAAAGTTGTGTAGAGTAGAGAATGATTAGACCAATAAATGTAGTTTGTTCCAAAACTGTTCCAAAGTTTTGGTTGAAATCTTGTTTGTTAATCCAAATATGGTCAATAGTGGTTCCGTATGTAGTTGTGGGGACTTTGATTAATTGGTCCATGTTCAAATTTCTCATGAAATGTTGTAGTTGGCCTAAGTTTGAGTCTCTGGAATTATAGTTGATGTTGAAGTCTCCTATGATAGTTATTGGTGTCTTTGTCGATAGATTGTAGTAATTGTTTAAAGATGTTAAGTAATGTTGATGTTTTTGCTTGTGGAGCTTTGTATACGTTTAATATTGTGAAGATTTTGTCTGATTTGTAATTCAATGTTGTGAGAAGACATTGGCAACCTTTTTCAAAGATGTAATTCTCGTGAATTAGATGAAGGAAGCTTTTGTAGCAAGTTGCTATTCCCACTCCTGATTTCTTTTACAATGAAACAAATCTCGAAAAGGCAATAGGCTTGGAATAGTTGTAATGTAGTTCTTGAAGGCATAGTATTGTAGTGCACTGAATGCTGTTATCAGCTTGAATGTCATCAATGTGGGAGTGGAATGATCATGTGTTAAGTGATTCCAAGGTACATGAAGTTTCTTTAGGGTTTGCAAAATTTATTTGCAATGTATTCCATGTGCATACTGTTCGCAAGCGTTCTCGGGCCCCTTGGTGGTTGACCTCCCTCAAGCCTGGCAAGCTTCACTAGTGCCTGCCTCTTAAGCGAAGATCTTTTATTGCCAAGTATCCTAACAATCTTTGACTTGGCCCATTTATCTGTGAACTGGCGATTGGGGAGGTTAGGATACCTAGAGCGAACAGCAGCGAGGGCCTCATCAGCCAACCTCTTTGGTTGGTCTTTGAAGTGGATAAAGCAATCTCTATAATTGTTAGCAATTACAGAGCGCATGAAGGCCATGATGTCCTTCCCCCGTGCATCCATCAAGATGCCTCCTGTCTGAGTGATGTCATAGAATATCGTACCATCACTCGGAGGCACGTCTAAATCATCTGAATCATCATCGTCCCCACCACCACCCCTCCCAAAGCACTGTGCCATGCATCCCCCACCGCTCTCCCTGCTACTACGCCTGCTACCGTGTCATGTCGAGCTCGTACACTGGCTACTCGTAGCTGGAGACTGCACGGGACTACGTTGACCACTCGTAGCTAGAGAACCGAGTCTCGACGGCACAGGAGTACGTCGACGGCTCTACGAGACAGAAGGACCTCCTGACGGCATGGGGAAAGGGGCAAAAGACAGGATGGCAGAAGGGACATAAGACGACATGGGGGAAGGGGCATAAGACGGTATGGGGAAAGGGGCATAAGACGGCTATGCTGACTCCGCTGGGGTGATCTCACGCAGTGTGGGGTGGTTTGGAGTCTGTAGCGCCGACTCCTGAGGAGTGTTTAGAGTACCCGTCATATACCCCTATAACTCCGTAGGACTAGGAGGGTGCCCTAAAAGGTTATATAAGTTCTTTCAAATAGAATCCCGAGGATCAGGTGAGCTGGAAGTGCTTCCTGGCCACATGTTGAACTGGAAAAAAGGAAAAAAATCTATTACTGATGAGCTCAGAAGAAAGGGGAAGGGAAGAGAGACTTACTGTCGGAGCGCGTCTATAGACACGTCTGACTAGCGCGTCTATTTTCGCATCTAACAGTGCGTCTATAGACGCGTCTGTCTGTGTCTGCAAATAGGCTAGATGCGCATTTAGACACACCTATAGATGCGGTTTTAGACGCGCTCTGAGACGTGCCTGTAGACGCGCTCCGACAGTCGGGATTTCTTAAAAGTAGAAAAGGACATTGTGCCTGACACACAAACGTGACACTGATACCTAGATCATGCGTTTCTTGGATACGAGAAAGTACAAATCTAAAGAGAGCAAACTTCCAAACAAGATCAACTGCAAAAGGACTTACTTGGATAGAGGTATGGAAGGTTCTTCTTCTTTTTCAAAGTTGCTTCTCCTCCTTGTTCGTCCTCCTCTCCTTTAAGCTTGGAAGTAAGTGTGGGTGCCTTCCTCTTAAGTGTAAGCTTGGAAGTAAGTATGGGAGCCTTCCTCTTAAGCGTCGAAACTCTGGATCTACTAATAAGGAAGGAAGCAAGCCGTGCGAAGTATAAGTAATGTGAAGAAAAGCAAAGCGAGCACGCTAAAAGCAGGTTTAAAAGTCGCATCTATAATCGTGTCTAATGGGGTGTCTATAGGCGCATCTAAATACACAGAGTAGACGCGCCTTTAGACGTGACTGTAGATGCGCTTTTAGACGTGCCTTTAGATGTGCCACAGAGTTTAAATTAAACATTTGAAGAAGAGCAAATTTGGTGGGTTGTTTGTTTGTAGGATGTCTTCATCTTCAACAAGTAGCTCCAGTGAGGATGAATCCCTCCGTATCCACCATCGCGAAATGTGGTTGGAGCAAAAAATCAAATGTCTGTGTGATCGATGTCAAGGAAACATGTATCGTGCACATAGGATTACACTCAATCATATCTCAAAGTATGGAGAATGGGATGTGACCGTAAACAGGGTAAGGGTTTGTAAGTTAAGGTTGATTGAGATACCTATGGGTGTTCATATGTTTGAGTTATGATCCCGTTTTAATTTGATACAAGATGTAGTGCCACACCCGCATATGTTGCCCTATGCTCGCCATGAGGAGGTGAAGCATCGACGATATGAGGTGGGATCTTCAGGAGGGACTGTTACGGATACATGGAGTGATGGTGATAGTAGCCCTCCGCCATTACCTCATGAAGGCGTGGAGGAGGAGGTGTTTGATGATATGGTGCGGGATTTATATGTCCATCAAGGGAGGGATGATAGCATGGAGCAGGATGATCTTTTTACTGCAGCATCGACTCCACTGTTTGAGGGGTGCACATTCTCTATTCTACGTGCCTCCCTTGAGTTACTAAACTTGCAAACCATCTATGGATGGAGCAATGCAAGTTTGAATGTATTACTCAAGTAAGCTTTAAAGTCTATTTTGCAAACATGGTGAATTATGCTAGTGGGTCAATTACTCGAATGCTTTTCCTCATTTATGGTCTTCACGTGCAGGCTTTTGTGTAAAATGCTTCCAAGGGAGAATAAACTACTGACCTCAAGAGATATGGCAAGGCAACATGTGACCTCTCTTGGAGGATTAGATTACAAGCGCATCCATGCATGTGTCAACGATTGCATTTTGTTTCATGGACTACATAAGGATGCAAGAGAGTGTCCTACTTGTGGAGAGGCAAGATATAGAGCAGATCTCAAAACCTTGGACGTGCCTCGTAAGGTTCTGCTACATTTTTCCATAATCCCTCGCATCCAACATATGTTCAAGTGCAAATCTATTGCAGAGCTCATGTCATGGCATTCCTCCCATCGATCAACCGATGGCAAGTGGAGAACTCCCGCGGACTCTCCTGTGTGGAAGCATATTGAAGACACATGGCCAAGCTTCAAGGAAGAACCTAGGAGCTTGAGACTTGGATTGGGTATGGACGGTGTGAACCCATTTGGTCTCAAAAGCACGTCTTACAGTGTATGGCCAGTGGTATTGGTGAATTACAATCTTCCACCCTCTATGGCTATTAAGAAAGGACATGTTATGCTGTCCCTTCTAATTCTAGGGAAACATAAAGTGAAAAACCCTGATGTTTATTTGGAGCCTTTGATTGACGAGCTAGAGATACTTTGGAGAGGTATCAAGGTGTATGATGTGAGCAGACCTCCCTCGTCACGAGACTTCAACTGCAAAGCAGTCTTGATGTGGATGATGCGTGACTTCCCAGGCTATGGCGAGTGTTCAAGTAAGCATTGCATTTCTAATTATGAATAGGCAAAGGATGTGGCACCCTAAACCCACCTTCAACTCTTAATTGCGTCTATTGTTTAGGTCTCACTACATTGGGTTACCATGCATGTCCTGTTTGTGGTCCTTCGCTAGTTGCCTCACGGGCAGATGCATTGAATAAGGTCATCTATGAGAATCACCATCGATTTCTCCCACCCTTAGGGGGGTCACTATGTATAAACCCTCTATATCACGTGCGTTCAAGGCCTATATTTAAAATCCCTTATCTGTAAATTTTTTCATTAATAAAATGTACCCCTTTTCTATACAAATCTGTAAATTTTTTCCAAAACTATTTTAAATAGTCCCTTATGTATATTTATTTCTGTAAATTTTAGAAATAAAAAATATCCTTCTGTTGAACTCACGTGATAGGGTTACATATGATGAGTGACCCCCCCGAGCTCCCACCTGATCATCCTAGATATGTTGCCCCTTGGAATGAAGTCCTCCCACAATCACTCACCGCGGGAGATTGGATGAGAATTTGGGACGGTTCCACCACTTGGCATGAGCCGGTAAGGGTTTGTAACTATTGGCTGGAAGTAAAGATTGGCTATATTGGCTGAAAGTAAAGATTGCCCGCTAACACTTTATTTTGTTTAGATACTCCATCTTTTATCGTTTACCATATTGGTCCCACCTCAAGATCAATCACCTGCTTGATCCCATGCATATCTTCAAGAATGTGGCATCTACCATTTGGGAGCATTTGAATGGGACACGAGATTTGGCAGGCATAAGGGAGGATCTACGTACCATAGGGAGGATGTGTGAAGCTTGGTGGTCTCAAGAGAGACCAAATGGGCGTGTTTTTTTACCTCGTGCACCGTGGATGTTATCAAAGCTAGAGATGGCGACGGTGAAGCGTGCTATTACTACAATTCGTACTCCCACTGGATGCATGAGGTGTTTGAAGGGAGCCTTTACAAAGAGCAAGAAAAAGAGGTGTAGAGCAATTATATGGCTTGAAATCTCATGATTGGCACAAGATGCTCCAAGTAAGTATTTTATGTGCATAATATCTTTTCCCTTTCAAATTTGTGAGTGAATAGTTATAAGCAACTAATCAACCACCTCCTCGTGGGTTCAGTTCATACCTCGGGGGGGTCACTCATCATATGTAACCCTATCACGTGAGTTCAACATAAGTGAAAAAATTTACAGATAAGGGATTTTAAATATAGGCCTTGAACGCACGTGATATAGAGGGTTTATACATAGTGACCCCCCTAAGGTTCATACTACCTACTAGCATTTCACGTAGTGCATCAAAGGACATGAAAGATTGTATTTACAAGATGGGCGAGCTTGTGAGGTACTTTACATGATACAAAATATGATGCGTATCAATGCTCCATGCAAGTTTGAATGCAAATTGCTAATATGATGTACTTTTTCATTTCTAGGTATGTGAGCTCAAAGGAAATAGATCCCACCACGCTTGAGAATGCTCGAGTTATGTCAGTGGAGGTGGTTTGTTTAGTGGAGGAGACATTTCCACGTTCTATTCTCACAAGCCAACTACATCTCATAGTGCATTTGGTGGATGAGATTGCTATATGCGGTACTATACATGCACGATGGTTGTTCTTCCTCGAGTGCTTCATGAAGAACTTGAAGGGCTTCGTGAGACAAAATGCAAGACCCGAAGGTAGCATGTCCGAGGGTTGGTTGGTACAAGATTCTCTTGTATATATTTCTGAGTTTCTTGTTGATGTGGATAGCTCTCTCCCACGACTATGGAGAGATGATGAAGACCTAAGGATGACCTCTATTGTGCCTCAAGGGAAAGGATGCAACAAAGTAATAAACACGGAGTTGCATAATAGTATCAACCTCTTTTGCGTGCTTAATAGTGATGTGATGAAAAGATGGGTGACAAGATACGAGGATGCAAAGGCAAGAAGACAAGAAGAAAGGGCCCTTTTTCATACACACCACGGATCTCGTGTGCCATACCCTCAGTGTCTAAGAGCACTTCCAAAGGATATTCATGTGGATTGGCTACTTGATGAAATGGAGAAAGCAGAGAAAGACGAGGGGATGCATATCACAATGGAAGAATGGGAGTATGCTAGGGGATGCATGAGCAAGGTCAGTATATAGAATGTTATGCATAAGTTAGGAGCTTTCAATAATTTAGATTGCTTATTTAATTGATTTTTTCTTGGTGTAGTGCACTATGTTCAATGCTATATGTGTGAGGGCAAGCATTTTCGAACACAACGGATTGATGATAAGAGAAACACACAAGATTGCGGCATCATTGCTAGCTTTGAGGGAGCCAATGGAGCCATGGATGATTATTGTGGCATAATCCAAGATATTATTATGCTTGACTTTCGATGCTTCTTTGTGTATGTTTTGGATGTAAAGTGGTTTAAGGACATGGTGGAAAGAGGCCCTAATGCAACAATCAAACGCCATGCAAGTGGCTTTGTAACTATTGACTCCACAAAGTTTTGGCAAGGTAGGAAGGACACACTAGTACTACCGCAACAATGTGAACAGGTACTGTGCACACATATAAAAATACTCGCTTTTAAATATTTGATGCAAGAAAAATAACATGATTGTATTTGTGTTTGAATTAGTTTGTCTATCAACCAATAGTGGATAATAATAGATGGTGGCATGTCATACCTATCATGCCACATTCCAAAGTGATGTATAGTACATTTACTAATATGGAGCGTATGGAGGATGATCATGGCCATGGACGTGATGATGACCATGATACGAGAGAGGAGGATGATCATGAGATAGGAGATACAGATATTGAGGCCATTACCCGTGAGGACGAGCCTACCATTCGAGATGCTGATTTCGATGAGCACATGAGTGGCACAAGTAGTAGTGGGTTGAATGTATTTGTAGATCTAAACACTTGTTTGGATTTTGAAGTAGATAGTTTGGCAAGGGTTGATCTCATTGAGGATGAGATTGAACCGTAGCCCCATAATTGATATTGGCAAAACTATTTTACATATTGTCTCATTCTCCTCATCTCACTTAATTCTTGTATATGTGGGCTTGCAAAAAATTATGTGCTTTGGTAATCATGGGCAATGTTTAGAAAGCAATGATGTACACCAAAATCTCACTTTCTGTATTCTCTGGTTTGCATCTATCTACGCGTCTAAATGCGCGTCTGATTCTCAGTGTAAACGCACAAATAAACGCGCTAATACACACGCAAATAGACGTGCTGATAAATGCGATGTTAGACGGGCCCATATTTTCTCAATTTAGACGCACAAGTAGATGTGTTAATATACGCGCAAATAGATGAGTTGTTAGACGTGCTTTTAGATGCGCCCGTAATTCCTCTACTAAAGCAATGCCTATAGACGCGCCCGCTATTTTGCGCATCTACCAAGCGCATCTATAGCTGCTTTGTGTTGTTGTGGGAGCGATGAATGGTTCTTGCAGCTGCTTGTTGTATAGCGAATTGCCTCCTTGTAATTGTGTTTAATTTATTCTTGCCTACTTGGAATTCTCTTGTGATGCGATGTATTGGAGTCCAATTGGATGGAATGTGGTTTTCATAAAGATGCTTATTCTCTAGTCTCGCTTGCTTTCTTGTACGTGGATTGCTGAAGAGGATCCAAATGTATGGTGTTGTGTGGTGTAGATTTGCCCCTTTGAATATGCCATTTGCTCCATTGACTAGACTGTTTGGATGTCTAAATTTCCAGAACAAAGTTCAATCAACATTTCTTCTTTCAATTGCAAAGTTTTGTGCAGTCCTGCTGTGTTCTTGGAGTTGTCTAGAATAGCAATTGTTTTGTTGCATGTCTTGTGTTTTTTGTCTATTGCAAGGATGACATGTTCATTACCATCTAGTAATTCGAAGACCTCTTTGTTGTGATGATCTTTTGCAACATTTGTGTAGAACAAATGGGAAATTGATTTTTTGTCTAAAGGCTTGTTAAAGAAGTTATTGTTCAAGTATCACAACAACACAAAGCAACTATAGACACGCTTGATAGGCGCGCAAAATAGCGGGCACGTTTATAGGCGTTGCTTGAATAGAGAAATTACGGGCACGTCTAACAGCGCGTCTAACAGCACATCTATTTGTGTGTGTATTGACGCGTCTATTAGTAGGTCTACATTGAGAAAATACGGGCGCATCTAACACTGTGTCTAACAGTGCATCTATTTACGTGTGTATTAGCGCGTCTATTAGTGCGTCTACACTGAGAATTTGATGCGTCTGTAGATGCAAAACATAGAATACAGAAAGTGAGATTTTGGTGTAGGCTAGTAAATGTACATCACTGCTTTCCAAACATTGCCCACGATTACCAAAGCACATAATTTTAACGAAAATATCAATGCTTTTTTGCAAAACCCACATATACAAAAATTAAGTGAGGTGAGGAGAATGAGACAATATGTAAAATAGTTTTTCCAATATCAATGATGGGCTACGGTTCAATCTCATCCTCGATGAGATCAACCCTTGCCAAACTATCTACTTCAAAATCCAAACAAGTGTTTAGATCTACAAATACATTCAACCCACTACTACTTGTGCTACTCATGTGCTCATCGAAATCAGCATCACCAATGGTAGGCTCATCCTCACGGGTAATGGCCTCAATATCTGTATCTCCTATCTCATGATCATCCTCCTCTCTCGTATCATGGTAATCATCACCTCCATGGCCATGATCATCCTCCATATGCTCCATATTAGTAAATGTACTATACGTCACTTTGGAATGTGGCATAATAGGTATCACATGCCACCATCTATTATTATCCACCATTGGTTGATAGACAACCTAATTCAAACACAAATACAATCATGTTATTTTCCTTGCATCGAAGGTATCAAATATTTAAAAGTGAGTATTTTTATATGTGTGTATAGTGCCTGTTCACATTGCCTGTTCACATTGTTGCGGTAGTACTAGTGTGTCCTTCTTACTTTGCCAAAACTTTGTGGAGTCAATAGTTACAAAGCCACTTGCATGGCATTTGATTGTTGTATTAGGGCCTCTTTCCATCATGTCCTTAAACCACTTTACATCCAAGACATACACAAAGAAGCGTCGAAAGTCAAGCTTAATAATATCTTGGATTATGCCACAATAATCATCCATGGCTCCATTGGCTCCCTTAAAGCTAGCAATGACGCCGCAATCTTGTGTGTTTCTCTTATCATCAATCTGTTCTGTTCAAAAATGCTTGCCCTCACACCATATAACATTGAACATAGTGCACTACACCAAGACAAAATCAATTAAATAAGCAATCTAAATTATTAAAAGCTCCTAACTTATGCATAACATTTTATATACTGACCTTACTCATGCATCCCCTAGCATACTCCCATTCTTCCATTGTGATATGCATCCCCTCGTCTTGCTCTGCTTTCTACATTTCGTCAAGTAGCCAATCCACATGAATATCCTTTAGAAGTGCTCTTCGATACTGAGGGTATGGCACACGAGATCCATGGTGTGTATGAAAGAGGGCCCTTTCTTCTTGTCTTCTTGCCTTTGCATCCTCGTATCTTGTCACCCATCTTTTCATCACATCACTATTAAGCACGCAATAGAGGTTGATATTATTAAGCAACTCCATGTCTATTACTTTGTTGCGTCCTTTCCCTTGAGGCACAATAGAGTTCATCCTTAGGTCTTCATCATCTCTCCATAGTCGTGGGAGAGAGCTATCCACATCAACAAGAAACTCGAAAATATATACAAGTGACTCTTGTACCAACCAACCCTCAGCCATGCTACCTTTGGGTCTTGCATTTTGTCTCACGAAACCCTTCAAGGTCTTCATGAAGCACTCGAGGAAGAACAACCATCGTGCATGTATAGTACCACATATAGCAATCTCATCCACCAAATGCACTATGAGATGTAGTTGGCTTGTGAGAATAGAACGTCGAAATGTCTCCTCCACTAAACAAACCACCTCCACTGACATAACTCGACTATTCTCAAGCATGGTGGGATCTATTTCCTTTGAGATCACATATCTAGAAATGAAAAAGTACACCATATTAGCAATATGAACACCTTGCATGGAGCATTGATATGCATCACATTTTGTATAATGTAAAGTACCTCACAAGCTCACCCATCTTGCAAATACAATTCTTCACATCCTTCGATGCACTACGAGAAATGCTAGTGGGTAGTATGAACTGAACACACGAGGAACGGTTGATTAGTTGCTTCTAGTTCACTCACAAATTTGAAAGGAAAAAGATATTATGCACATAAAATACTTACTTGGAGCATCTTGTGCCAATCATGAGATTTCAAGCCATATAGTTGCTCTACACCTCTTTTCTTGCTCTTTGTAAAGGCCCCCTTCAAACACCTCATGCATTCAGTGGGAGTATGAATTGTAGTAATAGCGTGCTTCACCGCCACCATCTCCAACTTTGATAACTTCCACGGTGCACGACACTACTATACACGGATCCTATTGTGATGTTTAAGTACTGATGTTTAGCATGCGTGGGGCGCTAAACGTCGGTATGGGAAGCGCATCCCATAAACCATCCCTATATAGCAACTTTAGGCAAACGTCGCTATATAGCGACGATTACAAACGTCGCTATATAGTGACGTTTATTAGAAATGTAAGTGTCGCTATATACTGACACTGAGATACTATTTTATAGCGATGTTTTCCAGAGAGCTTTTTTTTACTCATATAGGCCTTAAAAGTTAGTTTTTTCCAATGATAATTTTTTTTAAATTTTCATACATGTTTGATCTTTTGAGAGAATAAAAGTATGAGAGCATGTACATCAAGCCTTTGAAGCTCATATATTCATGTACAAGTTTGAGATGAAAAAAATCAATGAAGAGCATTTACATCAACTATTTCATCTTGAGCCAAGTCTAACGCGCCAAACAAGTCTATCTCCAACTCTATACCGAGTTGATCTCCTATATCATCATCGTACTCTAGCATCGTACATTTACCTAAAAGTACTTGATCATCTTCTTCAATAAAGTGTGGTGATTCTTTATGATCGTTGTCTTCTTCCTCAATATCGTGATCTCCATCTTCCTCCCGTGCTATATCATTTATATGCGCATCTTCTTCTTGGCACATATTGTGATCTTCATCTTCTTTGCTAGATTCATTGGGATCAATTGGATCCGGCATTGGTAGTGGCATCTCCATATCCACATCTCTATCTTCAAAAATTTGCTTACTTCATGGTGCAACTTGGATCATCTACCACCATCTTGGATCAGAACGATCTGGATGAAAAACCACCTATATTGAAGAAGGGTGCCAAATGTCATCAATTATATATATGAAATTATGCTTAAGTACATATATCAATGGATCTTTAAAAATGAAAGCTTCGATTAATTAAATCATTAGTATGCACCTGCTCACAGTGCTCGGGAAGAACAAAAGTATCACTGTCATCAGTCCAATGTTTGGTGGAGTCTATTGCAAAGAAACCGCTACTATCTTTTCTCACTGTCGCATGGGGACCGTTGTAAATAGTTATAAACCATTTTACATCAAGAATGAAAATACTAAATCGTCTAAAATCAATTTCATAGATTTTGCTTATGGTTCCACAATAATCCAATTGTGAGGAGAGAAGATTGGTATCCAAAGCATTTGCTTGGCTATCTTGTGTAAAGTTAGCCATGACTCCACAATCATACGTGACTCTCTTTGAATCGATCTGTTCCACTCAAAAATGTCATCCATATGACCATAATGCACTATACTTTTTGTACTGTAAAAGAGCATCATTAAAACAATGAAGATGCATCTATTTTCTAGCGTATATTACCACAAATAATTACTTAATTACATCAAGAGGTAAGAAACTCATATGCATCATACATCCAGATGATAACTCTCACTCACGCTCGTTTATTGTCTCTCCATCACGTTCGGCTTTACGTAGAGCCAGTTGTAGCCAATCAAGTGACATGTGAGTGGGGAGAAGAGCTAGATCCCGTGGATATGGTTGGATCGGCTGTACATTACTCTGAATCTCATCCTTGCATTTATTCTTTCTGCTTTGGCCACTTTATATCTCTCAATCCACTTCTGCATCTTAGGGATATTGAGGATACAAAACTTGTTGAATTTCTCGATTTGCTCTTCGCTCATCTTTCTTTCAATCCCTTTTTCTTGGAGAACCTCGCCAACGATGCGATCATCATCCTTGTTATGCCAAGCTTGTAGCATATCAAGATCCGTGGATGCAACAAATGTTAGATATCACTGCTCCACTCTCGTGTAACTATGCGGGAACTAGCTAACTCTACGTGTAAGCCCCCCATATGAGGAGAAGGCATTTGAGTAGCTTGGTTAGTTGGTTTACACCATATGGGGGCCATGTGTGGCCTGATGGCTGGACGGAGTTGGCACACTGCCAAGTAGGCTACATGCAAGTGTGGGAAGGCATCCCATGACTAACTGCACTGAGGGTAGACGGAGCATTTCTCGAGGCAGCCCACTCGGGTTGCAGGGCCCGTTTGGAGCCCCAGATGATCCCGGATGGCTTTGGGCCGAACGGTAACCATAGGTTAGTTGCTCTATTTGCACACCAGTTCTATCGTATGGTCGGTCGCCTATTTCTGGACCGACCCCCAGTCGATCGTTTTGGGCGGACTGGATCGGTCATCCAATTGGGACCAACTGACTACGACTGGTGGCTATATAAGAGCAAGCTCGTGAAGCCCATTTCATCACTAGCTACAATGATCGTGATTTCTATGCATCCAGCCTCCGTCCTCTACTGTTTCCAGCTCGCCATTGAAGCTTCTTTCACAGGAGCGCACGATTGGGAGGCAGCACCATCTATTGTATCAGCTCTACAGTAATCAAATTTTTGATTCTCCATACTATCTGCTTTTCTCTCTTGTGTACGAGATCCTGTTATCTGTTGAGCACAGACATTGTATTATTTTCTTACATGGTATCAGAGCTCTAGCAAGAAGATTTGGTAGTGTGTTTCTGTTTGCAAGCAGATTGTGAGAGATGGCCCAGCCCGCAAGACTGTGAATCCCACCGTTCGACGAAAGCAAAAAGTTGGACGGCTCTAACTATCCACTCTGGAAGTTCAACATGAAGACCATCCTAAGTGCATACGAGCTTTGGGATACTGCTACTGGGGTGGACCTGAAACTGGTTCCGAGACTGAATCCGACTAATGTAGCATAACAGATAGTACCAACTACGAATGAGATTCTCATGTGGACAAGAAGAAATGTAGATGCACGGTGTTCTATTATCTGTAGTGTAAGTGATTCTGTCATGGCGTTAATTCAACATGTCACCACAGCGGAGGAGGCATGGACGGTCTTGAAAAATCAATACAAGACCACGAATCAGATGCAGATTCAGAATCTAGAGACTCAACTCACGAACGAGAAACTATCTGAGTCTGAAGCAGCAGAGAAGTTCATCACCAGGGTGAAGAATCTGCGCGATCATATGAGTGCAATTGGCATCATCATCACCAGCGAGAATCTAGCACGAAGGTGCATACGGATTCTCCCACCAAAGTACGATGGTCTTATTACAGCGTTGAATATGCAGAAAGCTGTGTACTAGTTTTCATGCTTGATTTCAAAGGATTGAAGACAAAAAACGAGATTTTGTGAAAGAAAGAAGACTCACCTCTTCTAGTCTTTTTTGTATTTCTCTTCCTTCTCTTTCTCCTTGTCTCCTCAATACAATCGCTTTGAGAAGTTGCTTCTTTAAACTCCTCCTTCCTCTAACTAGATATTTGAAAAATGGTATGTTTCCTCTCTTTTGTAGGGCCAGTCCACAAAACACCGAGCGAGGCATACTATTCCAGGTAAGTGCTTCCTCTTTTTCCCATTTTTTATTTTTGTTATTTGCATTGGCTTGCAGCTAGCGCCTAGCTACAGTAAAGCTCAGCCATTAAGAAAACTTCATCCAAGGGTTCCTTGAGAGGCTCCTTCCAAGCCATGGCTGAAGAAGCTTATGCACAAGGTGATTGCATTACTTGTTTTGTTTCATTGGTTTTTAGCTTTTTTATAAGTTAGATTTTGAAAAATTTTCCTATTTGTTCAGTGAAAAGGCTTGTACGGAAACACCCGGAGTACGTTGACTTTAGATGTAAAACTAACACATGTGTTGTGCGGTCAAGTAATTGCATACATGTGAACCTCTCAATTCCTAGTGCACCACTTCCAACAAGTGGTGTTGGTGATGTTATTAACATAGATTCTGACTAGCTTATGGAAAACGTGCTTGTCGTTGTTCTAAATCTATGAAAACTATGACATGGTGTCTTTTGGTTTTGAAATTAGCATGGTATCTCGGAATATCTATTGTGATCTACATTTGAACATGTTTAAGTTGTTTTGCAAAACATTTCCACACTTGTTATTTTCAATTTTTACAACAACCAATGTAGCCACATAGTTTGTCATTGCAACTCTCACTAAAATTATTGCATTCAATTAGTTTATGAATAATTGAACAACTCATTCATAATCTCGTTTTCAAATGCAGCTAGCAAACAACTTGTTTTGAAGCAAGATCGTGAGGAGGTCAATTCTTACAATGCACCTAATGACATTCACACTATGCATGATTTCCTTCAAAATGCAAAAGCAATTATCCCAAGCAAAGAGAATCATGTAGGAGGGGGAAACTCATTAGTATCTTTTGCCATAACTCAATTATCAGAGTGTGCACCGCATAGGTTTGTTTTTGAAGGGAAGTTGTTATGCAAGTATGGAACCTACAAGGTACCGAATCCCAAGTATCCAACCTTTTTGAAAGGTGATCTTACTGACAAACATTGTTCCCATATTGTCACGTTACTTATTCCCTCCACCTGTGTACACCAATTTGTAAACTTCTTACAAGTTGGACAGTTTTATAGGATTGAGGGGGCAAGTGTGGTGCCTAGATGTACAAATGAAGGGGGGGACATCTAAGCTATTAGAGGAGAGCCATTTGAAGGTAACTCGCAATTGCTTCCAGATCATTCCCTTTGCACATATGTACCTTGGGCAGCAGAAATGGTTAATCTTTGTGCTTAGAATGTATCAAATGTTGTTGGCACAATAGGCATTGTCATCATCAAAGTTAGCAATGACGATGGGATGGTGGATCAAATAATCATTACCGATGGACCTCGTGATCAAGATAGGGCTGCAGTAAGTAACTATTGTTCTACAAGAATTCAAAATTTCTTGAACTAGTGAAATCTTACCTTGACCTAACTTGTTTTTACTATTGTGATAGCTATCATTTGTGAATGAGTGCAAGTCCACCTCTACTCAATTAATCCAAGAGTTTAATGAGGAGGGAGTTGTCATGTACGTGCTGAAAAATGTATCATTCCTCAAGGCTAAGGGAACAATATGTGTATTTGATTTCACCATACTTGCTAAAGTCCTAGATGGTCCTACTAAAGATGAATTGAAGTTAGCCTTTTCAACCCAAGTAGCTCACTTGGGTTATAGAACAAAGGTATCTTCCCTACAGATTTGTATTTTTTCCTTCTTTTAAGTTTTGAAAAGTACTTACAAGTTCCTTTTTTTTTATGTCTTTGGAGTGCTCCACTTTACTAATGTGAATGCTGATTTGCTTGACTTCAAGTGCGAATCTTGTGGCGGCTTACACGTTAGCAAAGATCCTTTGCGACCCTTCTGCTACACTTGCAAGAACGTTCAGACAATTCTTCAAGTGCCTTGTTTGACTGCTGATATATATCAACGTGGAGGAGAGAGGATTCCAGTTAAGCTCAGAGGTCCTTACGTGGATAGTGTCCTTCATCTCAATGTACCTTTCACAGAGTTTTATGAGGCATGCTATGAATAGGATGTCTCATTTGTGGCCCCAAGTGCATGCTTCGGGAAAAGTTATCCTCCCAAAAGAAACATGGATCCTCTCTATCAGAGAGGAGGCAGTGGTCAAGGTAGACATTGCCTCTTTTCAAACACCCATAGGGTACATGCCTTGCTTGAAAGGAGCATTTTCAAAGGACAATCAGCTTAGTGGGCTCAATTCCCATGATTGGCACAAGATCTTACAAGTATTCTAAGTTGAAGGATTAGTGTACCAATAATCATGATGCATAAGCGTAATTATGATTATGTTATATTGTTGACATGACTTCTTTGTTTCTTTGATAGTTCATCCTCCCAATTACAATAAAAGGGTGCTTACTAGAAGATGTTAGAAATGCTATATTCAAGATTAGTGGTATTGCGAGGTATGCTTACTATCAAATCACATTGATTGCATTTTCTTCAATTTACGCTGAATAATCTATAGAGTGATTATGAATATATCTTACATGGGCATGTGAAATAGGTGGATATCTCGAAAAGAGATCTCCATATCGAGCATCAAGAAGGCTAGGTGGAATCCATCAAAGCCATATGCTTGCTTGAGAAGCACTTTCTCTCGAGAATTATGACAACTCAAGTGCACTTGCTTGTGCACATAGTTGATGAGCTAGCCATTGTAGGTACCATTCATAGTTGGTGGATGTTTTTTCTCGAGCAGTTTATGAAAACTTTGAAGGGATTTGTAAGACAAAGAGCAAGACCAGAAGCAAGCATGGTAGAGAGATGGCTTGTGCAAGAGTCATTAGTATATATCACAGAGTTTCTTGCATTCATGGATCTCGATATGCCGCAAGCTTGGCATAACAAGGATGATGATCGCATCGTTGGTAAGGTTTCCCAAGGAAAAGGTATTGAAAGAAAGATGAGCAGAGAGAAAATGGAGAAATTCAATAAGTTTTGTATCCTCAATAGCAAGGAGATGCAGAAGTGGATTGAGAGATATGAAGCGGCCAAAGCAAAAAGAATAAATGCAAGGACGAGATTCAGAGTAATGTACAGGTGATCGCAACCATATCCATGGGATTTGGCTCTTCTCCCCACTCACATGTCACTTGATTGGCTACAACTGGCTTTGCATAAAGCTGAATGCGATGGAGAGACAATAAACGAGCATGAGCGAGAGTTATCATCTGGATGTATGATGCATGGAAGGTTCTTACCTCTTGACATAATTAAGTAATTATTTGTGGCAATATACGCTATAAAATAGATGCATCTTCATTGTTTTAATGATGCTCTCTTACAGTATAAAAAGTACAATGCATTATGGTCATATGGACGACATTTTCACATGGAATGCATTGATTCAAAGAGAGTCACGTATGATTGTGGAGTCATGGCTAACTTCACACAAGATAGCCAAGCAAGTGCTTTGGATACCAATCTTCTCTCCTCACAGTTGGATTATTGTGGAACCATATGCGAAATCTATGAAGTTGATTTTAGACGATTTAGTATTTTCATTCTTGATGTAAAATGGTTTAGAACTATTTAGAATGGTCCCCATGCAACAGTGAGAAAAGATAGTAGCAGTTTCTTTGCAATAGACTCCACCAAACTTTAGACCAATGAAAGTGATACTTTTGTTCTTCCAGAGCACTGTGATCAGGTGCATACTAATGATTTAGTTAATCGAAGCTTTCGTTTTTAAAGATCCATTGATACATGTACTTAAGCATAATGTCATATATATAATTGATGCATTTAGCACCCATCTTCAATATAGGTGGTTTTTCATCCGGATCATTATGATCCAAGATGGTGGTACGTTATCCAAGTTGTACCACGAAGTAAGCAAATTTTTGAAGATAGAGATGTGGATATGGAGATGCCACTACCAATGCCAGATCCAGTTGATCCAGATGAATCTAGTGAAGAAGATGAAGATCCCAATATGAGACAAGTGGAAGATGCGCATAATGACATCATATGGGAGGAAGATGGAGATCACGATATTGAGGAAGAAGACAATGATCATCAAGAATCACCATATTTTATTGAAGAAGATGATCAAGTACTCTTAGGTGAATGTACGATGCTAGAGTATGATGATGATATAGGACATCAACTCAGTATAGAGTTAGAGATAGACTTGTTTGGCATGTTAGACTTGGCTCAGGATGAAACGGTTGATGTAAATGCTCTCCATTGATTTTTTTCATCTCAAACTTGGACATGAATATATGAGCTTCAAAGGCTTGATGTACATGCTCTCGTACTTTTATTCTCTCAAAAGATCAAACATGTATGAAAATTTAAAAAAAATTGTCATTGGAAAAAACTATCTTTTAAGGTCGGTATGGGAAAAAAACTCTCTGTAAAACGTCGCTATAAAAAACTATCTTATTGTCACTATATAACAACCATTTCCAATCTGATAAAAGTCACTATATAGCGACTTTAGGTGAACGTCGCTATATAGTGACATTTTACTAAAGTCGCTATATAGCGACCCTTAACGAACCTCACTTTTAATACTGACAATTAGCGTCCCGCACATGCTAAACGTTAGTACTTAAGTGTCGCAATAGGATCCGTGTGTAGTAGTGCTTGAATTATTCAAAATTTGGGCCAACCACCATAGTGGCTCTCACCTTGACAGTAGTCAGGCTACAACCACCATGGTGGCTCTCACCTTGACAGTGTAGTCAGGCTATAAACCGCTATTCCATTCCCTTAACTATTTCCTCTTATATCCCTCTCAAACATTTCGTTCTCCCTTGCAATCTTAAGCCTCTCCTATTCCATTTCCTTCACTACTTCATCTTCTATCCCTCTCGACCATTTCTTTCTTCCTTGCACTCTTCCTACAACTTATATCCCCTCTCGTAAATGGACCTTGCACAATCCGAGAGCTCCTCACACAATCTTTCCTCCCCCTCTACAGCACAGTGCAAGAGCCCCTCCTCCCCTAATCTTGAAATCGTGACGTATGGGAGCTCCACTCTCACTATTCAAAAGGCAATTTGGATGCTCTCCAAAACTTCATTAGGATGGTGCAGGAGGTGAACATGAAAGAGGGACAACTAGTTTGTCAAGGTCAAAAAATTACCATCAATGAAAGCGTGATTGAAAAGGCTCTAGGAATTTCTGGAGGCAGTATGCAAGCACACTTTTTTGAGAAGCAGTGGAAGAGATAGGATATTCTAGACATATACCCCAACCCTCAGATTAGTAAAGATGGTGGAGTCAATATTTTGAGCTTGCCAATAGACCTCTAAGATGTGTTGAAGAAAACCATTCACTTATTTCCTGATATGAGAGGAACCTGCAACTTCTGGTAGGTTCAAGCAACAGTAGAGAAACTGAAAGGATGTGATGTATTTTTCTTAAGGGCGATCTCCAAGAGCATGTTAACCAACCTGAAGAATTGCATGGATGGCAAATCCCAATTGTCATCTTAGTCTACTGGAGTTGCAATGCACATGATGGCATCTACCCTCAAAGGGATTTTTGAGCAATACGAGAAGCAAATGTCTCAGAAGGCGACTTTTCTACGAGAGAAAGTCATTGATGCAATAAAGGTAGTGCAACTTGAGAAAAGTCTCAGGGAAGGTGCAGAAGCCAAGGTAGAGGAAGCACAAGCAAGGGCCTTGCAGACACAAGAGCAAGCTAAGGCCGCTACAAAATTGGTTGACATGGAAAGGCATAGAAGAGAAGAAGCAGAGAAGTGCATGAAGGAGCTCTGAGATAGGCTCGAAGAAGTGAGAAATGACGGGGACATGGTAGACAAGGAGCTAGAAAAGATGCAGAAGGACCTTGAAGATTAGAGAGCCGAAAAGGAGGGTCTTTACAAACAGCTCTACAACATGCAGAATGCATTGAACATTGAAAAAAACCAGATAATGGAGGAGCTAAAAAGAGAGAATGCAGAAACTAGAAAGGTGATGCAGGAACTACGAGAGTGCTTTGAGCCCAAGAAGGATGGGGTAGAGAGCAGTCGGGGTGGACAAGACAATGAGGCAACTCCCTAGGCCAGGAAGGATGTAGAGACTAGCCACGGTGGAGCAAGTTCCAGCCACCACAGTGGAGAATTTTGCAGTAGCCACGGTGAGGGTTGTTTTTTTGAAACATTGTTGGAAGTCCAAAGAGCAAGCTACAATACCCTACAAGAAGATCATGATAGATGTTTGCACAAGCTTGTTGTGGCTTTCGATAGTTATGAAAAGCAGTCCATTGCTCTGCAAGATTTCTAAACTAGAGTCCAAGTCTTGGAAACCGCCCATGAAGATGTTCTTTAGGAATTTACGAAAGTTAAACAGATGCTGAGGGATTCAAATGAAGCTGTTGCACAGAGTGAGAAAAAAGTGTAGGAGATGAAGGAGAACATCCACGGCCTTAGGATGAGGGAGGAAGGAATCAAGAAGCAACTTCGTCATGTATAGAGCAAGACTGTGGTATTGATGGCCACAATAGTTAAATTGGATGCCTATCCTGCTATGCAGCAGGGTCCAAAATGCATGGTCTACCATACCCCCATCATAGATGACTATTGTATCCAATGGCCTACATGCTACCACCCTATGCACGGTTTTTGCTTTGGAGTGTGTGCATACAAAATTGCTATGTAGAGAATGCCATTTGCCATTTCCCAAGTCATGGACAGATCAAATGTGCCTTCCTACTATAGCTATCTATGATGAGAAAGTAGATGTTGCAGCTCAATTTACCATTTGGGCAAAAGATCTTAAAGACAAGGAGCTCAAATTGAAGAAGGCCAAGACCGAACCTAACTGTGAGGAAAAGAAGCCTAAAGGGAGGAACCAGCCCCCTTTAGGAAAGGAGAAAGAAGGGCCGAGCTTGCAACTAGGAAGCTCAAATCAAGGAAAGAGGAAGTGGCATGAAGGGAAGGGCTGAACCAAAATATGAAGGAACCAGCCCCATTCTGGAAAGGAGCAAGGAGGGCCAAGCTTGCAATCAGGGAGCTCTACAAGGAGTCCTTGAGATGTAATTTGAAGTAAAGGAGCCTTTGAGATTGTAATCTATGTAATCTATGTGTAATCTATTGAATTGTTAATCTTCTCTAGGTTTTACTTGGGCAATTCTTCTCAGCTAAGTGACTAGATAGTGTCCTTTGATTGACACCAACACGGTGATAATAATGAGACGAAAGATTTCGATTTGACACGTAATGTGACATGAAATATTTTGATTGGATCACTAATGTGAGACTAAAATATTTCGATTAGTAAACTATTGTGCCATGAAAGATTTTGATTAGACAACTAATGTGAGACAAAAGATTTAGATTAGACAACTAACATGAGACTGAAGAATGAGAAGGTCTTGCTCAATGAACTCTCTTCCTATTTAATTGCGATGCAGACACAACTAAGAGTCCATTCTGAAATCTAGCCCCAAAACTCTGTACACCGATCCACCTACTACAAATCTATGGCATACCCAAAAGGCTTTGGAATGCTTTTGTTCTATTTGAAAACGATGTAGGATGGCATCCTTGTAGAAATAGACCTAGAGAAGGAGGAAAATAGTTGCAACGAGGACATGCTTTGGTGATGGGTGTATTACTTGGAGTCAGCATAGATGGTGATTATTAATCTCCCTGGCTATTGTTTTTTCTACTCCTTTAAGGTACTTGTCAAGCTCATGATGTAGGTTTCTTTTGGCAGGACATGAAGAGGCTCGAAGATGTATAGATGCAAAGAGCAAGATGAAGAGGACCCCCAGCAAAAGGAGGAGTTACTATGGGCATATAGATCAGCAGAGTCAAGCAAGCAGTGTGTGATCCGGGGAGATGAATGTTATAGAGAGGTTGATAAGATAGTTGGGAGTCTAGAAGTCCTTGAAAAAACAAAATGTCATGTTTTGAACTAATGAAAATCTTGTAGACATTTATTGAACTTGTGGATATTCTCATGGTGCTCGTAATACCTGATTTTGTATCGACCTGCTTCCATGTTAGTACTTAAATGTTTTAAGTAGCCTGGTGGTTGAAATCTGATGATTAACTATACCCAATCTAAAGGGCACTAGCACTGTGCAACAAATTTTAGGATAGCACGGTAGTAGTATAGGGATAGCATGGTAGTAGTGCAAGATTAGTGTAGGATAAGTTATCGCCAACATGGTGATTGGTTGCACGAGAATATGAACAACCACTAGCACAGTGGTTTGCTTCTAACATTACAAGATGAATGGATTTGTTATGAGAAACCAGCGCGATGGTTGTTGGGATATACTAAAAGAAAGCATGGGTGAAATGTGACAGTTAACGAAATGATAAACAGTCTAAACGGCATTATTTTAGCATAGCACAATGCAACAAATTTTAGGATAGCACGGCAGTAGTGTAGGGATAGCATGGTAGTAGTGCAAGATAAGTTATCGCCAGTGTGGTGGTCGATTTGCACTAGGATATGAATAGCCACCAGCGTGGTGGTTTGCTTCTATTATTATAAGATGAATGGATTTGTAGGATGTGTTGATTCATTATGGGAAACTAGCACGGTGGTTGTTGGGATATATACTAAAAACAAGCATGGGTTTTACCATTTGGGATTTACAAAAACAATTTAATAAAACTAGCACAGTGGTTGTTTGGGATATGCTAAAAAGAAGCAGTCACAATACAAAATCCATTTTGTAGGACAAGTGGACATATTGTTTCCCTTCAATGAGACTACATACATTTTCTAACTACTATCTCAATCATCCTTGTCCACCACTCCAAGACACCCCAAGATGTTCTCATGTGTGTCTAAATCCAATCTGAAGACATTCTTGCCCTTCTTTCGTTATGGCACAGGTTGAATCTGGAACTTAATAGCTCTTACTAGATGAGAGTACACACATGCTTGTGGACTCTTATGTAGCAGTTCGTAATTGCGGCCTCTTGGATGTTTTTTTATACCAAAAATCTCCGACTACTACATCCCACTTCTCATAGGTTGTTCCCCAATTATCCTTAAATGTTTCCTCAACCTTGTACTTAGGTTTTGTGCACCACAACAGAAAGTATGGGTCATCTTCCTCATTCTCCCTAGAATTTGCGACAACTAGAAATTTATCCCCCTCTTCCAAATAATCAATGAGATCATCGAAACTCTCCCCAAACTGTGGTGACTCATTTGTCTCTCCATTGTTTGTGACTCCATCTAAACGTAGAGGAAAAACTTGAACTCGCTCCCATGTCTTCGCAGTTGCAATGTTGTCACAATCGTCATGATCCCCTATGATGCACGCACTATAGAAACAAGAAAGTTTTCTTGTTTTAATCAGTTGGTTGTTTGAAAAGCCCCATATGCTGTGCAAACCATGAACTTTAATTTTCTCGCAATCGTTCCTGCTTCTCCTTTGCACTTCATCCACTTTCACTTCATGGAACACTCTGCATACTACAATATTCTTAAGGCTTTGTTTACTATATGTTGAATGCGCACCTCTGGAGAGGTTGGCTGTAAGCCATGTTACAACATCATGGGCATTATTGAGTTTTTCTTGAGAGCATGCTAATTGGTGTTTAAACAAAGCTTTCTTAATAATAGCACTGCATCCATCATGTTCACCCTTGCCATGGCTAGACCCAAAGAAATTCCACATCATGTTTGGAGCGGTTAGGGACTTGAACCTTGAGATGAAATAGAATCCATGTGGTGATTTAAATTGAGAGGCAGCACCATCTGACCACACCCAATGTTGTTTTATATTTTCTACATGGGGATTTTTCTTTTTCGGTCATCCCCAATGCAGTAGAAAAGCATGCTATACGAATAGTGTGTCATGTTCCCTATCATCTAAAAAATAGAAATGGTAACTGCGTTGCACTCACCTGGACTTAGGTGAGTTAGCAAGCAGATTCACATCAGGCATGGAAGAATCAAGCAAATGATTGTACATGATATGCACAAGAATTATTATCTTCTTGTTGTACGATTGAGCACTTTGTATCTCATATTGTTCTTGAAAAGAATACTTTTCTACAAAATCTATAACAGATACAATAGTGTCATGAGGAAAATTGGCAAGGCATGTCCTGCACTGCTCATCCTACCAGCTAGCCATGAAATTGTGAAGCACATATTTTGGGATGCATTGAACCACGTGACCTACAAGCTCCCTTTGCTGGGTGCTCTTATATGACAGTAGGCATCTCTTTTTATTAGACCCTTCAACATTGACATTTTCGAATCTCCTCCGTTTTAGAGTAACATGGTTGTCTTCCCTCATTTCATTTGGATAGACATTGAATGTCTTCTTCTTCAGCTTCAAATTGCAATTCTTGCATGTGCCGTGAATCAATTCAATCCTATGCCACTCACAGTCTCCCTTTGGACAAACCACTAGTTCCCACAGAGACCTCAAGCTATAGAACCTACCCTCCCTTGCAACACATGATGAGGATCCAAGTGGCCTACAAACTGTGCATTCATTGGGGAGGCATGGATCCCCATGGAGCAATGGTCCAACATGACCAGATCTCAAACAAGAGGCAGGGCAAACATTAATAGTGGATGGGCATGGAACATTTCAAGTTGAATGGCATCTAGTTGGTGATTTGAAGACCCTTAAGTGCTTGTATGGTTGTGATATAGGTGCAGATGCAAAATGGACACGCTTGTATTGCACCCACTCTCAAAAGATGCAAAAGGGAAGCCTACAAAGGGAAAATGGCATCCTTTCTTGCAACCAAAGTGTAGCCCCTGATCAATTCCATTAGAGCGGGTACACGTGTGTACTTTGCATGTTGAACTGCGTATACCTGATAAGTTACTCTATCTCCATCCAGTTTATGCTTGGAATTTGAGGCCACATCAAGTATTTGCACAATGCATTGCAAAAGCTGAAGAACTACTCTCACTAATGGGACTTCATGGAGGCAATGTGAAGCTTAAATAGGACAAGAAACAATCAGGAAAGACACAAAATCTTCCTACTAAAGTGTCCATGGGTGGAGGAGAGGCAAGGAGGTTCTTGTCCAACCACAATGCTGATAAAGAAAAACATACATTGGCTCAAAGCACCCTAGGTTGGGAGTATCGGAAAGCTTTGTGTGAGTGCACCACAAATCAAGCTTCACATCCGTGAATTGCTACTTTGAGAGCAAAACTATGGACAAAACTTGATGCATTTATAAAGTTGCTTAGACAAGGTCAAACAGATGAGCTTTATTATGAGAGATTCAGGACAACATTGGGAGATTTCATATCATTGATGGTAGAAGCATGGGGGGAGTCACATATTACACATTACATGGTAATCCTCCTTAGGTTGAAATTTTGTGCTTTAAACTTGAGTCATTTTATGTTTCTAATACAATGTTTTTCTTTACAGCATATTCTTTACACACATGCACCATGGTTTGTGGAGCAATGGGGCCCTCTGTCCATTTGGAATACTCAAGGAATGGAGAAATCACACCACAGAGCAAAGGCAACATACTTCAAGAATACAAGGCATGTGGGTGGTATCATGCGAAGCAATGCACTACACGAAATGTTCAATTGGTTTTATAGATGTCTAGAGGCCAGGACTCTCAAGCACGATAAGGTAGAGGTCTTAAGTCTTGCAAAAGTGGTTCAACATGTCAAGAAGACAAGGAGATGTGCTGCTTGGAATTCCTTAATAGGGAGCCAAGGGGTTGCACTTTGGTTGCAACGTAGAGTCAGACAGGGGAGGCGTTGGGTCCTAAGAGAGCCCCAAATGTAAAATGTTTGATGAATAAAGTTAACACTATTTTGAGTCAATTATAGATTCCAAAATTCACAAATTTGTTTGGAAATTGCAGAATTGCATGTGCGACATGGCAGGGCAGAGGGGTGAGTGGGTTGGGAGGGAGGGTGGTGAAGATTAAGTATTACTGAACTGGTGACAAAAGACTGGGGGGGAGGGGGTGCACTCAAAAAACCCTAATTTAAAAGAAAACCCCTAAAGTGCTTTAAAAAAAACTATATAAAGTACTTCAAAACTCTAGAATCCCTCATTTCTATGGCATGAGTTAAACAAACTACTAGACCCACTGGACACCGTTTAGACACTACCCGTTGTCCTTCTCACAATGCCATGGCCTCCAAACACACTGCAAGCCCTAGTGGCCAAGAGGGAAATGATCAGCAGGGATCTAAAGGAGGTTCTCATCATCAGGAGTCCAAGCAACGTGAGTCCCCACCATCCGACTCTCATGGGGGATCCGAGGGATCTCAGTACCATGAGGAATCCTAGCATGATGAAGGATCCATGATCAGGGGTCCTCTCAGTCCTTCCACACAACTAATCGTGGAAGTTGAGAGGTCTCCCAAGAGGGGCAAAATAGTCCAGTCAATCCTGATCAACTACCCCTCCCTCCTCTATGGGGTCCTGGTGTGGAGCATCTAGACCAATAAGGGGAGCAAGAAAGGCAAAGAGAGGAGATGGAGAGATTACAGGGGCCACAACAAGAGGAAATATTTTACGGGCTCGCAGATATAATGAACCTTGGCCCCAATCCTCCAACCAAGCAAACCGCATGGAAGAGCACCATCAACCCTCTGTGCCTCGATATTATCAGATATGAGGAGCCCCTAGTACAAGATGAGCAAGAGCCTAAGCCTGCTATCTCACAACCTCATGAAAAGGAAAAGAGACCAAGGACAAAGCAGACATCTAGGCACAACAAGCCACCTCGAAGGACCCACCAAACACAGGAAGAGGAGTCTGAAGAGGTGGTTACAAGGGAGGAGAGGCGAAAGAAGTTTAAAGCAGACAAGCGGCCATGGAGCCATGTCTCAAGGCCAGTGCAGGGTGAAGAGGTGCAAAAAATCAGGCGTGAAGGCACTTCAGGGGATCCGCAAGTTCCAAATCACTATGGACCCTTCCAGTGTGTTGTATGTGAAATAGCATAGCATTACAAGAGTGATGTGCATTTCACTTCAGGCACTATGGGAGCAATTTAGGAGGCAATGAAGCAGATGACAGTAGGTCTTTTTGAAGATGCGAACTTATGTGCTATCCATGCCAAAAGAGTAACAGTGATGGACAAGGACCTTGCACTTGCCAAGTGCATCTGCTCCGATCCCTCTCATAGGCCCTAGACCTTGTTTAGATTCATTTGGTGTAACCTGAATCATTTTCTCGGGGGGGTCACTATGTATAAACCCTCTATATCACGTGCGTTCAAGGCCTATTTTTAAAATCCCTTATCTGTAATTTTTTCATTTATAAAATGTACCCCTTTCTATACAAATCTGTAAATTTTTTCCAAAACTATTTTAAATAGTCCCTTATGTATATTTATTTTTGTAAATTTTAGAAATAAAAAATATCCTTATGTTGAACTCACATGATAGGGTTACATATCATGAGTGACCCCCCCGAGATCATTTTGTAAATCTTTGCCCTTCAAGGCCAATGAATAAAAAATATTTTTATGTTCTATTATCATTCCCATGTTATTATACATGTTACGTGATGCTTTCCATCAGTTTATGCAAGTTCAGTGTGAATTTGAGTGGTCAAATGATGTTTTTTCACCATGGCACAGAAGGCAAATGTGTTTAGCATCACGCGGGGAGCCCATAAATGCTAAAAATTGCTATGGCGAGTATGGGGCCTATTTGACTTGGTCAAACAGGCCCCATACTCGCCATAGTGGGTTTCCAAGTCAAACAAGCCCCATACTCATCATAGCGGGTTTTAGCATTTCTGGGCTCCCTGCACGACGCCAAACTTGGTCAAACATGACCCATACTCGCCATAGCTGGTTTTAGCATTTCTGGGCTCCCCGCGCGATGCCAAACACATTTGCCTTCTGCCGCGTGATGAGATTCTTACTGGATTGCTCAAAAATGACCATTATAGCACAAATATTTATCTAATAGCATGCTTTTGAACAGAATAGTGAATGAAAATATTAATGCCAACAACAATTAAAGTTACAAAATACAATGACAGTATAAATTAAATTTTGTAAAAGAACACAAAATGGGACACTGTATAAAAAGTATATATGTATTCATATAAAATAAAATTTTTATACAATAAGGCTTCAGAGCCTTTCTCTCTTCTCTAAAACACTGAGAAAATCGGGCTTTGAATTCCCAAATACACTCCTAGCTCTAAACTTTGTCGATAGTGAGTCAACACTATTGTCGTTGCTGGCCAGGGACATGGTTGCTGCTGTCAATGCCATACCTTGAAAATTGGTTCCAAAGGCATTGAGGGTAGCCATGCGGTTCACCAAAATGACCTTGTCAGCATTGTGATTGATGTCAACATGACCAATCACTCATGACAAGGCCTTGCACTTCAGGAGGTCATCAGTGCCATGTGGGGAAAACTTTTCATGGATAACCACAAAGTGTCCTTTTGCTTGGCCAAGGTAATGTGCCAGTGAGTGATTTCGGCTGAAGCTACTGTGAACAAGGCATTGTTGAGATGAGAATAGGTCGACCTCAAATGCCTCCTGCAACAGTCCAACATTACATTAAAATTCCATTAAAGCAAAAGTATACCAAGAGAGAAGAAATTCAAAGCTCATAGTTTCTTACCACTATGGAGTTGTCATGCTCAATCCCTTCCTCTCTGTCAATGAGGATGGATCCAGAGGCCTCCTGCTGTTTGGAGTAAGATGTGGAGGCTTCTTCTGGAACATCAGGTAGGTCGGAGTAGATTGATGTCTTTGCATCTTTGATTTGGGCTAGTGTTAGAGCAAGAATCTCTTCTATTAAATCATCTACTCCAAAAACCCAGGTTCTTGCATAGTTGTGTCCACCTCGTATCCACACAAGACACCAAGAGCTTCATCCTCCCGAAGACCAAACATAACCTCTATGTCATGGAGAAAGAGGTAATGTTCTCCATCGATAAGAAGGGGAGCAAGAAAGCATATCATTATTGCGGGGTCATAGAGGTGGTGCCTAAGGTGGATGGAATTTGAGAAGTAGAATGGGGTTTAGGAGGTCATTGGAGCACTTCCAGGGCCAATGCAGCTTCCCACTCCTCAGCTTCTTCATCTATGGGCTCTTCATTGTAGATGTTGGGCTCATCTACAGAAATAAGAGGATCGGAAAGGGCAAGGGCAGGGGCAGGGCTTGAGGTCGAGGCTTCCTCTTCCATTTGTCCCTCCTAGAGAAGGAAAATAAAGGTCATTTCCTAGGATAGGAACCTATTTCCTGTGTTTCCGATGACTCCACATGCTAGGAGGTCATCAATGTCCACCTCCTAAACCCTAGGGGTGGGAGCTGGGCTCGAAAGCGATCTAAACACTTCACGAACCTAGGTTCTTGATTGAACAAGTACTTCAAATAATCAGTTGGGACCCATATTTTTGTAGACTCATCAAGTTGATATGCAAAACTCACGATGTAGTCTTGCATGTACTTGATGAGGTCTTCAAAATCATCTTGGGCTCCCAAGTAGGTGCCTAGGACATCTATGCTCTTATCAAAGACTGGAAATAACTCCTCCTCTCTATCAATTAATGGAGTACGGGAGATGAAATCGTGGAAGGTAGACCTAGAAAAATCCATGGTAGTTTTGTAGCTAGGAGAACTATGGCTATGATAGTGAAACTTTGAAACTAAAGTTACAACTTTATAACCTATATATACCCAAATGTTGTAAATATAAAAAATAAAAAGAATTATAAAATTTTTGGGAAAAACTTGACATTGACATGAAACAAAACCATTCAAAACATCAAAATTAATTGCACCACTATTAATTGGAAAATGTTAAAATCCATAATGGTTCCACCCCACATTGTTTACAATCTTCAATATTGCTGGAGGGATAAAAGTGGCACTATGCATGAGCTTCTCTGCATGCTTTCCTACCTTTTCACCATTTTAGGTAAAGTGAAAGGACTTAGACATGCCATCCTCCATGACCAATAGGTGTTCCCGCATGTCCCTAAGAGTCCACTGTGATGTGATAGTCACATTCTTGACATCTCCTAAATGAGAACCAATACATAAACTTACCCCTATATTATCATCATTGTTAGAGTCAAGGGGGAGCCAATTGCCACCTGTTTTCTTCTAGTTCCTATATTGGAAAGCAAAATATAACATTTGGCGAGAGATGTGGTACTTGACAACCACATTGTCCTTACATACATGGCATTGAAACAGATCACCCTTTTGTTCACCTGACTTGCTTCCCCAATTCACCCCAACCAATCCCTTAAGGGCATTCTCATGTAGGCACTTGCATGACCACATGGTTTTTGTTTTGTGCATTTGGATATTCTGAAAACAAGAAGCAAAAATGTGCAGAGGCATAAACCATGACAACCTCACCCATTTAGAGCCAAATGTAAACTTCATGGCCATGCCCATATCCTTTGCAATGTTTTCCTTGTATGATTGCATTGTTCTTGTGTCCACCATGCTGCAATCCATGTCTTCAAGTTGTGGTGTTGCAATGCATTGAAGATGGCCATAGCCTGATGCCATCCTTGGAGTAATGTACTTGGCATTATATCAATAGATATTTCTTTGTTTTAAAGCAGAGGACTTCTCTCTAGCATGCATTTGCACTCGACTGGTTCCCACTCCTCAAAGTCTGAAGGAAATACATCTGCTATGCACAAGTGCTATTTCAAAATAAAATTTCAAAGTGACTCATTACACTGGTTCTAATTCAAAATACAATTTCAAACTGACTCATTACACTTCAAAATCTTACACAAAATGCAGACTTACAATGCGATGGTATTGTCGATTGATTGCTTGACGAAGGAAGGTGCATGTCCTTCCCCATGTAGATGTGTTGCACCTTTGCAAGCAATCCTTTCTTCCCAAGCTTGAACTTCATGATGTGGCCCTTCGATTCATGCAAAAGATCACCTCTTTTGCTCTTGGGAAGCTTATGTGGACCCTCGGCACATGCTCTCATGACTATCCAATCATTCAAGCTATAGGTGCAAGGCACCCATTCACCCAGTGCATTTCTGCTCGTGTGGGACACAAAGTACATGTATGCTGTCCTCACCATGCTTGTACAGAGGTCACAACACCAATAGTGGACTAGAAAGTGTAGCTTGGAGGGAGAGAGTAGCTCCGATAGAGGGAGAGAGAGGGAGAAGGTATAGAGGGTGCAACTAAAGGTTGAGAGAAGCTCCAAGAGGTGCTCTAGCTAGGAATGGAGGGAGAAAGAGTAGAGGGGGATGAGTAGCTGATCTAGGAGGTGTTGTAGCTAGGAATGGAGGGAGAAAGAGCAAAGGGGGATGAGCAGCCACTACAGGGGGTACTATAGCTAGGAATGGAGGAAGAAAGAGTAGAGGGGGATGAGCAGTTGCTGCTATAGGAGGTGCTGTAGCTAGGAATGGAGAGAGAATGAGCAGCTGCTATAGGAGGTGCTGGAGAGGGAGAAACGCATTGGACCAGAGAAAGAGGGGGCAAAGAAGATGCCAAATGAGTTCCCATGTTTGAAAAATGGAGGGAGAATGGAGCTGGACCAAAGAAGAGAAGGGGGCAGGCCTGTAACAAGCTGAGAGGGGGGAAATTTTCACCTAGAAGGGCCCACCACCTCTTGAATGACTTGTAGGTTTGTTTGGGGGAGGTGCATATGGGAGAAGGGTCAAGCATGGGTTGAGAGGGGGGGGATGGTTTGAGTGGTCCTCGGTGTAAGAGGAGTAGCCAATAGGGGCTGTTTGCAGGTCTACCCACCGTCCACCTCAACATGGCATTGCCCCACAAAAAGGAGCACTCCCATTGGTACACCTCAAATACCTCACTAATCCCTTGAAATTAGGAAACACTAATTGGGGGCCCTTTGGAGACCCAGATTCTCCCCTAATGTGAGTCTTCTTGACCAGTTCATGTCAATTATATCGACAACGCTTTGGCATGTCGTAATTTTTCATTCAGACTTATAGTCTGGGGCAGTGATGAATGTCATCAATGATAAATGTGCTGGACGTGATCACCTTTATTGGTGAGTGCAGCAATGAAATGCAAAGATTTTTTTGAGTCAATTATTATTGTTATAATTGTGTTTTCTTTTGATAAATTTAAAACTTATTTTTACTGCATGTCATAGGATAAAACCCAATGTGAGACAAATGAAAGGACATTGATTCACATCTGCTACAGAAAACATTTCAGTTGGGTACTGGTCTATGGATGGAAAAAAAAATATTGGTCACATTAATTTTCCCTCATCTGCGCCATTTACTCCAGATCATTTCATTCTTCCAGCTGTGAACGAAGAAGCTTAGGCATGTAACCATGGATAAGAATGGGGAGATAGTAAATCCTTATCAAAAATCATAACTCCTAATTATTCACCTCATAGATCTATTTTCAAATGAGCACGAGTGGGTACTCAATCTATTTTTGCTGGTTTAGGCACAGTCACAACATGTGCCTTAAAAAAGGGTCAAAATGTAATTGAAGTTGAAAAAGATCCTATTCAATGTGATTACATAAAGAAGAGAGTGACTGCTACTCATGACTTGCCTAATGAGCATCAGGAGCTTGGTTTGAAAGGTTGGAAGTTCGATGCAGATTCGCGGTGGTAGCCTCGTCACAGGAACCCCAACCTCTTGAGATATTGAAATCCGACTTTACGGAGACAGGTGAGCTAGCTAATACATGGGAGAAGGAGGTTGTGAAAGAGAAAGTGATTGAGAAACCCAAACTAGGGAGGGTGATGAAGATGAGGTAGATGACACATATGGGATAATTGAGTAGACTCTAGTTATGGAATTATATTGCCAATTTTTTGTATTTGAATGGTTTCAATAGACAAGTGTTCTTAAGACATTTTAGAATCCATATGCTTTGAATGTTTTGAACATTTAGTTGTTCCCATTAATTTGTTGTTGGGGATGGTTATGAAGATGATATAGATGACACATATGGGACAATTGACTAGACTCCAATTATGGAATTGTATTGACAATTTTGTGATTTTGAATTGTTTCAAGAGAGAAGTGTTCTTAAGACATCTGAGAATCCATATGCATTGAATGTTTTGAAGAAGAAGGCATTTACTTTTTCCCATTAATTTGATAATATTTTTTTAATCTTTCAGTACTTTATGTGATACTACAAAGTTTAACTTAAGAATTTTGATAAGGTTATGTTACTACATGCAGGATTGAAAGTTGTCTCATGTAGTTTTTCTATTGAAAATAAAAGGTCAAAGGAAGGAAAAAAATTATAGACTTCTAGATTTTTCTAAATACATTGATATTGTCCTCTGTAGTCAAGGTCCTTCATAATTTGTAGGCATTATGTACCAAAATTGATAGGATTTTAAGAGTTTTGAAAAATTCACTACGCAAAATATGACCTTTTTTTGAAAAAGTTATAATTTTAATGAATTTTTGAGGGAATCTTAAAACGAGTACCAATGTTACATACCTGAATTAGATGTTACACTGTTAAAAGCGAAGGGTGAAGCACTAAAAGCTGAAACTGCATGCCAAAAGGGCAATGATCCCAAGATGATGTTGGCCTTGTTGAGGATCCATCTCAACATCATGTGATCATATGTGTATAGCACTAACGCATAGAGTGCTAAAAGACACAAGGGTTGGACACCCTAACCCTAACCTCAAAGGGGTCTAAATGTGAAGAGGAAATTTCTCTTACCTTCTTCTCTCATCCCATAGAATTTGACCATGGCTCTCTGCAAATTCTCTACATCCACGTAAACATTATTTAAAGCATTCATCTCAAACATTTGGATGCCAGATTTCTTTTTACTCTTCCAAGTCATTGTGCCACTTACACAATGGTATCCTCCAAACTTTTCTCTAGCACATTGGTTTGTTTCTTGATGCACAAACCTTACAGACCACGATGTTGGCAATGGCATTGTAGATATCTTATACTTTTCCTCCATAGCAGACTTGAAATTTTTAAAAATAGAGTTGTAAGCTTCACGACTTATACCAGCAGCATCACAAGCTCCAAGCACCTCCTTTGCTTGGATGAGGCCCTTTAAGTCCTTCATTACCTCTCTAGCAACTTCGTTTATGTAGCCCTTTTTGTCTAGGGTCCTTCAACACTTCCTTGACATCACTTGGCTTTATTAAACTTCTTAGAACATATGAAGGATCACTATCATCCATTTCCATTGTTCCGATCACATCCTCCATGAAATTCCTAAAGTAGAGTACAAATGAGTCTTAGTGGAAAGAATGCAACACCACAAATATTTTGGAGTAAGAAATTTCATTGAAAATTTGGGGAACTAACCTTAAGCCCATGTTCTCCTCTTTCGGGCACCACTATTGGTTGACAATGCATCCATAGATTGCAATTGGCTTTTCCTTTCCTTTAGTCCCAAAGGTGTTCCCTTCAACTTTTGTACTCATTCTATCGACTTCTCTCGTTCCTTCTCCACAGCACGTTGAACTTGGCCATAGATAGACCTTTCCAAATCTTGTTTGCTTTCAGCAAGCTTCTGGATTGATTCTTCCAATTCATGTTGCCCCAAGTCCAGTGCATGTGCTTTGTCACTGAGTTCTTTGTTTTGCAATTGGAGATCCTACATACTATTATGCATTGCCACCAGCATGTCCCTTGCCAACAAACCAAAAAACATCATGCATTGTATAGAAAGGAGGACTCTTTTGGGTGGTAGGGTCTTAAGGATACAAGTTTCCATCCACCCAAAGGTCAAGATGCTTCTTCCCTTGCAATCAAAGACTGTGGAGCACACTTTGAGGAGTTCTACTATATTCGAAAGAGCATGTGCTTGCATATTCTACCTCCAGTTGTAGGTTCACATGGTACTTGCTAGATATGTCCTCGAATGGTGCCATGAGTACTCAAAGAGAGGTATCGGTGATGCAAGCTAAAATGTAGGGGAGAGCTAGCAAAGATGGAGTAGTGAGAGGGAGAGTATAGCAAGGAAGAGGGAGGAGGAGAAGCAGATGAGGGCAAGAGGAAGAGGAGGAGGAGAGTAGGGCGACAGGTGTAGAAGGGAGGGAAGGAGTTGCTGTAGAAGGGAGGAGGGGAGAGATGCTATAGGAGGGAGGAGGAGGGGAGAGATTCTGCAAGAGGGAGGAGCAGAGGAGAGGGAGCCTGGGCGGATGGAGAAGGAGGGGAGAGGAAGGAGGGAGGAGGAGCCAGAAGGAGGAGGAAGAGGGGAGAGGGAGGAGGGAAGAGGAGGAGCAAGATGGCAGAGGGGAGAGGAGGAGGGAGGGGGAAGGAGGGAGAGGGAGAGGGAGGAGGAGGGAGGCAGGGAGGGAGGGAGGAGGGAGGGAGAGAGGGAGGGAGGGAGGGAGGGAGAGAGAGAGGGAGGGAGAGAGAGAGAGGGAGGGAGGGAGATTCAAAATTTGAAATTCAAATTTCAAAAAGTGGCCCCCTCCCCTCATTGATGGGGGGAGAGGTGGGCTCAAATGTGGGCTTAACCCACCTAGGTTGGGCTGGTTAGGCCTCTTTGGGACCCTCCAAGCCCCTTGCATTAGCCCACTAAGCATTCCCTAATCCATTCCTTATAAGGCTCTTTTGAGACCCCAATTCTCCCTTAATGTTAGTTTCTTTGCTTTGTAAGGGACCTCATCAAAGGTGCCGGGAATATTAAATCCGTATGGTATGTCTGCAATGACCAACATGTACTCATTCCTTGGAACTATCTTCGAAAATTCATTATGTACAATCTCCATTGAGCACATGATAAAAGTTTGGTGGATAGTTTTCCCCCTTGTCAAACTCTAACATTTCATCACTAAGAATGATAGATTGTTGTTGAGTTCGATGCTCTTTTTCTTTTGCAACCCGATCAATCAATTGCTTAAAGTTTGCGGGCATAATACTACTCTCAGATCCCTTCTTGCCTCTTTTCTGAAGGTTATTTTCAAAATAACAGTTCATTATTTTAAACATTCAAATCTACAATTCAAAAGAAAAATTCCATTAGAATATGTCTACCAAATTTGACATACCATGATTTTGAATACATTGAAATATGGAGCAAAGCTCTCCATCCTGTTGCTCTCTGGATACTCCTCCCGAACAGCATCCCAATCCAGCATGTTCAATTTCTGGATCATTGCTTCCTCCATTCTCATGTATATTTTATGTTTGCATTGAAAACACATGTAAAATTCTTCTCACTTTTATAGTTGAAACAAAGTCTATTGAAACATTATTTGTAAAGAGATCAATGTAAAATCAAGGAGAGAATTTTACTTACTCATCAAATTCATTGCCCATTTCATCCAAAGAGAGATCCCCATACACCACTCTACCAAGCACAGACTTAATTAGAATCTCATCTTTAATTCCTTGCATGCTCTTCCATGCTATGGCTCAAATTTCTTCAGGTAATGCCTTCAAGGTCTGGGTTTCTTTCTTGACTCCTTTAGGTATGAGTTTTTTCTGCCCTTTGATTTCAAAATTCTCCCACTTGGAAAAAATTGCATTTATCAATTCCCAAACTTCTCCACTACGAAATGCAATTTGAAACATCCCGTCCCATGATCTGAAGCTGTTACTTAGCCTTGACGGAACTTTAATGTTGCAAAAATCCCAGTCTCATTCAACAAAGACAAATGAAACTCTGGAGTGATCAAAGAATGATCCTCATTGAGTTTTGGAATGAACTCAATGTGATAAAAATGAACTCATTCTATCCAAGACATGGACTTCCTATACTCATTGTCATTATTGTGATCAAAAGCCAATAAGTTTGCCTCCGAATCAGTCAAACCAGCATAAACTGTACAATTACATGTCTTGTAATGAGAGTTGTGTGGAAACTCAATATTCAACTGCCTTTTTGCCTCTGCTGAATGGGAGCCTCCAAGAACAAAGTAGTTATAATCATTTGCTTTCTGACGATCAAAAGATGCCTTGTCTGGACAATCTTTTAGATCCACGAGTACAATGTAGTTCATAACTTGTGCATGCGGATTGTCCTTCATTCGTGACTTCAAATTCTCAATATGGAAAGGATGTATTTTTGGCACCTTAAATGGCCGAAGGCCAGTCCTAGGATCAATAGGAGGTCTGATAACATGATCAATGTGCAAGAAGAAAGTCTCTCGATCCAGAAGGTTATCTCGTTGTACCTTTGCTCAGACTCTATTTTATTGTGTATTTGAGGTGCCATCTCCAATGTCAGCTCATGGTACTTGTAGCTCACCACTGGTTGGTATTTCAATGATACCCAATGGCTATACTCTCCTTGGAGCCTTTGATTTAGTCCGTTTTTTCCCCTTGTGCAATAGATGGAGTCTCCTCGACAACATCCTCATAAGACTCAAGAGGAAACGCACTTGCAGCCAATAGAGGTTGTTTTTTTGGGAGCGGTGCACTCAAACCATGCCCACTTGGGGGGGCACTCAAACCATGCCCACTTAGCGGTGCACTCAATCCATGATGGCTTGAAAGAGAAGGTGCTCTCAATCCATGTGTACCCGTGGGAGTTCTTAATCCTTGTGTATTAGAGCCAAATTTTTCAGCTTCA
Organism: Dipteris shenzhenensis; assembly: GCF_047967505.1. NCBI lineage: Eukaryota > Viridiplantae > Streptophyta > Polypodiopsida > Gleicheniales > Dipteridaceae > Dipteris > Dipteris shenzhenensis. Next base: position 42,210,004 of record NC_141599.1, read on the forward strand.
ACATGAGAAGATCCCTTTCCTTTTGACTTTGAAGAACCTCTTGGTTTGATTGGTGATGTTGTGGTATATTCTTCATAACCCTCCTTTGTATGCTCCTCAGAATCACTATTGGAAGTTGATACCTCCATCTCCTCGATTATTTCATCAACCTCCACAATTTGATTTGTCAAGTGATAAATAAGATTGTGGACACACAAAACAAAATTGAATCTCTCATAGTATTCAAAAGAAATTACATAAACATAGAAAATTAGAAATTACTTATGGATGGTAACTAACCTTCCCTTCCTCTTTGATTTGTTTTAATTGTTCCGCTACAGTGGGCAGAGTAACAGCTTTCGAAGAGAACTTCTCTTCTATAACAATACAAACAATAGGTTTCTTATTGTTATCAATCCCAAGCATTTCAACACATTCCTCATTGGACTCACTTCTTCCGATATCTTTAATCTTTATTATTGGCTTAAAAATTGAACATACTATTCAAAATTTTTGGACTTTCTCTCTTGGTTTGGACTTTTTTTTGGAGCATATCCTCTCCACTCAATTTCACTTAGTGAGCTAAAAAATTGGGTTTTTTTGAGCACTTAATGGGTCACTTATATACAAATATGGCCTTATTAAGCTAGTAAAAAGTCAAGTGGTAACCTCTAATTTTAAAAAAAATGGCTCACTGAAGCTATATTTCCCAAACTCATGCATGGTGCCCCCATCCAATAACTATAATAATAATAATAGTAGTCTCCTAACTCAAGTTCAATTTTAACACTATGAAGTGAAAATATGACACCATATGAAAAGAGTTTGTTGAATTCAACATATAAGTGGTGTATAGATACACCATTTTTTTGAAAAAAAAGAGTTTGTTGAATTCAATACATAAGTGGTGTATAGATACACCCTTTTTTAAAAAACAAACCATACAATAAATTATCTTATTGGTGGTGTATAGATACACCATTTGTATGGAAAAAAGCATACAAAACATTATCTTATGCATCTGAATCTCGTTCAGAGTCATCAGATTCATGTAATGTATTTGAGCTTGATGGGTCAAGTCTTGCCAAATGATGTTTAATATGGACACGACTTGGATCAGGGATTGTGATACATTTTTCAACATTGTATCCATGCTTCTTTTTAAAACTTCGTGTCCTCGATTTCCAGCAATGAATAATGCTACTAACTTCCACCTCTGTTAATCCCTCATTATTTGGAACCCATTCACGTTTCTTTTGCAAGCATCCCTCATAGAGTTGTTTTATTTTATATCTTCTCGGGAGATTTTTTAATGGCTTTGGTTCATACCATAAAGCTGTAAATGTTATAGGAGTTCCCTTGTCATCCCTTTCTATCTTAGTAGCCTTTGCAACCCAAATTGGGCGACCTTGGTCATCCAACTCTGAACCCGGATCAGATGCCCAAACTGCAACAAATAGACCCTCTTCAATCTCATTACATGGTATAAACTCTGGTAAGGGTTTGTCTCCCTTCCTGCCACAATATTTTCGAGGTAAAAGGCATTCCTCTGCTTCCTCCATATCTACTAACATATTTATATCCAAAGGAAAACTTGGCGACCTAGCTTGTTCCGGCCAAAAGGATTCAGAGTATTCAATGCTCATTAAGTTTTCTTGTCTTTCTAAAGATTGGATAAGTGCTTCAGTTGATTTAATTGTCTCCAAATTCTTAGTTGATTGCTCAGGATATTTCTGCATCATACTTTGAAGATGTTTAATGAAGGCTTTCAAGCCTTTCATTTCATCTATGTCAAGTGATTTGTTTTTTGCAAGAACAAATCTAGTTTCCTCCAATGGAATTATTCGTTGTAATAAAGCATATGACTCACTCCATAAATGATCTCCATCTACTGAGTAGTGCTTCCATTGCATCATTGGAATATTGTTATGCATGTGAAACCGAAAGTAGTGTGGATTTGTGTGTCCTATTAGGGCATCATCTCCTGTTTGTAAATGTGGCTCTATGAATGCTCTCCAATCTACCATCCTCTCTAAGATAGCCACTTCTAATTCTTCCTTGCGAGAACCTCCAATTTTTTTCCCAATTTGAAATAGCATATCCTCCATTGTCAAAACATCCATTGCCTTCAACTCACCAGAGATAACACTGAAGATTTGATCTATGTCTTCATGTGTATGGCCGACAAGAAGAAAGCCAACTTCCACTTCTTCAAATATTTTCAAACCAACCAACATAGAGCATAAAGCAAATATATATTTATTCTTGTTCTCTCTCCAACAATTATCAGCTTGTATTCACAATGTGTTAGGCAAACATCCACAAGCATCTCTTACCTTTCTTATTGCTTTCATGATTGATGTAACAACCTGGTTACTATCATGGTCATGCAAACTATCAATCCATACATCACAAAAGATTCGGTATCCATGTACTAATACTCCACACAAGTGTGTTTTTAGTCCACGTTTGCCCTCCAATGCCGGTGGGATACGTCTATATCGTGGCAAAGTGGTTGTATTCTGGTCCATGCCATCAATGGTGATGCACATGGACTTATCCACATGTGAAATAGCTTCCTCTCTCCAAGAAGCATACAACTTTCGAGCATCTTGCACATGACGTAAATGGATTGATCGCCATTTAATATATCTTCCTTGCTGCTACTCACATTTACTATGTTCAATGGCATTTTTTAATTCATCACATGTCTTACATTTTGACATCCTTTGCCTTGATGGTGTCTTGACATGGCAAAAATCTCTACGCCAAATTTTGTACAAGGTTGATCGTGAAATCATGCTCTCGTCTCTGTCTTGTAAAGTTTTATTGACAGTTTCTAGGACGACCTTCTTTGTCATTCCCAAAGGAAGTTGTTGTTGGCATTTGACACGTCCATCTAGCATTGTTTGTTGAAGATGAGGCTGCGGTAATGCATGGTCTTCGAGAACTTGCTTTAATGTTGCGGTTGCATTTATAGTGCTTCCATGGCATTTAAGCTTGTAGGTATTTCCATGAATTGTATGAATAACTTTTTCTTTCACCTCTGCCCAGATGGTCCAGTATGTGCCATGTGATAGTCCAGTTAACCATTGATATCCTCGATTGCAAATGGGTCTCCCATTAACCATGGGTTTCAATCTAGGTTTACAGTGTCCTGTGCTCAAATCTTGATTAGTGCCTTGATGAAGAAAGCATGAAAACTCTTGAAGAAGATAGTTATGTCTATTAGGCGCTGTCTTACTCCAAATACCAAGGCGTATGGCTACACAATCATCTTTCCCAACTTTTCTAATGCAAAGTCTCTTGCAACAAACTCGCATAAGCATCCTTTCCATATTCTCCTCGGATAGCATCACATGTCTCTTTGGTTCTGGAATTGATGCCATGATTCTTCGCCTCTTCACACTCACATACTTTCTTTTTGTAAATAGTGTCTTGCGTTTTCTAGTTGTAAGACCATCAAACCTCGAATCCATTTCCCTTGAATCTTCATCTTTATAATCAAATGCTGTGTAGGCTTGAGAATTATTTGATACCTTATAATATCTTGGAAATGGCAATCTGGTCGACATGTTCATTGATGTCAATTTGTTGCCAATGCCTCTTGAATTTTGTGGTTGAACTGTTTCTCCTTCGTAACTCAAGATTCTCCCATCTATATTCTCTGGCATGCTAGCAAACATCCACGAGGACAAGTGGAGCGTTGGCACAAGGAATCTTGCCACCTCATCCTACTTTCCCATTATTTAACTTGCATTCTTGGACTTTCTACACCCCCCCCACATGGGCCTATCCTACATGGATGGAATAATCCAATATAATATCCATCTCCACTTATTTTATATTACTTCTCCCATGGTCCTTGGCCATATCTCACTAAATGCAGACGTGGGACCGCCTACGTGTAGGGGTTTTACATGGAGGAACCATGCCACCTTACATTTTATAATATTACTACCATGGATTATGTACATCACACCTTATGGGTCCTCTTTCATGGAAGGGTGGCACATGGTCATGCCGTGCCACCTCGACCCTGGGCCCTATGCACACCATATTTTATTATACTATTGCCACACATACACACACACATATTTATGCCTTTTTCCTTAGACAAATTTATCCATAATTCTCTGCCCCTTTTGCCTTGTATTCGAGTGGTAACATCATGATCATTGTCACTAATATCATCAATTCCTGTTATTGCATCACTTATCCCATTGATCTTTGCGTGTATTTTTCTTTGTGGTCCCATCTTATTATTCTCAACACATCTTCTGTCTTTTATATCAATAAGCATGTTTGAGTCACTTGCAACACAAGACAAGTCTTCTATACCAGTGAGCCTGTTCGAGTCACTTGCAACACAGGATAAATCTTCTATACCAGTGAGCCTGTTCGAGTCACTTGCAACACATGACAAGTCTTCTATACCAGTGAGCCTGTTCGAGTCACTTGCAACACAAGACAAGTCTTCTATACCAGTGAGTATATTTGAGTCACTTGCAACACAAGAAACCTTTTCTACATCAACATCTGTTACTATAATGTCCTCGATACCTATGAGCATGCCACTATGATACTCTTGATTACTACTATAGCTTCTTATCAATTTGGATCCCATTTGTGTTGTAGTCTTTTTCTTCTGATAATATTCTGTTGTGTCTTCCATGACATTGAAGGAAACTGTCTTGGGCAAACTTGATTTCAAGAAAGCTAACCCCCATTTACAAGTACTATGAACTTATAGTTGAGACGTAGTATTATGGACGTCTAATTGTGAAGTGCTATCCATTGCATTTTGAATGACACCTGCACTAGTCAACTTAATTATCTCCACTATACAGAGAAAACTCTGAGCATAGCCCTTAAAGTTGCCAATTGCTAAAACTTCTCCGGAGCAAGATAACATCTGTACTTTTTTCCCCTGGATGTAAGTTTTCTTGATATCTTGAAAGTATGTCTTTGGAACAATTTCGTCTTGGTCCCAGAGTGTTCTGTGTGCTTGCATATCAAATATGTCACATTGTAAGATATCTCCCAATGTTTCAAAGTCTCCATGTGGACATTTTAAATGTACTTCAGGATTTACAACGTTGGTGATTATCATTACACATCTTCTCTCACCACAACGTTGAAAATGACACACATTCATAGGATCAAGACTATGAATTAGTCCAAAAGCCACCACTTCATTCTTCTTATATAACACCACATCCATACCCTCTGTTAGGGTGAATACCTGTTTTATGTATAAAAGTAAATTAGCAACTCAAAATGAACATTTAATAAATAATCATTGAGCTTATTATTACTTAATAACTTCTATATCAAAACTAGCAGAGAAGGCATTAACCTAAACCCTACATCCTAAACTTTAAATAATTAATACCAAAACATCTTAACCACCGTAAATCCTAAACTTTAAACATTTAATTCCTAAACCCTAAATCCTAAACTCCTAAACAATAAATCCTAAACCTTAAACCCTAAACTCTAAATCCTAAACCCTAAATCTTAAATCCTAAACCCTAAATTTTAAATCTTAAACCCTAAACCTTAACCCTAAAATACAACCAAAATTTAATGAATTTTTTTAATTTGTGCAATAGGTTGGATATATCCCCCAACTTGTTGCTTGAGCAACCGGTTGGATATATCAAGCAAGAGGTTGGGGGATATATCCAACTTATTGCACAAATCAAGAATTTTTCTTGTTTGTGCAACAATTTGATATACAATTGGGGAATATATCCAACCTACAACTGAAAAATCTTGATTTGTGCAAGGTTGAGCAGTAGTTGGATATATCCCCCAAGCAACAGGTTGGAGGCCTGTTGTTAGATATATCCCCCAACCTGTTGCTCAAGCAACAGGTTGGGTGGTATATCCAATTTGTTACACAAATCAAGAAAATTCTCGATTTGTGCAACAGGTTGGATATACCCCCCAACCTGGAGGCCTGTTGTTGGATATATCCCCCAAGCAATAGGTTGGAGGCCTGTTGTTGGATATATCTCCCAACCTGTTGCAACAGGTTGGGGGTATATCCAACATGTTGCACAAATCTAGAATTTTCTAGATTTGTGCAACAGGTTGGATATACCCCCAACCTGTTGCTCAAAAATTCTAGATTTGTCCAACAAGTTGGATATACCCCCAACCTGTTGCACAAATCGAGAATTTTCTTGATTTGTGCAACAGATTATATATACCCCCAACCTGTTGCTTGATTGCACAAATCAAGAAAATTCTCGATTTGTGCAACATGTTGGATATACCCCCTTGAGGAGTATATCCAACATGTTGCACAAATCGAGAATTTTCTTGATTTGTGCAACAGATTGGATATACCCCCAACCTGTTCTTGATTGCACAAATCAAGAAAATTCTCGATTTGTGCAACATGTTGGATATACCCCCAACCTTGGCAACATGTTGCACAAATCGAGAATTTTCTTGATTTGTGCAATAGGTTGGATATACCCCCAACCTGTTGCTCAAGCAACAAGTTGAGGAGTATATCCAACATGTTGCACAAATCGAGAATTTTCTTGATTTGTGCAACAGATTGGATATACCCCCAACCTGTTCTTGATTGCACAAATCAAGAAAATTCTCGATTTGTGCAACATGTTGGATATACTCCTCAACCTGTTGCTTGAGCAACAGGTTGAGGAGTATATCCAACATGTTGCACAAATCGAGAATTTTCTTGATTTGTGCAACATGTTGGATATACCCCCCAACCTGTTGCTTGAGCAACAGGTTGGGGGTATATCCCCCAACCTGTTGCTTGAGCAACAGGTTGGGGGGTATATCCGACCTGTTACACAAATTGAGAATTTTCTCGATTTGTGCAACAGGTCGGATATACCCCCCAAACTGTTGCTCAAGCAACAGGTTGGGGGTATATCTAACATGTTGCACAAATCGAGAAATATCATAAAATTTTGATTGTATTTTAGGGTTAGGGTTTAGGGTTTAGTATTTAGGGTTAAGGATTTAGGGCTTAGGATTTAAGATTTAGTGTTTAGGGTTTAGTGTTTATGATTATATTTTTAGGGTTTAGGGTTTAGGATTTAGGGTTAAAAATATAGGGTTTAGGGTTTAGCTTTTAGGGTTTATGATTATTTTTTTAGGGTTTAGGATTTAGGTTTTAAGGTTTAGTATATAAGATCATGAGCTTAGAGTGTAGAATCTAGGGTTTAGAATTGAAAATTAGGTTTTAGAATTTAAGTTATAGGGATTAGGATTTAAGGTTTAGGGATTATAACTATTATATAAGTTTAAGAGCTTAGATTATATAACCTAAGATTTAGGGAACTTTAGGATTTAAGATTTAGGGTGTAAGATTTAAGATATATAGACTATATAAAATATGCATTCTAAAGTATTTAGTTTAGATATATATAGACTATATGTTATATGCTTTCCAAAGTGTTTTGTTTATAGGTACGATACATTGCAAAGGCTTTACTTTAAGTAAGTATAAGTCTACCTAGTCAAAGTATCCTACTGATTAGGGACAAGCACATAGGCTAAAAGCACACCGATTCATATTTTTTTACATTCATGCTGCATGGTGTATCAGAAGGTACGATCCTTTGCAAAGGCTTTACTTTAAGTAGTTACAAGCCTACCTAGTCAAAGTATCCTACTGATTAGGAACAAGTACATAGGCTAAAAGCACACCGATTCATATTTTCTTACATTCATGCTGCATGGTGTATGAGAAGAAATGAAAAAGTATGTGATAAGAAATATTCAAAGAAATATATATTCCATATCATGGACATTCTAAGAAATATGTATTCCATATCATGGATACCATGGATATCTGGTGCTTGCTAAAGTAAAAAAAATGATATGGATGCAATGATACTGTAGTCTTCTAGATTCTATGGTTTTAAATACCTACCTTACAAATACATTATCTAATTTTGCATTCTTCGACTAACTAACAAGTATTATACACATGGAATCATGGATATCTGATGGTTACTAATGTATAAAAATGATATGGATGCAATGATAGTGTAGTCTTCTAGATTCTATGGTTTTAAATACCTACCTTACAAATACATTATCTAATTTTTCATTTTTCGACTAACTAACAAGTATTATACACATGGAATAAAAGCATACATGCTAAAAGTAAGTGTGTAAATTTTAATATTTTCTTATTTTTAAAATTAATTTAATTCTTTTATTGACTACTTTTTAAAATTGAAAGATTATTAGTATATAATCTACATAATTTTAAATGTTATTAATGTATAATATTAATTATTTATATATTTATTTAAATTTATGTAATAATTAATTTATATTTATATTAGTTTTTAAGTTAATAATGTATAGAAGAGCAATATATTCACTAATTCTTCATTGTTTTAAGAGTAAGTATTATATAAAGCACATATGCTAGAAGACCTCCTTTCAACTTTTTTCTTAAATTAATGTATTTATATATTTATTTATATAATAATTATATAATATTTATATTAATTTATAGATTAATAATATATATTTTTAGCAAAATTATATTTTAACATTAGTTAATAAAAATTTATTATATTATGGAGTAAAAATATTATAAATGGATTTCTTATATTAATAAAGTGTAGTGAGAAGAGTTTTTTGAAAAGATTTATGATTAAATTTTGTTTTGAAGTTGTTGCGTACACAATAGGTAGGACATTTGACTGGTTTTGAGGTTGATAGAGATATTTGTAATAAAGTGTCATGAGAAGAGTTTTTTGGAGGATTTGTGATAAACTTTTGTTTTGAAGTTGTTGCGTACGCAATAGGTAGGGAGGTTTGAGTGCTTTTGAGGTTGAGAGAGAAATGTGTAATAGATTGTTTTTTTTTTTAAAGGAGTTTTTTTGAGAGATTTATGATAAAATTTTGTTTTGAAGTTGTTGCGTACGCAATAGGTAGGGAGGTTTGAGTGGTTTTGAGGTTGAGAGAGAAATGTATAATAGATTGTTTTTCTTTTTAAAGGAGTTTTTTGGAGAGATTTATGATTAAATTTTGTTTTGAAGTTGTTGCGTACGCAATAGGTAGGGAGGTTTGAGTGGCTTTGAGGTTGAGAGAGAAATTTGTAATAGATTGTTTTTTTTTGTTGATGAGATTTTTTGAGAGATTTATGATTAAATTTTGTTTTGAAGTTGTTACGTACGCAATAGGTAGGGTTTGAGTGTTAAATTTTGTTTTGAAGTTGTTGCATACGCAATAGGTAGGGAGGGGTTGTGAGAATTTGAGTTAAAGAGGAAAATTTGTGAAAAAAAAGATTTAATGCTAAAATGGTTTTTTAAGTTGTTGCATACACACAAGTTTTTGAGAAAAAGATCGGATTTGAAAAAAAATTCAAATTTATAAAAACTTGATTCTTAGAAGTTCTTGCGTACGCAATAGGTTAGAAATGAACTCACCTCTTGCAACATTTTGAAAATTTTTGCGAATCCTGCAACAGGTTGATGAGAGGAGAGAAGCGTGGAGTATAAACGAATGATCTTTGAATGAAAGAGAGAATGAAGAATGTTCTACTTATAGTGAACCTAAACGAACTAAAAAAAGCTGACTTGACCTAAAAGCTATCCATTTCCTATAAAACTCTACTTCTCCTCATTCTGTCTCACAACTCTCTTATTCTCTCTCACAACTTTCCTGGAGCTCCACCACCTCTCCACTCAGGTACTCCCTCCCTCCCTCTTCTCCAACTTCCTCTCTCCCCTCCCCTTCCCCTCCCTTCCCCTCTCCTCCCGCTTCTCCCCTCCCTTCCCTTCCCTTCCCTTCCCCCTTCCCCTCTCCTCCCTCCCCAAGGCCCCTTCCCCTCCTCTCCTTTCCCTCCCCGCCCTGCTGCCTTCCCCTCCCCCTTGCCTCGCTCCCTTCCGTCTGCTCGTCTCGCCCCGTTCCCCTTCCCCTCCCCTTGTTCCCGCCCCGCACTGCCTTCCCCTCCCCCTTGCCTGCTCCCTCCCCCTTCCCTCCTCCCGCCCCCTTCCCTTTCCCCTACCGCTACCCCTTTCCCCCTCCCTGTCGTCGCTCCCCCCTCCCCACGCCCCCCCTTCCCTCCGCCCCCCCTTCCCTCCGCCCTCCCCACGCCCCCCCCGCGCCCGCCCCCTGCCCCTTCCGTCGACGGAAGGGGGCACGGGGTGGGCGCAGGGGCAAGGGGCGGGCGCGGGGGGGGCATGGGGAGGGCGGAGGGAAGGGGGGGCGGAGGGCGCGAGAAGGGGAGGGCGTGGGGAGGGCGCGGGAAGGGGGGGCGAGGGCGAGGGGAGAGGGGGCGGGCGAGGGGCGGGGAGGGGAGGGGGGCATCGCCCCCCTCACCTGTTGCGTGCGCAACAGGTGGGGGGGATCCGAGGGGCGAGGAGGGGAGGGGGGCATCGCCCCCCTCAGGGGAGGGGGGCGATGCCCCCCTCCCCTCCCCGCCCCTCGCCTGCCCCCCCTCCCCTCGCCCTCGCCCCCGTCCCCTCACCCCCCCTCCCCTCGCCCGCCCCCCCCCACGCCCCCGCGAGGGGGGAGGGGCAAGGGAAGGGGGGGGCGAGGGGGGGGGCGGGCGGAGGGAAGGGGGGGGGGCGTGGGGGGGCAGGCGAGGGGAGGGGGGGCGAGGGGGCAGGCAAGGGCGAGGGGAGGCGGGGCGGGGAGGGGAGGGGCGAGGGGGCGAGGGGACGGGCAAGGGGGCAGGCGGAGGGAGGGGGGCGGGCGAGGGGAGCAGGGGCAAGGGGGAGGGGGGGCGAGGGGGTGGGCGAGGGCAAGGGGAGGGGGGGCGGGCGAGGGGAGGGGGAAGGGGAGGGGGGGCGAGGGGGCGGGCAAGCGGGCGAGGGGGGGCGAGGGGGCGGGCGAGGGCGAGGGGAGGGGGGGCGGGGAGGGGAGGGGCGAGGGGGTGGGCGGAGGGAGGGGGGCGAGCGAGGGGAGGAGGGGCAAGGGGGAGGGGGGGCGAGGGGGCGGGCGAGGGCAAGGGGAGGGGGGGCGGGCGAGGGGAGGGGAAAGTCTAGGGGGGGCGTGGGGAGGGCAAGCGGGCGAGGGGGGCAGGGAGGGGGGCATCGCCCCCCTCACCTGTTGCGCACGCAATAGGGGGCAAGGGGAGGGGCAAGGGGAAGGGAAGGGGGGGCGTGGGGAGAGCAAGGGGGTGGGCGGATGGAAGGGGGGGCGTGGGGCGGGCGAGGGATGGGGAGGGCAAGGGGGCGGGCGAGGGGTGGGGGACACCTGTTGCATGTGCAACAGGTGAGGGATCCCCCACCTGTTGCATGCGTAACAAGTGCGGGGCGAGGGCAAGGGGAGGGGCAAGGGGGAAGGGTAGGGGGGGCGTGGGGAGGGCAAGGGGATGGGCAGAGGGAAGGGGTGGGCGTGGGGAGGGCAAGGGGGCGGGCGAGGGACGGGGAGGGGGACATCGCAAGGGGGCGGGCAAGGGGGTGGGCAAGGGGGCGGGCAAGGGGTGGGCGTGGGGAGGGTAAGGGGGCATGGGGCAAGGGGGAGGGAGCGCGGGCGGGGAGGGGGAGGGGCTCACCTGTTGCGGGGGCAGTAATGCCCCTCCGCCTCCCCCTCCCCGCCCGAGCCCCCTCCGTCTCCCCCTTGCCCCACGCCCCCTCCCCATCCCCGTCGTCGCCCCCTCCCGCCCCATCCCCTCTCGCTCCCCCTTCCCCGCGCTTTCCCTGCGCCCTGTCCCGTCAAAATTAAAAAAGTTAAAATAAATAAAACTTAAAAAAAATCAAAAAATTAAATTAAATTTTAAATATAAAAATAAACTAATTCATTAAAATAAAATAATTAAAAAAGAAAAAAATATTTTATTTTAAAAATTAAAAATAAATAAAACTTAAAATAATATTTAATTAAAAATTTATTTAATATTTTAAGTTTGAAAATCATTGTATTTCTCATTTTTTATTTTTGATTGTTTTTCAGAAAACTATAGCTTCCATGGCTTCCAGTTTTGGTTCTAAGGTGTCTTTCAAATACCTTGAACATGCTTGGTATTTTATGGAGCGCAAATCAAAGTATTTTTTGGTGATCACTTCAGAGAACATATCAAGCCCAAAATATTTTGCAGAGGCAGTAAGAAATGGTGGCATGGTATCAAACATCAACATTAAAGAAAACAATTTGATAGAAATTGTGTGCCAAGGAAAGAATGACGAGGTGGTTTACAAGTTACGAGTTACTTCGAAGCACTTCTTGAAGCCGTTACCAGATTCAATTGAGGGTTCCTAAGAATTACTTAATGCCTTAGAAGCATTGAAGAAAATGTGGGATGCATTTCCAAGTGGTGGTGTTGAACCTTCAGCAGCACTAAGTATGCCATCTATAACATACAACCCTCAAGTACTGTCAATATCTGTGGCGGTAACTCTGGTAACTCTAGCAAGTGTAACTACAGTATCTCCAACTGTACCTACGCCATCGCCTGCTGCAACTACAGGAACAAGAAGGAGTGATCGTGGAGCAGACTCAAGTGCTATAGCTATTCCCAGAAAGAGAGCAAAAATAACTCCTACTCCACGTGCAGATCGCTCAAGTGCAGGCTATTTAAAACCAGGCGAAAAATTGGATAGCGATGAAGAGGAAGATCAGCAAGAAGAAGATACAAGTCTCGAAGACTTTTCTATAAGTGTGGCGGACTTACATCCTCTAGAGGATGAGGGATACATTTGGGGATTTTCACAATTCAGCGTGGCCACAATGCTTATTGATCGAGCTTCATTGTTCACAAATCAAAGAAAGCTCGATAAGATATTTGCACGCAAATTGTATGAAGATACAAGGAAAACAAGAACTCCCGTTGCCACTAATATCACTCTTCGTCCTATGGCATTTAAGAGACTTCAAGAAGATGATCCTACATTGCCTGATGTCACATTTCAAAAGCGCGTGGACTTTCTTGATGCTTTTGAGAACTTTAGAAGGAGTGACTTTGTTCGTGGAGAGGATTTGTACCAAAGCCGATATGGGAGTGACATCGAGAAGAGATACATGCTAGCAAAGAATAGATTCTTAGAAAGATGCAGGTTTGAGCCCATTGATGGGCAACACTTATGTGAGGCTTGCAGGATCGCCCTTGATGAGGGAAGAAAAGGAAACTTGCCACAGATTGAGTGGATGGAAAAGTTTCAATGGGTCATTTGTCATATATGCATATTTAATGATGACTCGAAGTACATTCTAGAATCAGAGAGGCTGAATTCTGCTCCATTTAGGTTGAAAAAAAGCTCTTCTCTTTCTGAGATCTTGATAAAGGCAAGGGAGTTATGGATGGGCTGTGGAAAGCCACAAACAGTGAAGGGCAGGAGACCTACATCGGAGTACATGGCAAAGAGGACTCGGTTCTATAGATGCTTGAAAGGTGTTGTAAGCAATACGCAAGGCATACCAGGTAATAAGGTTGAGGCAAAGGATTTGAACACCGCCGTTGCAAGATACAGGGATGTTACCTGCATTGTCTTCCATGAGGACTCAGTGTTTCAGAGCATCGTGGATGTTTGCCAAGCATATGAAACAGGAAAGATATCCTTTGAGGCACCAGAGCACATTGCAACTCAGAGGAAAGAAATAAAGAAACCGATGTCTATTGTTTGGTGGAGAGCTTTAAGGTTTGTTCCAGATGCAATAACAGAAGAAGTATGCAAGAAGATCCTAAGTGGTGTGACTGCTTCTTTGGAAAGAAGAGCAAGCATAGCAACTTAGATGAAGTGGTCACCCGAATGATTCAAAGTGAGGCTGCTCTCTCGGCACTATTATTTTTATTGAAATCTGATGATGAGTTAGCTGGCAAGTCAATTGATGTGGATAAGAAGAAAGCACTTAGCCTAGGTCAACTCCTTGATAAGACATGGGCTAGAAAGTGGTTGGCTTTAATGGATGCAGATGCCACACCAACAAAGGATCTAAGAGCTAAAATGCCAAAGGTTGTTGAGATAGAATATATGGACATCAAGAAAAAGGCCTTGTAGTCCAGTACCCAAGGTAGAGCAATTGGTGGTTTAGATGATGGTTCTCCATTCAGCTTCTCTTATGATATCCTGCTATCAGAGAATGATACAAAATTTGCACACATCAATGGCATTGATACAGAGCATTTCATAACAATGAGCGGTCATGCTTGGGAGAAGCCATGCGTATTTTTCATAGATGAATTGCAAGACCTTGCAGTGTCACGGATAGTTGAACTTGTGTGGTTTATTGTTGAAGGTCCTATGGCAGATAAGAAAAGATCAACGTTGGTCCTGTTCATGACAGAATCACAAAGGGATGCCCTATATGTGAGTTTGACATCTTCATTTGGGTATTTACTTTCAAAAGTATACCATGGTATAGTCCTGCGTAATCATATGACTGTCTTGGAAGGCACTACCATTCAAGTCTTGTAGCCTTTCTTGATGTGCTTCTTATCGAGGGGTGGTGGTAATCTAATCCAAACTCCTTTAAGGACTCTCGAGCTTCATTACTTTGAGGACAATAAGGTTAAGCGTGATGCAGCAATGGTGGATTACAAAAAGCCGATGGATCCTAATGTGATACTAGAGATGACAAAGAATTTATTGAATGATGGGTGGGAAGTAGCATTGTATCGAATGGGTTTTGCTGCTGAGAAATTGCTACGCCAAGGTAGAAATGTAAATGTCATTGATACCCCCCATCAAATTGAGTTCTTTGACACATATTACAGTTGCACTACTTTCTTTGAGGAGGAAAATGTCAAAGAAGAGGGTAGTGAGTCTGAGGGTGATGATTCTAGCTCAGGTGATGATGAGGATGAAAGCTCTGCATCCGATGACTTACGGCAAGAAGAAATCCACACAAAGAATAAGGGTGATCAATTGTCAACTAGAGTCAAGGAGGCTCCACTCATCATACGGGAAGGTTCGCGGCAGCAAGAAGTTACAGTAGTACAGCACGTCACAGGTAAAGGTAAGGCTAAAGAGGTGGAAGCACTTCCCTTAAAATTAAAAGTGAGGAAGGCACCCTTGATCTTGGATGAAGGACAGGCAAGTGGATCGATCTTGGGTGAAGGACAGGCAAGTGGATCAAGCAAGGAAGCCTTACTCAAAGAAGGTATGGACGAGGCAAAGCATGACCAGGAGGAGTTACCAGGAGGCATAGATGGTTCTTCAACCATGACCTTACAGACTCCAGAGCAGCCTACTAGTCAGGAACCTAGTAGCCAGGTCCCTACTTACCAAGAACTTGGTCATGAGACTCTAGAGTAGCCTACTAGTCAGGTGCTTGGAACTGAAGAGCAAACTAGTAAGAACCTTGCTACTGAGACTCCAGTCTTAGAGCAGCCTATTAGTCAGGACCCTGGTAGTCAAGGGCCTGGCATTGAGGACATTGGTACTGAGTAACATGTTGGAACGGCTTTGTAATCACAAGTTTTGAACTTCTATGTAAAGCTAATATCTAATAAAAAGTTTACTACTTTTTTGATTTCTTTGCTCTCATTATTGTGTATAAAGATTGTTTATGAGGGCCATTTTATACTTAACGGTGTTTTTTAATACCAAGTGTGGTGTATATGTACACTACTTACACATAAAAGGATTTATCTACACTACCTTTCTAAGGGCTTTATGTACACCACCTTTCTAAAAGAAATGGTCATAAAGGTGTGTGCACACCACTTATACATAAAGGTGTTTATTTACACCACCTTTCCAAGAGAATTGGTCATCTATTATTGGTCATCTATTGATGTTTTTAGGTGATTATGAAGATGTTTATGTAGACCACTTTGTAAGAGAATTGGTCATCTATTATTGGTCATGTATTGATGTTCTTAGTGATAGTTGCTCAATTCACAAGAAGTTATGAAGATGTTTATGTAGACCACTTTGTAAGAGATTTTTTGTGAAGTTATGAAGATGTTTATGTAGACCACCTTTGTAAGAGATTTGGTTATGCATTGATGTTCTTAGTACTTAATCATTAAATCTTTAGTTTTGAGTTGGCAAATCTAGTTCAAAATCATTAAATCTTTTGTTTTGAGTTGGCAAATCTAGTTCCAAAAACAACATTACTAGTATATTCAAAATTTTTGGACTGTTTTTTAGTCCATTTCTCAAATTGGACTTTACACAAGTCCATAAATTTTGAATAGTGTGTTATTGATCTTCCAGTGGGAGGTGTCTTTGGAAGCAACAGTCATCTCTTCCATATCAATGTCAACTTTGATGGTCCATTTTGAATCAATTTTATTGTGTACTTCTGCTATGTCCCATAATTTTCAAATTTGCAACGAACCTTCATCAAACAGAGCAGGAACATCATAAATTTGTTGAAGCTATTGCACCTCAAGACTTGGATCCTTGGCACTTTTCTTTGGTTCCTTGGTGCCTTTCTTTTCCACCCTTATCTTTTGGATCCTAGTGGAAGCATCCTCCGATGTGGGCTTTCCAAAGACACAGATTTCTCCAAAAGTTTGTTTGTTCGACATGATACCTACAATAACAATGTCAAAATATTATGATATCATGGAGAGAATATCTCAAGTTGAAAAAAACAAAAGCTAGTACAACAAGCTTGATGGTTTCTAAAAAGATTTTGAGCTTCTAACATCTACATTCTTCATGGAAAACGATGTAGACATGCTTATTATTGGAAATTGATTTTGGACTAGAGAATAAAAACAAAAAAGCATGAAAAGTAACAACACTACAATGCAAAAACAACAAAATTATGGCCAAAATGCCTCTCTCTCTCAAAATTAATTTAAAAACAACTCCATAATTCGAAGAGAAAATTCTACTTTTCAATACAAATCGACCAAAAAATAAACAAAATTTACCGAAAAAACCTCTCCCTCTCTCCAACTATCCCTCTCTCCCTCTCCCTAACTCTCTCTCTCTCTCTCTCTCTCTCTCTCGATCTCTCAGCTCGCTCCCTCAAACCCTCTCTCTCTCTCTCCCCTCTTGCTATCTCTCTCTCTCTCTCCCTCTCTTTCTCTTTCTCCCTATTTCTCTCTCTCTCTCTCTCTCTCTCTCTCTCTCTCTCTCTCTCTCTCTCTCTTTCTCTTTCTCCCTATTTCTCTCTATCTCTCTCTCCCCTCTCCCTAACTCTCTCTTTCCTTCTCTCCCTCTCTCCCTAACCTCTCTCCTTCTCTCCCTCTCTCCCTAACTCTCTCTGTCCTCTCCCTCGGCTAACGCCCGTTGATGATATCATTGACCGGGCAAGCGCCCTGTTGATGGTATCATCGATCGGGCCAATAATATCATTGACCAGGCTGCGGGCATGCGCTCAAGGCAAGGCTAATCGACAAGCTGCCTGCATGCGCTCAAGACGAGGCTCAAGGCATGGGGAGTGCAGAAAAAAGGAGGTTGGGGAGGAGAATTGAAGGGTGAATCAGCGAAGGAGCTAGGGGAAGAAGAAGATGGCGGAGAAGAAGAAGATGGCAGGGAAGAAGAAGCTCCCTTCAGTCCAAAAAAATTTAAACAAATCCATGAGGAGATGGAGAGCTTACCTGGCAAAGCTAGAGAGCTGAGAGGGGTGGACTCATAGAGGGAGAGATGGAGAGGTTAGAGGAACTAACAAGAAGGGATTGGGGTAGAATATAGAGCAATTTATTTTTAGAAATGTTTCTTGCTATTTTTAGTAAATAGGATAGACTAGCAATGAAAGCAATGTGTTTTCAAAAAATTAAACATAAAGTACTTTAAATCATATTCAAGCACACCAACCCCATTTTCAAAATACGGTAAATTATAGTGAAGCACGTCGTAAAATTTGATTTCGCGACCGAATTAAAAATAAAAAACACTAAGCCATAAGAAAATTGTGCATACATGGGGATTCTTTGAACTCTTGGGCGTATTTGGAAATAATGAGAAACAAATGTGGGAATCTCATGTTTATAGAGAAAATTTTCTATTTTTAGAAATTTCTCTATGCTCAAAACCCTAAACCTAACCTTGACTTTCATGGTCATGCATATAATTTTCACCTTTCCTTGTTGCATGGCACTTTTGGGGCATCCCCTTTGAAGCTTTCCAAAGTTCTACATGGGAGGTTCGTTCGATACTACGTCTATCTCAATTTCTTCTTCTCATAGTTCCAAGGGCGCTTCCTTTGCTACATTGGATGTATCTTGTACTAGTGGTGGAACCTCTTTTGCCTCCTTGGATGTGTCTCCTACTCCTTCACCTAAGCATGATGGTGGACATAGAAGCCCAGGTACTCAAATCCATGGACTTGATATTCCCATTGAAGAGAATGAAATAATAGATGTCGAAGCAAGCACAAGAGGTCAACAAGTGTTATCAGGTATGTGGTCCATGTCTAAGTTCATTCAATGGTTCTCTTTGTTTTGTTTTTGGAGCTAGAAATTATTTCTTACAAGGGACATCTAATCTAGATGGATCTCAATGACTGTCTCAGCTATCACAAAAGGGGAAGCGAAATTCAATCTCGTCTATTGAGGAGAGACTAAAGGGAAGACCAATGAATGTGGACCTCAAAAAGTCTAGCTACACAAGAGGGAGAGCTCGTATAATGCTAGACACTACACATTTGAAAGAGACCTACAATACTCTTTGTTGTAGCAGAATGTGCCTGGTCACTTTTGGGGTTGCAAAATTAAGGGTGTTATGGAAAAATTATGTTGAAATGAATAAACATGATCAAAATTTTTATTTAGCATGGTTTGTAAGACCTAGGGAAAACAATATGAACAAAATTGTGTTTGAGTATTCATTCGGTTCAAGGATTGTTTATCGCAAAGCATATAGACTTGCACATTGTCTTGGCAACGAAAGGCTAAAAAGATTACATGCCCACCTCTATAAAGACCCTTGCATTTGTACAGCAGGACAAATGAGAGTGCCTGGACCACATGGCAATATAGTATGCTCGTGGTTGCAAGACTTTGTGCAAAAACATGCCGAGGCTCTTCCAAATAGTGACCAGTTGCACTTACCGGATAATTTCTCCAAGCGTGAGATCACATGTACAAGGATGCCATGGTTACTGCAAGTGATGAGTACGTGACATACAAACATTTTTGTAGGATTTGGAAGAATGAATTCAACAACGTGAAGATACCAAAGCTTTGTCGCCTTGGTGTGTGTGCCACATGCATAGACTTGAAGGCCTTCCGTAATAGAAGTCAAGGACAAGAGAGAGGTGTGTGTAATGATGCAGTGAAATTTTGCTTCATTTTGACAAAAAATGTTTGCTTGTAACATCTAATCATTTTCTATATTTGCAGAAGAAGCAATCGCAGAGTTGCAAATGCATCGAGAATTGCAAGCTCTAGAAAGGAATAAGTTAGCGAAGCATCACAAGAAGAGCTACCAACAACCTGATAAGTACATAACCATCATCATTGATGGGATGGATCAAAAGAAGTCCAATCTTTCACACTTCAAACGAGTGCCCAAGGATTTGAAAGAGGAGAACTTCATCACATATCACGTGGTTGGATGCATGATCTACCATGGTGAATTAATCCCCAAGGTTTATCTGACGATACCAAATGTAAGAAATGATCCTAATCTCACAATTTTCATTCTTAATGATGCATTGAGGAATCTCACACAACCTCTTCCAAAAGTGTTGTATGTCCAACTTGATAACACATTAAGAGAGAACAAGAGTCAAGTTGTGTTGGCATATCTTTGCATGCTTCTGGAGAAAGGCATATTTCTGAAAGTGAAATTAGGATTCCTTATGGTGGGTCACACACACGACCATATTGATCAGATGTTTAGCCGGTTCTCAATAAAGCTGAGAAGGAAAGAAGCATGGGATGCGGATGCAATGATCCACATTTTATAGGATGCATATGTGCCAAAACCAATAATTGCAAACATGGAAAAAACAACAGATTTCAGATGCTTTGTGTTTGGTCACAACGAGTGAATTGATCAATGTATTGAGAAGCTTAACGAGTTAAGCTTTCAACACCAATTTCGATCAAGAAGGCACGACGTTGTTGTGGGGGAAGTTCTATTCCACATCACCGACTTGGGTTCCAATCAAAGGATTGAAGTTCTTGAAGTGTGTTCCAGGGCATGAGTTGTATGTGGCACCCTTACAACCTTTACAATCAGTGAGGGAGTTGCAACGAGCCATGAAGGAGGGGAGAGATGTAAACCCTATAAGTTCAGTCAATGAGATTAGAGAAACAATCCAGCATGCTACAACGTATTTTGAAGATGTGGTGTGGACATGGTGGAATCCATTCTTTGCATCCCAAATACTTATCAATCACCTACTAAATGACCCCAAGATGTGTCAGATTTTAGTTGGCCACAATGCATTGAACAAGATTTTGTAAATGCGCATATGAATACTTCTACAAGTGTGCATTTACATGCACCTTCAAAAAAGAATTACCTTAGGGAGGAGAGAGAAATGTACCTTGGAGCAAGAAAGTCCAAAAAAGCCAGGGAAAGGGTTCAAGAAATGTGGAGTGGTAGCATCAAGGACTTGGCAGTGGGTATGATGGTTCCTGTGCTAGCAACGAATGATCCTAGTGGATTTCCTTTTTGGATTGCCAAAGTTGTGAAAGTCAAAAAGGAAGGTTCAAACACCAAGTCAATAGAGGTGCATTGGTTTTTCACCAAGTCCATGGATGCTTTCACGGGTCGATATAACCCAAAGATAGTGGTAACAAGGAAGTGTGGCCAAAAAGGGAAGAGGGCGACAAAGAATTTGTCCAAGAATTGATACTCTATAATTGGATGAGGTAGATATTTTGGTATATGCATTTCAATTAACATAAGTCGGGCATTTGCCAAAGGAGACACGATACACAATATCCCAAAAAATTCCAAAGACATTAATCAGATGCAGTGACCAAATGGAAGCCAAGACACACCATGCAAAACAGAGGGTGGCAGCTAAACTTGCCCAGGTTGACTCGGAGAATGTTCTAGTAGACAGCCTAGAGGAGAAAGGATCTTCAACTTCTACCGCACAAAGCTTAGGCTCTAGTGCATTTGAAGGTGTAGGTTCAGAGGATGAGTACTGCTCTTTGTAGGATCAGTGGCATGCATGTTTGTGCAACAATGTGATTTGTATCTTTTGAAATGTGTCATGCCATGGTCCTTTTATGTGCATTGGATACATAGGCCCTTATTATATTGGTTTTAAAAAATTAACGTATTTTTTGCAATTTTGGTATTCCAAGTGTAGGTGTTTGTGCCCGATTTCCAAAAAAACTTTGTCGGCAAAATTTCATAAGAGCATGGTTTTTATTTATTTTTTCAAAAAGCGTCACGCGAAAAGACCATCTTTTTCAAATAAACGTAAAATTCACATGAAAAAGAAGGAATCTTGAAAGATTCCCCTAGAGTTCTCTTTTTGAGGTTATTAGATGTTACACTGTTTTTTGCACCTTCGTCTTTGCTTGTTACCTTTCACCTTTGCCTTTAGCTTCTCTTCTTTCTTTTGCCCTTCGCCCGCTCTATCTTGGATGTTAACACCACTTTTCTTTGGTGTTAACAAAGGCAAAAGAACAAGTGGTGGAAGAAGGGTTCAAAGATCTAGCAAAGGGGCTTTGTGTAGGGTGGAGGACAAGATAACATTTGCGGGGAAAGAAGGCAAGGAGCCTGAGAAAAGGATCCATTTAGCCTCCAAACGCACTAGTGGCATGTGGTCATTTGACGAATGGTTGACAAGGCAAAAGAAGAGTGACTTATGTCCGCAAAAAGGCTGGGTATCACATGTTGCATCCTCCAAAAGCATAAGATCTTATATCTAGACAAAGCCTCCATGGCACCTACACTCTCAAATTCCCTTAATTCAACTTAGGTTCAACGCAGGTCTCAATTTCTCCCCACTTTCTGTTTACTTCACTTTCTGTTTCCCCACTTTTCAAGCTCACGTTTCTTAGCAACTTCAAAAAGCAAAATTGTATAAGTGAGCAATGGAGCATAGATACATAAATATTCGTATGTACAAAAGAATTCGGTAGGCTATGACAATTGTGATCAAAGTTTGATATCTATGTGACATTTGTAAGTTTGACGTCTGCAAGAAGGCAATGTCTTGCCTCCAATGGCTTCCACCCTATCCTCTTCCTCAACCTGTCGTGCACCACCAGAAACTTCCCCTGCTTTGTTTCCACTACCACCGTCTGCTCCTTGTCGTCCGTCTTCAGAAGCCTGCATGTGCAGTGCCCTTGCCGCATTCGTATTTGTTTTACATCGTCACACGACGAAGCAGCTGAATTGTCCAGACCGGTGATCACCGTAATTAATAAATCGTTGAAGCCAAGCTCCGCAACTGCGGGTTTCTCACCCGCCCTCGACCCCTGGGATGCGCTTGCAGCATTTGGGATGCTCGATGCTTGTGCTGCGGAGTCCTTCCGTCGGTCCTCGCTGAGATCAGCCGCTAGGCCTGCGGAATTGGAGGAGATGGGAGAATGCGCAGGCAGATGTTGCTCTTCTGCACGAACTGCTGGCGCGGCATCAGCACCTCGATTAATCGTCGGTACATAAGCCTCCGAAATGTCGGATGGATTTGCCCCGCAATAAGTATTGCGAATGGAAGAGCAATTCGCGTCAGAAACTCGGGATGTAGAAGACAGCAACGGAGCTTCTGATTCTAGCTTGGCGATGGCGTCCTTGCTAGAATGCTGCACAGCATTTTGCCGTCGGGGCTTTTGTGGTTCAGCACGATCAGCTGTATGAAAGAGAATCCAAGGATGCTCTGCAGCACAATCCGAAGACAGGATTAGATCAATGTATAACTAGTCTCAGCTCTAAGCGTGGGTCGAAGAAAACGAGTGGAGGATGAAAGGCTCTTGTGTTTACCAAGGATTTCCGCAGGGGTCAGCCTAGCCTTGACGTCTGCACAGAGCATCCTACGAATCAAATCCTTTGCGAGGGGAGACACCTTCCACCATGGCTCGTCATTGAACTCCAAGTTACCCTCCTTGATCGCCTCAAATATGTCCTCTTCTGTCTCTCCCCAGAAAGGGGGCACTCCGCTCAACAGAACGTATAGAATCACTCCTGCACTCCAAATATCGATTTCTTCCGAGTACTGTCCTTGAAGCACCTCCGGCGCAATGTAATAAGCACTACCAGCCCTGCCAGAGAATTTGTCGCCTGTAGAATCGAACCAAATCAAACGCAATCCTCAGTACCCTTATCACCCAAAGCTAGTTTCACTGAAAAGTCAATAGACCACAAAATTCGGGTTGCCGAGCGGTTAATCACCTGGTCTGAAGTGAAGGGCAAGCCCGAAATCTGCGAGCTTGATGGCAGACGAGTCCGAGGTGTCGGAGAGGAGTATGTTCTCCGGCTTGAGGTCCCGATGAATGACGCCCATCTTGTGGCAGTATTGGATGGTTTCAACGAGGCTCTTGATGATGAGAGCGGCGCGGGGCTCGGGGAAGCAAGGGTGGGAGACGAGGCGATGGAAGAGCTCACCGCCAGGGCAGAGTTCCATGACGAGGTGAACGAAGGAGGGGTCATGGAGGACATGGTGGAGGCGAACGACGTGGGGGTGGGAGGAGAGGAGGAGGAGGGAACGGATTTCGTGAAGGGAATCGAGGAGGGAGTGGGGGGAGGAGAATTTGGGGATGGATTTGCAAGCGAAGGTTTGGCCGGAAGGGCGATGGGTACAGAGGCGGATGATGGCGGAGAGGCCACGGCCGAGCTCAGGACCAAGGTCGTAGAGATCGGAAAACGAAGAAGAAGATGACATAATACTAGAATAGAGGGAATGGACGTAGGGGGATTGATTCTTGTGCTGCATGGGAATGGTTTTGTGGGAACTCGTTGCGTGGAGGCAATTCCCCATCTTTGTTGTTGTTGATTTCTTTTGCTTGTGATGAGTCTTTTAAGGGCCTCTAAATCCCCCCAGTGCCCTCCGCCGCCCCCGCGCGTTTTGTCGACTGCCTTTTGCCCCATGTGATCCTTCCTTGCCCCTTCTTCAAACGCGCACGTTCACTTTTTTAAAGTGGCATTTCCGCGTCTCGCCCTTTTCACACCCCTTGTCCACTCCTCTTTACAACAACATGACCCACGCACTCTTTAATACCCTCGCCTCGGAACTCTCAGGGAGCACCATCAGTGCTACTTGCATGGGCTGTAACTATTTAATACCCTAGCCCTCAGGCTCGGTACTCGTTGGGAACGAGAGGAAACAGTACCATAGACGCTACACGAGACAGTAGAGTGCCTCCCTTACATTTTAATAAATCCTCCAACACACGTAATCACGGTTATAAACCAACCTTTATTTCTCGAAAATGGCCAAAAAAATATTATTTTAGGGACTATCTTATCTGCATTTTAGATTCAAAAAATCAACAACTCACATGTTTGAAAATGCACCTGTTATTTACACAACTATCTTATATGCATTTCAGATCAACTTGCATGCTTTAAATATAAGATAGTCCCTAAAATCTTTAAAGCATGCCAACTTTTTAAAAGGAGGTTTCCACCATGCAACTTCATGTTTTTTGAAACTAAAACGCATGTAATGTAGTCCCTAAAACAGAACTAAATTTTGGTGATGATTTTCTTTTAAAAAATTTTGGAATGTGCAAATCTATATAACCCACAAAAACATCTCTTCTTCTAGCTCTAAGCAAGAAAATATTTTAATGAAAAACCAACCATTATTGTATTTTATACTAATAGTAATGGCCAAACACTATTTTGTATTTCGTACTAACACTAGTGGCCAAAACTATTATTTTGGGGACTACATCATATGCATTGAAGATTTAAAAATTGAGAACCTATGACCCAGTAGCTCTAACCACAAAAATGTTTTAATTACTCTACAACCTACAAAAGCACACCGTACATGAGTGGCTTCATGAGAGAACGCTCTCTATTGTCCAACATGGTTTGTGTCATTATTCCTCAACTCTAACAAATCCAAAATTGCACACTCACATAAGCACTCATGTCAGTGATGACTCAATAATGTGTCTTATTCAAACTCTTCATTACTTTTATGGACTCGCTTGCCCAACTTGATCATTGTCTAAGTGTAGGAGCCTCACACAATTTGCTATGCCTTGCAAAGTGGCTTAAAGTCCAACATATTCGTCAATAAAAAATGCACGCAAGATGTTTGCTTAGAAGGTTGTCTAAAGATACTCTAGATTTTGAAGTGACATTGCATCTTAATTTTCACATCGCTATCTACCTTCCAAATACTCACAAATGCAAATTGCCCTTATTTCTAAAATTAGGAGTTGTTCAACAAACTAGGCGCATCCATGAGAGATGGGGAGCCCTGTGGAAAGCTTTATTTTGTCTGCATGAGAGCCAAATTACCTTTAAATTCTATCATTTCTCAACAAAAGTGGAGATTAATAATAACAACCTTTCAAATCATCTCTTTTCCATACTATAAACATCCCCTCTTAGATTGTACCAAAGAGTCTCTAATTGTAACTATATCCCTCGACATGTATTATTATACCGTTGCTAGGAAAGTCCCCTTGAAAATAGAAGAAACATATATTTCCTATAAGCCTACCTTTGGCAGAGGGACCCAAACC
This sequence comes from Dipteris shenzhenensis, assembly GCF_047967505.1. Classification (NCBI taxonomy): domain Eukaryota; kingdom Viridiplantae; phylum Streptophyta; class Polypodiopsida; order Gleicheniales; family Dipteridaceae; genus Dipteris; species Dipteris shenzhenensis. The sequence continues at coordinate 42,235,454 of NC_141599.1, forward strand.
TCCATCCAACCAAATGGATATAGGATGATGCTCCAACCTATCAAATTTGCAATAAATGATAGTTTTTTCATAAATGCCCAAACCTAAAAATATATAATCAACAATGTGGTTTCAATAGAAGGGGCTTTTTAATCCAATAAATTCACTAAAATATAGATACAATAGGGGTTTTGTAAATTACAAAATTATAAATTTTATTTTATAATGAAATGAAAGGAATGTCAAACTCGTACATAAGTAGCAAGTTTAGTATTACCCCTTGAGTGCCTATTGTATGCAAGTTTTTCTAGTAGTATAACCCACAAGCATACCCATTGATCATATAAATCCACATTTATAATAGCCATCAATGGTGCATATGATAAATGCTACACTTTGTGATAAACCCTATCATGCAAAGAATCACACCCACGCATGTTGTCCTCTTTGAACATGGATTTAGTCCATTCCATAAAAGTCTTGCATATCTTCAAGGGAAAATTCTCTTTCTCTCTCTCTCTCTCTCTCTCTCTCTCTCTTTCTCTCTCTCTCTCTCTCTATATATATATATATATACATATATATATTTATATGTATATGTATGTATATATATGTATATATATGTATATATATATATGTATGTATGTATGTATGTATGTATGGATGTATATAAAGGGGGAAAAGTTAATACTCCTTATAAGGGGATAAATAACATATATTCTAGCTACTATGATTGTAATGATCAAATGGTTCTAGTTTATGATAGTGGGAGCATTTTCATTTAGTGCAAATAATTTTCTTTCTAGATTGATCTTGCATGGTTCTATTTACAAATTGCATCACATTTGTGGAAAAGAACAAAAGAAACTACAGATCTTGTATGTGATCATTCCTTAGGATAGCACATTCTAAGGTTATTGCAGATGTATTAAATTGCTACAGCAGGTATGGTCCACTTTATTGAGTTTACCATAATGAAAATTACAATACCTAAAACCTCTTGTTACAGTATAAGGGTTTTATGGAATTGTGTTTGTAGGAGGTTTGTAGTGGTGGTTATTCATTTCTTTTAAAGTAAATTTATTTAAATTTACTTTTAGTTTGAAAACATTAATTTTAATTATATTCAACAAATCTTTTAAATTTAACTATATATAAATATACAAATAGATCAAATAACCTATAAAATTATATAAATATGATATATTTATAGAATGATATTTTTAAAAGTCATTAATATCATTTATATAAAATAAACATAAAAATATATGTATATAATGTTAAAAAATAATTAATGTATTCATTCAAAATATAAACATAATTATTTTAAAACTATAAAAGTATTGACATAAAATAAGAACCATGGTCCATGGGTGAGTATGAAAAAGGAAAACTTCAAAGCCTATGAAAGTAGTAAATTATGTAAATCATTAATATCATATTTGAATAATGTGAAGTAAAAAATATGAATAAGAATAAGTAAATATCAATGTTTAAAAAATATAAATTACAATAAGTTATAATTTAAAAATAGTAATATATTGTTCAATTTTCTTAAAAGCTAAGTCCTTTTAACAGAGTCAAAAAATTTGGAGCATTTGAGCTTGCTAGCTTATTGCTTGGCACTACTCGTGCATTGCATGGGGATAGTGTCTAGGGCCATTGTGACTTTTCCCTTTTATTGCTCTTATGTTGCTTAATTGATTCTTTGCAAGAAAAATCATGTATCTTGAAAAAACTATTTTTTGTTCTTTCATGTTACTCTTACATCTACTTTTTATTCTGGCAAGTAGCAATCAATGTTGCTTCTCCAAGTCTTTAGATGGTGTTTGACCTTTCATTTAGGTGATTGTGCAAGGTCGATATTATTTGGAATTTCAATCTTGCATACGTCTTGTGTTTTCTAAATTGTGTGTTTTTTGTGAGTGTGAGCCTCCCAAGGATTTTGAGAACTACGTACATCATCCTAGTAGAAATTTGACAAGCTAGTAAAATTAACTATTTTCTTTTATGTCAAGTAATGTGGTGTAGCTAGACAGCTTACAATATGATAAGAGTGAGCTAGGTTAATGAAGAAAAGACACCAAAGATACTGAATCTCTTGAAGTTGTTGGGGGCTAATACACTAAAATAGAACTAGAAGTTACTAAAAGCATTGAAGGAATTAAGTGGAAGTTACTAAAAGAATTAAGGGAATTACGTCGAAGTTTGCATGGTGCTGGAAGCTGGGGGGGTTCACCTACTGAAATACGTCTATACCACGTGCGTTTAAGGCTTCTTTTGTTTAATCCCTATGTAACCTATTTCTAGCATTCCCCTCTATAAATGTTTATATATTTTATAAATTCCATAGTGTAAATATATTTTTCTACTATATGAAATTTAAAAAGTCCTTCTGTGGGAGAAACATTACTCTTCTTGGTATCACTTTGTCTCATGAAAGCCAAGACACAAGATATCTAAAGATATATATGTCATATGTGTGATTTGAATCTACCATATGGAAGAGAGGTGTCAATTGCAACAAGCAACGCCTTTGGCAAGCTCAAATTTGACTCTTGGCAGTGCCATAAGACTAAGAGAAACAAGGTGAATGATATTCAAAAGGCCTACCCAAAGGAGATGGATAGCAGAATGATATAACTTGACATGCTAGTCTCTTCCTTCATTGTTCATATATCTAAAGCTAATGCAAGGTAGACTAATAGTGATCAAAAGGAAGGGTAAGATCAAAAGCAGATAAGTGGGAGCAAAATTTGTAGGCGGATGTGTTTGGAGATCTAGTTGCCCACGTCTCCTCAGTACTCAATTAAGGGAATGTTGTCGCACATGTTATATAGTAAGAAATGATTAAACCAATAGATGAAGTCTACTCTGCATGCTTCATTTTATTGGTTGGCATGTTGCTACAGAGTTAATACATGGATTGTTCTAGTCGTGTGAATGAGTCATAACTATATTATATTTTGACATAAATTGTTGGAGTTGGGTGTTGGTTGTCATTGAAGTGTTGTAGTTAATGTTAAAATCTCCCAATAAATATATTGGAGTCCTTATGTTCAAATTGGTGAGCATTTGATGGAGGGTGTGAAATAGAATGTCTATCTTGGCCTTGGATGACTTGTAGACATTAAGCATAGATATGGGAGGACTCTTCCAAGAGTGCAACATGAAAAGTACGCATTCAATGCCATCTTGGAAGATGTAGTCCTCTCTCATTGGAGTTAATTTTTTAAATACATCATAACTCTAAGACCTTGTGTTCTAGACATGCATTGGAATTGAAGGAGGCATGCATTGTGTGTTCAAAAAATTGCATAGTATTGAGAGATTGGAATGTCTACTCATACTGCTTCTATGCAAAAAGTTCGATCTAGTCTAGCATGACAAAATATGAAGAGGGGAGAAGAGAAGAGTGGAGATGAGGAGAGAGGGAAAAACTAGAGAGCACACCACAAATGAGTACCTATACACTAGATTTAGTTGAAAATGTAGAATATATACAAACCCATTTAGGGTTACGGTTTGGGCATCTAACCCTTTCCTTTATAATGCTCTATTGGGTTAGTGCTATGCACATATGATCACATGATGTTGAGCATGAACTCTCAACACCTTCCCTCAAGATCAACATCATGAAGTAGGCATTCCCTCAAGATGATGATTCTGAGGAATTGAAGAAGGACTGAACATTACATTGCATCACACCCCTTTAATGGGAATGTCCTTCCTTTGAATCGAACCAAGAGCTAGTCGATGTTTCTTCAAAAGCCTTTTACCAAGTGGTTTGGTAAAGATGTATGCAACATTCTCTTTGCTATCACAATGCTATAGTGTGATGTCACCAAGTAACACTCTTTCTCTGATGTGCTCTCTGATATCGATGTGCTTTGTCTTGGAGTGGTATACTGGATCCTTGGCCAATGCTTGAGTCGATTGATTATCACACTATATTGTCGCTGGCTTTGATTCATCAAAGTAATTTGTTTTTGACAATAGTCTTCTGAGCCATATAGCCTCACATGCACCTATAGTGAGTGCTCTATATTCTGCTTTAGTCGAAGACAAAGAAACAGTTTGCTGTTTGTTTGACAACCATGATACAGCACCTTGACCAAGGAAAAATGCAGTGGATCTCCTGGTCTCATGATCTTCAGCATAGTCACTATTATAGTATCTATGCAACCATGGATGACTTCCTCTGTATTCTATCCCAAACTGTCTTGTACCTCTGATTTATCTCAAGACACTTTTGGCTGCATTCCAGTGAGACTATTTTGGATTTGCCATAAACTGTGCAAGTGAACTTACTGCATAACAAATATCTAGTTGTGTGATAGTCAGATATATAAGAGATCTGATGAGTTGCCTGTAGTACCTATCATTGACTGTAGGCTTTTCTGAATCTTTAGTAAGTTTAAAACTTTGTTCCATGGGAGTGGTTGCAATCTTGCAATCTACTATATGAAAATTCTTCAAGAGACTGTCAATGTACTTGAGTTGACTCATGAAGGTGTTGTCTGAATCTCTTCAGAACTCAATTCCAAGATAATAGTGCATAAGTCCAAGATCTTTCATGTCGAACTCTCCAGATAAGTCTTGTTTTAGCTTTCTAATGAAGCTATCCTTGCTTCTTGCCACAATCAAATAATCTACTTACAAAAGTGCAATAGTAATGTCTTCCCCTTGAATTTTGTAGTAGAGAGTATGATTTGCATTGGACTTCATGTATCCTAGATCAACAAAATACTTGTCAATTCTATTGTTCCAACTTCTAGGTGCTTGCTTTAAGCCGTAGAGATTTTTCTTAAGATGGAAAACCTTATTCTCCTTTCCTGGTTCAACATAATTTGCTGGTTGTTGCATGTAGAATTCCTCGTCTAGGTAACCATTGAGAAATGCATTCTTGACATCGAGCTGATACACATTCCATCTGTTGAGTGTCGCTAGTGATATCAAGAACTGTATGGAATCCATCTTTGCTACTAGAGCATAAGTCTCATCATAATCTTGACCATATTACTGTGCAAATCCTTTTGCAACTAGTCTAGCTTTATATCTTTGAATACTTCCATCTGGATTGTACTTCACTTTGTATACCCATTTGTTTGCTATGGCCTTCTTTCCCAGTGGAAGGTCACATAATTCCCAAGTATTATTCTTATACAAAGCATCCATTTCTTCACTCATAGTAGTTTGCCATTCTAGCTTGTCTACTGCATCTTCGAAGCACATTGGCTCTTCTATAGCCATGATGGTAGTCATAAGAGCATAGCTAGTGGTTTCAACATGAATTGCTTTGCCTTTATGAGCATATGTCAATTTGGCTAGAGGTCTGCTTTCCCTAGTAGACCGTCTGAGCTGTTGTGGCTTTGCTTGGGGTGTTTCTGGAAATTCTTTCTCTTCTGCATCAACCTTTTCTGTAGATGACTGAGTTATCGGTGAGTCTATCTCCTGTGCGCTTGAGGTTTTCCATTCTGATTCTTCATCAAAGATTACATCTCTAGAGATAATGACCTTGCGGTTGATGGAATCATACAATTTCCATGCTTTGCTTTCTTCACTATAGCCAACCATGATGCATTTGCATGAATTTGCATCCAATTTCTTGTGATGATCATCATGTATGTGGGCATATGCTATGCAACCAAATATGCAGAGATGCCCAATGTGTGGCTTATGTCCAGTGAATGCTTCACAAGGTGTCATACCCTATATCGGTTCGGTAGGAAGCCGATTAAGCAAGTAGTTTGCAGTGGCTATTGCTTCTGCCCAATACTGATTCGAAAGATGCTTCTCACTAAGCATTGCTCTAGCACTGTCTGCTAAAGTACCATTCTTCCTTTCAGCTCTTGCATTTTGCTGAGGAGTATGTGCATAAGTGAATTGTCTTCGAATTTCGTGACTTCTACAAAAGTTCATAAATGCTGAATACATGTATTCAACTCCTCTATCTGATCTCATGACTTTGATCTCTTTGCTAGTCTGGTTTTCTACCATGGCTCTAAATTCTTGAAATCTGGAAAACACTTCAGATTTCTCTTTCAAAAAGTAGACCCAACAATATCTGCTATAGTCGTCGATGAAAGTCAAGTAGTAGAGTGAACCATTGATGTTGTGGGTCTGGTCATAACCCCATACATCTGTATGTATCAAATCAAGAATACCTCATGCTCGAGAGGTGCTTCTACCAAAGTTGGTTCGCTTTTGTTTGCCGAAGCAGCATGCTTTGCAAACTTTCCAAGAAAGTGTAGCTTTGGAATCCCAATTGCCATATTCCGATTCCTGAGATCTAGCAAGCTCTTGAAATTGACTCCCCTCCATCTTTCTCTCTCTCTCTCTCTCTCTCTCTCTCTATTTTGTTTTTCTCTCTAAGTTCTCTCTCTATAATAAAATTTCAAAGAAGAAAATTTTAAAAAAATACTTGGAAGAAAGTTGAGATAATTGAAACGTATGCATGTGCTTGCTTTTGCTTCTCCTCTTGCTCTTCCTTGTTGAAATGGGAGAAAGAATGAGAGGAGTATATATAAGAAAAGCTAGGGTTTTATGTGCTTCTCTCTCATTGGTCCCTACATTTCATTGTCTCCTCTCCCATTGGCTCCTCCATCACATTATCTCCTCTCCCCATTTGCCCCTCCATCGAAGTACCTACTCTTCCATTGGTCTCTCCTACCCTCCCCTCTCCCACTTGCCCCTCTCCCACTCCCACCCCCACCCCCACCTCCCCCACTCGCAATCCCACTCCCTGTCCTACTCCCACGCCCACCTCCCGCTCTCCCACTCCCACTCCCACTTCCAAACTCCCACCCTCTCTTTCTCCCACTCCCACCTCCGACCTCCCACTCCCATTCCCACATTCCTACTATCAATGCCACTCCCACTTATCAATCCTAATGAAAACTATTACTTAAAAGAATGATATTACTTAAATCAATCATAGGGTTTGAGGTTTAGGGTTTGGGGGTTTGGGTTTAGGGTTTAGGGTTTGGGGGTTAGGGTTTAGGATTTAGGGATTAGGGGTTAGTGTTTACGAATTAGGGTTTAGGGTTTAGAGGGTCAAGATTAGCGTTTATGGTTTAGGGATTAAGGGTTAGGGTTTAAATGTTAGGGTTTAGGGTTTAGAGGGCCAAGATTAGGGTTTAGGATATAGGGATTATGGATTAGGACTTAGGATTTAGCGATTAGGATTAGGGTTTAGGAGTTTGGGTTTGGGGGTTACGATTTAGGGTTTAGGGGTTAGGTTTTAGGGTCTAGAGGGCCAAGATTAGGGTTTAAGGTTTAGGGGTTAGGAGTTAGGGGATTAGGGTCTAGGCTTTAGGATTAGGGTTTAGGATTTTGGGGGTTACTATTTAGGGTTTGGGGGTTGGCATTTAGGGTTTAGGATTTGGGAAGTAGGGTTTAGGGTATAGAGATTAGGGTTTAGGGTTTAGGGTTTGGGGGTTTGGGTTTAGGGTTTAGGGTTTGGGGGTTAGGTTTGAGGGTCTGAGGATTTGGGTTTAGGGTTTGGGGTTAGGGTTTAGGATTTAGGGGTTTGGGTTTAGGGTTTAGGGCTTAGGGGCTAGGGTTTAGGGTTTGAGGGTTTGGGTTGGGGGTTAGGGAGTTAGGGTTTAGGGTTTGGATTTTGGATTTTGGGATAAGGGTTTAGGGTTTAATGTTTAGGGTTTGGGTTTGGGGTTTAAGATTTAGGGTTTATTGTTTTTTTTTTGTCGAAAAAAGTGCTGATTATATTACTTCGAAAAAACAAGATACATGAGGTCAGCTTTGCAGCTGACGGGGCTGCGTTCACAAATCGGATGCAACCCTAAATGGAAACAGAAAGTTCTCTCTCACGGAGGGATCAGGCGGGTGTGAATAAACTTCCACGTTTGCCCCCCCGGGGTCAAACCACGGATAACTAACTTGCCCAGCAAGGCCTGACTCTGAAGCTCACGCTCAATGACCCCCAAGCCACCCTCAGCCTGCGGAAGAATGACTGTCTGCTAGGCTACCCTGGCTCTGGTATCTCTGAGACCATCCCCCCCAGACCACAGGAAATTCCGGACCATCCTCCTGAGCTATGCCACACTGGATCTCGAGAAGCACCAACAAGAGGCCAAATACCAGGCCGTAGGAGAACCTGGTTGACTACAAGAGCACGACCTGCAAGAGAGAGCTTAGCAGTGCTCCAAAAAGCTAGCTTCCGTCGAATGGAATCTAGCACCAGGAGAAACTGCTGAGCTGGCGTGATGTCCAGGCCGACTTGAAAGCCGAGATATCTAGCTGTCTGTCCCCGCGGGATCCATCTGAAACCCAAAAACCTCCCCCACTGTGAGCATGCCCCAGGGTTTGTGAGAAAACCAACTGATTTGTTCCAGTTGATTTTCGCATCAACTGCCGAGCAAAAGACCTCTAAGGCCAGCCTCACCCTCTCCAGCATCATCTCATCCTCCTGAATGTACAGTGCTATGTCATCTGCATACTCCGAGTCCAGGAGCTCCGTGTCCTCCCTGATGGGAAGGCGAACACCCCAGATCCCTGTCGACCTCGCCCAAAGGTAGTATGTCATCGCCTCAGCGAACAAGAGAAATAGGTAAGGAGTGAGGGGGCAACCTTGATGCATTGATCTCTCCAATCGAAATCGCTCTCCCATCCTGCCGCCGATGATGACCTTGCTGGAAGCTGTCCTGTATAACGCTGAGATACCCTGAATCCATCCTACTGGGAATCCTAGTCTCTCCAAAGTACCCTCCAGGAAGGACCAATCCACTCGATCGTAGGCCTTCTCAAAGTTAAGAAGTAGGATGGCTAAGTGCGACCCACTGTGCTGAGCCCACTCCGTTGCCTCTGAGAAGGTAAATACATTATCCAGGATACTGCGATCCTGGACAAAGCCTGTCTAAGTGTCATGAATGAGGTCAAGAAGAAGTGGCCGAACTCTGGCGCTGATCATCTTGGCAAGGATTTTGTAGGCAGTGGTGAGGAGAGTGATCGAGCGCCACTGACGAATCTCCTGTTAGTCTCCTCCCTTCGGGATGAGGCAAATCAATCCCAAAGAGAGGCTCTCTGGCATATGTCCGCTGCTGAAAATCCTCTGGAGGGCTGCTAGGACGGGCTGATGGATCTGATCCCAGAAAGAGGTGAAGAAAGCGCGAGAGAGCCCATCCTCGCCAGGGCATTTGTGCCCATCGATGGCCATCAAGGCCTCCTGCATCTCGACAGTAGTGAACGGTGCCATCAACGTCGTCTGCATGCTGGGCTGATAAGAGCACAGGTGCGTGATCGGAGAGTGTCGTCCTTGGCACTATATCCACCTGACCACCTCTGCTGATGGCCCAATCACTGACATAAAATCTATCCAGTCTCTCCAGGAGTCTGCCTCCTTCCTTGCAAAAGCCCCACGAGAAGTCCAAGCTCCCGTGCCATCGGCGGAAGGATGGGTCTCTCCAGCTGTCCCTACCTCCTGTCGTGAAGATAAAGGAGTCCCAAGTGGACTGCTCTGCCTGAGCTATACCTGTAAACTCTGGTCCTCTGCCCTGCTGGTCCTCCAAAGCCTCCAGATTGTTGAAGTCACCTCCAACAATCCACAAATCCATGTCTGGGAGAATCTCTATGAGTGTTCTCCAGAAAGTGGCTCTGCAACGGAGGTCTGTGGGTGCATAGATGTTGAGGATTCCTATTCTGGAGCCCTCAACTCTAGGCCAACCCAAAGTGCACGGCCTGGGATCAACGTACCATGACCAAAAACTCCCTGGGCAAACGACTCGCAAACGGAAGTACAGATACTGCCACTTCTCCCCTGTGCACCGATCGAGGGCTCCCAATAAGTGTGAGAGCATCCAGGGAGGATCTTCCCGCAGCTACGGGAATGAGCCACTGAAAGCTTATGCTCCTGGAGCAGGAGTATATCCAAGCAACCAATCACTACTGGCTGAAGTTCCTGTCTCAAGATGAGCTTCCTAGGACCACGGGTGCCAAAAGAATGAAACCCGTTACACGTTCCAGGAGACAAGGTGTAAGCTCATGATGAGGACTGGTAGGCTGCAAACAATTGTCTGCTCGCGGCTGAGGTCAATGAAGAAGCTAAAATTTCGTGAGCAGACCCCTAGGCACGAGAGGCCACCTCGAATGACCCATCAAACACAGGAAGAGGAGTCTGAAGAGGTGGTTGCAAGGGAGGAGAGGCAAAAGAAGTTGAAAGCAGACAAGCGGCCATGGAGCCATGTCCAAAGGGCAGTGCAGGGTCCCCCAAAGATTAAGAGGCACAAAAAATCAGGAGTGAGGCACTTCAAGAAATCCACAAGTTCCAAACCACTGTGGACAATCTCATTCCCTGTGCACCCTTCCAGCGTGTTGTATGTGAAATAGCACAGCATTACAAGAGTGGTGCGAATCACTTCAGGTGCTATGGGAGCAATTCAGGAGGCAATGGAGCAGATGACAGTATGTCTTTTTGAAGACGCGAACTTATGTGCTATCCATGCCAAAAGAGTAACAGTGATGGACAAGGACCTTGCACTTGCCAAGCGCATCCGCTTTAATCCCTCCCTTAGGCCCTAGATGTTGTTTAGGTTCATTTGGTGTAACTTGAATCATTTTGTAAATCTTCACCCTTTGAGGCCAATGAATAAAAGATATTTTTATGTTCTAGTACTGTTCCCATGTTATTATACATGTTACGTGATGCTTTCCATCAGTTTATGCAAGTTCACTGTGAATTTGAGTGGTCAAATGATGTTTTTTCACCGCACGGCAGAAGGCAAATGTGTTCGGCATCACGCGGGGAGCCCAAAAATGGCAAAACCTGCTATGGCATGTATGGGGCTTGTTTGACTTGCTCCCCACACGATGCCGAACACATTTGCCTTCTGCCGCATGGTGAGATTCTTACTGGATTACTCAGAAGTGACCATTATAGCGCAAATATTTATCTGATCGCATGCTTTTGAACAGAATAGTGAATTAAAATATTAATGTCAACAACAATTAAAGTTACAAAATACAATGACAGTATAAAATAAATTTTGTAAAAGAACACAAAATGGGGCACTGTATAAAAAGTATAGCTATATTCATATGCCATAGCGGATTTTACCAATTTTGGGTTTCCCCCATGATGCCAAACACATTTGCCTTCTTTCGCGCGATGAGATTCTTATTGGATTGCTCAGAAATGACCATTATAGCGCAAATATTTATCTGATCACATGCTTTTGAACATAATAGTGAATGAAAATATTAATTCCAACAACAGTTAAAGTTAAAAAATACAATGATAGTATAAAATAAATTTCATAAAAGAATACAAAATGGGGTACTGTATAAAAAGTATAGTTGTATTCATATAAAATAAAATTTCTATACAATAAGGCTTCAGAGCCTTTCTCTCTTCTCTAAAACACTAAGAACATTGGTGTTTGAATTCCCAAATACACTCCTAGCTCTAAATCTAGTCGATAGAGAGTCATTGCTATTGTCGTTGCTGGCCAGGGTCATGGCTGCTGCCGTCAATGCCATACCTTGAAAATTGGGTTCCCCGCATGATGCCAAACACATTTGCCTTCTTTCGCGCGATGAGATTCTTACTGGATTGCTCAGAAATGACCATTATAGAGCAAAAATTTATCTGATCGCATGCTTTTGAACATAATAGTGAATGAAAATATTAATTCCAACAACAATTAAAGTTAAAAAATACAATGATAGTATAAAATAAATTTTGTAAAAGAACACAAAATGGGGCACTGTATAAAAAGTATAGTTGTATTCATATAAAATAAAATTTCTATACAATAAGGCTTCAGAGCCTTTCTCTCTTCTCTAAAACACTAAGCCTCGAGATGATCAGATATTTGGAGCCTCTACTAGTACAAGCTGAGTAAGAGCCTCAGCCTACTGTCTTATAGCCTCGTGAAAAGGATAAGAGACCAAGGACAAAGCAGACCCCTAGGCGCGAGCAGCCACCTCGAATGACCCACCAAACACAGCAAGAGGAGTCTGAAGAGGTGGTTGCAAGGGAGGAGAGGCAAAATAAGTTCAAAGCGGACAAGCCGCCATGGAGCCATGTCCAAAGGTTAGTGCAGGGTCCCCCAAAGAATAAGAGGTGCAAAAAATCAGGCATGAAGGCACTTCAGGAGATCCGCAAGTTCCAAACCACTGTGGACAATCTCAATCCCCGTGCACCCTTCCAGCGTGTTGTATGTAAAATAGCATAGCATTACAAGAGTAATGTGTGTTTCACTTCACGCGCTATGGGAGCAATTCAGGAGGCAATGGAGTAGATGACAATAGGTCTTTTTGAAGACGTGAACTTATGTGCTATCCATGCCAAAAGAGTAACATTGATGGACAAGGACCTTGTACTCGCCAAGCGCATCCGCTTCAATCCCTCCCTTAGGCCCTAGATTTTCTTTAAGTTCATTTGGTGTAACCTGAATCATTTTGTAAATCTCTGCCCTTTGAGGCCAATGAATAAAAGATATCTTTATGTTCTATTACTGTTCCCATGTTATTATACATGTTATGTGATGCTTTCCATCAGTTTATGCAAGTTCAATGTGAATTTGAGTGGTCAAATGATGTTTTTTCACCATGCGATAGAAGGCAAATGTGTTCGGCATTGCGCGGGGAGCCCAAAAATGGTAAAACCCGCTATGGTGCGTATGGGGCCTGTTTGACTTGGTCAAAGAGGCCCCATACATGCCATAGCGAGTCTAAGTCAAATAGGCCCCATACGTGCCATAGCGGGTTTTACCAATTTTGGGTTCCCCACATGATGCCAAACACATTTGCCTTCTTTCGCGCGATGAGATTCTTACTGGATTGCTCAGAAATGACCATTATAGCGCAAATATTTATCTGATCGCATGCTTTTGAACATAATAGTGAATGAAAATATTAATTCCAACAACAATTAAAGTTAAAAAATACAATGATAGTATAAAATAAATTTTATAAAAGAACACAAAATGGGGCACTATATAAAAAGTATAGTTGTATTCATATAAAATAAAATTTCTATACAATAAGGCTTCAGAGCCTTTCTCTCTTCTCTAAAACACTAAGAACATTGGGCTTTGAATTCCCAAATACACTCCTAGCTCTAAACCTAGTCGATAGAGAGTCATTGCTATTGTCGTTGCTGGCCAGGGTCATGGCTGCTGCCGTCAATGCCATACCTTGAAAATTGGTTCCAAAGGCATTGAGGGTAGCCATGCGGTTCACCAAAATGACCTTGTCAGCATTGCGATTGATGTCAGCATGACCAATCACTCTTGACAAGGCCTTGCACTTCAGGAGGTCATCAGTGCCATGTGGAGAAAACCTTTTGTGGATAACCACAAAGTGCCCTTTTGCTTGGCCAAGGTAATGTGCCAGTGAGTGATCTCGGCTGAAGCTACTGCGAACAAGGCATTGCCGAGATGTGAATAGGTCGACCTCAAATGCCTCCTACAACAGTCCAACATTACATTAGAATTCCATTAAAGCAAAAGTATACCAAGAGAAGAAATTCAAAGCTCATAGTTTCTTACCACTATGGAGTCATCATGCTCAATCCCTTGCAGCTTCCCGCTCCTCAACTTCTTCATCTATGGGCTCTTCATTGTAGATGTTGGGCTCATCTACAAAAATAAGAGGATCAAAAAGGGCAGGGCCAGGGTCAGGGCTTGAGGTCGAGGCCTCCTCTTACATTTGTCCCTCCTGGAGAAGGAAAAGAAAGGTCATTTCCTAGGATAGGAACCTATTTCCTATGTTTCCGATGACTCCACATGCTAGGAGGTCATCAGTGTCCACCTCCCTAAACCCTAGGCCTGTGAGCTAGGCTCGAAAGCCATCTAAACACTTCACGACCTGGGTTCTTGATTGAACAATTACTTTCAATAATCAATTGGGACCCATCTTTTTGTAGACTCATCAAGTTGATATGCAAAACTCGCGATGTAGTCTTGCATGTACTTGATGAGGTCTTCAAAATCATCTCGGGCTCCCAGGTGCCTAGGACATCTATGCTCTTATCAAAGACTGGAAATAACTCCTCTCTATCAATTAATGGAGTATGGGAGATGAAATCATGGAAGGTAGACCTAGCAGAATCCGTGGTAGTTTGGTAGCTAGGAGAACTATGGCTATGATAGTGAAACTTTGAAATTAAAGTAACTTTATAACCTATATATACCCAAATGTTCTAAATATAAAAAATAAAAAGAATTATAAAATTTTTGGGAAAAAATTGACATTGACATGAAACAAAAGCATTCAAAACATCAAAATTAATTGCACCACTATTAATTGGAAAATGTCAAAATCCACAATTGTTTCACCCCACATTTTCTAGACAATCTTCAATATTATAGGAGGGATAGAAGTGGCACTATGCACGAGCTTCTCTGCATGCTTTCCTACCTTTTCACCATTTAAGGTAAAGTGAAAGGACTCACACATGCCATCCTCCATGATCAATAGGTGTTCCCGCACATCTGTGAGAGTCCACTGTGACGTGACAGTCACATTCTTAACATCTCCTAAATGAGAACCAATACATAAACTCACCCCTGTATTATCATCATCGTTAGAGTCAAGGGGGAGCCAATTCTCACCTGTTTTCTTCCAGCACCTATATTGGAAAGCAAAAAATAACATTTGGCAGGAGATGTGGTACTTGACAACCACATTGTCCTTACATACATGGCATTGAAATAGATCACCCTTTTGTTCACCTGACCTGCTTCCCCAATTCACCCCAAGCAATTCCTCAAGGGCATTCTCATGTAGGCACTTGCATGACTACATGGTTTTTGTTCTCTGCATCTGGATATTATGAAAACAAGAAGCAAAAATGTGCAGAGGCATAAACCAAGACAACCTTACCCATTTAGAGCCAAATGTAAACTTCATGGCCATGCCCACATCCTTTGCAATCTTTTCCTTGTATGATTGCATTGTTCTTGTGTACACCATGCTACAATCCATGTCTTCAAGTTGTGGTGTTACAATGCATTGAAGATGGCCATAGCCTGCTGCCATCCTTGGAGTAATGTACTTGGCATTATACCAATAGATATTTCTCTGTTTCAATCAGAGGACTTCTCTCCAGCATGCATTTGCCTTCCTAAATCCTCATGAATGGTAGTAAACTTACCTAAGAAGCACTTGACTGGTTCCCACCCCTCAAAGTCTAAAGGATATACATCTGCTATGCTTTCAAAATACAATTTCATACTGACTCATTACATTGGTTCTATTTCAAAATACAATTTCAAGCTAACTCATTACACTTCAAAATCTTACACAAAATGCAGCCTTACAATGTGATGGTATTGTCGATTGATTACTTGATGGAGAAAGGCGCATGTCCTTCCCCATGTAGATGTGTTGCACCTTTGTAAGCAATCCTTTCTTCCCAATCTTGAACTTCATGATGCGGCCCTTCCATTCATGCAAAAGATCACCTCTTTTGCTCTTGGGAAGCTTATGTGGACCTTGGCAGATCCTCTCATGACTATCCAATCATTCAAGCTGGTGCAAGGAACCCATTCACCCAGTGCATTTTTGCTCCTGTGGGACATAGAGTACATGTGTGGTCTCCTCACCATGCTTGTACAGAGGTCACAACTGTAATAGTGGACTAGAAAGTGCAGCTTGAAGGGAGAGAGTAGCTTCGATAGAGGGAGAGAGAGGGAGAAGGTATAGAGGGTGCAACTGAAGCTTGAGAGAAGCTCCAAGAGGTGCTGTAGCTAGGAATGGAGGGAGAAAGAGTAGAGGGGGATGAGCAGCTTCTCCAAGAGGTGTCGTAGCTAGGAATGGAGGGAGAAAGAGCATAGGGGGATGAGCAGCCACTACAGGAGGTACTGTAGCTAGGAATGGAGGAAGAAAGAGCAGAGGGGGATGAGCAGCTGCTGTTGTAGGAGGTGCTATAGCTAGAGAATGAGCAGCTGCTACAGGACATGCTAGAGAGGGAGAAACATAGTGGACCAGAGCAGGAGGGGGCAGAGATGATGCCAAATGCATTCCCACATTTGAAAATTGGAGCGAGAATGGAGCTGGACCAGAGAAGAGGAGGGGGCAGGCCTGTAACAAGCTGAGGGGGGAAATTTTCACCCAGAAGGACCCACCGCCTCTTGAAT
This sequence comes from Dipteris shenzhenensis, assembly GCF_047967505.1. Classification (NCBI taxonomy): domain Eukaryota; kingdom Viridiplantae; phylum Streptophyta; class Polypodiopsida; order Gleicheniales; family Dipteridaceae; genus Dipteris; species Dipteris shenzhenensis. The sequence continues at coordinate 42,251,533 of NC_141599.1, forward strand.
GACTTGTAGGTTTGTTTGGGGGAGGTGCATATGGGAGAAGGGTCAAGCATGGGTTGAGGGGGGGGGATGGTTTGAGTGGTCCCCGGTGTAAGAGGAGTAGCCAATAGGGGCTGTTTGCAGGTCTGCCCACCCTCCACCTCGACATGGCATTGCCCCACAAAAAGGAGCACTCCCATTGGTACACCTCAAATACCTCACTAATCCCTTGAAACTAGGAAAATTTTATTAAATTATGTGCTTTGGTAATCATGGGCAATGTTTGGCAAGCAGTGATGCACATTAATTAGCCTGCCATACAATTTCAAACTCTACTACTGTAGTTTATAAATGCATCTAAATGTGCATTCATTTTATAGGGTAAACACACTATTAAACACATGTATAACCATGCTAATAGATGCATTAATAACTGGGCTAATAGACATGCCCGTATTTTCATTTTAAAGTTTATCAGCGCTTATAGATGCGCGCGCTATTTTGCACGGCTATCCAGCATGACTATGGATGCATTGCGTTGTTGTGTAAGGGATAAATATGGTGTGGAGAACATATTGGGAGATGTTTTGTATGTGCCCACAACTGCCGACAGTCACCAAAAATCTTTCTGCCATTGGTCAAATGGCTGATGAAGACTACCAAGACTTGCACGTTATAGAAATAGAAATATAAATAAATAAATCAAACTTTTCCCCTCCATCTTGTGTGTGTGTGTGTGTGTGTGTGTGTAGACACCTACATATATATCTATAAATATATATATATAGATGTGTTAGTCTGTAAGTGTAAACTCTTAGAAAGAGAAAATAAGTGTTTGTCCATTTCTTCAATAATGATTGTTGCCTAAGGACATTACTCTTGAGCACCTCAATAAGGACAACTTTTTCACCATGTGAGTACGAGCCTTGATCATGTAGTGTTTCATATCACAAAAGGCTTCCAAGGGGATGTGTCTTGAAGAGGATGGGCCTTCCCTAAAGACTTCAAACAACTATATTCAAAGATTGCTAGAGTTAAGAGGGAGGGGTAGAGGGAGAGAGAGAGAGGAGGAGAGAGGGTAGAAGGGTAGAGAGAGAGAGAGAGAGAGAGAGAGAGAGCGGAGGCAAGAGGGTAGAAGGGTAGACAGAGAGAGATAGAGGAGGCGAGAGGGTAGAAGGGTAGAGAGAGAGAGGGGGGTAGAGGGAGAGTGAGAGGAGGCGAGAGGGTAGAAGGGTAGAGAGAGAGAGAGAGAGAGAGAGAGAGAGAGAGAGAGAGTTTATTTAAGATATTTATTTACTTTTTAATATTTAGTATTGTGTGTGTGTGTGTGTGTTTAGAAGTTTGGTTTAATGAAAGACAATTGAAAATTATTGATTATTTGTGTGTGTGTGTGTGTGTGCTCGCATGCTCACGTGTCTGTATGTATGTTTATGTGTTTCACAAATTTTTAAAAAATCCCTTTAAGTTTGAGATTTATGAATGAAACCTTAACTTTTATTAAAGGCAAACAATGATGGCAACTTTGAGACCCGACGGAGCGGGTCTCTAGCTCCCACCCGTCGTAGACGGGTCATGTTACTCGTAATATATAAAACAACTACTTTTTTTTGCCCAAAAATAATATATATATATATATGTCCTATGCATTTGATGAGTTTCTATATGGTCAAGGCATTAAGAGATGGGCCACTTGTAAATATAGTCCCCAACAAAATTCTATTGTGTAAAGGAAGAATAGAGTAATTGGGGACATGGCTAGAGCCATGTTGGATGAAATGAATATGCCATTGAGTTTTGGCCAGAGGCGGTGCATATGGCCATGCATATCATGAATAGAAAACCCATGGATTCCATACATGGGTTGACACCTTTCGAAAATCTTTATGGGAACAAGCTAACCTTAGCTTATTTGAAGGTGTTTGGATGTGTTTGTTATGTGCATGTGCCGAATGAGATAAGGAAGAAGTTGGAGCCTAGGGCTGTAAAATGTGTGTTTTTGGGATACCTGGTTGAGAGAAAGGAATATAAATGCTGATCCCATCACTAAACAAGTATATGAGAGCCCGGATGTGAAGTTTAGTGAGCATAAAGAGTGGTATCAACCCAAACCAATTATTGTAGAGGATGAGCATATGCCAAAGGGTGAAAAGATGAAACTATAGCAAGCTGAACCCTCAAGTAGATTGATGTCAAGGCCATCATAACATGAGGAAAGTGTTGATAGTGTGAGCCCATGTAGTGGTAGATTAAGGGTGAGAAAGCATATGGACAAAGGCAAGCAAAATGTTGAAGTAGAAGAGAGTGTTGAGGATGCAAGTAGTGATGAAGGGAGTGAGTTACAGCTTGTTAAAGATCAAGAGACAAAGCATGCCTCAAAGTATGTGCCACCACATGTGAGGAAGAAAATGGCAACTATATAGCCCTTAAGAAGATCAGAAAGGGTGAAGCACACCGTGGATAGATTTGCTTACAATGGATATATGAGGATGCACTATGCATACATGGTTAGCAAAGTACAACATGTTGAGCCCGGCAAGTTTTGAGGAGGCTATAAAAAATTCAGATTAGAGACATGCCATGGATCTAGAAATAGATGCCTTGGATAAGAAGAACACTTGGACACTTGTCAAACTCCCAAAAGGAAAGAAAGCTATTGGGTGCAAATGGGTTTACAAATTGAAGTGCAAATTAGATGGAAATGTGGAGAGATTCAAGGCAAGGTTAGTGGCAAAAGGGTATGCCCAAACATATGGGTTGGACTATGATGAAACATTTAGCTTAGTGGCAAAGATAACCACCATACGGACATGATTGTTTTGGAAGGCATGCATGGAGTGGAAGCTATATCAAATGGTGTCAAAATTGCTTTCTTGAATGGTACACTTCATGAAGAAGTTTATATGCATCAGCCTGAGGGGTACATATGTCTCAAGTATCCAATGCATGTGTGCAAGTTAAGGAAAACCTTGTATGAGCTAAAGCAAACTTCAAGAGCATGGTGCAAGAGAATGAGTAAAACCTTTCTGAATATGCACTTCAAACAATCTAAATCTAATAGCTCACTATATGTGAATCAAGAGGGAGAAAAAATAATGATTCTGATAATACATATAGTTGATTTAATCATCATGGGGAGTCTTGATGCACAAATTACAGCAACTAAGAAGAGATTGTCACAAATTACAGCAACTAAGGAAAGATTGTCATGTGAATTTGACATGAAGAATCTTGGACAGCTAATGTACTTCCTTGCGGTTGAGGTAATTGATTCACCACATGGTATTTGGATGCTACAAAGGCAATATGCTTTGGATATGCTATATAAATATTGTATGACAGCATTTAAACCGATTGAAACACCACTTGATCAAAATGATCAAATGGTTGATGATGAGTACTACTTGCAAGAAGTGACTATGTTCCACCGGAAGCTGGTTGGAAGTCTCAGATATCTCACCATCACTAGAGTGGTGGACTTGAGTTATGATTTGGGTGCAGTGAGTCAATTTATGCAAAAGCCTTGCAAGAGTCACCTTGATTTGATGAGAATGATACTTAGATATATGAAATCCACAATAAATGTTGGCTTGTTTTATGCCAAAGAAGGAGGAATATGCTTGCATGGTTATAATGATGCAGCTTGGGCTGGCGGCATTGCTAATAGAAGGTTAGCTAGTGGGTATGCATTCTCACTTGGGAGAAGTGTAATAAGTGGAGCAGCAAAAAACAACCCACTGTTGCTTTGTCTTGAATGGAAGCTGAGGATAAAGGGGATACCATGGTAGCATGTGAGGAATCTTGGTAGATATTACTTCTTTTTTAGGCGGGAGTATGCATTGATGCTCCAATAGGGATCTGTTGTGACAACATAAGTACTAAATTATGCTAGCCAGGAATCCCATTTACCATGCAAGAGCAAAACAAATAGAAGTCCACTATCACTATATCAGGCAAAACGTGATAAGTGGTGAAATTGACTTGTCACGATATGTGAGGACTGATGCCTAGTTGTAGCTATCTTTATGAAGTCCTTGGGTAAATATAAGTTTTGTATTTTTAGACATGCTTTGGGTTTATGTGATGTACAAGCTCATGATGAGCTTGAGGAGGGGACTGTGGATGCACAGCCATGTGTATGGGTGTGAATACATAGATGTGGATAATGAGGATGATTGGAGTTCTTTAAAGAAATGGTGTGAAGAGTCCTATAGAGCCTCTCTTGTATATATATGTCTTGAGAAGTGTGAGCTATGTAATATAGAGAATTGGGCATTCTATAATAGAGAATGGAGTTTCATGTTCATATCTCCTCTTGACTTGTATGATTTTTGCTTCGACAATAGGCATTCAATACTTAGCAAACAATGAATTGGGAATGTGAGTTTGTAGAAGGTGTGGGTGTGTAGATTTTGGCTTACGCCAGTTATACAGAGTTGATGCAATGAGTGGAACACACATTCCTTGAAGACATTAGGGGAATTTTGGAATCAAAAAGGGTATCTTGGATTGGGCCCTAAATATTTGTGATTAGCAAACTAGTCAATGGGAAGGATTGGACATTAAAAGAATGGAGGATTCTACATTGGCATCTCATTGGTGGAGATACCTAGGCTTGGTGCCCACTAGGCCCTCACGTGACTCCCTCTTTCCCCCACCACCATCTTGGGCACTTGACCCTCCCCTCCCCCCATTTTGACTTTTGGATGGTCTTCACCACTCTCCTCCCTCTCTTTGTGAGCCTAAAAGTTCGTGGATTTTGTTTCCTCCAAAATTTTGGAAAAGTGCCCCCACCTCCCCACATGACAGTAGCTTAGTACCTCTAATGCATGTCCCCTTTTCAAGCCACCTTTCTTCTTTGCATTCCACCATATTGAAATCTCTCACAGTAATACAATTATCATCTGCACATTGTAAAGATTCCCATAATCCTTTTCTATCCACTGCTGAATTAGGGGCATAGAGATAAATTACTGAAAACCTAATCTCCTTAATGAGACATTTAAGCATTACCCATCTATTGTGATAATCTATAATGACTTTAGTGACACCTCCATTGTAGTGAGATAGGACCCCAATGGCTGTCCCACCCTTACCCTCCACATGTGCAGTGTAAAACCATACTCTTGTTTGTTTTATCTATAGCCTTCATTATAGCCTCTAGAATATTTTCACAAGTCTTGACCTCTTGTAATGCTAGAAAGAGAGGTGATAAAGAACTAGCTCTCAACTAGAAAGCTAGTTCCTCACTTCTACCAAGGTCCACTAACCCTCTAACATTAAGAGACTTCAAGAAGGTAAAAATTTTATCTAACATTCTTCTTCTACCCCTTTTTAGCCCTGGGGTTGTTGTTAGCTTGGATAGTGCTAGATTTGGATTATCTCCTCTTGTGTTGAACCACAGTGAAGGCCGTACCTTGGCTCGAGTCATCTTGGCCAGCTGGGATAATTGGAGTACCCTTCAATTGCTCTTATTTTGATCCTCTTAACTCTCTTCTATATCTTCCATAGCATCCTCTTTATTGACATCCTCTTTAAATTCTTTTGACCACCTAACTTCTATCACCATATTGTCCTCTTGACTGAATCTGCTACTACTCCCAATGGCATCTTCTTTATCCCTAACAGGTTCAAAAGGATTCTTGTTTGATGTATCTGGAATGCTAGCAACCTTGTGTTTTCCATCATTCCTGTTGACAACATGATCTTCATGTTGAGTGTTTAGTGGAGGTGCTTGAGTTTTAGGAACTCACCTTTTAGTAGGTTCAACTTGCTTGACCGTAGGGGGCTCAGTCTTTTTAGCCTTGCCCCTCTTTAGGGGATAATTTTTTACCACATGGGTGAAAAGACCACATAGAAAACAAGAATGGGGAAGGTTCTTATAAGTCAAAGGTTGTTCCCTATAAATTCTACCATTTCTATTAAGAATGGTAAGAGTCTTGGGCATCTCCTCAGCTATATCCATCTTAATGCAAATTTGAGGGTTACCTCTGGGATTACCAAAATTTTCATGTTCTACTCCCAGCACTTCACCCAAGCCACAACATAGAAAGGGCATTTGATTGCACAGATACAGAGATATATTAGGGATTTCTACCCACATAGGGATTCTAGTAGAAGGATTCATGGAAGAATTCCTTAGTCCACCACTCTAGAATTCCTTGTGTGTAAGAGGGGCACACAACACCTCCTCCTCTTCCTTGATGCAAATATGTCTGCCAACACTTTCCCAGCACACGTCCTTCTTGTCGGGGGAAACACGCATCTCGACCTCCCAAAATGATAGTATAAGTTCCTTTGTTTTGTTAGTGATTGGTATAGACTTGCAGTTTTGCTTCCAACATACAGCCAATGAGAATAGTCCATTACCATCATCAGCCTATGCATAGACTCTAGATCATGCCTCATACAAAGTACGCCTAGGAGCTTGCACTTCTCTTGAGACCTTTGCTAGGGGAATGAGCTGATTGGAGTTCATCAACATAGTTAATGCACTTTTTTTCAAAAACAACTCATCTTTGGGAACTGGTTGCTTTACAATGGCCAATGTACTATGAGCATTGGCAAAGAGGCATGCTTGAACGTTACCTTTTTCTCTTGATGAAAGGTTACAAAGGCATTGCACCGGCGGATGTTGCAATGTTGAATTGAAAAGTTCAGTCCTGAGTTCTGTACCCATGCCAATCGTCATGCTGTCAAAAAAATCTAGAGTTTTGTTTGTAACAATCCTTTGCTTGTGCAAGTCATCAATTCCATGTATAGTAGCCTCCCTTCTACGTTTGTCTCTTGCGCGCTACTCTCTTTTTGTTTTGGCTTCATAACCCCTTATGACATTGTCTCGTACTATTGGTTCAATGGATCTTCCCATGTTGCCTTGCATTGGCTCACCTCGTTATTGCTAGCTCAAATGTAAACCCCAAACCTGCAATTCACTAGAAGCTAGAACTAAGCAATGCTCTGAATGAGGAACAATATAAACCAAGAATCCATACAATTTTTTGCATCAGCTCCATAATGTGAAGTCTAAAAAGAAAACAACAACTAGAAGCATCAAGATTTCATTAATGTGGTGAGCATACTTACCAAAGCTTCAAGAAATCTTGATTGTGAGGAGATCTGACAAGATTGTGGTGGCCCTTCAATGTAGTCAGAAACGATATGTGTTGTTAGAAAGAGACAGAGAGAGAGAGAGAGAAAGAGAGAGTCCACGCAAGAGAATATTGCGCCTCAACTAGGATTCTTGGTGTGGAGGAAGCCTGCGCCTATATGTGACTGGCTGCCACAATTCTACCCACATTACCCAACTTGTCATGGATTCAAATGAAGAGTGTCTGCCCCTCCCATACTTGCACAGGGTTTCCCATCTTTTTTTTAAATTTCATGAAGGAAATTATAAATTCCAAGAGATTAGTGTTACTTCACTAGAAATACCTGTTTTTTTCTTGAAATAAATCAAAGAATAACAATTCATTTAGTTCAACTAACTTCACTATAAGTCTAAAATAATGCAAGTTGTAATTGACAAGATTGCCTCTATTTGAAGCTCCTTTCTTATCTCTAGCAATGTCTGCTACCACAAGGGTTCCATATGTTTTTAGTGTTTCATCTACATCTACTTAAAAATTAAGTTATGTGACTTGATATGCTATAGAAATAATGATATACACTCACATATAGGAATTAAAAGTTGTTAAAAAATACAAACATTTCCTCCAAGAATTTTTTGCCTCCCCTTCCTCAGCAAAAGGTGATTCCTTTATCACTCCTTACCTTGGACACTTATTTTAAAAAAGATCAAATTTTCTACTAAAGTTACTTGTTTTTTTAGAACATTCCATGATGCCTTTAATATGCTCAAAGGTTTGAGTGCCTTATTCCAGCTAGAATTCACAAGTAAACATTTGCAAAAGTGAGCTTTCTTATAAATTTTGAATAATTATTAAAAATCTAATGTCAAACATGTTCACTAAATAATAAAAAATCATGTGCCAAATATGTTGGAATTTTGGTTGAAAAAAATTTCATCTTCTTTGATAGTACTTAAATAACAACAACATTACATTTAAAACAACAACATCACATCATAACCCTTTTGAGGCTTTTCAAAGATTTCCCTCAAAAAGCTAAGATAGCATATCATTTCAACAAAAAAAACCCAAAAATTTTGCAAATTTTGTCCAAAAGGTATTTTAAGAATTGGATATCCCAAGAGAAAAACTCAAAACGTAGGTTAAATAGAAAAACATATAAGGTGTCCCTAGGTTTCTAGAGATCTAAATCCTAAAATTCATGTTGTGGAAAGATACATCTACAAAATTCATCACAATGTTTGCCAAATCTAAGGAAAAGTATAAAAGGCACGATTGAGTATAGTAAAATTTCTATGCCTAGATAATTCCTTTCAATTGTATTAGATCCATGCATCGTATCCATACTTTCATTTACTCCAAACACCTTTTAGAATTTTCATTGACAAAGATACGATTTTGCAATGTAGATTTTTGCTAAAAGCATACTTTTAGATGTGAATATGTGGCACGAGTTGAGATTGGTTGATGAATTGTATGATTTTCAATCTCTAGACATTAGTACGCATATTCTTTTCATCATCGATGTTACATTTACACATGGAGAGCTTTCAATAATATTATTTTTCTTATCTCCTTGCCTCTAAAACAGGGTTGACATTACAAGTAAAACTAATTCCTTCCCTCTCTTCTAGAGTTTTGTAGCTTTAGAGTCCATTTAAGTCGTCCTATGCATATTTGAGTAGTACACTCTTATGACTATATTTGAGAAAGTAACAAGGCATTGTCAACACTTGCAATCTCCTAAGTTAGGTATCATCGCATGCCAAACCACAATGGGAAGAAAGCATATGCTTGCACACAATCACTAACATTACATGACAAATCACAACAATGAGGAAATTGTTTCTATATATTCTACACATACAATCACCCAAGTGTTTCTAACACCACAATGGGAAGAAAGCATACGCTTGCACACAATCACTAACATTACATGACAAATCACAATAATGAGAAATTTTTTTCTATATATTCTACACATGCAATCACCCAAGTGTTTCTATCATCACCTTAATGATTTCAATTCCTAATCTCAATACTGGCATTGACAAAGTCTACGTTATGCGAGGATTGACCTTCTTATTGAATTGCTTTGGGGGCAACTCTGGTGGGGGAAGGAAGGGGGGGTGGGGATCAGAAGGTCTATACTAGCATCAATGGCATTGAGTTATTGCATTAGGGCCATTAGTTTTAGTATCAATGAACTGCCTATATATTCTAGCACATATTAGCAATACAGACTCTATCAGGTGGTATTAGCTTCACTTGAGAAATCAAATCTACTTGTCACTTGCATTTAAACATGAAATATATATTGACTTATTACATTGCATGCCATTCTACAATCATGTAGCAAGCAATCTGTCATCATGATTGGAAATCCAACAAGCGATGCTAGCTAACATCACATATACTAATTGGTGTTACTAAGAATGAGGGGCAAACATGTGCAAGTGAGAGTATGGGGGTTGTGGTTGGATGCATGCGAGGGAGAGATGCATCATATGTGGGATGGGAGGAGGACTCTTACACAAAGCAAAAGGATATGCCTTTTGGGGCAACCATGGAAGTGGAAGGCATAAAGGTGGAGGTTCCTAACCTAGGTGGAAAAGTTGTGTCTGCGAATCTCAACTTGGTGGAAAATCCCAACGTGGTGTAATTGATAGGCACTAGTTTATTTCATGTCCTAGGCTCCCCCCCTCCTCTCTCTCTCTCTCTCTCTGCAAAATACCAATAGCAATATAATTACGAAGACATGTGTGTATGTGTGTGTGTATCAAAGTTAAATTTCATCATAAATTTATGCCGTATAAAAAGTATTGTGATATTGAAGAGAAAATAACACACATCCATGCATATTAGTGAATCAATATTTTGCAAATTTAGTAGCATCATCGAAATAATATATCTTTGTAAGTATTTAATGGCATTGATGGCTTCATCGATTCTCGTTGACGAACCTATAATAGTTTCCTTGATCATAGTGGGTGAATTTATTACATGTACAAAGCACATATCCTTGTAGGACTCAAGAGTATTCTATTATGAAGCTTTGATTATGATATTTGGTAAACAATATTGAAATCTATGGTCTTAGTGCTCATATATCCATGATAATAACTTTAGCATTGGGTTCCTTATTAGAAGGTCACTCATGTAAACTTTTGTATGAATAGTGTGGATTGGATATAGGCCAAAAGGAGGTGGGGCTTTGAAGCATTTGATATTGTAGGGTGATTATGGGGCGAGGGTTCTCGTGTTCTTTCAAATTCTTTCTTTTAAAATTGCATTTGATGTTGTACTTGTAGGATGATTGTGGGGTAAGGTGTCTCTTGTGTTGTCAAATTCCTTTTGTTTAAAACTTAAACATGTATTGTATTTGAAGCATTTGATGTTGTAGTTCTATGGTGATCGTTTTTTTTGTTTTTTCCGAATGGGTGACCTTTGGTTGGGGCAAGGGGTCTTGGGTGGACCTTTGATTGTAGCAAGGGGTCTCGTGGGGTGTCAAAATTCTTTCTTTTGTTCTTTTGACTAAACTAAAATACGTCTTGTACTACGAAAGCATGTTGAACTCATGGAGAACGTTATGGGGATGCATGGATTCCAGAGACGCATAGAACTAGGAGAGCTTATAGAAGCCATGTACGTGAGGCAGGCCGTGACGCAACAACAATGAGATAAGATTGGAACTTGGAAGTTGGAATTTAGATAACTCAAAAACTTCCGGGCAGCTAAAGTCCAATACGTTGGGGGGGGGGACAAATGTCGTCTGAATATAAAGTTTCAAACGCGACACGTGTAAGCGAATCTAGAGAGAAGCCTCGGAATTAGTCCGGAGTCTGCCACTGCGCTGGACGAAGAGTGACGTGGAAACAAAGTCACCACGTGGCAAGAAACGAGAGGACTGCGCTAAGAAGAGTGACATGGGAAAGACGAAATCACCACGTGGCAGAAAAAAGCCTCTAAAAGGACCTCGTCAAAGTTCAAAACTTCAAACCTCTCAGTTAGTTTTGAGTGTTTCACAGCTCGGTCGAGTCGCCATGGCCTCCTCGCCTGCTTCCAAACGACGCCGCATCGCTGCCCTTCCTGCTCCTCCTCCTCCTCCTCCCTCCCCCTTCTCCCTCCTCTACCACCTCGGCCCCGAACTCGGCCGTGGTCAATTCGGCATCATCCGCCTCTCTACCCATCGCTCCTCTCGCCTCCCTTTCGCTTGCAAATCCATCCCTAAATCCCTCCTCCCTTCCCCCCAACACCTCGCCGATGTCCTCTCCGAAATCCGCATCATGCACCTCCTCTCCCCCCACCCCCACGTCGTCCGCCTCCACGATGTCTTCGAGGACTCTCACTCCTTTCATCTCGTCATGGAGCTCTGCAGTGGCGGAGAGCTCTTCCATCGCATCGTCCAGAAGGGCCGCTACTCTGAATCTGAGGCCGCTCCGGTCATGAAGAGCTTGGTGGAAACGATTGCGTACCTCCACAGCATGGGCGTGATTCACAGGGATATCAAGCCAGAGAACGTACTCCTAGCGGACGACTCCGAGTCGCCTGCAATCAAGCTTGCAGACTTTGGGTTAGCCCTCCGCTTCTCTCCAGGTATTGGACCGCCTTATTACACATTGCTTTACTACATCGCAAGCATGTAATGAAACTTGCAAAGAATTTTGGTTCGGCGAAATCAAAATCAAAATCACAGCGAGTCTTGGAGTTAGTATCCGTGAGCGCAAGTCTTATTGGGTTTGTTCACGTGATGTAGGGGAGAAATTCACAGGTATGGCTGGAAGCGCCTATTACATTGCCCCGGAGGTGTTGAAGGGGCAGTATTCAGAGGAAATCGATATTTGGAGCGCGGGGGTGATACTTTACATTCTACTAAGCGGAGTGCCCCCTTTCTGGGCAGAGGCAGAACAAGGCATCTTTGAAGCGATCAAGCAGGGTAAAGTGGATTTCACAGGCGATCAGTGGCGGAAAGTCTCTTTGTCTGCAAAAGACTTGATTCGTGGAATGCTATGCTCGGATGTGAAGGCCAGGCTAACCCCTGCGCAAGTGCTCGGTAATTGCATTTTCCCTGCCGCTATGCAGCTTATACTGTGGGAATGCACCGTCGAATAGAAGCTTGAAGCGAATTTGGGTCGTTTCGCTAACCTTGACGTTGGCTTTTGTTACAGCGCATCCTTGGATTGTTCGCCACACAGCTTATCGCCAGGAGGCGAAAAAGCCCCAATTGCAGAAGGTTACGCCCCCATTGCAGAAGGCTGCCAAGGGGCCTCCCAAGGGGCAGCACCACGGCCAGAAAGCAGTCTCCTCATCGAAGAGGGTCTGCACACACGATCTACAATCAGAACCTCCCTTGCGGCTTGCGGCCGGAGCGCATTGCGCTGTGCTCCAAAATTCGTTCTCAGACGTCTCTGCTGAGGTTTCGACGTCCGGGGCAGCGAAGGATTGCGATCTCGCTCCTGCAACTCTTCTGGCAGAACCGACGGCGCTCGAGCCGTCTTTCGACTTTATCGAGAGTGAAGATATGTTTACCGCACAGACATCGACATCTGATCGAGCTATCGGCCAAAATGTCAACGCCCAATCAGAGACGGCCCTTGATTTCAATGAAGTCATAACGGCAGTAATCAAGGGGCTAGAGAGTTCACCTGTTGCTTGCTGCCAAGGTTCGAAGCAAGTAAGGATACAAGATGGGTGCAGCTATAGAGTGCTGGAGACAAGCGCGGAGGAGCAGACTGCGGTAGTGGAAACAAGAAATGGGACGTTCTTGGTGGTGTATGATAGGTTGAGGAGACGATTTGGGTGGAAGGTATTGGATCGGCGACCTGCAGGACCCAGGATTTCGCCGTGCTCGGCTGTGGAGAGACCTCTGTTTCAGTTATCACAAGCAGTCTTTTGAAAATTTCCGACTCCATCTTTTTACCCCGTCAAAGAGAGGGTTCATTCATATTGTGCGATCTATCTGATCGCTCAAATGTATGTAAATGTACGCTATTCACAATTGTGAAGAAGAGCATAAGAATTGGCACGAAACGTTCTCCCTTGCACATTTTGAGTTTTGCACATAACAATGACATAACTCGAGAGAGAAATAGAGAGACGATCAATTTTTCAGCTCCATCAAGGTCGGAGGTCGCGGGAAATTAAATCTCAACCGTTCATCTACACTACCTTCTCCGTGTGTGTACATGCGCACGCGCGCATGCACATGCTTACAACCCCCCCAACACACACAGCCTGCATGGCACATGCACACATGTTCCTTATGCTTTGTAGTTATGTTTTCATGCTATACGAGAGAGAGAGAGAGGCCATATGTTATCTTAAAGTTGGTCATGGTATCAATCCTATGAGTAGAATGAAGGCTCAGGGTCTAAAATTAACTTGTGGAAAGCATGGGTGTAATGGAATATATTCAAAGGCTAGCCTACTTTGACTTTCTACTTTGAACATTGTGGAAAGCATGGGTGTAATGGAATATATTCAAAGGCTAGCCTACTTTGACTTTCTACTTTGAACATTGATCCTACACTGGGGGATATTGGCACTCCTTGCTGATGACTTTGGAACACAATGGCAAAAATGGGGTTCAACGTCCTACATGGATTTTTTCTTGGTCTCTAGTGACATAAAAAAGCTGTAAGGAATGGGGGAAGATGGTTGTATAGGGTCCAATGTGCGGTGAGGATTCATCATCTAATACTCTAGTTTGTTTTTAAAAGATCCCTCAATTCTAATGAGGATATTCTTAATAAAAAAGAGACTTCCCTCATTTTGATGAGGAGGTCCTTTTGCAAGAAAATTAAAGACTCCCCCCTATTCGATGATGACCTTCTGCTCTTACTCTACTAGTGGATACTCAAAGTTATAGCCAATGTTTATTATGTTTTCTATAGCATGTACAAAGCAGAAATGTTCTATGATAAGGATTGCATAGCTCTCCCCCTAACGGGGCAGTGCTAACAAAAATCATACACAATAGTTAAGACCCAGAGTCCACAACTTGTAAGAAAAAATGAATTGGCTAGTATTGAATGTTCAAATGAGTACATATCATTTATCAAAAATCATAGATCGCAAGTAGCTCCTCTCTTGCACATATATCGTCTATGGTTTCAACACAAATGTATCCATATTCTGTAACATCTGCTCTCCTTATGGAGATGGACCAATTTGGTAAATAAGGGGAAAATACATAATAAACATTTGGCTTTGAATTTGTATTTCTATAGCTATTGATAAATCTGGCCACATTGCCATGCCGAACATTGCCAACAATGTACACCATATCCTCCATAGAAACATAAGGGTCCTCTTAGATAGAGTACTTCTTCAACCTTGGTCTAACTTCACACAATTCTTTCTAATCTTGATACACATATTTGTCACCTCCGTAATGGAGAATACTAGTCCCTCTCTTAATGAAATCATGCACAAATAAACCGTGGCCAGTGCCTATAATAGTTGACTCATGCACCTCAAAATCCACATTTTTAATCCAAAAGACTTCCTTAATGGGGATAGGAAACTTTGGTGTTCCAAGTGGATCACATCCTGGTACATACATACTCAAACAAGATTTTAAAGTATCTCTGTCTACATGGCAAACGACAACCCAATTAGCCCAAAAAACATTACAGTAACTTGAGACAAAATTAAATAAAAATTTGGCATATGTACCTTCATGGAAAATATGCATTTAGAAGTCTCTTTAGAAATGCCTTAGCAATGTGCTTCTTGATATAGCGACCTTTGTACCCTAGTTCTATAGCCATATGAGAAGCTTGCATAGCATTCATACTATTGATGGGTGGAATAGTCCTTAGCATATTTATTTGTGACATGTTAAGTTGAGGCAAGAATTCACCACCACCGTGACTTGGCATTCCACCCTCTGATTCTCTCTTATCACATCTAACCCTTGCCCTTTCCATGAATCTCTCAATCACACACCACACTCCTAAATTCACTCATTCACACCTACTAACTGACACATCATCAGTCACACCTGCACACACACAAACACACACATACACACACACACACACACACACACACACACACACGTGTTCACACACTCACTCACATGATCACTCACAACCATAGACCTTGGAATGATCCATTACATCAATTTGTCCTTCATACCCTCCCACAAATTGATGACCTCAACCCTAGGAGTAGTCCATGGGAAACTTCATGGCTTGGTCGCTATATAGCAACACTGGTAAACGTCGCTATATAGCGACGATTAACAGAAGCTTAGAAAAAACATTAGTGGGGCTAAATAGGGCCATAGCAAGCCTTGTTTTGCCCCATTAATGTTTTTTTAAAGTAATTACAAAAGAATGTTGTTTGCTACAAAATTTCCTTTGTGAAAAGAGTGATACAAAATCACTCAAACGAGCCGAGCGACAGAAGCATATACATGTCGAAGATATACAACATTGTTTGTTACAAAATTACCCTTTCGAAAGAGAGGAGAAAAGAAGAAAAGAAGGGAAAAAAGAGAAAAAGAGAGAAAGCATATGCTTATGAAAAGAAGAGAAAAGAAAATGAAAGAGAGGAAATAAGAGAGGGAAAAAGAAGAGAGAGAAGAGAAAGGAAGAGGGGAAAAGAGAAGGAAAAAAGAGAGGGGAAAAGCATATGAGCATATGAGCATATGCTCATGAATAAGCATAAGCATATGAGCATAAGCATAGGCAAATGCATATGCTTATGAAAAGAATAGAAGAGAGGCTGAAAGAGAGGAAATAAGAGAGGGGAAAAGAAGAGAAGGAAGAGAAAGGAAGATGAGAAAAGAGAAGGAAAAAAGAGAGGGAAAAGCATATGAGCATATGCTCATGCATAAGCATAAGCATATGAGCATAAGCATAGGCAAATGCATATGCTTATGAAAAGAAGAGAAAAGAGGATGAAAGAGAGGAAATAAGAGAGGGGAAAAGAAGACAAGGAAGAGGGGGAAAAAGAATGAAAAAAGAGAGGGGAAAAGAGCATAAGCATAAGAGAAGGAAAAAGAAGAGGGGAAAATAAGAAAAGAGAGGAGAAAAGAAGAAAAGAGAGGAAAAAAGAGAAAAAGAGAGAAAGCATATGCTTATGCTTATGCATGAGCATATGAGCATATGCTAATGCATAAGCATAAGCTTATAAGAGAGATACATAGACAAATGAATATGCTTATGAAAAGAAGAGAAAAGAGGATGAAAGAGAGGAAATAAGAGAGGGGAAAAGCAGAGAAAGAAGAGAAAGAAAGAGGGGGGAAGAGAAGGAAAAAAGAGAGGGAAAAAGAAGAAAAGAGAGGAAAAAATAGAAAAAGAGAGAAAGCATATGCTTATGCTTATGCATGGGCATATGAGCATATGCTCATGCATAAGCATAGGCAAATCCATATGCTTATGAAAAGAGGAGAAAAGATGATGAAAGAGAGGAAATAAGAGAGGGGAAAAGAAGAGAAGGAAGAGGGAAAAAGAGAAGGAAAAAAGAGATGGGAAAAGCATATGAGCATATGAGCATATGCCCATGCATAAGCCTAAGCATATGGCATAAGCATAGGCAAATGCATATGCTTATGAAAAGAAGAGAAAAGAGGATGAAAGAGAGGAAATAAGAGAGGGGAAAAGAAGAGAAGGAAGAGGAAGGAAGAGGGGAATAGAGAATGAAAAAAGAGAGGGGAAAAGAAGAAAAGAGAGAAAGAAGAGGAAATAAGAGGGGGAGGGAAAGAGGGAGGAAAGAGGGAGGAAAAGAGGAAAAGAGGGGAAGAAGAGGGAATTAGAGAAGAGAGGGGAAGAAAGGGTTCCTACGCCCATCACTGCAGCTAGTGCTAGCTGTAGGCCAATGCAAATAACGGAAACAAAAAAAGAAAAAAAGGGGAAGCACTTTCTTACTTGGAAAAGTCCCGCTCAGTGTTTCGTGCACTGGCCCTACAAAAGAGAGGAAACATACCATTCTTCAAATAACTAGTTAGAGGAAGGAGGAGTTTGGAGAAGCAACTTTCCAAAGGGATTGGATTGAGGGGACAAGCATAAGCCTACAAACAAGGAGAAAGCATGAAAGGAAGGAAAAGAGGAGGAAGAGAAATACCAAAAAGAGAAGAAGTAAGTCTTCTTTCACCAAAACTCTTTTTTGTCCTTAATCTCTGAAAATCAAGCATAAAAATTAGCACATAGGCTTAGCAATGCAAGGACAAACATGCTTCAACACTCACAAAATGAAATCTCACAAAAAATGAACCTACATTGCTTAAAGAGACACAGCTTCTTGAAAAACTTCCTTTCACACAAGTAGAGAGAGAGAAGGGTGGAGAGGGAGCACAAGTGTCAATGGGAGAGGGGCTTGGTAGGGGTAAGGAGTATAGGGAATAGAGGAGGAAAGGGAGGTCGCCGAATATAAATGTGGGAGGAGAGATTTTTGCTTTTCTCGCAATAGAGTTGTGAAAGATGTCATCGCGCAAGGTTTCGGGTTTTAGTCTCCCAGCGTCGCTATATAGTGACACTGGTCAGTCGTTACAGTCGTTATATAGCGACACTTATACCCTAAAAGTGTCGCTATATAGTGACACTAATACCCTAAAAGTGTCGCTATAAAGCGACACTTATACCCTAAGTGTCGCTATATAGCGACACTTATGTCCTAAAAGTGTCGCTATATACTTATACTCTAAAAGCATCGCTATATAGCGACGAAACAGGGCAAAGCATTGCTATATAGCGACGGTTCAGGGCACTTGATCTAAGAAGAGAGGGAAGGAGTCATGGGTGGCTATTTTTTGGATCTTGATGGATTTCCTTGCATTTTGTGTTGTGATTTTGGAGGTGTGCAGATCGAAGGGATGAGTGAAAGCTTGTCAGATGATGCACCAATGCTCGAGAGCATAAAGTGGCTTACGGAGAGGTTGTATTATCATTGCACTCATTGCAAGCGAGAAGTACGACATCAACGCTGTATTGTCATGCACCACTTGAGGATGTATGGGGGGGAGCCCAAACCAGTACCCACCATTGGTGGTGCACCTGGTGATGAATCATCAAAAAGTCAATGCTATTTGAGTTTGTGATTAATATTGCATGCGTACACGACACAAAATCTTGAGACAAGATCTTATATTTACACGAAACCTTGAGACAGGATGAGGAGGGTAGTGAGGGTGGTGTGCGTATACCTTCACACTTTGAGAAGGAGTATAGTCTCCCGGATGTGCCAGATGATGATGAGGGTATGGGAAGTTATTTCCACAGATCCATCAAAATTTGGAGAGTGGCACTAGTGCCATTCTCTGATGATTTTTTTAAGAAATTCACCATAACCTCATTAAGGGATGATGTTATTATCATCCACTGAAACTAAAATGGTACTAGTGCATTTTTTTTGCCACTTCATATGAGGTTGTGGAGAAGAAGAGAAAGGCTATTTGTAATGCATTTTTTGTTGTATTTTAAGTGTTTCATTAAGAACCCTCATGATGTGGTGATAGGAGGTTATAGTACTTTATACAATTCTCTATGTTAGAAGTGACATTCTCCTTTACCTCATAGGGAGAATGGTGCTAGTGCCATTCTCCATATTCTTAGAGGGAGAATGCCGTGAGAGTTACATTGTATATAATAAATGAGTTTCTTGGAATTATACTGCACAGGGATTATTGATGCATGGAAGGAGAGAGGGACAAATACTACAAATGAAAACATAACAACAAAAATGTGTACATTGTTGGAAGTGGTATCAGGAGAGAGCAACTTTGAGGTCAATAAGGATGTTGGAATGAATGATGCAAGGAAGGAGAAAGAGATAATTAATATGCAAGAGAACATGCCACTGGAAATGGGGATAACTACAAGCAACCTCATTGGCAATATATTTTTGAAGTGGTGTCAAGGGCTAGCGTGTCTGAGGTCAACTCAGATCTTGGTGATGTTGGAATCAGTTATGCTTCAAAGAAAGTGGAGACAACTACTAGACAATAAAACATGCTATTAGAATTGTGGACAACTACAAGCAACCTCAATAGCAATGCACTTTTGGAAGTGGTGTCAAGAGCTAGTAAATCACTACTACACACATGGGCCTAAAGCGGGCTTAAAAAGTGTCGCTATAGAGAATCATAGCAGTCCCCATTATTGAAGGTTAGATTTTAGAGAATGGATATGGTGCCATTTTTCATGTGATTGGCACTAGTGATATTGGCTATGGTATATATTGAAATGGAGGTTGCAAGCAGAAATCCTTTAGCAACATATTCACACTAAAACATGTAAGGGGTAGATTAGCAATGGTGCCATGCTAGACTGAGAGATATTATATTTTTGATACAATGACACCAATGCCATTCTACTCTATTAATGTTTGTGTAGAATGACACTACTGCCAAATCTCAAGCCACTCTCCACAATATGAATTAGCTTGCCGCTCTCAATCTATATATATGTCAGTGTCAAGTAGATTGGCAGCAGTGCCATGCTAAAAGGGAAGATGGAAGATGTGGAACATTTACGCATAACATTTTTGAGACATTGGCAATAGTGCCATTATCCCCAAACTCTCATGGATTAGAATGGCACTAGTGCCATTCTTGGCACTGGTGCCAATCTCTTGCTATTAGTCACACAGAGAATCACATCAGTTCCCACTAAAGGTTAGATTTTAGAGAATTCTCCATGTGAGTTTGTGTAGAATGTCACTGGTGCCAATCATTGGCGACAGTGCCATTATCCCCAAACTCTCATGGATTAGAATGGCACTAGTGCCATTCTCTATAAGAATGGCACTGGTGTCAATCTCATTGCTATCAGTCACATAGAGAATCACATCAGTGCCCACTGAAGGTTAGATTTTAGAGAAATCTCCATGTGAGTTTTGTGTAGAATGTCACTGGTGCCAATCTCTTGCCATTCTCCTCAATTAGAATTAGTTTGCCACTCTCATTCTATGTCAATGTTAAGTAGACTGGTAGTAGTGCCATTATCATTGTATGCTAATGTTAAGTAGATTGGCAACATATGTGGGAAGATTTATGCATGACATTTTTTAGACATTGGCCATAGTGCCATTATCCACAAACTCGCATGGATTAGAATACCACTGATGCCATTGTCTATGTGAGTTTGTACAGAATGGCACTAGTGCCAGCCTCATTGGTGTTAGTCACATAGAGAATCACAACAGTGCCCACTGAAGGATAGATTTTTTAGAATGGATTTGGTGCCATTTTTCATGTGATTGGCATGTCAAGACTGACTATGGTATATATTGAAATGGAGGTTGCAAGGAGAAATCCTATAATTATAGCTGTTAGCAGGTATATGGCAAATCTTGGCAAGAAGCATTGGGAGGCAGTGAAAGGTATCATGAGATACTTGAATGGTACAAAGAACATGTGCATTTTCTTTGGGAGGAAGGACACATCTGTTGTTGGATATGCATGTTTTATCATTCACTGGAGGTGCAGTTTCATGGGTCTCTCATTTGCAACCATGTACGGCTTTGTCTACCACTGAGGCAGAGTATGTCGCATCCACTGAGGCAGAGTATGTTGCATCCACTGAGGCATGCAAGGAAGCTATATGGCTTACTCGTCTAGTGGGAGAGTTGAGCATTGTAGGAGAGGTTCCAGTTTTGCACTATGATAGTCAGAGTGCCATCCAGTTGGCACGGAATTCTGTCTTCCATGCGAAGACAAAGCATATTGATGTGAAGTATCACTTCATTAGAAAGGCGATTGCGGATAAGCGCATCCAGCTTGTCAAGGTTCACACAAATGAGAACCCTGCAGATCTTCTTACAAAGAGTCTTTCCTCAGAGCGATTTGCACATTGCAGAGTATTGATGGGTGTCGGATGACATTAGGATGCCCATCTTCTCCCTTAAAGGAGCATTGGCCTTTAAGTGGGAGAGGTGGTTGGGGTAAAGGCCAATGGCCTAGTATATACCCCTTTGTACCATACATACATAATAAGAGCTTACCTTGATCTGGGTGAGTTAGCACCCGCAATTTTCGGTGTTCTCCTTTTCTTTGTTACTCTCCGATAAGACCTCCTCTCCATCAATATCTATCATGAAGGTTTAAGGGGCAACCCCCAACTAAAATTTCTCCCCACAAAAACCACCCTCTTTACTTACGAATTGACATATGTTTTCCTAAAGTTGAACTTAGAAACCCCTCCTTTTATTGTGATCCTACTAATGTTTTTCCTGAAGATGAATGTAAAATCTAGTCCTTTTGAATGCATGTCGTACACTAATATCATTTTGTGAGCCGAGAGCCCCCAAGCCAATGCTTAATGCAAAAAACTTATAAAATTTGCCTAACTTTCAAATTTCAAGGTCTAAATCGAACAAAATAGCCAAAAAATTTGCCAAAAAATTCATGCTATTGACAAGGCCTTTAACATGCCCATCTAAGATGCTGAAGAGTACCACTCCTATGGGTGGAATATCCATAGTTTGAAATGGTCCTATCCATACATAAATGAACTTCCCATACTTTGTCTCATATATTAACACAAAATCACCCTTGACAAACTTAGAAATCCTTACATGCCAATCATGCCAAGCTTTTCTCTTTCACCCTTCTATTTTTGTGGCAAGCTATGCAAGTCCTTGATCTTTCTCTAACTTCATGAAGGACTAAGCATGCCACGTATAATCCATGGAAATCTTTTGTGCTTTAAGTGCCTGGGTTAACTCGAAAGGGCACGATGACTTCTTGCCTTAGCTGATAAGTGCTTGGTTAAGCTTGTATGGTCTTGCAAAGCCTTTTTCCACGTTTGCAACCTTACCCTATTCCTCTTTAGCTCTTTCAATACAATTCTTCCCTCATAGTGTCTCAATATCTATCTGTAATCCACTTACACAATTCATAACTCAGAGAGGAGAGAATAGAGGTTAGGCTACCTTTGATACCATGTAGGAAAGGAAAGAGCAAGGAAAAAATCAGGGGTGAATTTTAGCCATGTGGCAAATTTAAAGGCTTCTCTAAGATATAGGGCTAAGATTTTAGAGCTTTGAATTCGATATATTTGTCCACAAGCATACGTGGCCTAGTACTTAAGGCTTCAAATTCAATGATAAATTTTCCAAAACAATGGTAGTAGGGATAATTTTGTAACTCTACATGGGGAAAGATATACCCATTGACCTACACTTATGCAACTATATTCCCCCTTTTTTTTTTAATACTGGTGAGGAGAGGGTAGTCTAGGTCACAAGGACTCTCCACATAAACCTACAAATGTACATCTATGAAATTCTCATATGAATGGACCTACAAATGCACGATTTATGTACAAGTAGGCTTAGGAGAAGTAGACCATCCCTAGTATACTAACCCAACCCACACACTAACCAATGTACACTGTGAGATTGTGATACTAAATAGTGTAACAAAAACAAAGACATGTTATCACATATTAAATAGTACTTGTGAAAGAATGTTGCAAGCAATGTATAGGTTGTAAACAACATTCTTGTTGCAGTTTTTTGTGTTGTACGGTACTCGAGTTTAGGCTAAAAGCTTAACAAGCTATGCTTGTTAATCAAATCCCAACAACCATTTACGTTCTCAATGGCCTACTGCACAAGTTGATGAAATATTTAGTAATACACTTATACTAAAGACATATTTCATGTTATGTTCATCTATCAACAAAAATTTCCCAACATCTTTACTAGGTGATTCAAGATCGATGTACTATGATAAGCTTGAAATATTTCACTTTGACATGCCGATTTCACGGAACTCATAATAAGACCATATCTGCACACAATTTCAAGATTGATGCAGACTAGAGACTTATTCTTTCTACATGCAATGTTTTATTCTTAACATCAAATTGGTGAGTTGATTTTGGAGTGAGAAAGGGGGTTCGTAGGCTAAGCCTTAGGATTAGGACACCATCCCTAACTCAACCCACACATTAATCGATGTACACCTTGAGATTGTAATACCAAATACTTTAACAAATTAACTTATCACATATTGAATAGCATTTGTGAAAGAATGTTCCACGCAATGTATAGGTTGTAAACAACATTCTTGTTGCATGCAATATATACGTTGTTTGTGTTGTAGGACAACATGAAACATTTAGTAATACACTCAGACTAAAGATATAAAAATTGGTGCATAATACTCGATACTTATTCTTTGTACATGCAATGTTTAATTCTTAACATAAATTTGGTGAGTTGATTTTGGAGTAAGAAAAGGGGGTTTGCATTTAATGTTTGTATTTTGTTCGACCACCTTGCTTTTGTTTCAAATAAAGGATTTTCCAAGCATCAAAGATAGCACGCTAAACTCATGCACAGAAATGGCCATACTTTAATCGCTATGCATGAAGGTGATGTAACAGATGATGTAGAGTTATCAAATTTTAATGTGGGGATGGGAGCTCTAAGAAAGAGAATAAGCAAGAATCAACATTTGGTTCTCGAAAAATGGCTATATGGCATTGTCCATGCCACAAGAAATTGTGCAAGGGCTTCGAATCGGTCTAGCCAGTTAATGATAGCTCTTGAGGGAGAGAAGGCACGAGGGCTCTACAAGTCATAAGAGCAAGGCTTGTGTGGTTGTGTGTGGGCACTGGGGCTTAACTCCATGAGAGTGGTAAGATGAATAGACGAGCAAGGCTCTTGGGATTGAGGACCAACTTGCGTCTACCCAAGCTTGAATAAATTATAGCTATAAGCAGGCATTGTTGCATACAGAGTGCTATGGGCGGGGTGGTAAAGAGAGATCGTACGTTTGGAAATGAGGAAAACCCCTTGGGTGAGGGGTCTTTCTTGCCCAAGCTTGGGCGGCCACCTAAAATTAGCGGGTTGAACCGAATAGTCATGTGGAATCTAGTATATTATTTTTTGGGAGGGGGGTTGTGTGTAAACCTCTCTCTCTCACACACACACACACATGGAAGGGTTAAGGAATCGGCACGTGGCTTGAAAAGCGAAAAGGAGACAAGCAAGCTTGAAGAGCAAACAAAAGCCCAAATACTAAGCCGCCGCTCTTCCCTCAGTTTCTTTCATCTTCTTCATCTTCTTCACGGCGGCTGCTGCTGTCGCTCCGCTTCCATTGCTCTGATCGCCATGGCCTCCCCCCCTTCCAACAAGCGACCCAAACTCTCCGTCTCCCCTCCCCCTCCCAAGCCCCTCGGCCTCTTCTACCACCTTGGCCCCGAGCTGGGCCGTGGCCAATTCGGGATCATCCATCTCTGCACTCACAAATCCTCTCGCCTCTCCTTCGCGTGCAAATCCATCCCCAAGTCCTCCCTCACCTCTCCCCAACACTTCTCCGATGTCCTCTCCGAAATCCGCACCATGCAGCTCCTCTCCTCCCACCCCCACGTCGTCCGCCTCCACCATGCCTTCGAGGACCGCGCCTCCTTCCACCTCGTCATGGAGCTTTGCGGTGGCGGGGAGCTCTACCATCGTATCGTCAAGAAGACTCGCTACTCAGAAATGGAGGCGGCTCCTCTCATCAAGACTTTGGTGGAAACGATTGACTTCCTCCACCAAAGGGGTGTTATCCACAGGGATATCAAACCTGAGAACATACTCCTTGGGCACAACTCTGATTCTGCTGAAATTAAACTTGGGGACTTTGGATTAGCCCTACGCTTCTCGAGAGGTAAATGGATGGGCTTGACAAGGTTCTTTCTGTAATATATTCTTTTGGCAAATTTTTTGCAGATTGAGCGAAAACTCTAGCAAATCTCACGTTTTTCGTTCACGTGATGTAGGTGAGAAATTCACAGGTGTGGCTGGAACACCCTGCTACATTGCCCCGGAGATGCTCCAAGGTGAATACTCAGAGGAAATCGATATCTGGAGCGCTGGGGTGCTTCTTTACGTTCTGCTAAGTGGAGTGCACCCTTTCTGGGCGGAAGACGAACGAGGCATATTCGAAGCGATCAAGAAAGCTGAATTGCGTTTTCCCCGAGGTCAATGGCGCAAGGTTTCCCCCTCTGCGAAAGATTTGATCCGTCGGATGCTATGCTCAGACGTGAAGGCCAGGCTGACCCCTTCCCAAATTCTTGGTATGTTATATGTCTTCCTTCGTGGGGAGTATTAACCATGGCTATTCGCAATTCATAATCCAAGGGACTTTGAGTGTGAATCGTGATTGCTAATCGTTTTTGGTTTACAGATCATCCTTGGATTCGCCACCATACAGCTCGTCGCAAGAACGGGTACAAGCCGGAGCTTCAAAAGGCTACACAGGCGGAGCACCACGGACACGGTGCGATTGCCTCATCAGGTGAAAGGGCCTGCACAAAAGAACCTCAATCACAGGTGCCGTTGCGGTTTGCTGCTAGAGTGAATGCTGCTGATTGCGCTCGGCTCCAAATTAATGCTTGCCCGGGCGTTTCTGCTCAGGGTGTCACTTCTCAAGCTCTGAAGGGAAACGATGCCGTGCCTGCAATTTGTTTCGATTGCTTAGACAATACAGGCTTAACGCCCAACAATGCACACAAATTTGCAGCACACACATCGAGATTTGTTGGTGAAGAATTTGGGTGGACGGAGCCGCTGCAACAGAAAGGTGGCGGGATCTCTTCCTTCTCCGTAGCTCCATCTGTTGCAGTCTTTTGAAGCGACTGTAGAAAGCAGCAGCTTCAAGCATTCTTTATAGATATCCAAATTCTTCGTGGGATCTCTTCCTTCGTCCTGTAGCAGTCTTTGGAAGGGACAAGCATCCCTTTTCGACGTCCAAATACGTCGTGGTTGACAAACATGTTCAAAAAAAGAGCTTTCATGCCCTTACACATAAGCTTCAACGTATACAAACCTTTGATTTTGTAACTAGTGTGCATTGGGTTACAAACTTTTCAAATGACAAATGGTTCACTTTTTTCTTAGTTAGTAGCGGGACAAATTGAGTTGTCCATGCATGTTATGGGGTCTCAAAGGAGTTCTTTAAATGGTTGCCTAGCAAAGCTAAAAGCTTACCTTCCTTCTAGAGATGAGGGGTCATGTAATTTCGTAGAATCTCAAGTAAATCCAGAATGATTCCTTAGGGGACTTTGGTGGACATTTTGGTATCTTACATTTTGGTCAAAATTCAATGGAAAAATATTATGCATCATTCACATCTATTTCCCATGGTGCACCGTCATTTCTATGATATGATTCTTGCTTCAATCTTTGTGCTAGTAGGAGAGGATCAAATTATGATGGTACTACTCATCCATGATTCTTAATTCTAAGAATACAACTATTTTGGGTAGTTTTCTGTCTAGCCTCCTGGCATAATCGTATTTCTCCCTTAACTGACTCATCTGGAGTGATGGAGGTGGTGGATAGAAGATTTCTATAATGAGCATGAAGTATTTGGAGGTCATCTTCAGTGCTACAACCAAAGTGCCATCTTTTTCTTGAGAAGAAACGTTTCTTCATTGGCTCTCTTCCTTCTTATTAACTTGAAGTTGTCTTTTGTTGGTGTGACATATCTTCTCTTGAATTCTTGATTCCCTCTTTGGTTTCAATAGTTGCTCTACATCATCATTAGTACCGTCTTTCCATCTGTTCAAGATGCTTGATTGATACTTGATTGAGTTTTGATTACCATCCATCCTTTGTGCTTTTAACTTGGCCATGTATTTTCTTTCGTCCTTAAGAACCCTTTGAGTGTTTTCTACATTTATTTCCCAAGCTTTTGAGATAAGTTGTGCTCCAAAAAACTACTCATCTAGATATTAGATATCTAAGCTTGAACACTCTTAAGATTAAAAAGAACGAGGTATACCTTAAACCAAGAGGTGGATCTCCTCTCACAACAAAAATCATAGGTAAGTAGAATTGGTTTGTGAATAGATAAATAAAGAGAGGAGAATTTCTGACCTATGAGTCTACTTGTTGTTTAATTAGGTCATAAGGAGTGTATATCCTGTCAAGTCTAGATTCCCTTCTATTATCCAATACTTGATTGTTGCACCAATGAATTCCCCTGTAGGGGAGGAGTCTACAAGGTGTAGACTACCTTTTAGTTAGTTCTAGGCATGCATTTCTCACCCCCTGATAACTGATCCCTTCCCTAACCATTTGTCCTATGTTCTCAACCATATTGAAATCCCCTAGTACCATATGATTTTCGCCCTACTGCAAGTGACTCCCAAGTAATAACTCTTGGTTGTGACCTAATGGGGGCATAAATAGAAATTACAGTAAAGCTAATACTATTAATTTCACATTGGAGTGATAGCCAAATGTTACAAGAGTTAAGAAGAATGTTTATGACACCTTGTTTGTAAAAAAGAAAGTATTCCTATAGCTACACCTCCTCTTCCAACTTGAGGACTTGTATATAACCAACTTCTTCTCCTATCTATCTAATTGGGTCTAGACTTTTGGAGTAGATCTAGTAACTTTAACTTCTTGTAGAGCTAGAAATCTGGGAGAAAGAGTATTTACTCTCGACGAATAGGCAAGTTCATCACCTCTCCAAGGATCAATAAAACTTCTAACATTTAAATTCATAAATGAAATGGCTTTACTTAACATTCTTCTTTATGATCGTTTTTAGCCCTAGAATTAGGACTATTAACTTGAGGGACTACTCCCTTATTTTGAAACTACCTTCTTTTATTCTAGACAGTAGCAAAGTATTTGCCTTGTAGGGAAAAGTCTTTTTCTCCAATATTTAGAGCAAGAATGTCTTCTTCAGTTCCTCTTGTAAGAGTTCTATGTCCATGTCATCCTCTCTTTTAACATCATCTTCAAATTCTTTTAACGATCCTCTTTCAGGACCATATCCTCTGGACATCATGTTCTCATTTTCTTTTATCCACTCTTTAGTCTCTTTATCTACCAGCACATCAAAAGCATTTTTAAATACAAAAGATATATCTTTATCCTTACCTTTGTTCAGTAGTAGCATGAGGAGTGTGAGTTTGAGAGTTTGTCTTCCTAGGAGAGCTAGGAGGAAAAGAGGCCTGTTGAGTTTCTTTAGGGACCCATTTCTCTGTAGGAGGGGTGGGAAGGGGTAGCTATAGACTTTGTATTGGACCTCTTCAGAAGACAATTCTTGACACTATGGCTTTGCATTCCACACAAGAAGTGGGAAGGTTTTTGTACACAAGCTCTTGTTTCTTGAATATAAATCCATTCCTATTCACTATAACTAGGGTGTTTGGTAGGTCTTCAACCATAATTGGACCTACAAAGTCTATACCCCACTTTTCAAAGGGTTGGTCCATGAGAACTCTAGTTAAAGGCATATAATCATGGATGTGAGATATGGAGACTCATTGGTAAGGATCACAGTGCTTGATGAATTCGGCTACATCCGCAAAGAGCGTTGGGCCCCATAACCCAGCTTGCAACACCTTATGGGTCATAAGCTCTCTTGCAAAGTGACCGACTACAATACCTGAATGAGCTTCATCCAGAACCTCCACTAATTCATCTTCTCAAATGCAACAGCACCACATAATTCCATCTTTCCCCATTCGGTAAAGTTGTCTAGCTATTAATTGATATGGGGCTGCATCTTTGATCAATTTCCTGCTGGCCCTATCTTTGTTGAGTGCCTTGTTGTCCTGAGGGAATTCAAAGAAAGGTCCAATCTCCTATGCCCATTCTGAAACTAGAGCTAATAGGGCATCTAGAAGGTCATCTTCCACTCCTATTGCTACTTCTCCATTGGGAATTCAAGACATATTATCAGCCATGAAATGTGCACATCCCTTTCTAACAACCACTATGAAATCAAATCACTACTACACACGCATCCTATTGCGACGTTTACGTACCGACGATTAGCATCCGCTTAGTGTTAATCGTCAGTATAAAAATCGGGTGTCGTAAATCGTCGCTATATAGCGACTTTTGCTAAACGTCGCTATATAGCGACGTTAGTAAAAGTCGCTATATAGCGACACTGAGACAATATATTATAGCGACGTTTTACAGAGAGGTTTTTTTTTTTTTTTAGGCCTTAAAAATTATTTTTTTCCAATGACAAAATTTTTTAAATTTTCATACATGTTTGAGCTCATAGAGAATTAAAAAATGAGAGCATGTACATCAAGCCTTTGAAGCTCATATATTCATGTCCAAGTTTGAGATGAGAAAAATCAAATAAGAGCATTTACATCAACTGTTTCATCTTGAGCCAAGTCTAAGGCGCCAAGCAAGTCTATCTCCAACTCTATACCGAGTTGATCTCCTATATCATCATCGTACTCTAGTATCGTACGTTCACCTAAAAGTATTTGATCATCTTCTTCAATTAAGCTTAAGTGTGGTGATTGATCTTGATGATTGTTGTCTTCCTCGTCAATATCGTGATCTCCATCCTCCTCCCGTGCGATGTCATTATGCGCATCTTCCTCTTGCCTCATATGGTGATCTACATCTTCTTCGCTAGATTCATCAATTGGATCCGGCATTGGTAGTGGCATCTCCATATCCACATCTCGATCTTCAAAAATCTGCTTACTTCGTGGTGCAACTTGGATCACGTACCACCATCTTGGATCAGAACGATCCGGATGAAAAACCACCTATATTGAAGATGAAAAATCACGTGCCAAATGTCATCAATTATATATATATCAATGGACTTAAAAAACGAAAGCTTCGACTAATTAAATCATTAGTATGCACCTGCTCACAGTGCTCGGGAAGAACAAAAGTATTACTTTCATCGGTCCAATGTTTGGTGGAGTCTATTGCAAAGAGACCGTTACTATCTTTTCTCACTGTCGCATGGGGACCGTTGTAAGTAGTTCTAAACCATTTTACATCAAGAATGAAAATAGTAAATCGTCTGAAATCAATTTCATAGATGTCGCATATGGTTCCACAATAATCCAACTGTGAGGAGAGAAGATTGGTATCCGAAGCACTTGCTTGGCTATCTTGTGTGAAGTTAGCCATGACTCCACAATCATACGTGACTCTCTTTGAATCGATGCGTTCCACGCGAAAATGTCGTCCATATGACCATAATGCACTGTACTTTTTGTACTGTAAAAGAGCATCATTAAAACAATGAAGATGCACCTATTTTATAGCATATATTGCCACAAATAATTACTTAATTACGTCAAGAGATAAGAAACTTACATGCACCATACATCCAGATGATAACTCCCACTCGCGCTCGTTTATTGTCTCTCCATCACGTTCGGCTTTACGTATAGCTAGTTGTAGCCAATCAAGTGACATGCGAGTAGGGAGAAGAGCCAGATCTCGTGGATATGGTTGTGATCGCCTATACATTACTCTGAATCTCGTCCTTGCATTTATTCTTTCTGCTTTGGCCACTTCATATCTCTCAATCCACTTCTGCATCTCAGGGCTATTGAGGATACAAAACTTATTGAATTTCTCCATTTGCTCTTTGCTCATCTTTCTTTCAATCCCTTTTCCTTGGGGGACCTCGCTAATGATGCGATCATCATCCTTGTTGTGCCAAGCTTGCGGCATATCAGGATCCGTGGATGCAAGAAACTCTGTGATATATACTAATGACTCTTGCACAAGCCATCCCTCTGCCATGCTTGCTTCTGGTCTTGCTCTTTGTCTTACAAACCCCTTTAAAGTTTTCATAAACCGCTCGAGAAAAAACATCCATCGATTATGAACGGTACCTGCTATAGCCACCTCATCAACTATGTGCACAAGCAAGTGGACTTGAGTTGTCATAATGCTTGAGGGAAAGTGCTTCTCAAGCAAGCATACGGCTTCGATGGATTCCACCCTAGCCTTCTCGATGCTCGATATAGAGATCTCGTTTTGAGATATCCACCTATTTCACATGTCCATGCATATGTAAGATATTTGAGATATCCACCTATTTCACATGTCCATGAAGAAAATACATAATGCGAATTGATAGTAAGCAT
The DNA here is from genome assembly GCF_047967505.1 of Dipteris shenzhenensis. NCBI lineage: Eukaryota > Viridiplantae > Streptophyta > Polypodiopsida > Gleicheniales > Dipteridaceae > Dipteris > Dipteris shenzhenensis. The sequence goes on from NC_141599.1 coordinate 42,282,428, forward strand.
ACCTCACAATACCACAGATCTTGAATATAGCATTTCTAACATCTTCTTGTAAGCACCCTTTTATTGTAATTGGAAGAATCTATCAAAGCAACAATGAAATCATGTCAACAATATAACATAATAATAATTACGCTAATGCATCACTATTATCGGTACACTAATTCTACTTAGAATACCTGTAAGACCTTGTGCCAATCATGGGACTTGAGGCCACTAAGCTTATTGTCCTTTGAAAATGCTCCTTTCAAGCAACGCATGTACCCTGTCGGTGTTTGAAAAGAGGCAATGTCTGCCTTGATCGCTGCCTCCTCCCTCGTAGAGAGGATCCACATTGCTTTCGGGAGGACAACTTTTCCTGAAGCATGCACTTGGGGCCACAAACGAGACATCCTATTCATAGCACGCAAGTCTTCTCGCACTCCTCTCGAGTCCTTGGAACCAACCAAGTGTGCCCAAATGGTAGCCCCCACATTCTTAAAGATATGCATGGGATCCAAGAGATGATTGATTTATAACTGACCCCAATAAGGAAGCTCGTGAAAGATCGATAGCCTCTTCATACCAGGAGGAGGTTCCTCTCCATTCTCCCTCCAAGCTTGAATCCAATCACTTGCTTTCAAATATGATGGTGGTGGATCAAGCTGACCTCCACGTGCGAGATGGTCGAGCGGAAGGTATCGAGCATGACCTTCATAAACATTTTTCCTCATATGTTTGGAGTAGCGTGCAAGCGATTTTAGAGCGGGTCCACAAACAGGACAAGCATGGTACCCACTTGTAACAAGTCCTGCACGCGTGCATGTTAGTACAAGACATGCATGCAAAAGAGAGTAAAAAAAGCATAATCCCTCATTGTACATGTAAAGACATAACCACGTACCTGCGCACTCTCCATATCCTGGGTAGTCATGCATGGTCCACATCAAGATACCCCTGACCAAAATATCATTGGTATGCTTAGGAGCTCTGGAAATATCAAAGACCTGCACTCCTCTCCATAATATCTGTAACTCCTCTATCAAAGGTGCCATGTACACGTCCATGTTTTTTGCCTTGTACTTTCTTGGCACAAGTAGTGCAAGCATGAGGTGTCCCTTTTTTATTGTTAGCCATGGTGGGATATTGTAATTCACCACGACTATGGGCCATGTCGACCAAGATGTCGAGCGTAACCCGAAAGGATTCACGCCGTCCATGGCTAGCCCAAGATGTAAGTTGCGTGGCTCTCTCGCAAAGTCCAGCCACTGATTATCTATGTGCTTCCAAGCTGCACAATCTACGGGAATCCTCAATGTGTGATCAGTGGACCGATGAGATGCATGCCATGTCATCAACTCCGCTATGGATTTGCATCGAAACATGTATTGTATTCTTGCAATGATGGGAAAGTGTCTTAAGACATTTACCGGTATCCTCTCACCCTGCAAGTCATCTCTATATCGTTGTTCCCCACACTTTGGACAACTAGCCAAATCTCCATGCTCACGACGAAAGAGAATACAATCATTACGGCAAGCATGGATGGTATCATAATCCATACCCACCATTGTTAGCATCTTTTTCGCTTCATCTCTTGATGCAGGCATGGTATTTGGTGCAGGCAACATCTTTTGGAGCAACCTATGACAAAGACACTATCCAAATGATGATTCTCAAAACAAACAATATCCAAATAATGAGTCAAGTTAATGCAAGGGCTAACCTCATTAAGGCCGAGACACTTGTATCCGACCACCCATACTGTACTTGTAGATTCAAGATTGAGAGACAAGCACATAGTTTAGACATCCTAGCACCCTCGTACAATTGTGTTGATTGTAACTCTCGCATTTTCACCTCAGACTCTGACATCACGTGTACATGGGATGTAGTGCCCCTAAAAATGGAATCATGTTTTAACTTCTTTTTTTATTCCTTCTCTTTCCTCTTATTTTCTCCCTTTTTATATTTTATCTTATATCTTTTTTTTTTCTAAATTGTAAGAGAAGGGGGAAAAATAAAAGAAAACTAAGAGGGAGCTAAGGAGAGGGGACTAAGGAGAGGGGGGGTTCAATAATGGTGTGATGGCAATTGGCAGCTACAAGATGCGATACACAGGACAGAGGTGGTCGTGGCAAACTTGCAGAGCCGACAGGGGAGATAGAGGCAGCTACAACCCTCGTGGCAACATCAACACGTGGCGACCCGCGGGACTTCAAGGAGAGGCAGACTGGCCAGTCGCGGTCTGCAGCATGTCTCGCGGTGCCGTGCATAGCACTACGTAGAGCCAAGAGGTGTGCAAAGACGGTGCGATGGGGAGGAGAAATTAATAGCAGGGGGGACAGGTCTAGGGCTATTTGTTGCGCTGCTATGGGCGGCTGCCGCCAAAAGCCAATCTTAATTAAGCCTTAACTAAAGTCCAGGAAGGTCCGCGACTTATAGGCTTTAGAAAACAAGCCCTATGTGGGCGTTTGGTGGCGATGGCTCCTTTAATGGAAGGGGGCAAGACAACGTGCTCGAGGAACTCACATACCGTGCATTGTGCAACATACAGCAGAAGAGAAACAATATTGTAGCATTTAACGAGGAAAATGGAAGGACGGATCCCCTGGTTCTGCTCTTCATGGTCACGTTGATGTCGACCCATGCAACAACTTCCACATGGTGGTTCATACAGGTAGAGGATCACTGCTCTGATACCACTTGTCACAAACTGGTAGGAGGATGCACATGTGTGGAAGAATGATGCATAAATTGAGAAGCATGGCCTCCAAATGGAGTGGAAGGAGTGCCCACGTGAGTTGCTATGACCCACTACTAGAATGCTCCTGCAATCCACATACCACATATGAATGCATAATGCCTCATGCACACACTTGATGCATACCAGAGGTCACAACCTCTCATGCCTCTTAGGATCCATCCCTTGGGCATACCCCATTATTCTACCCTTAGCCTATGACACTTTATGCCTACCATTTATTAATGCATATCCATGCATTCCTACCCATTCCTATCCTAGGACCTACATGTGTGAGTGCACCATTTATTCCATATCAATCAACATATCCAATACATTATCCATATGGCATTTAGCCATTTAAACCTACCTAGCCTACCTTCTAATTATTACATTTGATCATGCTAGCCTAATACATTCTAGACTACAAAATCGTGTCATGACAAACTTAAAAACTCAATTGCCCCTTTCCCCTTATAGTGGGACCAAACCAATGGGCAACTTAAGTCCTAAGGGTATTTTGCCCCCTCTTTGGACCTAACCCCCAATTCACCCCCAAGGCATTCATCCCTAGCGGGAAGTCTAACACACTCACATCCCGAGGCCCTGCCCCTTAGGCCTCTAGGGTCCTGCCCACATTTAAGTGCAAAACTCACACCCTCGTGACATACCCCTCTCTTTTGAAACATGGTAGGTAACCTTGATTGCATCTGGATGCTACAAGGATATGCAGTACTTGAAACACATGTGCATATACCATCATGTAAGTATGTATTATCATTTGAGACAACATATATAATTGTTCAGAACCTAGGATAGCAATCCATGTAAATTGCAAAAGCCATCTCATATTGATTAGTACACTGATCATAGAAGTCCCAAGGCAGATATATTATCAGCAAGCAGTACCTTAGGTGAACATACAATGTCACCAAGTGACCTATAGATATATGAGCTTGTCTGTAACAAAGAGACAGAGGTACTACCCCTCTCTTGAGCATTAGGCAATGCTCCAGACCTACACTTTGCATGTAATGAAGAATAATTTCTGAATTTTGCCAAGTAGCGGCAGGAAACTCTACCTCTAATCTTCCTTTCCTATGTGCCAAAACCTGCTTTGGAACTAGGATCTCATCCAGCTCCTCAACCTGTGGTTGCATCTCATCAGGCATATCCTCTATCACATCACCCTTGAAAGGCTTAAAGAGACTCCCATGAAAAGCACTATGAATCCTCCAGTGATCTGATAGCTTCAACCTATAAGCTACATCACTTAACTTCTCTAAAACTTGAAAAGGCCCGTAAGATCTCATGCTGAGCTTGGGAAATAACCGGTCTTTGCTCTTTAGCCTTGCCTTTTCAAAGTGCAAAAGAACTCAATCACCCTCATTAAAGATCAATTCACGACGGTGATGATCAACTGCCTTCTTTTGCTTTGCTTGAGTCTTCTGGAGAGCATGTCTCACCTTCTTATATGCCACATCCATGCCTTCAACATATACTTTTCAGCCTCGAAAATCTTATCCTAAGTATGCAAGATAGGCATAACTTTCCTGCTCCCTTCCACTATTTCAAAAGGAGCTTTCCTAGTGGAAGTATGCACAGTAAGCAAATTCCACCAAGGGCAAATACTGCTCCCATTGTGTCTTATGTTCAGACACATGACATTTCAGCAAATCAAGAGCAGTGGAATTTTCTCTTCGAACTGCCCATTTGATTGAGAATGAAAAGAAGATGAAAATCTCAATGCAGTGTCCATATTCCCAATGAGCCCTCTCCAAAAGAGACTCGTCATGTGCGGATCTCGGTCACTCATGATAGACTGAGGCATCCCATGATATTTGAAAATGTTCTGCATGAACCACCTCGCCTTGTAATCCACTGTAATGTTCATCCTTACTGGAATGAAGTGTGCCTGCTTGTTGAACGGAGTCCAAAGACCATCCTTCCCATAGGTGTCCTAGGAAGATCAAATATGAAATCCATGGCGATGCTCTCCCACGGTGTATCTGGGACTGGCAAGGGCTGCAACAATCTAGGTGTCTTTTGCTTGTCAAACTTGACGTTCTGACAAAGGCATCCACATCCCGTCTCAAAGATGGTCAATAGAAAAAGTGCTCCACTGATTTCACCGTGGCATCAATGCCTCTATGTCTTGCATACGATGGAGCATGAGTTTCTATCATAACCTTTGACTTAACTGCTTTGTGACACAAAGGCGTCCATGCATCATAATAAAGCCATCTCTAAGAGTATAAGGTCATTCTGCTTATTATTAGATAGCTGGTCACAAATACTGTGGAAACCTGAGGCTTCCTTGACAATGCATCGGACACTACATTCTTTTTACCTTCCACATGTACTATCTGGAAGTGAAATATAGATAAGAAATTGGCCCAACGCATGTATGCTTCTCAGATAATTTCGGAAGAGTGAGGAAATATCTCAGAGACTAATGATTTTTCTGCATTGTGAAATCAGCCCCATGTAAATAATGCTTCCATGTAGCAAGCCCATGAATTACAGCCAGTAATTCCTTTTCATAAATGCCCAGATGTCTCTCATCGGCTTGCAAAATTCTACTCTCATAGGCCACTACCCATCCTTCTTACATAATGACCGCTCCAAGGCCATTCTTTCTACATGCATCAGCTTGGACATGAAAAGCTTTCCGAAGATCTAGTAGGATCAACACTGGGTCTGTGGTAAGTTTTTCTTTTAGCATCTCAAATGCTGCAATCTGATTCTCAGTCCATACGAAGGATGCCCCCTTCTTCTACATAGCATAGAGAGGTGAAGCAATCTCAGCAAAATGGCAGATGAATCGTCTGTAGTATGAGCATAAGCCCAAAAAGCTTTTTACTTCATGCACATTCTTCATCTGTGGCCAGTTGCAAATTGCTTCAATCTTAGTGGGATCCATGCACACTCCATCCTTAGAGACAATGTGTCTCAGACAATGAATCTCAGGCATAAAGAATTCGCTCATCTTTGCATTTACAATTTGTTGAGTTTTGTGAATACTATTGCCAGATGCTTTTGTTGTTATGCCTCATCTTTTGAGTACACAATCATATCATCGAAGAAAGTGCCCACAAAAGATCTATGATCATGGAAGATTCTATCCATCATTCGATTAAAAGTGGCAGGAGCATTCATAAGCCCAAATGGCATAACCAAGAACTCATACAACCCAAAGCTGATCCTGAAGGTTGTCTCGGACATATCCTCTAGACGAATCCAATATATCATCTATTCTTGGAATAGGAAATCTGTTTTTTATGGTTATCTTGTTCAATGTACGATAGTCAATGCACATTCTCCAAGAACAATCACTCTTTTGCACTAACAGAACCGGTGAACAATAAGGAGAAGAATTGGGCTGAATCAGCCCCTTCTCTAAAAGATCCTTCACTTGGCTCATGATTTCTTCTTGCTAAGTTGCAGTCACCCTAGAATACTGCTTGGCACTATATCAATTGTATGATCCTCAAGCCTCTTAGGTGGAAGTTCACCTGGCAATGAGTCCGAAAAACACTCTCCAAACTGATTAAGAAAATCTGTCAGCTCTTTATCTAGCTTTAGAGATTACAAAATGCGGATCGTGAGACTTAGTATCCTCTCATATATTAGGGATACTGTTTGGTTATCCACATACTCGAAGCATAGCTTATGAGACATTCCAAAGCTTAAAACTCATAAATATTCTATGGATCTTTGTCTTATGAAAGGTAGGGAGCTGAAGAGCTAGAATGAGAAGATGGATAATATGGACTTGTTTGATCTTGGAGAAGTTGGTGAATTTACTTGGTTGAAAACAAGACAGGAGGGGAAGATGATTCAAGCTTACCTAGATATAACTCATTCAACTAATCAATTAAGGGTGGACAAGGAGTGTCAAGTGAGGATCATAAGGTCTTGCACAATATCTAACTATTTTTCAATTTTCCTATCCATTTTTCCCTTTGGAGCTTCAACTCATTTCCCCTCATGCTTACATACTGCTAGGTCAAGAGTAGACTGCCTTCTATGGATTCTAGTATAGTTTTATGCCATATGATGATGTGTCATACAAAAGTATCGTTCCCGTTCACGTGTTCCCCCTTCTTGAAACGTTCTCGTTCCGGCATCTGGCATTCCCGGAACGTTTCCGTTCCCTGGTAACTATGGGACTCCGTGGTGTACTCAGTGTCAATGAGACATTGAATACTTGGTATTTTGATAGTGGTGCTTCTAAGGACATCACTTCTAAGAAGAGCCTTTTTGCATCTCTGCATGCACCACCCGCTAAAAAGAAGGTGAGTTGTGCTAACAATTCTTCTTATTCAGTGTGTGGAGTGGGTGACATCATACTCACCTCCACGGATGGCACATATTTCAGAATTACAGATGTTCTTCATGTGCCAGGTATAAAGAAGAATTTGCTTTTAGTGTCCTCTCTCTATCAAGGAGGATTTCAAGTCATATTTGATGATGCTACTAAGTGTGCACTCCGAGACAAAGAGAATGACTATGCTTTGATGTTGTTTGGCACTTTGTATCGGGGTCTTTTTCAGCTTGACATTTATGAGAAAAGATCCGATCTTGCACTTTCAGTGAGCACTCCCACTTCTGCGATGCAGAATGCGGAGTTATGGCATGCCAAATATGGATACATGAGCTATGGTAGCTAAATGACACTTCCAGAAGCATAATATGGTTGATGTATTGCCTCCTTTGGAGTCACCTCCTCCTCATGCATGTGAGGGATGCATCCTTGGCAAGATGCATAGACTTCCTTTTAAAGAGGATGGTGCAGTAAGAGCTACTCGCAAATTAGAGCTCATACACAATGAAGTTTGCAGTCCCATGAGGACACCTGCTTTTGGTGGTTATCTCTATTATGTTACATTCATAGATGACTATACCAATTACATGTGTGCCAATTATGTTTTGAATCAAGCTCCCATAAAGGCTTTGAAGACAATCACTCCATATAAGGCTTGGCATGGGAGAAAGCCTTTAGTGGATCACTTTAGAGTTTTTGGTTGTGTTGCATATGCCCATGTTTTTGTGGAGTTTCGACATAAGTTGTCAGATAAGGCACTTAAGTGTATCTTTGTTGGGTATAGTGCACAAAGCAAGGCTATTGTCTCTACAATCCTTCCTCTCGCAAGATTTTGTGAGTAGAGATGTTATCTTTTTAGAGAATTCAGCACATACACATGGTGAATTTACTATTCCTATAGCTTTTGGTTCCCCAGCTGAGGCTCATGCTAAAAATCAGAATTTACTGCAACCTCCTCTTGGTCCACATGCCTCGATTTAGCCACATGCTGATTTTGTTCTTCCACAGGGTGGATGATGTTGTCAAGCAAGAGATTCAAGAGATACATGCAACCAAAACAATTCCGAATTGGTTGCTACAGACTCTCAGAGAGAGTAGACTTCAGGCACCTTTGCCTGGCAGGACTCGTAGTGTAGTAAGGCATGCAGGGGGGCTCTTTCTCTTGAGACAGCTTATGCAAGTACTCTTCTTGATGAAGAAGAACCTGACTCTTTTGAAGAACGAAAATATTTTTTAATCAATTTATTCACTTTAAAATTAATACAAGTTTGAAGCTGAAAGTTTTGTAGCTGTCTATCAATTAAATGTGTACAATGTATATTTTTCTTTTTTTTGGGGCAAAATTAGGATCACGTATGATTCAGTCCCAGGGGCCAATCGATACTCCAATCATACTTCCATACCCATATGCCGTATGAGTATGGTAACGTATGGAAAAAAGTATGATACTAGGCAGTCCACTAGTGGTAATTGCTTTCTTTTTGGGCAAAGCTTGCATTTCTTGGCTGAGCAAGAAACAATCTACTATGGCTACTTCCTTGTGTGAAGCTGAGTACAAGGCAGCTTTCACAGTGACAGTTGAATGTGTTTGGTTGCGTCGTTTGTTTGATGATCTTCATCTCTTATTGGAGGGTCCTTCTCCAATTCTCACTGATAGTCAGAGTGCTATAGCAGTGGCAAAGAATCTTGTGTTTTATACTCGCACGAAGCACATCGAGGTCCATTATCATTATGTTAGAGAGAAGTTGCATGCAGGGTAGATCAATATGATCTATGTGTCGACACATGACAATGTTGCAGACATCTTCACCAAAGCTCTTCCACGTGAGAAGTTTGAGGCATTTCGCAGTGCCCTGAACTTATCTCTTTTTGGTGATTGATCACTTCCTTGTACATCACATTGGCACTGCAGGGGGTTGTTAGAATTATTGGCATATTCTAGGCAGTGGCCAATGTAATCCATAAGTGAGTTAGGGACACTTTTCCCTCACTAGAAGGTTTTTTCCCCTAACCATAGTTAGTGGGTTACTATGGTTTTGTCACTTGGACAAAACCATCTCTCACTTGTACTCACCTTATCTTTTCTATTGCACACTCAACGTTCTGCTCTGGCTCACTCTTGCTTCCTGCTCCCTCTCATTCTTTTTTTTTTTTCAAGAAAAAGACTTCTATTAAGTAAGAGAAAAAACCCGTGAGAGCAAGCTCAGAGCGGAATACATCATGAAACCATGAGGATAAATAAACCCCCTCAAAATGAGGTGGAAAACAACCAAGGCTGAGGCTGAAAGTGCCACCTCAACCCTATAAGAGTCTCAGAGAAAAAGGAGAATCCTTCCATTCCCTGAAGAAAGAAGCTCTCCTAGCTGAGGCTACACGGGAGTCTCCCTGCATGCTCGTCCATATGGCCATCAAAGTATATATGGTGTTTGTCCAAATACTAGCTAATGTGTGCAAGGGATGGAACCTAAGTTCCCTCCAATGCCTCTGTGCATCTGGCTCTCCAGATATGCCAGGCTGCTATGCTCGCCAGTATCTTCCAAGAGGTATCCACAGAGGCATGTATAGCTGCAAAAGGAAGGTGTGGTACCACATCCAAAGAACAGGACTCAACGTGATGACGTCAAATCGAAATGGCCCGAGAAGAGTCATGTCTCTCATAAAATACCTGAGGCCCAGTAAGAGAAAGCCAAGCCATTGAGCCCCATGTCATAAAGAATGGGGAGTGCACAAAGTGATTGGCTACCCCCATCTAAATCATCCTCGCCTGTCTACAATCCCATAAGCAATACTGAATCATCTCCAAAGCAAAGAGGCAACGAGGGCAAGTAGAGTCGGCTTTGAATCTGGATCTCCAAAGGTTCACTGTAATCCCACCATGGATAGAAAGCCAAAAGAAAAGAGTGATCTTTCTATTCCCGTGGGATTTTCAGAGTCTCCTATAGAAGCACCTCTGCAAATCCGCAGTGAAATCAAATGCCTCCCAAGAGGAACTCTGGAAGGTCTCCAACCTCTACTATTGAGCTGGAATCTCCTGGCATTATTGATCGTGTAGCGAAAGAAGGGGATGCTCTTCTCTCGATGCCCTGTGTCAATCCACTCCCACTCTCCAGGGTTCCATTGCAAATACCTAATGGGAACTCCCCCGTAGAGCCAAAGTTTCCAAGATAAAAGACCGACAACTCTGATAGGCTGAAAGGCAGACTCAAGCAAGATGTCCTCTGTGGACTTGAACAATTTGCCACCATCATGCACATCAAAAACCAAGGCATCCCCATATGCATCTCAAAAGGCCAAAACCTGAAGAGGAACACCCCCTCTCGTAAAAGCACCTGCCCAAGTGGAGCAAGTGAGAGGCATATTATCTGTGTCTACCCAATCCACTGGAAGGGCTACTTCAATCTGCAAGATCCTCCCTGCACTCCCTCTGAGATAGCCTGTCAACTGAGATTTAGTCTCCTCTGGAAGCCTCTGGAAAGCTTTCCATGACCCTAGAGATAAGGCAGGTCCCCTCTCCCATCTAGACTACTGCATGTAGAGTGAAGCACCAAGTGGTCTGCTAAGATCATACAATATACTATCATTCCACATGACTGTTCGCCTATCAATCTCTTCACGAGAGGAAGTGGGAATCCTTCGAAGAGTGCTCCTGAAGCTGGCCCATGCTTTCAGGATAGCAACCATGAGAGGGGACGAAGGAGACCTGAGGTGTGATGCGGTGAAGATCCATCTAACATTGCCCATCTAGTCTCCTCCTAAAGAAGGTGTGCACGTCTGTATGCTGCTAATAAAAAAAGCCTTCCACGGCTCCTGCCCTGGCATAAGTCCTCGCACCACCATCTTGCAGAGTAAAGCTCTGCACTGTAAATCTGGATCAATAATATTGAGACTCCCTTCCTGTGTAGGGAGGATGAGGGTCTCCCAAGCCACCCTAGCTAAAACATCTGCTATGCCATCAAGCCTACTCCAAAGAAAATTTCAGATCGGTCTCCTGAGTTGAAGGATGCAATCCCTAGAATGGCCAAGAGGACTTGGTTGACCACCACAACTCTAGAGGCAACGTCCAGCTTGGCTGAGCCCCAAAAAAGGAGCTCCCTCCCACTACATGGAGAAAATATCCAAGCCGACCTGGCAGCCCAAATATTTGACTGGCACACCCCTCTGAACCCAAGTGAAACCTATGTCAAGCCCCCAATCTGGAGTGTCCTCATCACTGATCCAAAAGCCATTGGATAAGAAAGGCATCGTCCAAACAAGTATCTCTGCCACAGTAGTGAAAAAGGAAGGCATCCCAAGCTGCTCTCTCTAAAGAGTGAAGTCCTCCTTCTCTACCTCCTTTTTTGTTTGACAGTAACTCAACCATGTTGAAGTCACCTCCAATCACCCATGAATCTGCAATGGGGGCCTAGGAGAGCAATCCTTCCACATAATGACACGTTCCCCTCTAATGTTGGAGACATACAGGTTAAGGAAACCAACCTTATGCCCTTCAATCAAGAGAATAATCCACTGAGCCCTAGAGGGGATAATGACTCCATGTCCAACAACTAAGGGGAGAACCGATTGTGAAACTAAAATAGAAGTGCCTCCCCTAGTGCCCAAGGCAGGCGACCAAAACGTATGGCCAGAAAGCAACTTGCATGACCTGATTTAAAACACCCATTTTATTCGTACGAATAAAAGATTATCTATACTAATAAAACCTTATTCATACGAATAAAATGTTTTCGTATGAATAACTTTAGTATATTGAAAAAGCGATGAGTTTTTTCTTCATTCTTATTCGAATAGAGCTACCTCCTCTCCACCTCTCATCCTACCAGCCAACAAACTTGTGTGTCTCTCACTTTTAGGTGATTTTTTTAAAGTGTCTTTTCCCCCTCAGTCTGGCACTCATCTCTCTCTAGGAGATCCATCGCCAATCGAGGTGAGGAGGCCGATTCGAACACTTTTGAGGATCTGTCCATTCCAAAAAGTGCTGCGGGAGAATGAAAGAGGGGGGAGACAGGAAGCAAAAGAGGGGGGAGACATGATGGGTAGAGGAGGGGGGTAGAGGAGAGGGCTGAGGCGGGGGGATAGGGAGCGGGGTAGAGGAGAGGGGGGTAGATGAGAGGGCTGAGGCAGAGGATAGGGAGCGGGGGAGAGGAGAGAGTTGAGGCGAGGGTTAGAGAGCAGGGGAGAGGTGAGGGCGAGGCGGGGGGTAGGGAGCGGGGTAGAGGAGAGCGGGGTAGAGGAAAGGGGGGTAGAGGCAGGGGGTAGGGAGCGGGGTAGAGGAGAGGGGTAGGGAGCGGGGTAGAGGGAGGGCTGAGGCAGAGGGTAGGGAGCAGGGGGAGGAGCAGGCTGAGGCGGGGGGTAGGGAGCGGGGGAGAGGAGGGGGTGGGGTAGAGGGAGGGCTGAGGCGGAGGGTAGGGATCGGGGGGAGGAGTAGGCTGAGGTGGGGCGTAGGGAGCGGGGTAGAGGAAGGGCTGAGGCGGAGGGTAGGGAGCGGGGGAGAGGAGGGGGAGAGGGCTGAGAGGCAGGGAAGGGGGGGCGGGCTGAGAGGGAGAGGAGGGGAAGGGGGAGCGCCGGGCTGAGAGGGAGAGGAGGAGGACGAAGGGAGGGGCTGAGGGAGGGGGAGGGGGAGGGGCTAAGAGGGGAGGTGGCGGGCTGAGAGGGAGAGGAGGAGGGAGGGAGGGGCTGAGGGCGAGGGAGGGGGAGGGAGGGAGGGGCTGAGGGAGAGGGGGCAGCAAGGGTTGGGGAGGAGCAGCAGCTCGAGCTGTTCTTTCTTTTATGCTCCCTCTCATTCTAACAATAGAAGAGAAGAAAACCTTTGGCATGGAAAGATGCAGCTATGAGACTTATAAGGGGAAAAGACTGTCCAAAATAAATCCAGGATTTGCAATCAGATGAAGCAAAGAGGATGGTGTAGCAACTTTACATTACAGTCAAATATTTCAAATAGAAATTGCTTTAGCTGCTTTATGAATTATTATTTGTGATCCTTGACATACAAAAATATGCATAAGCATGCGTAGCTCTTTTGACCAGACTAAACAAGTGGAAATTTGTCGAGAATCCATCTGAGTCATGATAGAGCTTGGATCATCATGATTTTGGAGTGATTACCAATCAAATTGGAATGGCATCACAACCCTTGTGGATGCTACAGAAAGATGCGTCTGATTTTATCAGTTTTTTTTTCTTTCCTTTCATTTTTAAATTATGTATCCCTAATTAATGATGAATTATAGTTTTATCATCGATTCATTTTTCTAAGCTGCTGAAAAGGATCAACTTCTTCTATCATTATTTAATTTTTGTGCTCCGTACTTTGACCATATTTTGTTCCACCTAGACTGATTGTTTCTGAGAAGTGTATGCTTTCTGCTTTTATGAAATTTGGGAAGGTCGGTGTGTTTTATGAACTGTCAACTCTGTTTAACATGTATGTTTCTGTTTTGTATGGAGGAGGATTTATAGGAAAGAACATGATAGTGGATCATCAGATTTAAATTGTCGGCCAGAATAGACTATTTTTTTTATTTTTCGACATCAAGCAGGCAAGGGCTTTGTGAACCCACGGTGTATGCTAGAGAAGTATTCTATGGGCTGTTGGTGAAAGGGGGGAATTCGCACCTGTTCCTGGATTCACAAGGGAAGAATATGTAAACGAGGCATTTGCTCGCATGACAGCTGCTGATCAGGTTGCTTTTTTCACTGCTACTCCCCCCAACATTCCACCAGAGAGTTCTGAAGTTTATGCAGTAGCTCTTGCAAATGTAGCAGAAGGTTTTGTTGCAAAGAAACCTGTCCGAATTCAGGAAGCAGACACACTGTTTTTCGAGCTTCAAGCAGCAAATGCCCCTTACGAGGTGTCGGTTGATTTTCGTGTTGTAACCGAGCCACTAGACTTTGCGTTGGAAAGAGCAATGTGTTCACTACTGCTGGGGGAGCTTGATGACTGTCGTGATTGGTTAGGTTTAGATGATAAGAATTCTCCTTACAGGGATCCAGCAATAACGGATTTTGTTTTTGCAAATTCACTTGGAATTGAGAAGGATGATTATCTACCTGGTGTATGCAAACTGCTAGAGACTTGGTTAAGGGAGGCGGTCTTTCCAAATTTCCGTGAAACTGATGAGTTGCAAGTGAAGCTTAGGGATTATTTTGATAATACTGGAGTTCTGAATTATCTGGAGCGATTGGAGAAGGGGAAGTCTCCTTTGGCAGCTGCAGCTGCAATCTTGTACAACTGGGAGCTGGTGCAGGTGCAGTTCTTGATTGCGTAAAGGCATCAACATTGGACACTTTGCGGAAAGTCTTTTCGTTGGGGAAGGTAAGGGGAAGCGTGGCCAAGGACAAAAATATTGTTGAATCAGTTCTTGATACGAAAGAGTATTCATACGATCAAGAGCACAAGGAAGGCCTCTATCACAGCCCTCAACAGAATGCTTCTAGTGATGGACGTTTAGTCGAAATCACCAGCTTCTCACTTGGAACCAACCTTTCTGGAAGCAGTTGGAGTGATAGTGCAGTTGTGGAGGGCTTTCAGAGTGTAAAACATGAAGGAGTTTCTCCAGTGTAGATTGCTTGTGCAGGGATTTTAGTTGGAGCTTTGTCTTTCTTCGGTTGGAGGATCTTCTCATCTCGTCTTGGTTCTATGAAATCGACTTCAACACCAATAATGACTACTAATTCTGCAGGTATAACGAATTCTTGGGGTATTTTGCAATGAAAAGGTGGCAGCTCTGATATTTGGGTAGTCTGTTGACCTTTTACAATATTGATGCATGGTCATCTAGGTTACATAGACTCCGTTAATGGATAAGATTTCTAATATGGATAATGCAAGAATACATCAAGCCCGTATTAAATGCCTTTTCTACTCATGCATGGACTTTGCCAAAGCACAATGGAAAAACAATAGTTATGAGTGATTGTATTTTACTTGCCTTGGAAGAATCATGTTGAGTGTTCTTGTACAGGTTCTGTCTCAGAAATTGGGCGTGAGGCTGTGCCGAAGATGGGATACCCGGCTTGCAGAGCACCTCGTCGAGGCATGGCAAGCTGCAAAAGCTAAGGCCCTTGGTGCAGACCATGCTGTTGAAAAACTAGCTGAGGTGCACATTTTAATTAAATCCCTCAAAGATTACCATCTTGATGAGTGTAGAGATCTACAAGCTTGTTTGGTTCAAAAGGTTGAACTGAACCCATACATGTTTCATCACACTCATTCTGCTTCTTCTGGTCTTAAAAGGTGCTGGATGGGCAGATGTTAAAAAGCTGGAGTGAACGTGCTAGAGACATGGCGAAAAATGGATGGTACTGGGAATATAAACTTATCAGTCTAAGCATAGAGAGTGTGACCATCAGCACAGATGGAAAAAGAGCCATTGTAGAAGCAACGCTACAGGAAGCTGCCAGTCTGTATGATAAAAAGAAGCTTGACATGACTGACTCTTACCATAGTACATACACCACTAGGTATGAGCTGTCTGCAATTGACGGTACCTGGAAGATAACTTTGGGAGTTGTTCTGCGTTCATGATCTGCAACTTTGGGAGCTGCTCTATGTTTATGATATAAGAATTTGGGAGCTGTACTGAATTTAGACCCGTTGAGACCAAGATAAACACTCAATTCACATCTAGCACTATGAAGCTTCTTTGAACAACCTGGAAGGAAGGAAAATGAGGATTTTCCATTAGGTAATAATCGATTAATTAAGCTTAAGCCATGTAAAATCTGTAGCTTTTGCAATGTTCTGACCAAAGCAGCAAAATACTTTGTGATATCTTGTGGTTCATGATTTCATCTCTCTATCGACATTCTCTTCTACTTTCTTAATTGTAACATGTTATCAAAGCTAGATTGAGGGTTGAGCTAGTATTCCAAGAGAGGATCAGTCTAAAGATTTACCTAGCGAGTATTGCTATGCAAGCTTTCTGAATTTTGCTATTATTGAGAAACGTTGTTTCCTTGGTCTGTAGGCGAAGTGAAGAGACGTCCACAATGTAAAACTCCTTGTGTAGCCAATCAAATTGCATCACAAGTTGGAGAGTACCTACTAGGTGCTAGTAGCATAAGAGGCAGTGCTACATGAGTGTCAACATAAGAGAGCACAACATAGTCTTAACAAGCTCTAAACTTCTAAACATAAACATTCGTTCAAGAATCAGCGTTGACAACGACAAAAGATAGTAGCAGATAAAACATAAAATGCAAAAGAGGTGATTACGTTAACTGCAACAAATTGTTCATAGAAACAGTGTACCAATGAGTCAACCAACAACGAATCTTAGTTCAGCGAGTGCTATCAGCCAGGAATCAATTGTCCAACCAGAATCAATAATTACAGCAGTAACAGAACAAAGCAATACGTAGACAAGCAAGATAATTCAAGATTTGTCATAAGTCACATTGGGTTGTCATGGGAGGTCGGCTCAGCGAACATAGCTCTTATGGTTGCTTCAAGTATACTCGGAGCAAGCAAATTCTGTTGATGAGGAGATCTTGGAGAGCGAGCTTGCTAATGGCACCGCTATTTTTTGGGATGCTAGTTCACATACTCTAACGTAGCGTTGAATTCATTTTGCTTTTGAGTAGGTGCACATATTATTTGGGATAAATGTAATGGCTTGTTGATTAGTGATGACTCTCGATTAGGGGGATGATTTTGAATTTACTTGGATCCAGAGGGGTGTTTTTTGTCAAATACTTGGTTGCCAGGTCAGCGAGGTTACCTCTCCTTTGCAACATTTCACTCCTATGTTGGAGAGTTTAGGAGGAAACTCCTTTCTGGAGTTTATCCATAATTAACCTTGCTTTCAAGGTGGTCGTCACAAGTTATGCTTGCCACAGTGAGATTTATTTACTCATGTTGGTGCCATTCTAGGGATTGCAGTGATCCACTCAAAAAGGCCTATCAGGAATTTTCTATATAGTGGGCTAGATGATTCGATAGAGACCAAAGTAAAGGTGGCTTGGAGACCTTGATCCGCCCCATGCAAGAATTGGGCCTCTATCATTGATTCAAACTTGCATTGCAAAGCCTTGTTATGCTTTGCCAGGATAGGAACCTTGGAAATAATTTTCTCTCCATGCATACAATCCTTTTCTCCCTCGAGGGGGCTGGATGGATAGTACTAGGTGGGATTTTACTTCAGCCCATTACAAGACTCCCTCCTCACCTCTTATGGCTGCTATCATGAAAGCTTAAGGTGGCTCCAAAAGTACTCTTCAGAGAATTGCCCCTTCCTCTCAAGAAGAGATTGATAGGAAGCCTATCATGTGGAATAACAACATACTTGATGAACATGGAAGACCACTTGGCACTCTCATTATATGCAGTGGTCTAGATGAGAGAGATTTCTCGGGCACTCGGAAGGATTTGAAAAACCTTCCATAAACTCCAACAAATAAGTCACCTTAGAGGAAGTGGAAGGAGAATTCAACAGATTGATACAACCATATCCTTGGTTTGCATGATAGGCCTCGCTATCGCTCTACTTGGCTTAGAGCCTTTACGAGGTCAGATATCCCACTTCAGGTCATAAGGCTACAACGTTGACATAGGGATGCCTTGGTTTTTTATGTTCACTTTGGGGGCAGGTTGTCCAGTCTACAGATGGGGATAACTTTGCCATGCATACATGCACACACACCCACATGCACATATGCACCTCTACGGACAAGCCCATCCACCACGCTCTCAATCATCACAAACGCACATGTACATGTATGTGCACCCGCATGTGCGCATGCACACACACATAAATGCACACACTCGCACGTGGATGCGTGTGCTAATATACATGCACATACATACATACATACATACATATACTTTTACATATACATATACATATACATGTATATGCATGTGCACATATACACGCACATACATACATACATACATACATATACATATGCATGTATATGTATGTATATGTATATGTGGAGTATTGGGTTTTGGCTTCAGGATGATAACTAGTGTTACAATTGAGAGAGTAGCTAAAGTGAAATATTGAAAGACACATGAAACCATGAACCATAAGATATCACAAAGCAACACAAAAAGTATTTTGATCACTAAAAGGATACAACTTACTAAGATGTCTCACACACTCATGTACAAGACCTTAAATAGGCAATTGAAAGAGTCCACTTATCCTACACTAAGCCTTACATCCAAGGACGTGATTACAACCAATTGTGTCATACTACCCACATGTGTCACAAGCCTACCACACAACTAGAACCTTAGGCAACCCACTCTACTACTAATATCACATGCTATGATCATCTATTTGTGAACACTCTCTTTTGATCTAGCATCCACATCACGCAGGGTGTGCTTTGACCAAGAAATCATTAAGGACTCACTTAGAATTTTTTGATCACAAAGAAGTGCTAAACCCACATAGACTACAATATACTTTGAGCATGATTCGTTTCATGGTTGGATGCAATATCTTTTATGATTAAGCTTCTCATCTCACAACTTCTTGTGGCAATATGTTTAAGTCACTTGCAATAGTACCAGCTACTACTACTAATATCGCATGCTATGATCATCTATTTGTGAACACTCTCTTTTGATCTAGCATCCACATCATGCAGGGTGTGCTTTGACCAGGAAATCATTAAGGACTCACTTAGAATTTTTTGATCACAAAGAAGTGCTAAACCCACATAGACTACAATATACTTTCAGCATTGGCAAGATTGGTTTCATGGTTGGATGCAATATCTTTATGATTAGGCTTCTCATCTCACAACTTCTTGCGGCAATATGTTCAAGTCGCTTGCAATAGTACCAAATATGAGGCTTATTCACAAAAAGAGCATGCTCAATAGAACATTTTCTTTCTTCATCCTTTGAAGATATTACATGTTGCTACCTTTCTTTGTCATTTTCCTTCCTTGAAGCGATTCATGTCTTGTTCAAAATAAAGGCAACAACAACACCACTAAGAGTTAAAGTAGATAGATTTGCAAGAGCAAGATACACATGCTTCATATCATGCATGCTGGCGAGAAGAACAAACACAAGTTCTTTGTTACTTACGTTACCCTTGCGCAAGCAAACTATTCCAACAAGACACAAACGTTTCCAATATGTTTGGCCATTTTTACACGTTCATTCATCTTGAGGCAATATACATTCTTCTAAAGAAACAATTGAGAAGTAGCATTTAATTCACCAAATAGATGTCGATGACGTTCCCAAGTTTCATGTGAAGAACCTTCCGAAGCCACTTGATCTATTTGAGAATCTGTCAAGTCTTCAAGTCAATGAGCAAATCGCTTCTTGTCAACTCTGAATACTATCTCCCACATATCTGTCTCAATCAATCCCATCTTTCTCTTGATAGACCATGCATAGTACTTTGTTCCCTCAAACCGATCCTTCTTGTCAAAAAACTTTCCCTTGGTAGCCATGAGCGTTGACCACTAATCACAAACATGATGGTTGTAATTGAAATCATCATCACACACAAAAGGAACACAAGGCTTCACTTAGGAGAGTAATATTTGTTATGCTTTTAGCACATAGGAATATAAAATAGGACTTTGCAATTGACTTGATAATAAATCCTTGAAAAGAAAGGGAGGGGAGCCTTAAGGGCATAAGATAATGGCCACAAGTAAATTATGTGTGAATCAATTACAACCCTTAGCCAAACAGGTGCTACGTGTCAACGATTGAGAGTATACGTGCAATAAAAAGAACTTGTAAATTCTCCAAGGGCATATAATTATAGTAGCACAGAAAAGCTCCAGCACAGACAACACATAGTAGGAAGAACAGGTATGGCTATGAACAGAGGAGAGGGTATGGATGTTCAACTTGATACAGAGCAGGTCAATATCTAGTGAGCAAATGAATCAATGACTACCACAAATTGATAGTCCCCCCTGACAATTGCTCTTAAAATTGGAGAGTCGACAAACAATAGGAGTCGAGCAACATCTCATCTCTGAAACATTCATCGGCATCTTATTGACACACAACAAGACATTGGAAAAGACCACAGCAAATTCCAACATGTCATATGAAAGAAAAATATGTAAAAGGAAATGTCTAACTTTGGCTCCATCAAGGTAAGTCTTGGCAAAAGACTCATCACATTTCCTTCTTTTTTTAATTTGCATGAGACCATTGATATCCACATCATTTAGGCGCAGAGCTCAAATTAATATTCCTCCATACAATATCCACATTTCCTTCTTTTTTAATTTGCATGAGACTATTGATATCCACATAATTAAGGCTTGCAAAGCTCAAATTAATCTTTCTCCATACAATATCTCATACACCAAGGAGATATGAAAATTTGATAGTTTATCTATCATTCTCATTTATGCATGAAGCGTATAAAAGGCAATAAAAATAAATAATTGTAATTTTTTGTACTATCTTTATCCCTTGATTGTTCTCTATTGATCTGAAACATTAAAAAAAATGTGCATTAAAAAAATAAATCCAATTTATGCTATCTGCTCTCTTTCTATGAGAGGCCAACAAGCTTGGGAATTCAAATTTTTTGACCTCAATGCCTTGAGATATCTTGCTCAATGCCATCAAATGTACACTTTAAAGTGCTTTCCACTGTAAAGCCTCACATCCCTCACTTTGTGCTTTGATATTATGGAACATGCGTTCGGGGGAAATCCACTTAAGGTCATCATTATTTTCTTATAGTTGCAAAGCTACAAGTCACCAAGTGTCATAATGTACCTTGAAGTAACTATAATCCTTTTCCTTGGACTTTGAGTGGAGAGATGTATTCAAACGACAAATACTAACTCAATCTATCCTTGATGTCAATCCCATCCATCTTGATCACAAAAGTAACCCTCCATCACATCCTACAAAATTTAGCTTTTGATGTTCTCACCTTCCATCTTATCTTGTAAAATCTCACCATAGCTTAGTGCATTTTTTAGTATGAAGACATCATTTTGGGTATGCAATTTGAATCATCTTCAACTTTATTTTTTAACAAGGAATCCAAATTATAATAAGATATCCATATATTCTTTGATTATGTCAAGAACATTCTCAATTTTGTTGTACATTCATTGAAGTATATAAGTTAAAGATATTACGTTAAATGTAAAGAAAAGGATAAACTAAATGTTGTAGTAATAAGACGTTTCTCTTGGAAAAGAAAAAGAGTAATGCATTGCCTTCTAGGGTCAAGAGCAATTTGGCTAACTATCAACATGATTCTTATGAGTGGTACACCTCCTAATATCCTTCCCCACACTATAGCATTAAAACAAATTTGGACTCATGCTTAATAAATGCTATGCTCATATATGATTATCTCTTAAAAATTGTTTTAGATTATGAATATGTGCCTTATTAATAAACCTCTTAAGAGAATGTATCAATGTTACTCTTTCGAAAAGTAGACATAAAATAACTAAATTTAGTTGAAGAGTAGCTAAAAGAAAATAGAAAAAAATAAAGACAGGAGACAAAGTTGGACACACATAGAGAAGAGTCCAAGTTGTAGAGCATGTATTTTCTTACATCATGCCCAATTTTGCCACCTCCTCCTCCCTCGACACAATTAAAGTTCCACCACCCACACAACAGTTGCCTCTCCTCTCCTATACCTGCTTTGCCTTCTCCAGTAGCTACTCTAGCCCTATGCTATCCCCTATAGCTAGCCTTTAGTCCCTCTCAGCTCCCTCCCTCCCTCTTAGCCCTCTCTCCCCTTCTTAGCCCTCCCTCTCCCCTTTTTAGCCCTTCCCCTCCCCTCTTCCTTAGACTTCCTATAGATATTCTAGCTCTAGCCCCTCCCTATTCCCCTTCTCAATACCTCTCCCCCTCATAGCCCCTCTTATCCCTTCCCCTTTGCTCCTTCCTAATGTTCCCTTAGACTCTCTAGCTCTAGCCCCTCTCTAAGTAATGGATGGATTTTTCAACAACTTAAATCGGCCATCCACTCTCAATAAATGCTGACCCATTAAGTCAATCCTTGCCCACTTCCATTGGCCAAAAGAGAGTTTATTTTCTCAATGATGAGTTGTTGTAGCTACAAAAGGATGTGGAGTTTAAGAGCTCCACCACCCTCTTTGCATGCATTCATAGGTACCACTCTTCCATATCACGAGCTAGGGACTAGCTGCTTGTGGCTTTACCTTCATACCTCATCCCAAGCTTTTTAAATATTCAATTGCTGAGATTAGATTGCTTTCAAGTGGCCGTTGACTCTCATGGATTCCTGAGCATAGTGCTCAAGGCTAGCCCCTAGCACTTGGTTTCTAGAAATATTCTTCAAGCCCTTTTTTACCTTGTAGAGGAGGATAGATAGGCAACATCACTTTTCAAACAATTGTTAGGTTTGCGTGACGTGTATTTCCTAGAGTCATGGTCATTTTTAGACGCCCTTATATTTTTGATGACCACATCATGCCGTAGCATCTAGATTGCTCTCTTTTTCATTAGAGTTGAGATTGTGGGCAAGCAATATTAGTGTTGGATATATAGGACCTTTGAGCATTTTAGTAGAGATTGCCCAAAGAAGAAGAAAAGGACCAAGAGATTGTCTAGGGCTTTCCCTCCTCATCCTTCATAGAGTGTTCCTTTGGCACCTCCTTCCAATCCAACACTTGTTACACATTTCGCACATGCCACTCAGTGCTGGGGGGTTGTGGTTTTGCTCCTCCACCACTTATAGATCAGGAGGGCCCTTCTCTTGCATCAAAGCCCACTGAGATTGGGGCTAATGATATTCTAAATTTGGTCAAGGCTGCTGATGCCCATGACCCTCTTTAGGTTACAGAAAGTTATGCCCTAGACTTAGCTTTAAACAAGGCTGATGATGATGTTCTTGTAAATCCTCTTCAAGGTCATAGTATTCCATTTGAGTAGCCCCCTTCTGCTTTGATTCTCCCATCTCCCTTCATTGATTCAAGGAAGGAAGTGGCTCCTATCTCCTCATCTCTTTTTGCAAGTAGAGATTTTATGCACTCTAGCATCGTGCTTTGCTTAGAGGGAACTTGTTATCTCCTCTTAGTTGATTTTGGAGGGGTGGAGTTTATACCTTCTACCTTTGGTGATGTAGTCCTTGGTTTTCTATCAACAAGGCATCATGTTCAGGGGATTCGTTACCTTGTGGATTTCCCTCCTCTCCATTACTCTAGGAGATCTTCTACTCAGAAGGGAGTTGTTTTTTTAACAAGGTTGGGTAAGGTTTTATAGCCTACTTCCTCCCACTGATGAGGATTGCTAGCTGGAATATTCAAGGCCTTGGTGGTGTACCACATCACCACCAAAGGCAACTGATTCCTAGTCACCTCATCCATAGGTGTCATTCGGGGAGGATATATTGACATCCTTTATTTAAGAACACAAGTTGGAAGCTAGACATCATGCACAATCAAGTAAATTTCTTCCTAGTCATACCTTTTGATCACTTGCTTTGGGCACTAGGGGAGGACCTTGCATTTTAGTTTTAGATTAATTTCTACCTCCCTCATCGTTGGACATGGTATCATTACACCCTCTAGAGAACATCGGATCATATAGTTGATTGGGGAATGCAAGATTGGTCTTCTCAACCTTTATGCCCCCAACAATAAAAGGGAGCATGTTCTTTTATGGAAGGAACTTCTATCTTGGGCTCCCATTGCTGACTCAAGAATGATTGGAGGTGACCAACATGGTGGAGTTTCCCTCATTTAAAAGGCGTGAAAAGAAGGTGGCATTAACCTAGTGGAGAGGGTAGCTCAGGATGCCTTGCTTTTCTAGCTCAATGGTAGATATTCTTGGATAAATGATACCTTTTATACTTTACCTCATTTACACATAATATTGTGGTTGAATAGGAATTGCATGTGTCCATAAATGCATGGATAGATAGATTTTATGTTGATTAGTGGGGTTTAGACAGAGGTGGCTCAGTATGATTACACAAGGGTTTTCTACCTCAGATCACTTGTCGATGGCAGTTATGATGATTTTTGAGCCTCATTTTAGAGGTTTCTCTGCCAATCTTAGGATTCCACATGCCTTATATTCAAAAGAGGGCCACATAGGGGATTTTTGTAGAGGCATTTTCATAGGTTGGAGTGCTACTCCTTCACATGTGGTAGCATCCCTCTTTGGTATTGGTGATTTCGATCATACCATCACTAGTACCCAAATGTAGGAGATACTCAAACAGCAGATTGGCCTTAGAAGTAGCTGACAGCCCTACAAAGGGAAGAGTAGAAAGTGCCTACAAATGCTTGGATTCAAGAGCACATTGCAGTAGCAAGAACTCATCTATAGGTTTTGTTAGATCAAAGACTAGAGTATGCCTTTCATGCATGGGAGTCCTCTCAAATTAAGATGGGAGAAAAATTCAATAACACTTCTTCTCTATTCTTGGCCCAAGAGACAGTAGGGGAAGTGTTTCTCAACTTATTCACTCCAATGGGACCTTACAGTAAGATCTTGATGCTATCCTACACATAGCTACAGTTTCTTATGCCTCCCTTCTTTTAGTAGATCCTAACACACCTGCTAGAGATGATGTCAGATATAGAGTTTGGTAAGGTGTTCTAAGATTGGAGAAACTAGACTTGAGAGTCTCTTTTGATGCACCTTTCATCGATTTGGAATTTAGGACTACACTTTTGCCCTCCTGAAGGACAAGTGCACGGGCTTGACACCCTCCTTTATTGCTTTTTGGGACATGATTGGGGACCATGTTACCTTAGTCTTGCATGGTGTTTGGGACTCTAGTACTATGCCTAATTGAATTAGAGAGGGTCTCATTCATCTTATCCCAAAGGGGGGTTGCAAAATTTTGATATCTCAATGGGGATGGATCATACTCTTGAGCAACTTTATAAAATACTAATCCCTTTTTATAACATCTCCTCATTTTGGGAGACTTGGAATTTGGTTATGCAAAGTGGTCAAAGGCTTGCCATTCTACTCTTGGATTTTGAGAGATCTTATGATAGAGTAGATTCGGGTTTTTGGAGGATACCCTTCTATGCTTTGGATTTTCAGATTCTTGGATCAGATGGGTTTCTTCTTTGTACATATTATCCCACAGCTAGGTGCTTATCAAAGGGACAGTGGAGAGAGACTTGAAATTTCTAAATCAATCTGGCAAGGATTCCCTCTCACCCCGTTTTTATATTTATTTGTAACTAACACAATGGACATCTTCTTGAGATCTCATGCAGACACTATTGGTCTAAGACTTCCCCCTAAGATGTTGGAAACAAAATCATGATTTACCTACTTACAAGTAGGAGTCAACTTTGAGGATGTTGGTAAATTTTTATGTTATAGATTGATCATTTTCCATAGGGGAAGAACATAATGTAGTAGGTTACTAAATGGTAAGCATGCATTTTTCAAAGGCAATACTAACAGCATGAGGAAATAAACATTTGACTTATTATCACAAGGGAAAAAAAACATTGTTGGGAGTGGAGTGCTTCCCATTTTTCTTAGGGTCCTTCATAGGGGTGAGGTAGCACTTTTAGCCTCAACCTTGGATTTTTTCTAGCTTCTTGCTAAGATTTATTTTCCCTCTTAGGGTGTTTGATTTCTCATAGTTTGCATGATTTATTTTTCCCATGAGCTTTGCTCTTGGAGTTTCATTCATACTTAATAGAACTCGTTAAAAAAAAGAAAAACATTGTCATGTTCTCAAAGTAACGTCATAATATCCATAATTTATTTCAACATTTACATATCAATAAAATGTGTTAGTTTCTTTGTAGTTATATTTACTATTGCCAGTTGTTTTATGAGACCATGATGATTTACACGCTTCTAGTATGAGGTCCATGGCTTCTCATCTAATAAGGAAGTAGGACACACATGGAATGGATAAGTATTTAGTGAATTTAATAAGGAAGTGGAACATGCATGGCATGGATAAGTATTCATATTGAAAGCAAGAGGCACACTATTTAGGTGTACCAAGCATGGATGTAGAAAAAGCTACATGGTTTATAATGGTATGGACACTTCAAATACTGAAAGTTTGACAAGAAAAATGTGACCGCATGTTAGAATCAGATGAGAAAGACACTTGGAATGCATCTAGTAGCTAAACATGCAACAAAGACCAATGATATTAAACACATGGAGCAATAAATTGCAATTGTGTTGTCCTATTTCGTGACAAGGATATTTTTGGACTAAAGAGCCGATAGATTTGTATGAAAAATATCATTTACATTATGGAATGCAAAGTCAAACACTTTGACCATGAGTCCACCTTTCATTCTTCTTATCATTTGTCAATATTTTATAGCAAAATATGACCTTAATATTGTTTTATAATAGATTATTCAAATGGTGAAAAGGAATACAATTACTTTACTTTTATGCTTGATAAGGATAGGCCTCTATTTTGTACTAGTTCTACAATGCCCTCTTTGGAGCTTACAAGGCAATCAATGTACTAACCATTGCTTTAGAAATCAACTCAAAGCTAGCAACCACAACAAGCACTCAAAATACATGCATGAAGAGAAATAAAGGGTATGAACTAATAAGACCAAGGGTCTAGAGAGGTTAATTAAGCCCAAAGATCAACAAAACTTAGCATAAGTGAGTTACAAGGCAATTGCATATTATGAGCACTTCACGATCCAAAATTTTCAAGATCTCTTTGGAGTTGGGAGAGCCCTAGCAACATCTAGAGGTTGGGAGGATGTAAGGAGTGGAGGGATGAGAAACAAGTCTATAGAGTCTAAACACATTGGTAAGGATTTCTTACATGATGTCGATACGGTGGTTCAGCTCAAAGATAGGAGCTACAAGATGATCATCCATTTTGACAAGAACTCACAAGATCATGAAAGTAAGGGTCTTGCATATTGCTACACTATTAAATAACACTACTCTTCTTTAGAGTCACCTTCCTGTAGGACCTCAATGACAATTGCATCCCCTCGATTGAGCTCCTCAAAATTCCTTAGACCATACATATGTTCACATCAACATCCTCCATATTTTCTTGTGTCCACTATTTAGGAGCTATTTAGTCTCCTTTTCTAAAAGAGCCTCAAGGAATTCTTAGAGACAAAGGGGGGTGAAGGTTGTTCATTTTTCTTGTCCCTCAACAATTTAGAGCTGGCTGGGGTGACCTCATCTTTGAGTGGAGATCAATAGGTGTCTTAGATTTCTTAGGAACCCACTTTTCTTTGGAAGGCCAAAGGGTTTTAGGAGATGCAGTAGGAGGCTTGGGCTTACCTCTTTTTTAAGGATAGTATTTAACGATTGTGGCTAGATAGACCACAAATAGTATGTTGAGCATGGTGAATGGTTTCTAGCTTTTGATCATGGTGGGTGGTTTGCAATTGAGCATGGTGAGAGGTCTCTAGTTTTTGAGCTCCTCTTTATTGCCCTAAGTCTTGGGAGAACTCTGTCATACCCTTTCTGAGAGAGCATTGACCACCTTTCTTCCTTCTCTCTCCTTATCTCTTGAGTTCTCTCTAAAACTCTCCTCTGTCCCCAATGCCTACCATGTGGACTGCCAAGTTTCCTTAATAGGACCTTACCTTTTAACCTTGCTTGGCCATCCCTCTTTAATGCTAGGTATGATTATTCCTAGACTTTAACCTTTGTGTCCACCATAATACTATCAAGCCCTCTTGGTTTCCGTCCTCCTATCATGACCTGGATATTATGGTTGACATAGCATTCCCTTCCCCTTAAGAATGGTTTATGTCCTTGAAAACAAAATTGGAAACCCTCCTTTGTAGATTTCTTACCCTTTCCCAATATGAACTCTCTTCAGGTCTATCCTTCCAATTAACCAGACATTTTTTTGATATTGTATGTCGTATTCATTAAACTTCTTTTTTACTGTCTATCTAAAATTCTTTTTGGTTCATGTGGTAAAGTAGCAAGTTCAATGAGTTCACTAGGACTTCATTTCCAATGAGATTATCACCATCTCCTAATTTAAGCAAGTTCTCCAATTCTCATAAGTATTGTGAATGGTCCACAATACCTAGGAGACAACTTTTGACATTTACCTATCTTTAGGGATTTTGAAGATTCAGGTACCCTGAGGTAGACTTTCTCATTTACTACAAACTCCAAGCTTATACGGTGGGGGTTTGTATAACTTCTTGCTCTATCTTGAGCCTTTCTAATGCTATCTTTAACTAATTTAAGCATTTTATTAATATATTCAAGAAAGTATTTGGCCGCTTGAACCTCCTCTTTTTGAAGTCCCATTGCAATCGGGGCTCCACGTTGAAATCCATACATCATCATGAATGGACTAAAACCTGTAGCTGAATGTTTGGCACTCTTATATGCAAGTTCTAATACGGGCAAATATTTTTCCCAATTAGTTTGTTGTTTACTTACATATGCTTGAAGCATATCCTTAATGACCTCATTGACCCTTTTAGTTTGACCATCACTCTATGGATGATCCGCAATGCTCATATTCAAAGAAGTTCCCAACCTCAAAAACACAGCCCTCCAAAATAGGCTCTTAAATTTTCTATCCCGATCACCAGCAATACTGGCTAGTAACCCACATAATTTAAAAATATGTCACATGAATATCCTAGCTAATTTTGGAGTTTTAACCTCTTAATTGGTTGGAATAAAGTGATCCATCTTGGTCAATTGATCCACAATTGCCCACACAAAGTCGTGCTCCCTCTATGTCCTAGGTAATCCAAAAATAAAGTGCATGGAGATGCTTTCCCATTTGCCGACAGATGGAATCTCCAATGGGTGTAGGAGACTTCCTACCTTAAGGAGTTAAGCCTTATTGACCTAGCATTTTTGGCACTTTAATACATAGTCTTGGATGTCCTTATCTATTCCATGCCAAAAGAATTGTCTCTTCAGAAGCGCATACATCTTCTGAATTCCCAAGTGTCCAACACTTGGACTATCATGACACTCAAAAAGGATATGGCACCTAATGCCATTATTATCCAGGACACATACTCTACCCTTGTAGAGTAGGTAGCCATCTTCAATGGCATTTTTTTTCCATTTAATTCCTTTATCATCACCAACCTATGGTGTGTCGGGCCCAAAACAGGCCAAAACTGAATTCATGACAAAAACATCATTTTTTTAATTTTTATCGGAATATGGTCATGTTGGTACTCAAAATGACCGGAATTCGACGAGGAATCCAAATATGAGGTCAAACTTGTCAAATTATACACTTTTAAAATGAACATATCTCCCATAGTTCCTCCCTTCCCCTTTGCATTTAGTAGATGAACATAACTTTCACATTCCTCATCCTCTCTCTCCTTTTACACTCCTCTTTGCATACCTTATAAGTTCCCCCTCTACGTTCTCCACTATGATAACAAATATATGTTCCAACTCCCCTCCCCTCCCTTCTCCATGCCACCTTACCCATGTGCCCATCCCTCCCTCTTTCCTTTATCTCCCCTCCCCCCCCTCTCTCGTCTTAACTCTTGTGTCATTCTTTGCTCCTTTTGGCCAACTGGCCTTCCAGGGCACTAGGCAGCCCTTTCGACATCTAAACACTTGCTTTCCGTACGGAGATTCTTGTTTTTCTTTGGCGTTTCCTACTCTTTAAGAGCCCAGGGAAGCCATAGGCCTTTCGGCGTTTCCTGCTCTTTAAGAGCACTGGGCAGCCATAGGCCCTTCTTTTTGATTCTGAGATTGATTATTCCATACATGCATTTTTCATGCCACCGCTATGCAATAATCCTCTTGCTATGATCAACCCACTTGAGTCTTTCGATCTATTGCCTTTTTTTTTTTTTTTCAAAGAAAGGAGCCTTCTATTAATGCTTGAAAGATTTCATACAAGACAGGAGCCCCGAAGGTGCTGAGTATCGAAAAAACCAAAAAAGACTGAAAGAAAGAAACCGGCATGTTCCAAAGAAACCCAGCTCACTGCCTAGGAGACCTAAGGAAGTGGGGCTAATAGCCAAGTGGGGGACTATACAACCAGCGAATCCCTCGCGGGGTGGAGATGTAGAAAACTCTTGTAGGCCAAGCCTTGCAAAAATGAGCACGCCTCTCGATAGTCACCCTGGAGCTTGGAGTCCCACGCTCCCAGGTTGACCGTAGAGTGTATATGATATCCTGCCAGATGGCAACTAGGGTACAAGGGTCTAAGTCACGCCTCAGTGAAAGCTCCTCAATTAGTTGGATCCCTCTTCTTAACCACTTTCCATATTTCAAAAAAGTGAGGATCAAACTCACATTTTCCTTTTAGAGACTCTAGGAAATCATTCTAAAATTGAGTAAAACTCAATTCATTAACATTTGGCATTTGCCTTAGGGAATCTACTACCACATTGAACTTCCCCTTCCATTATGTCAATTGGATATCAAACTCTTGTATTATTTTAGCCCATCTACCTTTTCTACCTTAAGCTCTGGCTGATTGCAAATCCACTTAATGCTTTCTTGATCAAAAATGATTTTGAATTTGGCACCATACAAATAGTGCCTCCATTTCTTTAAAGAATAGGCTATAGCAGACAGTTCCTTCTCATATGCTGAGTAATTTCGTTGGGCATGGTCTAACTTTTTGCTTTCAAAAGCCACTAGTTGATCCTTTTGTAATAATACCACCCCAATAGCAAAATTATTGGTGTATGTTTTAACCACAAATTGTCCATTAGGATCCACTCCCTTTAAAACAGTAGCAAATGCTATAGCTAGCTTTAACTTCTCAAAGCTATTCTTTTGAGGTTCATCCCATATGAAGGTACCTTCCTTTCCCTTAAGCTAGTCCATCATTGGAACAACAATTTTAGCATAGTCTTGGATGTGAATCTCCTATAAAATACAGAGACCTAAGAATGTTTGCAATTCTTGTCGGTTTGTAGGATGTTGCTATTCCAATATGGCCCTTAGGCTAGCCTTCTTTGGATATAATATGTCCCAAGTACTTCACTTCTTTTGCAAAGAATTCACATTTGGATTCAAGAGAATTATCGCTAAGCAATTCGAATACTTTCCTCAAATGTTCCAAATGCTTTTTCCTCATTTTACTATAGATTAGGATATCATCTAAAATACTATAGCAAATTTTCCTAAATATGGCCTCAAGACACTATTCATAAGTGTCATAAAAGTTGCTAGAGCATTTGTTAAACTTTAAACTGATAATGCCCGTACCTAGTACAAAATGATGTCTTAGGGACATCCTCTTCCCTAATTTGCACTTAGTGAAATCCTAATTTTAAGTCAATTTTAGTAAAATATTTTGCCCTTTGAAATTGATCAAAGATCTCATCAATGCAAGGCATAAGGTATTATTTTTTATTGTGATTTTATTCAAGGCTTATAATCCATACATAAATGCATAGTGCCATATTTTTCCTTTACCAATAAAACTAGTGATGACTATGGTGAATTACTAGGTTAAATTTGGCCCTTCCTAAGGTATTCAATTAATTCTCTTTCAACCTCACGTTATTTTGTTTGACTAATTCTATAGGGTGGTTTACAAACAGGGGTAGATCCAAGAATTATGTCGATTTTATGATCTACATCTCTCTCAGGAGGTAAACCATCAGGCAAGTCCCTCGAAAAAACATCTTTAAATTGAACCCATTAAATCACTAAACGAAGGTTTATACTTTTTAATCACATCAATAGAAAATTTATTCTTTTCAGATGCAGCAGAAATAAAATCACCAACAAAAGAAAGTTCACAGAGATATACCTCGCATTGTTGTTGTTGTAAAAGTCATTCCAATTCCATTGAACAAATAAGGGGGTACTTGGGCACATCATGTTGTCCCTGAATCTGGAAGACTCTACCATTTTTTTCAAACATAATGGAGTTATTCATATAACTCCACTGTAATCTATGTTCCCAAGACTATACAACCATTCTCAACTAAGAACATTTGCTCGATTGAGATGCATAATTTGGAAATCCAAAGCATCTTGATAACCTTGGAATTCCACCTCTACACCATGAATCATGGTGTCCTGACTCCCAAACCATTTTATCACTACCCTTTGCTAGAGAGACCACATATTTATGAGCACTTAGACTCCCAAACCCTTTTATCACTACCCTTTGCTAGAGAGACCACATATTTATGGGCGCTTAGACTCTTTGGAAACTTTAATTTCTTAACTAGCGAGTAGGTTCTTGACATAAGTTCTTTATAATTAATGAAGTCTAGCAATGCATATGGTTTGTTGAGTTGTTTTAGGGAGGGAAATCCCTGGTGTTAGTTTGAGGCAACTCCTTATGTTATCACTAGAGTGTAGAAAACTCTTAGCTTTAATCTTAGTTTCCCAAAGGGGTGTTGAGCCTCAGATTGTTACAATGTAGCCACAAGTGGTGGATATGGGTGCTTTAGTAGAGATAAAAATTCTCTCTCAAGGAGTTTTATTAGAGAGTGTTTCTAGCTCTACTTCCATCGGAGCCTTACCTTTTGCCTTTAAATGAGTAACAGCCCCTACTAAAGAATCTTGGGTACCATGATCAACTACCCATTCCACTTTAATTGATTGTACAAGTGAGTGGAAGTTGAAGAGTTAGTAGGGGGATTTTGGTTAGCATGTGTTACTCGTCGCTGAGCAATGCTCAATGACATGGCTTTATTCATGAAAATGGCCACACAAGGGTACATAGTCCATTGGCTTTCTAGAATTGGGAAAAACTTGGTGATGTGTCAAGAGCCCTAAATGTATGGCCTTATTCATGACAAGATCACACAATGGTACATAGTCCATTTGCTTTCTAGCATTGGGGAAAAATCTTGTAGTATGTCTAGGCTCTGACATCTGTAGCAAATTAGTGCTCTATTGGATGTTGAGTTGCCTATGGAAAATCTGCCATTACATTACTTGATGGCATTTCACTAGTGGTTCCCACATTTCTTGCCATTCTAGGATTGAATAAGAAATTTTGCACCTCATCGGTCCCCATTCACACAGGTGCTACCTACAATACACTTGCAGCATTGGCATTGGAGCTTATAGAATCCCAACTATTGGAGGAGCAACAGCTTGTACATTGGGAGGGTTGGCCTAAACTCTTCAATAATTGGCAGTGTCATGATTTGTCATATGGCAAATGTTACAAAATCATTGATTGCCTATCTCAAGAGTGGGACACTTTGTCTAATAATGTCCATAACCCTTGCATTTGAAACTCCGTAAGTTGGCATGCTCATTTTTTTAATGATCTTTGCTAGCTTGGCTTTTAGTCTAGTTGAGTTGTGATTCATTCATCTATCTAATCAATGAGCTAATGCCTCCTCCTTTGCCTCTATAGTGGCGTTTAAGTTAGAAAGTACTTAGTTGAGTACGGTATTGATGGTAAGGCATGTTATGCTGTGATGGTGGGTAGTTATTACCATAAGATTTCAAGACACCAAACCCATTCCAAACATATTCATGGTAGCATGACTTGAGCCATAGTTACTAGCCAATGGAGCTACCACCCTTGTTATAGACATAAGTGGATGAATCCCTATGTTCCAAGTATCAAAAGCTCATGTCATCTTTCTCAACTTTAAATATTGCCACTAGGACATGTATCCTCAAACCTTGTTGGACCTCACAACATGAGCTGAATGTGAATAAGACTACAGCCCAAACTCTTAGCCATAGTCGGTTGTATTGAAGTTGAATGCTACATCTGCACGAAAATGCCATAATCTTCATCCCTGTGACATATGTTTGTGATCAACTCATAAGCCAACATTAGGACATGAGAGATAATTCCTCTCTAACCCAATCTACATATCCAATAGGTTTGAACACTTCTAGAAAGGCCATCCTCATTGCATCCGAATTGGGCAGAATGTCCAAGTGCAAACTGGGTATGCAAGTCTCAATAGCAAAGCCATGAAGGGTGGTAGGAAACACTCAAAGTTTAGTTGTTGCATTGGCTACTTGATTGTTTGCTATCAGCATGGTATAGAATCAATTAAGGTATCCATCATGTCCTCCCCATAGCCCTTAAAGATATTGTGTTGTCGAATAGTTGAATTTTTATTTGCCATGGTTGACACTAAAGTAGAAATTGTGGAGGAAATTCTAGAAATTGGGACAAAAGCTACCACCATCTAGCTTCAGATGGTTGGTTCAAGGTGGGTTGGAATAAAACGTGACTATTATTAACCTCTAGGGATTCCTATAGGGTCTTCCATCTTTCTAGCCCTAAACTCTAGTTTGGGGAGGGAACCTTGTTCTTGCTACCTTCATCCCTTCAATGTTCTCGAAGCTCATCAGACATGTATGCTTATGGTTCATGATAGAGGTGCTCGACAACCCTCTCATTCAAGAATACTTGTCAGCATGCATGATTTATCTTTTTAGTATAATTTCTTCATCTTTTCTAATTTCCACTATTGTCCAACACTCTACCCACCACCTATTTTTGGTCCACTCTATCCTACCACCTATTTTTTGTCCATGGCTACCTGTGGCCATCCTCGATTGTTGTTGCACATGAGCAATTGCCTATAGTTTTTGCAGTCAAATTCCAATCATTTTCATCCTCTCGGTCCTAGTGAACAAACCCAAATAAATTTTTATCATCCTTCTCATTTGGTTCCTTGTATTGATAAGAATTGAGCATGATCTCACAAATTGGATAAATGCCATGATCCTTGATTTTTCATGTTAGCTTTGATGTGTATTGGCCACAATGGATGCAAAATACCTCTATCATAGCTAAGCTACATCTAATGTCTACATAACTCACATAGGCTAGGCTCTTGAAGGGGGGAAATATATCCCAATATAGTCACTTTGCAAGGAGTTTAGTACAATCCATTCACCACAACCCAGGGACAATTTACTTATAAATTTCTACCAAAACTAACTTTCGCTAATAGTGACTCACATAGCAAAGATGGCTCTCAAAACAAAACAAAAAGTGACTCCTTTATTATATTAAGGAAGTGCATACACGTTTGTCGTTTAAGACAAACTCTTTAAAATAGACAAGTGCATAGTTCGAATCACTGTGTAGCCAAAGGAGTCGTGTTTCCAAAAAAGATCCTTTCTTTTGAATCATGCCTGCCATGTGTCCACCATTCGCGGCAACCACGCATTGTCGGCATGTGTCTACTATTGGCGACCACCACAGTGCCATCACTCTACCTACATGAGATATGTAGGGAGGGTATAGATTGCAATGCAGCCATCCATCACAAATGGCCATGACACTGTGATAAGAGGTGTGCAGTTAGAGGGTAGGAGGGCTAGAGAGGGATGTGGGAAGGTACAATGATCAGGGAGGGAGCTATATGAGTGATTGTGTGAGAGGGCGGGGAAATGTGTGAGCAGGCAGGAGAGTGAAACAAGGCCACATCAACAGCTAAAATTTGGTATCTTTTTTGCACAAAATGGTATGTCTTTACACTATGATGTTCATTCTTTGAGCTTACAAGTAGAATGACTTTTCTTTTTTGGAAGGGCTTTCAAACAAGTACTTTCAAAACTAAAAAATACTTAGCAATATCTTAAAGTAGCATTTCCCACTATCCACTTGTTAAGTTAAACCCAAGTTATTGAAACCCTTCGAAAAAGAACTTCAAAGCACCTACTATCTAGGGTTAAATTTTCAAGCATTTTTAACATACCATAGAGATATAACATATTTCAACCCCTTGAATCCTAATCCAAATGCACAATTAAGTTAAAATATGGTTCTTTAGTGGTAATAGAGGACCTTAACAATGTTCAAGATCGATGTGTTTAGTATCAATGTCTACAAATAGCGATCTGTTTAGTGTCGGTGTCTACAAATAGCGCAAAAATGTAGCTTTAGAAAAGCTCCGTGACATACATAAGAAAGTGTGTATTCACGATTGTGAATGCTGTACAGGTGAGCGATTAGATGTATCGCCAAGTTCGAAAAAAATGATGTAGGGATGAATCTGGGAGGAAGCGAACATTCAAAAGACTGCTTGTGATAAGTGAAACAGAGGTCTCTCCCCAGCTGAGCACGGCGAAATCCTGGGTCCTGCAGGTCTCCAATCCAACACCTTCCCCTCAAATCGTCTCCTCACCCTGTCGTGCACCACCAAGAACCTCCCATTTCTTGTTTCCACTACCGCAGTTTGCTCCTCCGCACTCGTCTCCAGCACTCTATAGCTGCACCCATCTTGTATCCTCACTTGCTTCGAACCATTGCTGCCTGTAGCAGGTGAACTCTCTAGCCCCTTGATTACTTCCGCTACGACTTCATCGAAATCAAGCTCCGCCTCTGCATCGTGTAGCT
Source organism: Dipteris shenzhenensis (assembly GCF_047967505.1). Lineage (NCBI taxonomy): Eukaryota > Viridiplantae > Streptophyta > Polypodiopsida > Gleicheniales > Dipteridaceae > Dipteris > Dipteris shenzhenensis. Next base: position 42,318,660 of record NC_141599.1, read on the forward strand.
TCGGTGCTTGGGCATCGACATCTTCGCCGCTAGCTAAATAAGATGTCGACGTCTGTGCTGTAAAGTTATCTCGACTGTCGAAACAATCGAAAGACGCCGCAAGCGTAGTTGTTTGTGATGGAAGGATTGCGGGAGCGGGATCGCAATCCGTAGCAGGTCCTAACGTCGAAACCTCAGCAGAGACGTCTGAGAACGAATTCTGCAGCAGAGCGCAATCCTCCCCAGCCGCAAGCCGCAATGGAGCCTCTGAAGGTGGCTCCAGTGTGCAAACCCTCTCCGCCGTTGAGGAGATTGCTTTCTGGCCGTGGTGCTGAGTCTTCTGCTTTTTGACCTCCTGACGATCAGCTGTGTGGCGAACGATCCAAGGATGCTCTGTAACAGAACCCAAAGACAAGCCTATTAGCAAACAGACCCAAACTTGTTCAAGCAAAGTTGGTCCTATCCGACCACTACCGACAGTATAAGCTGCATAGCGACAGGAGGGAAGACGGAATTACCGAGCACTTGCGCAGGGGTCAGCCTCGCCTTCACATCTGGGCATAACATTCGGCGAATCAAGTCTTTTGCAGACAGGGAAACTTCCCTCCACTGATCACCGGTAAAATCCAGCTTGCCCTGCTTGATTGCTTCAAATATACCTTGTTCCGTCTTTGCCCAGAAAGGGGGCACTCCGCTTAGGAGAATGTAAAGGATCACGCCCGCGCTCCAAACATCGATTTCCTGTGAGTACTGGCCCTGCAACACCTCCGGCGCAATATAATAGGCGCTTCCAGCCATTCCTGTGAATTTGTCCCCTACATCACATGAACAAACCCAATTAGATTTTACGCTCTTCGAGTATATATTTCAGAAATCTCTGCGATGCTGATAGCATTTCTCTCAATGCAAAAACACGGAGATCCGATACCTGGCGAGAAGCGGAGGGCTAATCCAAAGTCTGCAAGCTTGATGGCAGGCGAATCCGAGTCGTCAGCCAGCAGTATGTTCTCTGGCTTGATATCCCTGTGAATCACGCCCATGCTGTGAAGGTACGCAATCGTTTCCACCAAGCTCTTCATGACCGGAGCGGCCTGGGATTCAGAGTAGCGGGTCTTCTGGACGATGCGGTGGAAGAGCTCGCCGCCACGGCAGAGCTCCATGACGAGGTGAAAGGAGTGAGCGTCCTCGAAGACATCGAAGAGGCGGACGACGTGGGGGTGGGGGGAGAGGAGGTGCATGATGCGGATTTCGGAGAGGACATCGGCGAGGTGCAGGGGGGAAGGGAGGAGGGATTTGGGGATGGATTTACAAGCGAAGGGGAGGAGGGAGGGGAGGTGGGTAGAGAGGCGGATGATGCCGAATTGGCCACGGCCGAGTTGGGGGCCGAGGTGGTAGAGGAGGGAGAAGGGGGAGGGAGAAGGAGGAGGAGGAGGAGGAGGAGGAGGAGCAGGAAGGGCAGAGCTGCGGCGTCGTTTGGAAGAAGCAGGGGAGGACGCCATGGCGAGCTGTGTGTGAGGGAAGCAAAAGCCGCCGTTTTTTTGCCTTTCACGCCACGTGGTGTCTTATACCACCAGCAACCCCCGCCTCCCACGTCACTCTTCTTGCTCCTGACGGAACTTTCTCGCTCGTTGACCACGTGTCAATTTTGACTTTCTACGCTTTGCCTCTGGTACTTTCTTGTTGGTCTTCGAAGTACCTTCTTTCGTCCACACAATTTTGACTCTTAGTTCGGTCATTTGACCCTCCCCCCTTTTCCACAACTGAGCTTTGCTCAACCTGCCTCATTGCTTACATCAACAATCCAAACCCCTTTCCTTCAAAGTTCCCCGGTCTGCTTCTACACGTTTCCAGAACCCCCCCTCCATTATCCATCTCATCAACATAGCGCATTTTCAGCTTTGGATGACTTCGACATGTTCATTATTTAGTTAAAGCAAACTGAGAATTTAGAAGTAAATTTGCTGCACAACTTCAAGCTAAAAGCTCAATTCAGCACAAATCACCCCTCCCTACAACATCAAATACTTGAGGCTTGAAGACTAAAATGCCAATTGCACACCTAATTTAAGCATTGCATCACAAATCACCCCACAACTACAACATCAAATACAATACATATTTTAGTTAAGAAAACAAAGGGTCTAAAAGCACGACAAACCCCTCACCCCAAAATAATGATCACCCTATGGCTACAACATCAAATGCTTCAAATATAATACGTACTTTACTTTTAAAAACAAAGAATTTAAAAGCACAAGAGACCCCTCTCCCTTAAAATGATCACCCCACAACTACAACATCAAATGCTTTAAATACAATAGTCAAAAAGCAAAGAATTTGAGACACCTCACCCCACCCCATGGGTACTACATCAAATGCTTCAAATTCCCACGCCACTTGAGCATATATACGGAAAGATCCAATCCACACCATCCTTACAAAAGTCCACATGAGTAAGGACAAAAGGCTCTCTTTGTATGTAACGCTTCTGTGTATTAAAAAGGCAAAAATTATATGCGTGTAATGGTAATATCCAGATATATAACCACTAAGACTTCATCCTCATATATTTAATTACCATTTTGCAATTAGGAAACTCAAGTTGCACAATAGAAATAGTCTTAAGAGAATACATAGTGCTACCTACAAGGAAATGCGTTTTCTGTGTAACAAACTATGCACATGCACACACTCTAGCCCTATAGCAATCGAGCAAGTGGCCACCACTAATAGATTGGTTAAGGAGGATTGGCCAAGCCATCAATGGCTTTTACCCGTTCGCAAGGATGCATTCTAGGCTAACAGTCAATGAGAAAAACATTGATTCTTATTTCTCTTCCAATATCACAACACTTTTTGTATAGAGTAAGTCAACATCTCCATAGCTATACAATCTACTTCTATGTAGAGCATGCATGCACGCACACACACACGTTCATGTGTGCACATACGTGCACACACACACACACTCACTCACTCAGAATTACACCCATGCACATGCATGGCACATGCACACCATGTTCCTTATGCTTTCCAATTATGTTTGCTAAGCTAGTATTGTTATATGAAAGAGAGGAAAACATGTTTTGTGTGTTCTACTTTGCATGTTGTTCCTACACTGGGGGTTGGTTGATACTCCTTCCTCATTACTTCACAACACAATGGGAAGAATGGGGTTCAACATCATCTCTTTTTTATCTATTCATTGTAGACATACTTGCTTCCAATAAAATCAAAAGCCATCCCTTGGCGAGTCTCACAAAATATTGAACCCATATGGAATATCTGAGGAATATCTACAATCTCCAATCCACAATCACCATTAAGAATCATATTTCGGAGTTGCAAGCATGTCCCAAGCAATCACCCATCATTATTATGTAGTAAACAAGTGTCCTTGAATTAACATATACTATTGATGATGTCATCAATTATGACTTGTCTTTGTCTATTTCTAATCTCTCTCTCTCTTCTTCCTCTTCTCTCTTTGCATGATCAATTAATTTATAAAAGCTTTCTAGAACCTTATTTTCTTCTCCCCTATAAGCAAAGACATTATGATCAACTTGATGAAAGTTCTAAGTTCAGGAACAAGGAATGATAAAGTTATAGGAAAAAAATTACTTTCATAATTTTGAAAGCCATATAGAAAGGAATAAGTCACTCCATTTAGCTTGATTAAGGGTATTCTTGAACCATGGCCTTCTAGTCTACACACTTTAGGAGCGCAAGCCTTCTAGTCTACACACTTTAGGAGCCTCACCATGTGCTCTTTAATTCTAATATAATTTTATGTATTCATGAACATGAACAAATCATTAGCATTTCCAAAAGCATAACAAATTATTAACATTTCAAAAGCATGATAACACTATAAAAAATAAGCAATTTAGTTTTAACATTGAATGTAGAAAAACCTACTCAATGGACTCATTTGATATTTCTTCCATTGAAAGTAGTGAAACCTACTCAATGGACTCATTTGATATTTCGTCCAATGATAGTGCTTCAAATAATACTCTCCTCAATACTAATTAGATGTGACTTTCATCTTTGATCCTTGCATGCTCTTCCATGAGGAAGGGCTTCATGTCCTCTGCTAATGATTCAACATGCACAACTTCTTTACTCTTGATCCAGCAAGAAGGTTCAATGTAACCACTTGCTTTCTTCTATCATATCACCTCCAACTATTTCCACTTTGTGAAACACTATCTATTAAGTTCCAAATTTCACATGTTTGCGAAAGCAAGCTAAAATATGTTATCATATTCTTTTAACATATCACTTGGACAAGCTTTGCCTCTCTCTAATGTAAAGGATATGCTAGCCTCCACCAATAATGAAGCCTTAAATTCAAATTTTGCAATATCTTCATTACATGTAGTTGCAAACTCATTATAATTTAAGTGAACTCACTCTATCATGGTCATGGCTTTTCTATAACTATTATGATCGTTATTATGATCAAATGCAAGAAGCTTGGCTTCCTCATTTGTCAACCGTACAAATGCTTTACAACCACAAACCTTATGATAAGGATTATTTGGATACCCTAAATGCAATTGCTACTTTTCTTCAGCTAAATGTGATCTATCAAGAACGTAATACATGTATTCATTTGCTTCTATTCTATCAAATGATTGCCTAGAAGAACATTGTATAGGATTAATTAAATGACCCACTCCACAAGTATTGCATGAGGATTGCTCTACATCCTTCCCTTTATATTTTCAACTTGCTTGGAATAATGCTTGCATATTTCAAGCGGATGTACTCCTATTGATGGATCAACAGATGGACGAAGAGCCCAATTGATATCCAAGAAGAATGTTTGGTGATCAACCAATTTTCTCGTTCCATCTTTGCACATATTTAATTATGTTTGGTATCAATGGTTCTATTAGTTATAGATGCTCATGTTGCTCCTACATTGCTACTCTCTTCTTCATCTTTTGATGGTATTTGCAAAATGACTTTCATTCCCTGCCCTTCATGAAATAGGCTTTTTTAATCAACTCCATTCTTGGAGGATGGCCCTTTTACTCTAATTGCAATAAGAGGGGTAATAGTATTACTCATAGATAATGATCCTTGTCAAGAATATTTCCCAAATATTTCCTCTTAACTAGTTTTGTAGTTCTAGTAGTAATAGACTGTCCAGGTGCCAATAAGTCTTCTTGAGAATTCGGAACAAAACTTACATTTACTAATTTATCCTCTTCATCGTCTGTCTTTATGATCTTCAGCACTTTCACTATATGATTGTTGCAAAATTCTCTATTTGCATTGTTGGATATGTAGCCACATCTTATACAAGAGAATAAAATAATAAATATCACCCAAATTTTCTAAATATACAAAATAAACCAAAAGACCGAGATAATTTAAAGATCAATTGATTATCGCATGGCCTTCCATGACCTGTGCAATCTCATCTTGAATTCCTTTTTTTGGTTTAAAACGACACAACTTAATCACAATGACAAAATTAAATAGTACAAAAAAGAGAGGAAAATCGATCTCCTAACTCGGGAAGGAGAAAACAACATAACGTAGAGAGTCTGGGTCAACCCATGCCTAATAAAACCTAATGGAGTATAGGAGACTTTCTTCCAAAATGTTTTAGTGTTCTAGATACTTAGATCTCGATGATCTCTTTGTGAAGCAAACCTACTCCACGCAACAAATCTTTCTCATACTTCCATATGTGTAGGATAATCACAGCCCTTATCAACTACCAAACACCATAGGGCACATTATTTAACTTAACCCTTATCTCCAAGGATAGCTTGCTTCCAAGTAAAGTAGTGATAAATAGAAAAACTTTCAAACCACTTGTATGCTTTTTGCCAGACATCTCGAATAGCTAGGAATTCCCATGAATATATGCATAGAGTTTTCTTCTTAATGTTGCACAAATGGAATAATGGAGAAATCTTATACTTCCAATTAACCAACCTGGATTCAACAAGCAAGTTACTCACAATGACCTTCCGTAGCATTAAGTTGAGTTTAGAAGAAGGAGTTGCCTTCCAAACCCTTAATAATCTATGTCTCCAAATTGCAACATTGTAAAAGGGGGCATGAGCAATCTATTGATCACAAGCCATGGAGGCAACCCAATGAGAAATTGGCTTCTTGAAATCCTTTAGAGAGCACATCTACTCATTGATCAATTCACTGATCACAAGCCATGGATACAACCCAATGAGAAACTGGCTTCTTGAAATCCTTTAGAGAGAACCTCTACAAAAGTTTACCAAAAAATGAGCCTAAAAACCTTTATAATCATATGAAAATCTAAAGGGTTGTTTATTCGGTGAACTATCTGTAGGAGCCCATAGGATAGAATAGATGCATCTTGCAAGAGGTGTGAGAGCACAATGAAAGCAATATGGTAGATCTCTATTATGATTGTGAGAGAGAAGACTCTCTTTTATAGAAAGGGGGAGAAGGTAATACCTTCCCTACATAGTGGCAATCAGCCCCTACATCAGTGGGAATCAATCCCTACATCAATGGGATTGCCTTTGTCTTACATCATCACTTAGGTCACACACTAGACACATCATAGCACTTGATGTGCCTTTACAACACACATGTGACTCCCCTAAATGCACACATGCACCATAGAGCAAGCCCTTGATCATGCTTATCCCAACAAACCCCCCTCAAGGGATTGCCTCTTGCAGTGTCAAGGATTCATCTAGTCTCATAGTTTCTCATGCCATCTCATGGTGGTCAGCATAGTCTTCATCATGTGGAGACTCATCAAATGAAAGTAGATTGATGGTTTCTGACTTTGTAGCTTCTTCCTTTTTGGCTCTATAATACTTTTCATGGTGATTGTTTTTGCCACAATGTTGCATGGATTGATCTTGAAGCAATCTTTTGAGAGGTGATTAGTCTTCCCACAATGTTTGCAAGGTGAAAACTTGCCCCTTTGAATTTTTATGGCATAGGTTGTGTCATTGCCTCTCTGGTAGGCTGTGTCATTGCCTCTCTGGAGTTCCATGTGTCTTTCTTCTTCTTGAAGAGCAGTAATAAGACCTTCAAGAGTAGGATTAGGAAGATTTTTCAGCAACATGATCATAATCTTCAGGCATACTTTTGAGCAATACTGCCATTGCATCATCTGTAGTGATTAGAGAGTTGATAGAAGCAAGTTGAGTCATGAGACTCTCCATATAATTAACATGGGCAACCAAAGGAGTGCCACTAGCCATCTTCAATTCAAAGAAAGCAATCTTAAGTGACAATTTTGAGATGTGAGAGCTAGCACCAAAAATAATGTCAAGCTTTTGCCAAGCTTCAGAAGGAGACTCTAAATCAGAAATGTGATGAATATAGTCATGTCCTAAGCCAAGAGCAATGATGCCATGGGCTTTCTCCTCTCTAGCAGGATCTCTTGCCGAATGTGTCAGAGCTGAGGATTCTCTAGCATTAGAGGTTGTTGAAGAAGTAGTTGAAGCAGGTTTGACAAGCCCCCAGAGGTTTTCCCTCATCAATGCAAACTTAATCTTCATCTGCCATGTGTGAAATCCTTTACCATTGAACTTATCCATATTCAAGATGGTAGCCATGAGAGGGTCTAACCCAAAATGGGCAGTGTCTACTCTCTTACAAGGCTAGAAAGAGTTGAAGAGCTTCAAAATACAAGCATTTAGAGTAGCAAAGGCTTGTAACCAAATTCCATACTACAAAACATAATGGAAATGATGCTTTCACTTGCATGCTTCATAGAGGTGGCTAAATGAAAGCATTCCAAGCAAATCCAAGTGTAGCAACTTAAAGCAAAGCTATAGCCATAGTTGTACTGAAGCTATTCAATACTTTAAAACATCAAAAATGCTAAAGTAGCATCTAATGTAGCATCAAACTCACAACATTGTCAAAACCATCCAAAACAGAGACCAGAACTTGGAGGGTGCAATTCTCATAGCTCATAGCTCTATTCAAGGGGACTTTTATGCAGGAAGAAGGGCCTTATACTAGAGAAGGGCTACCAGCAAGGAGAGGCAAAATGTCGCATCATGTCGCCATAGCCAGTAGCTTTAAAGTCGACTGGTTTTTTTGTTGTTTCTCCTTCCTTGGTGGACCATTTCCTTCAAATCTGGACAAGAGCTAGCTCATACTGTTGTGCAAGCTTGGCTCAGAGGAACTTTGGAATGGCTACTCCTGCAAGTCGCATTGTAAGAAAAGGCGTAAGGGAGTTTGAGTGTTGGCATTTCACATACAGTTAAAATTTCACCAAAAGCTTGCAGCTGGAAGTTCGCCCATACAAGAGGAGTTTGCAGCTTAGAGGGTTTGGGCAATGGTCGTTTGTAGGCAGAGAACAGAGCTCTCAAAGATTTGGGAAGAAGGAGGAAAATGGAGAAGATGAAGAAATTTGTAGTTTATGCTAGAGATAGCATCTAATGCTAGGCTAGGCTAGATCTAGAACCTAAAGCTTCGATACCATTTGTAGGATCCCGTAGGATAGAATAGATGCATCTTGCAAGAGGTGTGAGAGCACAATGAAAGCAATATGGTAGATCTATATTATGATTGTGAGAGAGAAGACTCTCTTTTATAGAAAGGGGGAGAAGGTAATACCTTCCCTACATAGTGGTAATCAACCCCTACATCAGTGGGAATCAATCCCTACATCAGTGGGATTGCCTTTGTCTTACATCATCACTTAGGTCACACACTAGACACATCATAGCACTTGATGTGCCTTTACAACACACACAAACACACGTGTGACTCCCCTAGATGCACACATGCACCATAGAGCAAGCCCTTGATCATAGTTACCCTAACACTATCTTTGATTCTATCCAACAATATTTGCATAACATTTTTCTCCCCATCTGAGAATAAAAGATGTACAATTGCCTCTATAGGTAGCCAATTCCCTATACGAGGGTCCCACACATCCTAGAAAGTCTATACTCCTTTGCTAAAGAGTTTCCTAACTATCCTTGGGTGTATTTTAATGACAATAGGTCCCACCTTTGGGTGTATTCAAAATGACAAGCGGTCCCTCCTTTAAGAAACAACCACAAATATCTTCCCAGAGAGCCATTGCCATGAAAAGATCTTAGAACAAGCCAGTAACATCTATAAGTTTTGATTTTCCAAAACCTCCAACAACTTTGAAAGCAATTAAGATTGTGGAACCTTGATTTGAACATCAAAGAGGACTAAGTCTTGCCAAGGACCATTAACACCCTATGGTCCCTTCCTACAAACCCAATATACTAACAAGAAAGCTTGGCTGAGGGTTGATTATACCCTAATTTCAAAAGTGACATAGGACATAGGCAATCACATTTATCCTTCATTCCCTCCAAACTGAGGCTACCATCTACATTTGATAGGACAACCAGATCCCATGAGAATGCATGCCATTGATCCTTCCAAAGAAATGCCCATACATACCCATCCAGTTTAAGTCTTTCTAAAAAAGGGACATTTTTAAAGAACATACACAGCAAAGGAAGACATAATATGGTTGGCAACAATAACTCTCCCCATAAACAATAATTTCTCACAAGCATGTGTGTGCGTGGGCCTGTCATTGTCCTTCGACCAACACATAAGCACCAATCATACATCACCAACTTGAATCCTTCTTAAAACTTAGGATAGCTGAGCCCCCCATGAGGGCTTGCCCTAAACAACTAACATTTCCAACTCTTTGCCCTTAGCCATAGACAAAACTGTATATTTAATTTCAACATTGGAGAAGGGAGATTGTAATCACAATGCCTTATGAGGCAAGGAATTTCATTGAAGATTGGTAAGGAAGCACCCATGGGATGAGGATGAAACATGTCCTTATCATCCCAGAATAGTTCATCTTGGTACATGTCAAGAAAATTATGGAAAACATAATGAATGCTACCTGCAAAACATTGAGCATGCACTAGAGCAAGAGGAGATGGTGATCATGATTAAGCCTTTCATGTTTGTCCTATCAACATAAATGATTTATCTTGATGAGGCTGATTCCATTATGCAATGTGTCTAAATATGGGAGATGTGGGGAGGGTGCTCTTCCCTCAACTACCGAGCCACCCTAGGATGATCTCTCTACTATAAAACACTATCAAGGCAAGGGCTTCATGTATCCACAAGGCCTTATATGCCTTCTACTATACATTCGAGACACCACAAGGCCTTATATGCCTTCTACTATACATCCGAGATACCACAAGGCCTTATATGCATGATTAAACTCAATGTATACTGCACAACCTCCTTATATGCATGATTATCTAATCTACCAAGATACCACAAGGCCTTATCTCAATGGTGATCACGATTAACCTCAACCATGACAACCCCACAACGTACGCCATAGGCTAGTATTGCCAATGAACCTCATTTGTGTGGTTCTAACACAAATGAGGTTAGTATTGCCGATGAACCTCATTTGTGTGGTTCTAACACCCTCCCTCAATAGGGAGGTTATCTAATTAGAGGTGTATATTCCCATCTAGCTTACCAAATGTTGGAATGCAAGGTGGGAGCTAACACCGCTACATTTAATTATTGTGAGCAAGGAAGATCTTGCTTTGTGATACCATGTTGGTTTGTCTTGACTCTCCACATGGAAAATGTTGTTATGCCACATGTCGAAATAGGGATTCCCATGCTGAGGGTGCCCATCCATTGCTCAACTTGCCTAGCTTTAGCGTCCATCCCAAAATTGTACCAAGGTAAGATCTAAATGTATTCACTAGGTCTTAACACATGCACACAAACTCAATTGGCATATAAGTATACTCCATTAGATCCGACAACAAATCATGCCTCTTAGAGCTTCCTTTTATATCTTGAGGCTTCTTTCTCTTCCTAGGCTTAAAAAATCCTTGACCAACTTAAAGATCATAGTGCGGTGTTTGCCTCTCTCTCTCTCTCTCTCTCTCTCTCTCTCTCTCTCTCTCTCCCTCCCTCCCTCCCTCCCTCCCTCCCTCCCTCCCTCCCTCTCTCTCTCTCTCTCTCTCTCTCTCTCTCTCTCTCTCTCTCTCTCTCTCTCCACACACACACATGCACACGCACACACACACACATAATAATTTGCAATTGAGCCATCAATAGGTTGAAAATTGGCCAAGCCATTACTGCTTTTGCCTGCATTCACAAGGATGCATTGCTTCTATGTCGATGATATCATATTAGCAAAACATTAATTCACTAATATGCACGAATGTGTGATATTTTCTGTTTCAATACCACAATAGCTACTTGTCATCTCCTTGTTGTATGGAGTCAACACTTCCATTACCATAAAGATGTGAAGAGTACATGCACGTGGGCGCACATGCACGCACACCAACATGTACATACGTATCCGCGTGGACACACACACACACATGCGCACACACGTGCATGCACACATGCACACACGCACCTGCTCACATGTGTGCACATGCATGCATGCATGCGCCCATGCACACACACCCACACTCATCGCGCATTGCATGCATACACACACACATGCATATACACACATGCACGCACGCACATGCTTGCACACACGTACACACACTTGCGTGCACGCATGCACACACACACACATGCACATACATATGCCTTGCAATTATGTTTCTTATTGTTAGTTTTTACACACAACACACTTCACATTAATAGGACTATTGAAGCTTTTGTATTGGGGTTTGCCATCGCTTTTTGTTCACGGTGACCTAGATTATTGTATGGACAGTGTGGGACTGGATCTCTACAAGGGCTAGGATGGGGTGGGGCTCTGAATCATTTAATGTTGTAGCCTTGGGTGATCTTCTTGTCTCATGAGTGGTCTCTCATGATTTAGAGTTCTATGTTTTTTATCCCAAAAAAATATGTATTAAATTTGAAGCATTTGATTTTGTAGCATTTGGGGTGATCATTTTTTGGCCAAGAGGGTCTTTGTTTTTAAAAACTAGAATATGGATTGTATTTTAAGCACTCGATGTTCTAGAATATGGACTCTATTTTAAGCATTTGATGTTGTAGCCCAAGGGAGATCTTTGTTTGGATGCGAGTGTTGTCGAATTCTTTGTTTTGTTATTAAATTAAATGTATGGGGAATGTTGAGCAAAGTGTTTAAAGTCCAAAACCAGAGAAATCATCACTTGGGAAACCTGTGAGGCCAGTCTATAAATATACAAATTTGAGGAATGGTGAGTGGGAAGAAGAGGGACGAATAAGAATCGCCACGTGGCTGTAATGAAATAGAGCAAAATCAATGGACTCCAAAAAACGACAGCTTCCTCTACTCTACCACCTCGGCCCTGAACTCGGCCATGGCCACTTCGGCATCATCCGTCGCTGTACCCAGATCCCCTCCGGCCTCCCCTTCGCTTGCAAATCCATCCCCAAATCCCTCCTCCCTTCCCCCCTCCAACTAGCCGATTTCCTCTCCGAACTCCGCATCATGCTCCACCTCTCTCCCCACCCCCACGTCGTCTCCCTTTGCGATGCCTTTGACGACCCCCACTCCTTCCACCTTGTCATGGAGCTCTGCCATGGTGGTGACCTCTACAATCGCATCGTCCAGAAGACCCGCTACTCTGAATGGGAGGCTGCTCCCCTCATGAAGAGCTTGGTGGAAACGATCGGATACCTCCACACTATGGGCGTCATCCACAGGGATATCAAGCCGGAGAACGTACTCCTGGCTGACGACTCTGATTCGCCTGCCATCAAGCTTGCAGACTTTGGCTTAGCCCTACGTTTCTCCCCAGGTACATCGCTTTAATACTGCAACGGAAGACAACTTTCGAGTATAGCAGACCATTTAGATTCAGCGAAAATGCTGTCAGGTCACAGTATTTTCTGGAACAAAGAGCAAAACTCTTATTGGGTTTGTTCATGTAGGGGACAAATTCACAGGAATGGCAGGAAGCGCCTATTACATTGCGCCGGAGGTGCTGCAGGGCCAATACTCAGAGGAAATCGATATCTGGAGTGCGGGTGTGATCCTCTACATTCTACTAAGCGGATTGCCTCCTTTCTGGGCAGAGACGGAAGAAGGCATATTTGAAGCAATCAAGCAGGGTAAGTTGGATTTCACTGGCGATCAGTGGAGGAAAGTTTCCCTGTCTGCAAAAGACTTGATTCGCCGAATGCTATGCTCGGATGTGAAGGCCAGGCTGACCCCTGCGCAAGTGCTCGGTAATTCCTTCTTCGCAGCTTATAATAATGTTGCAGTGCAAAACATGTTTGGGTCATTTGGTTAATCTTGTCTTTCCGTTTTGTTACAGAGCATCCTTGGATTGTTCGCCACACACATCGTCACGAGGCCAAAAAGCATCACTTGGAGAAGGTTGCGACCCCATTGCACAAGCCTGTGAAGGAGCAACACCACTGTCAATTGGACTTGAAATCCTTCACAACACCATTGCAGAACTTGAGATATCCGATGGGAGATTATGTTTGTCTTTTGAATTGGGACAAGGTTATCGATAGGACTCCCTAGCGTTGTAACAAAACTATAAGGCAATGAAGTTGAATACGAGGTAGTAAAGGTCTAAACAAAGGGGACGTGTTCCTTTGGGTCTTTACTTGGAGAGAAGAAAGTCTCTCAAGAAACGGCAGCAAATAGAGGGGTGATGAGTCTCAAAGCGAGAGGGACTCCTCCAATGAGCATGGCGAGCCTTCTATTTTTAACACGAGTAGCATGATCCGCTCCACTGAGTCTCAAGGTTGGGATCCTTAGGTTCCTTGAAGTTCAATTCAAGGAGTAAAATTTCAAGTTTTAATTTACAAATCTTTGTATTTGAATGCTTTTTACAAAATTTTCAAATTGGATCTTTAGCATTGCCTTTAGTCTGGAAAATGTTTTCGGTAACATTGCATCTCTCTCTCTCTCTCTCTCTCTCTCTCTCTCTCTCAATTTGAAAGTTTACAAATCTCAATGTTTGGATGCTTGTAAATTTTCAAATCAAATCCCAATGATTTCCTAACCGTGCCTTTATTTAGAAAATATATGTTTATACCAATACTCTCTCTATATATATATGTGTAGCATGACCCATCTATGACGAGTTATTAAAGTCACTCTCTGCTGGGTCTCAAGGTTGGGATTCTTGGGTTCCTTTAAGTTCAAGGAATAAAATTTCAGGTTTTAATTTTCAAATCTTTTCATTTGAATGCTTTTTGCAAAATTTTCAAGTCGGATCTTTAGCATTGCCTTTAGTTGGGAAAATATTTTTGGTAACATTGCATCTCTCTCTCTCTCTCTCTCTCTCTCTCTCTCTCTCTCTCTCTCTCTCTCTCTCTCTCAATTTGAAAGTTCACAAATCTGAATGTTTGTATGCTTGCAAATTTTCAAACCAAATCCCAATGAAGTCCTAACAGTGTCTTTATTTGGAAAAAAAATTTATGCAAATACTCTGCGTGTGTGTGCTTGCGCACGCTCGAATGTGCGCGCGCGTGTGTGTGTGTGTGGAAATCACCTACTATATGATGATCTCTTATACCAACAACATGACAATAGAACTTTTATAAACACAACAAACATACTAATATCTAAATGCAAGCGACATACTTTAACAAAAAATGTGCTATATGAATAAGTGTACTTCAAATGATACATCCGAGAGCAATGTATGAATATGTGAGAATATAATATATGCATAAGCTTCCTAGAGACATCTTGGAAAGAAAATAGAGATGCTATGTGGTCTAATGATCCCAGCAACTCCTTGGGGAACCACACCACAAAATCCAAAGTGTATTCATCTCCCAAAAAGTAGGTCGTAGATATGGACAGATAAACAAAGAAATAGAGCCATATATGAGGTCCACCCATAAAGGGGCAACAAAATGAACTATCCTAATCAAAAAAGCCTACGTCTATTTACTGCAGCCCCATGTGGGAGTCATTCACGATTATACTCTGGAGTCTCAGAAATCCATATCACACCTATGCAAGGCAAATAAATCAAGTTAAAGAATTACAATTGCCAAACCAAAAGACTTTTGCAACTCATTAGTTAGAATACTTACATGTACGAGAACAAATAAGGTGTAAAATTTGATATATGTAATCTTCATTTTGCCCGCGAAAGAAAGCATTCCATCCTACATGCTCTTCATATCCCAAGAAGCACATAGAGATCCTCTGAGATCCATTGGCCCATGCAACTCATCGAGAAAGGATACGATAGTATCCTTGATGCATGTATCCCCCAAAGACATAATCTTGGACTTGGAGTTCCAACAAAAATCTCGAATCGGGAATGAATCTATACGAAAAAATAGTATCAATATTACACGCTAATATGTAGCTAAAATTAGTCTCACTTATTGTGAAAAAAATAAAGCCACAAAAAGTATAGTTTATTCACCCAAGATAAGATGCAAACTCTAGCAAGTCAACTGGTAACTATGGTATCACTAGAGTTGAGCAATACCTGGGATCTGTATATTTCTAAATGTCAACAAATATATATTATTAAATAGATCAGGTTAGCATTTAGCTATTAAACAAACATGTATATATGATATTAGCCATTGAGTCGGTGGTGAATGCGAATGATTCATCCATCCTACCATATTGCAAAAAAGTATATATAGAGGAGAAAACCACTGGAATCACCAAACCCATAATATTTAGAGAGTATACTATGCACTAAAGTTATAATACGATAAAGACAATATGAATGGAATTTGGTCACTAAAGAAAGTCTCAAGAGGGTTTGAAAGACGAATAACATACTTTAGCTTGTTGTTGTTGCCAATTGCAGAACTTCCTTGTATACAACATTGGTGGTAGAAAACATATCTCCGCCATTAGCATTGGCCTCACATGCATCACCTTGAAGGAATACCTTAATAGAATTTGATGATCGAACACATGAGAAAGCCACATACAACTACCCATGACTAAACATCGATGCCACCAAATATAGGCCAATAATAGACATTGTTTGGCCTTGTGATTTGTTTATTGTCATGGCAAATGCTAGTCGAATGGGAAATTGACTCCTCCTCATTTCAAATGGAAGTTTCAAGCTACTGGGAAGGAAAGTAATCCTTGGAATGAACACTCTATCTCTAGCATTGGCACTAGTCGTAATTTTAGCTTCTAACACCTTTGTGTGGAATTCTTTGCATATCAATCGAGTCCCATTGCATAGTCCTTGTCAAGGATTCAGATTCCATAACAAAATGATTGGAGTATTCATCTTCAGAAGCAATCGATAAGGTGGGTATCCACCTCCAAGATCAAGGCTATTGAGATACTCTATTGCATTATAGAAAGGATCTTCACTAGAATTAATCACTGAATCTTCACTTAGATCCTCTTTTTCATCCCCTGACATTGCCCTCAGTGCAGCAGTACTGATTACATCAACCTCAAGGTTTTGAGGTGCTAGAATAGCGCAATCTCAAAAACATGGTGCATAATCCACAACTCTTACAAGTCCTTGATACATCCACTGAATCAACCCTTCCACAGCTTATTTTATGTATATGTTTATCCCACTTCGAATGTCCAAAACCCACTGTTTGAATTCATGTTTTGTTGAACCATCACTATTTTGGAGAACCCGCATATTTTGTGTTAGCTTTAATACCTTAATCTATCTCCATATTTTTGAGTGGCATAATGTAGCATTAACAATCTCCTCTTGTCCTGCCTTTGGAACCACTGGTAATACCTATCTAAAATCTCCTCCTAACAATACCACCTTTCCACCAAAGAGCTTATCGTTTGACATGATATCTTGCAATGTTCGATCTAATGCTTCAAATGCAAAACAATGTGTCATCGGCGCCTCATCCCATATTATCAACTTAGGTAACTTCAAAACATCTACAAGTTGACCGTTGACCTTTATATTGCAAGTGCTAGTGGCATGCAAATCTAAAGGTATCTTGAATTGTGAGTTTGTTGTGCATCCATTGGTCAGGAGCAATGTTGCAATTCCTGAAGATGCACATGCCAACGCGATATGTCCCTCACCACACAATTGAGACAGCAAACAATTATAGAGTTCAAAGGACTTTTCGGATCCTCTTGGACCATCAAGAAAGAAGACCTCGCCAACATCTGCATATATCTTCTCAGCATCAAACATTCTTTCTTCTTCCAATAAATCGTTTGTAGCTGACAAAGATGAACTGTCGAGTATAGGCAATCCATCAAACTCTGCCAACCTTCATCCATGCTATCGAAGAATGTGATCCAAGTGTATCAGAGCCTTATTTCTTACAAAAATACACTTTAATTGGTGGTCAATTGTATTGCCAATGTGCTGATGGTATATTATGCCAATGGGTGCTATCCCATGAGCACCCTATGGTGCTCATTGAGGCTTATAAATGTCTTGTTAGAGGTCATTTGTAGGCAACCAACACAACTCAAAAAGTTTTGCAAGCAGGATTATGGTGGAGTAGAAGCTTGCTTTGGGATGCCCATGACTTTACTATTCATCAGTGTGATGCTTGTCAGCATACAAGAAGGATGCTTCCACCAAATCATATGCCTTTGCAATCAAATTAGCATTGGGAAGCTTTTCAAAGATGGGGCCTAGATTTTATTGGTCCCTTCAAAACAACTAAGAATCATAATAAATATGTGATTGTTGCAATAGATTATGCTACTAACTAGGCTAAAGAAAAAGCTATCAGAGATAACTCAGCTCACACAACCACTAAGTTTCCCTTTGATAACATCACATGCAAGTATGGTTGTACAATCAAGCTTGTAAGTGATGAGGGAACTCATTTCATGAATGAAGTCTTTGAGATTTTAACAAGAAAATTCAGGGTTATTAATGAAGGCGCTACTACTTACTACCCTAGGTGTAATGGACAAGCTAAGTCTACCAACAAGGCGCTACTACTTACTACCCTAGGTGTAATGGACAAGCTAAGTCTACCAACACAAGACTATGAAGGTGGTACTCACCAAAACTATTAATTCTATTTGCACTGATTGGGATACCAAATTGCTTGTAGCATTGTGGGCTTGTAGAATGGATTATAAGGTCACAACCTATTGTATGTGGAGCCTGATCTTTTTTCAAAGATTGGCTGTGCTTTGGATCTAAGCATGCTTATAGTCATTCCATGAAAGGGGGGGTAGGGGGACCATTGCCCCCCCTACGACATCACCACCGAGGGGTTCCAAGGGAGGCCGATGACATGCATTAGGCCCCCCTTGGCGAGGGTGCAGGGGTAGTGCCCCTAAGGCCAAAAATACATGAAAATTGGTGTATGAGTTGCTTATGAGTTATGTGGTAAAAATTGTAAGATAAGGGTGTGGCTCACATAGCAGGAGAGTAGTGGATATACAGCTTATATCTTGTATCTTCTCACTTGCTGCTAGATAAGAAAGACGTAGAACTGGATGTTTCTCCATGGACGTAGCCCCCATTGGGTGAACCACATATATTGATTCTCCTTGTCTCTTCCATTTCGTTCACTTTCTATATTTTGTTATTTTACGCATTCCACTTCTTGCATTGTTACTCCATTGTTACATTGCTCCTAACAAAACTGGTATCAGAGCATTTGTTTAAGCAACGTCCATTGACTCGTTAGGAAGGAGGTTCTTGATTTGAGTGGGAGAAATGATAGAAGAAGGCAATTTAAAATCAAGAAGTTCGATGGCAAGAACAACCAGGTTGGAAGATGCAGATTGAGGATTATTTGTACCAAAAGGACCTTTTCTTGCCATTAGGTGGGATCGCAAAGAAGCATGCAAGTATGCTTGCGTGGATTTGTTCTTTTTTTAAGCATGATATCATCAAATATGAGGCGTTGCTCAAGATTCATTTTTCTCAACATTTCAAAGTATGATGCATTTATTAGAGCTGTTCACTTAGATTGTTGAAGAGTGATGATGTTTTTTGCCTTTTTGTAAGAGCCCATGTCGTTAGCAAGTTCATATTTTTCTGTTGACATTGCAAGGTTCCTCATTGCTTGTGATTGTGAGTAAGTTGATGTTAGTGGTAGTTGATGTTGTCAAAGACACAAAGGTTTTATTAAATATAGCTTGTTGAACTCAATAATTTCATGGTCGTCTTTGTACATGTCTTTCCAAGTTTGGTATTTCTCGTCCAATGTGTGCTCGCTACACTAGAATGGCAAGTACAGCGGGCATAGTTAACTCCTATAATGGTTTTTTGGTTTTTTCACTTTGTTGTAATTATTGAACCACATAATTTTATTTTTTTTCCTTTTTTTGGTGTTGACTCTTTTGATCGTGTAATTGCTTGCAAAAGAAGCCAAGCAGATACCTTGTAGGTCTTCTTGTCTGTTTGCATATTTCGTGATTATGTCATCAAAAAAGATGTCAGTGCTTTCTAGATGAAGCAACTCAAGTTGTGCTCAGTGTTCCAATAGTAGCGTTTTGTCTTCAAGTGAACTTGTATTTATGTACATGAATTCTCTTATTGCACTAGGAAGTGGAAGCGGAAGGCACAAGTACATTTTGTTGTGCATTGATGTGTTGTGTATTCAAAATTGCATTGCAAACTTTCCAAACGCATTCATCTGTGGTTGCATTTTCTGTGAAACTCAAGATAATTGCATGCTTGATAGCATCATTAGTCCCAAATGTGTTGATTGTGCTCTTGGCACTCAAAGAAAAGAGCTTGTGGGTGTACCAATTGTGAGCTACATGGTGCACAGTCCGAGAAGCCTCCATCATATATTCTCACAATTTCTTCTAGTTGGTAGCCACCACTTGTGCATTTGAGAGATCCTCAAAATAAAATAGAGGGCTCACACCCTCTCTTGGTAGCATAGTTCCTAGGCAAGGAATCCAGGGCATTCTTTGAGTTGGTTGAGGAGACATTATTGGAAACTACGAGGTGGCCCTTAATATCTATATTCTTCGATCTCCTTCCCTTTATTAGACTTGGGATGCTCTGGTGCACTAATGGGTACATCAGTTTGCAGTTGATTTACTCCCAACTTGAGGCACATTTGTCATCTCGCGCTAAGTGGCCCCATGATCAATTTGAGCAACCACTATCTCTATGTCCAAGGGAGCCATCACAGCTTCTATATCTAAACCAACATTATGAAATCCCATGGGATTGCCTTGGGCCTTTGTAGCTACTTTCTTTGCAATCTATCAAACCTCTGTTCTTAAACTTGTAGGAGCACTTATAGTAGCCGGTAGAGTTGTAGACTCGGGATTGCCTTTTTTTCTTGGCTCAATCTTTTTCTTGCTTGACTCCTTGGTCGACTTATCTGGATTTTTGTGGCCATGTTAAGATTGAGCATAGATGTTTATCCTCAATTTCTTTAGCTTCATTTACCTCTATCACTCGGCCAAAACTTTCATATCCTGCTCCAAGTTTCCTCTTACCTAATTCATCTACACTGGCTCCAATTTTATTTGTCTCCTCCTCTATTGTGGCCTTCTCCTATTTCTTTTTCTTTTTCTTTGGGTAGAATAATAGAGTGTCTTTATTGCTTTATAACATTTAGTACATCAAAAGATTTCCCCTAGACTATCATTTTTTATTACATCAACTCTTACATCATGGAATAACAAAAAGCTAACATCCTCAAAAACAACCAAGAGGGGCTTCTCAAAGGTGGAAGGAGAAGCTAGAGGTTTCCTCTTTGGAGTCTGAAGCATCACCAGTAGTAGTATCTATAGAGTGACCATGAGCAACAGCAAGGCCTTGAGAAGGGTCAATAGACATAGTAACCAAATCTTGCCCTAAAATAGGTAGAACCACTACAAGACATAGGGTTTGATCAGGAAAGGCAAAAGGAAACTGAGCAAAGAAACCAGCACAAGGAAACTGAATGTTTGAGCTAGGAGAGGCAACAGGTGACTAATCTAAGGTGTCCACAGCCAAGGGGGGGATTTGCTGGAGAGGCTAACCATAGTAGGATAGAAGGGAGAGATAGCAACATCTACAGCAACAACAATGGTAGGAGCTTTGCTTGAAGAGCCATCAAGAGGTAGAGAGGATGATCCTGGAGAAGAGAGTATCTACAAGGGAGCACCAGCTGTTGCTACTGCAGCTTTCCTCTGTAAGAAGGGGGTAGCTTGGCATGTTCATCTGATATGAAACAATAACATTTATGTCTGGAGATGTCTGCACTTAGTCTCTGGTGTCCAAGGTTGTATGCACTAATAAAGAAGTCATGTCTTCTCTTTTCCTATCCCACCATGAAGCAAACATAGCATCAATACAAATATCTTTATGATTAAATTGAAAATTATTTCTAGAGACCTAAATGAACCATAGAGCATGCATGGGCCCTTATTAGAAACCAAAGCTTATGCCTTACTTTGCAAGCATCCCCTAGTAATATGGCTTTCCAGTTTATAGGTTCACCACACTCCATATGAATGAACTTTCATACTCTTCTGGCATGAGGGCAAGCAACAAATAAATGAAAGACATCCTCCACAGAGTTTAGGCATCTCATACATTTGCCATCTCCTTTACCAATGCTGAGCCCTCTAGAGTTAGACCACACTGCTTTGTGAAGGATTAACCAAGCAAGATGACAATTTCTCAGGCACATTCCTATTCCATATTCTGTGAAATCTAAAATACCATTTACATCTATCATCATTCAGTTTCCACCTGTTGTTAAGGCCTCTAAATAGACCCTCCATATCTACAGTGGGAGTTGGAATAGGTAGTAAAGAGGAGCACCCTACCCAGCTAAACTCTTTGTGTATGCAAAGTACTAAGCCTCCCTTCGAACTCACTTCTCCTTTCCATAAGTCTAGTCTTTCCATGATCAATCTCTGATGTTGGTTGGTTAGGGAGAACTCCCTTTTGATTTCAAGCCAAGAATTCCACCTAAAAAGCTCTTCATTCCAAAGCTGACCCCAAGATTGGATACCCTTCTTGAATGAGATAGCTGCCACAGAAAACTGCTCATCTATCAAAGTATTAGATCTAAATATTGAGGACACCCAAATAGAGTCAATGGCCATAAATGTTCCTTTGCCAAAGAAAAGGAGGAAAGCTTTTATTTCTTCAAAAGCCCCCCAAATAGACTTCCACAGGGGACTCCCCTTGGATTTACAAGGTTTAGGGTTAAAAAGAGCAGAGATAAAAGAATAATTTTTCCAATTTGGAGCCCTACAGGGTCTAATATACCTCATATTTCTCAAAATCACCTGTGCCCAATCCTCCTCTAGATGAAGTGATGCTTTGATAATCCAAGTAGCAGAAAGCTTTTTAGCAATAGAAGAAATATCTATCACCCCTAGTCCCCCTTCTTCTTTGGGCTTGATATAGTAGTCCCACCTTACTTTGGATATTTTATTATTCCCTCCCCATAAGAATGACCTGCACAATCTATGAATCTGTCTAGACTTGTTTTAGAAGGAGACCAACAAGAAGGATAAAAAATGCCAATGGGGTAAAGGCAATGGTTAAGAACTAGTTTTCTTCCAACCAGGTTGGCTTGGAAACTTCTCCATTTTTCTACCTTCTTCTGAAATCCCAGTCCCATCTCTACTTCATTGTAACCTCAAAGTCCATTCAACTCTATGCCTTTCAGACTTCCCTCTTGAATTTGACTTCTAAGAAGCCATCCTAGAGAGTTTACAGCTATAGCAAAAAGAAGAGGAGCTAAAGGGAAGCCTTGTCTGATTGATCTCTTAAGAAAAAAGGGGGTCACTCATCATTCCATTGACATTGACCTTAGCTATAGCATTAGTGAGCAGAAGCTTAACACTTGATACAAAAGAGGGTCCCATACCCATGTCCCATTCCAACCTGTCATAAGCCTTATCAAAGTCAACTTTAAGAAAGCAAATATCTTATTTAGTTTCTTTAGCATATTCACATCCTTCCCATATATTAATAATGGCTTCAAGAAGGTGACGTCCCTTGATAAACCCCTTTTGCTCTGGAAAAATCCACTTTTTCATTTTGCCTTGAATTCTAAGAGCTAAGACTTTTGCAAAAATTTTGTAGCTGCAATTTAACATTGTTAAAGGCCTCTAATTCTTAATCTCATCTTTGGGGCCCTCTTTAGGGATTAGTTTGATAATGCCCCATTAATGTGAAGGGGAAGAAAACCTTTCACTGAACTTTCTTGCCATAATAGTAATAAATATGGGCCAACTATTTCCCAGAAGACCTTGTAGAACTCAATAGGTAACCCATCTTCCCAAGGTGTCTTACCATCTGCCATGACTGCCACAACTTCTTTCAACTCTTCCAAACTAAAAGGTCTCTATAAGTAGGGTAGATCAAAAGTTTTAATAGTCTTCTCCCTTATAATTTGACATAATTGTCTTGCTCTTTGAGTGTCATCACTAAGGGGACATGTGTTGGAGAGTAGTTCCTGAAAACGATACTGAATGTATTCAATATTCTCCTCAGTGTTATTTAAGTGGGAGCCATTTGATCTTTTAACAAGAGGGATCTCCTCTTGACACCTTTTTCTTCTGATTATTTTGAATGTTTCCTTAGTGGGTCTATCAATCTTGCATGCCCATCAATCTCTAAAATATACTTTGGAATCATTTAACCTAATCCGTTCTTATTTTCTAAGATCTTTTTCTTTTTTCGCACTATTCACTTCTGCATGAGCCTCCACATCTCCAGCTTTGGCTTTTTGCTCTAATGTTATAATGTTATCCTGAATGCAATCCATTCTTTGAGCTCTAATTTATGCCCTTTTCTTTCTAGTTGTTCTTAGAATGTTTTGGGTATCCTTGATAGCAACAAGTGCCCAAGCATATGAGGTTGTGGTGTGCTTAGAGAAAGCACTATGCCAAGCCTTGTTGATTAGACTTTGCACACTCTTTAGGTGGAAGAGTTTAGGGTCAACTTTAAACCAAGAGGGGCTTCTCTCACCAAAGCCAAAATCACACCTCAAAAATACAGGTTTGTGGTCTGACAAGCTTAAAGAGGAGTATGTTTCTACTCTCAAAGACAAATGACTATTTAGTAAACTTTGGGAGACATAGAACCTATCCAATCTAGCCTCCCTTCTATTATCCCCAACTTGACTATTGCACCAAGTAAAATCCCTATTTGTGCTCACATCAACCAACTGCCAGTGATCTTTGCACTCTTCCCAAGAAAGCAATTCAGAACCTCTGATGCATGTGCCCTTTTCCATCCATCTATCTACCTTGCTCTCTACCATGTTGAGATACCCCATTAAAATGCAGTTGCCATCTGCACACTGCAGAGATTCCCATAAAGCCCTCCTTTCTATAGTTGAGTTAGGGGCATAAAGAGAGAGAACTAAGAGCTTAATCTCCTTCACACAACATTGTAGCATTAACCATGTTTTGTGGTCATCCATAGTGACTTGTGTGATGCTATCCTTGTAGTGAGATAAAATTCCAATAGATGTGACCCCTTTGCCCTCCTCATGTGAAGTGTAGTACCAAAATCTTCTTCTATTTGTCACTTTAAGTCTATCCTCAAGAGTATTCCTACAAGCCTTGACTTCTTGTAATGCTAAAAAAAGCAGTGATAGAGAGTTAGCTCTCAACTAGAAAGCTAGCTCTTCACTTTTTCCAAGGTCCATAAGCCCTCTAACATTGAGAGTCAAGAAGGTCAACACTTTATCTAACATTATTCTTTTGCCCCTCTTTAGCCCTGGGGTTGGGACTGTTCACTTGTAGTGTAGTAGCCTTCGAATGTCTTCTCTTGTGTTGCACTACAGTGGATGCCTTGCCTTGACTAGTGTCCTCTTGAGATGGTGTAATGATTTATATACCCTTCCCTTGTTCATCCTCTGAATCTTCCTCACTTCCTTCTACCTCTTCCATGGCATCTTCTCTGTTGACATCTTCCTCAAACTCTTTGGACCATCTAGCCTCTATAACCACGTTATCATCCTGGCTAACACTGTGGCTATTCTCTAGACTCTCTTCTTGATCCTTGAGAGGTTCAAAAGAGTTTTTATTTGCTATTGCTGGCTGTCTGAGATCCTTGTCTTTATTACTAACTCTAGTGATATTATGAGTATTGGGCTGGTTTTAGTAGGGGGATTCTAAACTTTAGGTATCCACTTTTCAGTAGGAGTGGACTATTTAGTAGCAGCAGTGGATTCTGGTTCTTTGGCTTTGGATCTCTTTAAAGGGTAGTTTTTTACCACACGTGAGTGGATAACCCATATAAAAAATAGTAGTGAGGAAGATTTTTATAGGTCAAGGGCTGTTCTCTGAAAACACTACCATTTTCGTTAAGGATAGTGAGAGTCTTAGGCATCTCCTCAACTATGTCCATCTTAATGCTTGCCTCTAGGATTAATCAAGTTTTCTTGCTCTACACCCAGTACTTCTCCCTGACCACAACATCAAAAAGGAATTTGATTGCATAGATAAGGGGTAGATCAGGGAGCTCCAGCCAAATAGGGATCTTGGTTGACCTAGGGGCATTAGGGGAAAAGTCCTTGGACCACCATTCTAAGTACAAGGGTTGGTTTCTAATAGTCCAAATACCATACTTTATTGCTCTAGAAGCCATCTCAAGTTTCTCAAATAGAAAGACAAAAAAGCCTTTCTTAAGGAATCTTACATTCAGCACATTTATCCCTTTCCTAATCCAGTTCATTCTAATCCAAGACTCAATGAAGGTAAGAGGAGGTCTAACCCCAGGCAAAAAGCCCACTAAAGCATGGGTTCTTAGCCACACTATAGAGTGATGCAGCAGATTGTCATCCAAGATAGCCATTACAGTCTTACCTTCTCCATCTGTGTGATCCTCTCCATTAGACTCTTGTGCTCCACTAAAATCTGGTTGTGAAGCATGCTTGGATTTTGTGATGCCCGGTGGTGGGAGGTCCTCAACTCCTTCCTCGCAGGTTGTGGGAAGCCTTGACTCTCCCAGAGTCTACCTAGTATCGTGTATATCTCGCCATTCATCTTTACATGATAAGCCTCCATTGGTTGAGGGTAGATCGCCTCTGTATGCATTTGATTTGTCTCCACTAGCTCTATCTTTCTCAATTCGAAAGGCTCCTCCTTCACCACCTGGAACATGTTTCTTTGTCAATTTGAAAGGCTCCTCCACCACCACATGGAATGTGTGGCTGCTTGGAGGCAGGGCTAGCATAGGCTCCTGCAGCTCGTCCTTCACCATTTCCAATCACATCCCTACGCTAGGGAGTTTGAGCGGTCTTGCAAGCTTTGCACAAACATGGTTGGCCATGCAATAATCAACAATATGAAAATTTTTTGGGGGATCTTGCACCTAATACCAATATACACTTTTGATTAGTGACAACAAGGTTATGGGAGGTTTTTATGTTCAAAAAATATTCCAAGATTTCCAAGGCATATGATTAAAAGGATTATATTGAAAACATTCAAAAAGAGAATGTAAGGTTACGTGAAAAGATGTAAGCTCCAAGGCTGATACCACTAAATTGGGCTCTTGGCTGAATAAGATGTTATTGGAAGTGCTATCCTCTGGATTTGGTTCAATTACCCCTAGCCTTCCAGATCTCAAGTGCATGTAGGTGGGTTAGGGTGAATGGACCCTTGGCTAGCTACCTTGGTTAAGTCCAACAAATCAATCTTCTAGCATGCACTTGGTTATTAACCTGGCTTGTGCTAGCTTAGCAACTCAACGTGCACTAGCTTAGCAACTCAGCATGCATTGCGTTATAATGCGACGTGTGCTGGGTTATGATTAATCCAATGTGTTGCTATTTTTGGTAGTTTTGAGGCCCAATTAGATCTTCAGTGCTCCTAGCCTAGTTTTAGAAGTCACTTGAATCACAAGTCACTCAGAGAGATTTATTAGAGCATAGTTTTAGGTGTCACCTAAATTCACAAGTCACTCAAAGAGATTTATTTTGATGATCTTAAGGATTTTTTCCTATGTTCATTTCATTCACAATTTCACCCCGTTGTTAATTTTGGAAGGTTTAGTTCAATGATTCTGGGTTGGTGGAAATTTAGAGCATAAAGGTCACTTAATGATCCTATTGGATTATACAGTTCAATTTTTACACGTGCCCAATCGATCAACTAACCCAATGTGCACTAGGTCATGGTTAATGTAACGTACGATGGGTTAGTAACGTAGCATATGCTGGGTTGCTAATGCCACATGCACTTGGTTAAGGGTTGACCCCTATTTTGGATCAAATATGGTGCATAAATTATACTAGCTAGCAGATCTTGTCAGATATCAGGTGTCAGGTTGTCAGTGGATATAGAGTGCCAGTTGCTAGCTCAACATGTTCAATTGTTAATGCAACATGGCCAATGACTAATGCAACGTGCCTAGTGGCCCAACATGCACTAGGTTATAACATAGCGTATGTTGGGTTAGGATTAACCCAATGTGTCGCTCCCAAACTCTATGACCAATGGAATTTTTGGAGTTTTGCAAACTTCTAGAGCAACTACCTTAAAACTTGAGTGAATGGATTTATTAACCCATAGATGAGCTCTTGGTTTAAGTTGTGCAATGATATACACTTTGTGTTTTGTTTTTGCATGTTTTCAATACAAAAATTTCAACTTCTTCTCACAAGGGATTCCAATCACTTCAAAAGACAAAGCAAGCCCTATATTTAAAGCTTTCTACTGGTTCTATCTAGATATTCTTATTACAAATTGTATTATTTCTCTCTAGATATTCTAGATAAAAAAAACTTTTTATTATTTCTCTCTAAATATTCTTACGAATTAACCAACATCACTTATTTCCATTGCTCACTTTGTTGAAGCTCTTTTTCCTACACTAGGAATCCACGTTAACAATTGCTACCCAAATTATTGCTACCTCACCTTTAGAAGAGCAGCAAGACCTAAAACACAACATAGGTATGAGAAAGACCAAGAAGAACAAACCTCAAATTTTAGGAAAGAATACTTGATGAGTCCATACAGAGCAAAACAAATTTCTCAATTAAAGGTATTTCTTTTTAGGAGGAAGTATTGAAATTAAGATTTGGCTAGCTTAGTGTTGTCTTCATGCAAGGGATTGGATCTAGCAGGTTCTTTTGAAGACATGGTGTCATGGACTTCTTATGGCATCTTGCATTGTTTTCCGATCAATGGTTCCTATGATGTTGTAAAATATTAGCATGGTGCAAGTTAGCTTGTCATTGATATGGATCTCTTCCTCCATGATGGACATGACAAAATCAAATTTCTTATGTGGAAAGCCTAATGCTACATCTTTTGTGCATCACCTCTCTTAAACTTCTACATGAACCTAACCAAGACAATACCACCTCTCTCTACTTGTTCTAGTTGCTCCTCCTCCTCCCAAAAGATAATGCTAACTTCTTCACACAACTCTTACCTTGAGGAGTCTCTTATTGAATTAGAAGGCCTTACTTCTATGTGTTTCCTAGACTGAGTTCCATGACTCGAGTTGAGATTCCCTAACATGGATGGTAAAAGATAGTCTTCTAAAGCATCTTTGATTTAGGATTCTACACAAAGTAGGTATGCCACTCTACTAAATTCTTGAGAAGTTTTAGCCCATTTGAGCACTCAAATGCACTCATCACTATTTAGATTTAAGTAAGTCTCAAGGATAGGCATCTCATTAGATACAAGCAGGGAGTCTCATACTCAAATTTCAATAATCACATAGTCCCGGTCAATCATTCACATGGGGTTGACACACACTAGGTGATTAGGGAATATTGCAATCCTAGAATCCAGCAGTCACAACACATGCATAACATTCCACTCAAATCTTCAAGCATGAATGCATAGATAGGAATCCACCCCTCACGATTTCATTTTCAAGGTGAATCCTTCTTCTTGTCCACATCACCAATTGCACCTCTAGTGCTTTAAATTCCCATTTCATGAGTCTCATAAGAATATAGTTATATGGATATACTTTCAACCTTGTCCTTGAGATTATGCAACATACTCTCAAGGACAAAGTTGAAAGTAGATCCCTAGAACTATATGCTTTTGTGAGACTCTCTCTCTCTCTCTCTATATATATATATATGTATGTATGTATGTATGTATGTATGTATGTATGTGTGTGTGTGTGTGTATGTGTGTGTGTGTGTGTGGGGCGCGCGCGCGCGTGTGTGTGTGTGCACATGCACTTGCACGTGCTACTTGTGTTATGCCACTCATCTAATCTAGTAGGTAGTTTCACAACATCTAGTTGACTAGAGTGCATTGTGATTTTGACAACTTGCAACCTTGGGGACTTATCCCTCCTTTTGAATGCATGTGGTACACTAAAATTTCATGAGGTGAACCCCCTGACCAACCAATTCGTGACTTGTCATTGCAAGGATGATACATCTGAAAGATGACACGTGAGACAAAAGTTTGCAAATTAAATGGTTGGAATATAATCCATGAGTAGATGGTGCATGTTTTGAGGTGATATGGCAAAACAAAGAGAATAGTTAAGTTTTTTGGGGATGAGGTTTCTTTTGCAATCACAAGTGGCTTCTTAGGGATTGCTATTTGTAATGTTGAGTTCGCAGTCCTCTTGAAATTATATTGGGTTTTTTTCACACAAAAATTCACTTTATGAGACCGTAGAATACAATAGTGAGCTTATTTTTGCATTAAAGAAGGATGATAAAAAAATAATTCAACATGGTCTCCAATTCAGGATTGATATCAATTCCAAACTTCTATAATAGTTGGGATCTATTGCTACTTTGAGATTTCAAAAAAGAATGAAGGGACAAATTTTGAGACCTAGTGCAATGGCTTTTGGTTGACTTGCAAGCTTTTGCCATCTCAATGCACAACAAGATGCAAGCAAAGCTTAGAAAATCTACCTAAAGAAAGAGCGGGTGCTCTACACCCAAGATAGAGTAGTCCATAAGGCACATAAGGAGGACAAACAACAAGTCTAAGACTTGGAGGATAATCTCTAAACCATGAGGCAAAGCTAGAGAAAGTTTTAAGAGCGAAAGGAATATGCGAAGAAAGGGAAAGACCTATAACTCTAGGTCACTATATCAAAAAATGAAGTTGATTTAAATAGAAAAATGTTTCAAGTGATAATGTGGTCTCCCTTGTGTCGACATAGACTCAAGCATCAAATGCTCAGAGTTAACTTAAGAAACTCAAGTAGGTGAAGGAAACATGCAAGAAGGTGGAGGAATAATTCCTCAAGAGAGATTTGTAGGGCCAAAATCCACCCTCGTATATCACACCTAAGCCCTAACCAAAGCAAACATAGAGTTGTCAAGATAAATTGGAGAACTATATTCTCAAGTCCAAACCCTAAAAGGTTCAAAGAAATAGACATAAACACTTTAAAAGCAAGAGGAAACCATGCAACAATAGGTCCAAGATCTCAATTTTGGGCTTGCAACAACTTTAAAAAACATTAAAAAGGCTAAACAAACGAGCTATAAGCAAAGACAATCTTGTACAATGCTATGAATAATGGAGGGGGGGATACACAAATATACTGCACTAAGGATACGACCATTAGGACATTTTTGAAAGTTGCAAACAAGAACATACTCATTTGCAGATGTACTCCATGCTTTGTAACTCAATCGAAGCCAATATAAACCTTGGAGAGAATTACAAATTTAAATGAACTCCTCACAACCTACAACAATATATAATGCCACACATGAGATTTGCAATGATCAATGTTGCATCTTCAAATTTGTTGTTCTTTATAAGGACCTTTCTAGAGGAACGCCAATCCCTTTTTCCAAATGGATATCCACTTAAAAGTCTTAGTTGTGGGCACCTTGGGCTTGATAGTAGCCCTATCACATGATCCATATTTGGAAGAAGATGACATCTCACCTTCCATCCCTTCATAGTTGAATAGAAATTGATATTGACAATAGCCTTGTGCTTCTCGAGGCTTTTATCATACAATTTTGATGGGTGAACTTCTTTCCATGGGCTACATGAAGATGTTGTGAAAGAAGTATAGTTAAGGGGTTCAATTTCTTACCCTTGTAAATGGAGGAGCATCCTCATTAATCACGCCTCTTTGCCCTCCCCTCCTTCCTTTTCCACTAATTAATACATTTTTAAACTTCTCCAATGGGAGGACCTATGGCTAGATCAAGCATAGTTTGTATCATGCATGGTTACCACTAAATTTCATGTTGGCTAGGTTGCTTGGATTACCCAAACAATGAAGATTTTGAGTAGACAAACTGAACCATTGAGGTTTATGTAGTTACAACAGGCATAGGCATTCATGCAACAATGTAGTTAATAGATTAAATGTTTGAGACTTAGTCATTTTTAGTGCATACATGGATTGTCCCTCACACAATTTTGTTTCATTTCTAACACACATACGACTTGTTGCAAATTCTAATAACTATATAATAAATATGCACTTGGATGGTATTCAGCAAATAGACGAGAATTCAATTTAGATACAAACGCCACAAGATACTTTAGCTTGGCCTATACAAAATTTATCACTTCATGCTCTATTCATACCCCAACGTGTCTCATTGAATGACATGAGAACCTTAAATGGAAAAATCAAATTAAAACGGGCTCTTAGGCAAGATCCACATAATAGATGGAAAAAGTGTTTAATGGGAGATGTTATATATTGATATAATGCTGGATAGTATATCCAAGTTCCTTAGGAGTTTAGCATGTTCAAGAATATTTGTTTTGATCTAAGCAAATGTGTATCCAATAGCTCATTAAACATCAAAATATTCTATCCATACCTTAAGCCTTAAAGTGAAAACCATTTTGGCACATTGTGTTGGGGAAAATGTAGAAAAAATTAACCAATCAAAACAAGGCTGTGATTTTATTAAGAGAAAATCCAGTTTACAATTGCTCTAAGAATTAGAATATAGGAATACACGTGCATGTGGGTGGGTGTGTGCGCTTGTGTGTTGTTGCATGTATGCTTGTGAATGTGCTTGCGTGTGCGCCTCTACATGTTTGTGCGCACGTCTACATGGGTGCATGCATGTGGCAGCAGGGGGGATATAGACATGGGGGCATGCATGTGCGTGCACATGTGATAATGTGCATGCATGCCTACGCAAGCACATGTGTGCAAAGTACAAAGGGTATGAGCTGTGGAAAATTGGTACATGAAGTGACTAAGATAAACAAGACATCTAACTATGAATGGGAAGAAGAAAATGAAGGTAGCACGTGAAAATGGGAAAAGAAACTAGCCATGAAATGGTTTCAAAGAAACAGTGTTAGGATAGAGCTATACCAGTCATCTCTTGTAGAAAAAGGCCAAGGCAAACGACCTTCAAAATCCTTCAAAATTTGGGGGCACATAGTAAGGAGATTTATTCTGGAACGAATTGGAAACTGTAGCCCACATTTTGGCCCTCCACAGACACAACCCCATACTACTGGAGAAATTTTAATTGTCTCCTTCAATTGGCTGCTTCACATGATTTGAAGCACACCCCATCTTTGAGATACTTATAAATCACATTGTTGTTGTCCCAAAAGATTTCACAATGGTGCTCACTCTTTCTGCAAACGCGCTTGAAGTAATTCTCTTCCCAGGAACATGGAAAGGATTTGACACTGCATCTACATAGGCTGCATGAAACCGTCGGAAAAACTGATGCCAAACTTACTTTGTTAGCAAGAGTATTGCAAACACCTTCACTCCACAAACCATAATTGCTACAGCCACAACAAAAGGTACTACCAATCACAATCACAAAAATGCCAAAATTCTCTCCTTTCTCTCAGTCACAGATCACAAAACGCCATACTTGATATCAGTCACGAATAAAAAGATGCTGTCACTAGATGTAAGCAGAGTAACCTGCTCTCTGCACCCCCCCCCCTTCCCGCCATATCCCAACCACCACTTCCCCCTGTCATGTCCTGCTCTTCCCCCTCTCCTTTGTCGCCACTTCTCCAGCTTGTCCTCACCCTTTCCTGTCCCTAGGCCGACTTCAAGATTGCGCTGGGATCCCGGAGTCCCTTGTTGTTGTTCCAGTGTTTCTTGGAGTCTACGAGCTGTTTTTCCAGTTCGTGCAATTTCCTGGAGGTGCCTCAGCTGCTCGAGACTGTTTCTTGGACCTCCTGTTGGCAACGCTTGGTATCCGGAGCCTTCTGGCTGCCATTGATTCACATTTGGGTCCCCAGAACCCCCTGTTTGTTAGCACCTTCTGCTGGAGTTCCTTACTGGTCGTTCAGCTTGTGCAACCTGTTTCTGATGCTCCATACAGCTCGCTACTTGCTCCGGGGATTCCCTGTTGGTTTGAGAGCTCACCTGGGTGTTTTTGGCGCCTTTTGCGAGCTGTTCTACTGGTTTGAGAGCAGCCCCAGCTGCCTAGAGCTCTCCTGAGCCTGTTTTTTAGCTTTGGACAGTAGTTTGAAGGCCCGAGCCTTCTTTTCTCTCCTGCAAGCCCCTTTTTGCTGTGCTGGCCTTTTCCAGCCAGCCTTTGTGAGGATCTTGGTCCTCTTTATCCTCTTCTTTTCCTTTCCCCCCCCCCTCCCTCCCTTTTTTGGCAGCCCAGCGTTTGTGTTTGTCCTCTTTGAAGAAAGAATCTTGGTGATGACCCTTGGTCCAGCAAGAGGGGCTCACATGGCAGGACCCTCAACTCCCCAAGCCGTTAAGGTTCTAGTTTCTCCAAAAGACGAGCAGCGGGTGAAGAATGCAGTCACTTCAGGACAGAGCAATGGTGGCCACTCTCACGAGGAGTCAGGTGTGGGATTGGATCCAAGAGAGTTTAGCACTAGAGGGAGATCACATTCAAGAGGTTACCGTATACAGGAGGAGAGGTCTTTCTTCTCCAGCTGAGTTCCCCCAAGACCTTGGCCCTGATTTTTCTTTGTCTGCATCTTGTCTAATTCATCCCTTGGCATCACTAATTCATAGTGGACGACATGGATTCTACACACCATGTGCCTCGTTTCCCAATGATGCTCCGTTTCTTGGGGCTCCCAAAGCAGTACTTGGATATCCTTCCTTCCACTGGCATAGTACTAGAGTCCCCATTGACTTCAGCAACCTTGGTTGTAGCAGATGATGGAGTCCCTCATCTAAGGGTGATCGTGGATGATCCTGAGACTCTTCCAAGGAGATCCTCCTTGAGACTCTTGACGAGGGAGAGCTGAGCACGATTGAATCGTAGATAAACAATGCAGCAACATAGTAACACTGGAGAACCAACCTTGCCAATCTTGTAGCCTACACTGTCCTCTATCAAAAACCACGAATGGGTGCCAATGCATCCATAGATTCTAGCTGTCTTTTTCCTATCCTTCAATCTCAAAGGTGTTTCCTTAACCTTTTGTACTCATATCTATTATCTTCTCATGTTCCTTCTCTTGACCCATTGAACCTGGTGATAGATAGATCTTTCCAAATATTGTTTTCTTTTAGCTAGCTTATGGAGTGATTCTTGCAATCTCGCATCTGCCCACTTGCACCCCTCAGTTGCTACAGTGTCCTTGCGGAATGTGGTCCAGCGGCTTGAAAGAAGTGCCAAGTGATCTTGTTTTCCTGCTGTACCACCAAGCTCGAAAAGAATGATAGGAGAATTCAAGAGCAAGTTCAACTCTTCTTTGCCGATCTGGATCCAGGATCGTGTTGCAGATGTGCACCTGCTTCCTAGCATAGTCCAAGACCCAACAGCCGATCCAAGGCCCATGGGACACCAGCTGGTGGTATGGGACACCAGGTTGGTTGGGATCTGGTTGGCAAATGTGCCAGCAGTTCAGCTCGTGGCTTGGAGGGGATGTCCCAGTTTCTCAAGTCTTTTCCTCACAGACGTCATGTGGTGAGCTAGCCTGCACCCATCTTTGTTGTTTCCATGGTTGTTCCTTTGTGCTTGTTTGCAGGTCTAGGTTTTCATGATCCTTGGGGCCGTGTCACTCGAGATACAGAGCAAGTCTCACCTCAAGCTCTTAAGCCTTGGAGGCTCTTGATTCAGAAAGGGCTTCTCAAGAATATGCCGTACATGAAGCTAGTGGCAACAGTCGCTCCCCTTACAAGGAGCGGCTCCCCTTCATGATGAACGTTCACAAGGTTTGGCAGTGTGCCTAACGGACTCATTCAAGCCAGCCCCATGTGTTTGGAGGAGTTTGCAAGCGGTTAACCTCTCATTTGGCATCCGAAGGTTTGAGATTAGGAGGGGTTCATGCTTGGGCAGTGGACGCATATCGATTGAGCATAGTTGGACAACGGCCCAACAATGGCGCATGGAGGCTTGCCCATGGGCCCCTGTTGTAGCAGCTACCGGTAGATGGTAGTTGCCACTGTTGTGCAGAGAGTGTTGGAGACGATCCTACATTGTCTTTGGGGTTTCCCAACAGTGCAAAGAATCTGGTCTGCAGCTCTTTGGATTGCTGACAGCGTGCACAGGATGCAGCGCGACTTCACTTGGGGAATGGTTGCGTGGCTTACGGAGGGGGGGCCACCCCATCTCCATTGATCCAAAATCTCCACACTTTAGGATTCAAGGCCAATGAGTTTTCAAGATTGAGGCACACGATGTGACACCTCCTTCCTGCCATGCCATTCGCCTTCACCAAAGGATAGTGGTTGGGAGACGGTGTCCAACATCACTGCCTGGAATATTAGGGTTGCCCGCTGCACTCTTGTGATGGGAGGCATCAGGTTCTCTTGGCAGCCACCCTCATCCCCACCTAGCAGGACATCGTTTACATCCTCCATGCCAACTGACAACGCAAGACTTCAAGGTCTAGGGCAACTGCCAAACAAGGGGAGCGTTTCTGCAAGGCTTTGCCTGTAGGCATCTTTTATGTCATCACCACGAGAGGTATCCGCTGGATGTATACTTGGTTGTTCATCCCTATTTCAAAGATTCCCTAGGCAATGAGCTAGATTCTCTAGGAGCACGTTGGTTTCTTTCAACCAAGTTGTTTCTCTTTATTCCCTACGATTAGCTCCTTCCCGATTGCTGAATTGCATGGTTGTGTTACAAGCATTAATAGAAGTTCTTTTCTCTAGAAAAAACAACGTTGTCAATCACAAGCACAAATCTCTCTCTCTCTCACACAAACACACACACACACACACACGTGCACGCACGCACGCATGTACACACAAAAACACACACCCACCCACACCCACACCATTGAGGGAAAAACCCCCCAAATTGAATGGGGTTTAGATGACACACTTTGTGTCCTCTGAAAGGGGGCACAAGCACGAGTATCATTCAATGACAAGATGGCAAGGGGCAAGGTTCCCAAGTAAACTAACAAGCGGAAAGGTACTAGGATTTGGATCTCGGAGGAGCTCACCCCGACTCAGCTCAAGGAAAAAGTAACAGAATTGTCTAATGTAAAGGATGCTTGAAGGAAGGAAAA
The DNA here is from genome assembly GCF_047967505.1 of Dipteris shenzhenensis. Taxonomy (NCBI): domain Eukaryota; kingdom Viridiplantae; phylum Streptophyta; class Polypodiopsida; order Gleicheniales; family Dipteridaceae; genus Dipteris; species Dipteris shenzhenensis. The sequence continues at coordinate 42,354,838 of NC_141599.1, forward strand.
TGGGCTAGAGGGAAGGTGCTAATTAGAGACTTCAAGCGTAGACCCAAAGACTCTCAAGGCCGTCTATCTCTATATAAGAGTATAGCTAGTTTATAATAATCTCGAAGATGCTATATGCACTCCCAGGAGATGCCTTGTGCAATTCCTGGACTCTCTGGTATTCAGATGTAGTCGTCACTCTTTTTTGGTTGCAATTTGTTTCATAGGCCTCTTGAGGACGTTAATTTCTCTCTCTCTCTCTCTCTCTCTCTCTCTCTCTCTCTCTATCTAAAATATCAAATATATGAGGGGGGACGTTGAAAAATACGACTTTCTCAACGCATCATTTTGGCCACATCAAGTTTCGACATGTTTCCCACCATGTGTAAAATAAAAAACATTGGTTACATATTACACCCATAGTAACAATATGTGTGCCCTTCATGCCACACAGAAGCTCAACAATTTCCACAGAGTAGCCTGGCTCTTTGCAGCTACCTTTATACTCTGTCACTAGGCTCAAGCCTTCAGAAATTTGGATTTTATGCAGAAGGAATTCAAATAATCTCCAATGATTGCTGGGAGGTGATGGCTGCTCCTCAATTTCTGACCAAGTAGCTTTATTATATATGGGCTTTGTACTGTATGATGGAAAACTCAAAATAGTAACAAAGATAGGAATTAGAATGGATGGCAACATTTCATGTCTTGTGCCTCCCAGAAATTTTCTGAGAGTATTTGAAAACCAAACAGTGGCAGAGTTTAAAAAAAGAGCAACCTTGATGAAATATATTCATGTTCACTATTTCAGCCATATTCGGCTGCTTAGTCTTTATAATTTACTAGTTGATATCATTAGTAATTGTGATCCTAAGTTCACGATTCTGCCATTCTATGAAGGGATACACTATCTAAAGAAAATCGGCAAACTTGAATACAAGGAACAAGGGATATATATCTAGATGAATCCAAGAATATGCCCAAACTCATCCTCTAAAACACAACACAGTGTGCAGTTTCAATCTCATGATAGTCACTCATAAGGTTGAAAACCATAAACTCAATCACACATAGCAAGTTCTAGCTACTATGACATCCCCACCAACGTCATCAGCGCCCAAGAATGGGTGTAGACCATAGTATAAACATATGCTCTCACAACTACAAATCAACACACCCACACATAGTTGAGCATCCATTTATACAAAGGACTTCATGCTGAGTTTCTGTCGGCACTCCTGAGGTGAAGGGTGGACTCAGCCATGACAAAGGCTAGCACTTAAAGAGAAGGCCAACCAAAAAGTCGTCCACATTGTCTTCATTCAAGCTACAACTGCTTGTGAAAGCAATACAATTTCATTTGAGTCCCTCCCAAATGAGCACCTAAGCAAAAAAAGCTTAGACAATCTAGTTGATAGGGCAATGCACCACTTAAAATAGAAAGAATACCAGCAAGCTGCAACATGGAAAAAAACTTCAAAATGTGAAATGTGCATGTCCGCTAGTACAACAGGAACATATATGTAGATGAATCCAGGAACATGCCCAAACTCATCCTCTAAAAACACAAAATACAGGCAGCAAGGAGCCTAAACCAAAATATCTCCATTCATGGTAGAAGATGTTGTTTGTGGTCCAGACTTCACAATATGTTCCCTAAGGCCGTTCACACAGGGATAAAAGCAAGCAATTTGAACGAGTCAATTTCTTTCTGGCTAGTAAAGCAATCAAGGAAGCCTCTTTTCCAACACAACTATGCAGAATAATAATCGAATAAGAGATGGAATGGTTTCAGGAATGAGTGCCATTACAAAAAGGTGAGTATACTTGCTCGCAAAGATGCCAAGTTGTATCCTAAAACCAAAAAGCTCATAATCATAACAATCAAGTGCTGACCCTGATAGGATAATTACATAAGCGGAGCAGCCGTTTGGAAGTATTCACGATACTGATTCTGCCTAACCCAAAATTTTTATAAGATATCAAACTCTACCTTCAAACTTACCTTATCAATTCAATGCTCATAACGTTTTATCTATAGACATTAAGGTACTAAATATATACATATATATATATATGTGTGTGTGTGTGTGTGTGTATGTTTATAATTATATATTAATATTTATATTTATATGTATATAATAGTATTTATGATATAGTATTTACCCTTTGTATGGAATACAAACTTGAGAAAGTGGTGAGATTTCTAGCAATTTGGCAGTCCAATCTTGAAACAGAGAATGGTGAAATAGCAATTATATGTTTCTTACACTTCTAACATCTGCGTCTCTCACATCTTGATCTGTTGTGACTAGAATAAACTTGACCTTTGTATTGGTCAAATACCCATACCTGCAGATAAAGGAATATCATTAACAAATTCCCAAAATATCAAAATCAAATTACTTTTCTCCCATTTTCTTTCTTATTTATCAGCAATTGGTGACATACAATTGAAAACTCAACAAACTGCAGAGTACTCACACTTTATAATCTTCTGTTGGATATAAAAGGCCTAAAAAAGTCTCATTTAGGGCTGCACCTGGTTTCTTTGGATTGTTCACTGCCCAGGGGACAAAGAGGAACAAAAATAAATTTATTGCATGCTGAAACGTTATGTTAACAGATACTAAAAGCGTAAGGAAATAAAAAACTTCATGGTGTGTGAGATATTGAATTCTCATGTATTCTTCATAGTTGATTACACACTTACGCAGACAAGCAGTGTACAATGTACACTATCATGACAGTATAAACAGTATACATCCTTCCTATATAGAGCATACACAATCAAAAAGGTAGACCACTTTTTGAATTTTGAAAACTAGCACACATGTCCTGGGACATTCTCATGTGAATTTTAAGAATTCGCATAAGTAAGAAGCCTCATACTTAGTGTAAGTTTGAGTTTGTACTAAAAAGGATAATAAGTTTGCACTGTCACGTACAGGCGAAGGAAATTTGCAGCTATCTCTGACCAAACAGTGTTGCCTTGGCAGTCCCAAACCAACCAAAATCCTATCTGCCACGACACCCTACTCTAAGATCTTACCTCGACTGTGCTGCTCTGTATACAAGATTTGCAAGCCAGGCTACTGCCCTGCCAGTCCTGTCGTGCCTATGAAAAGGGTTGCAGGTGCTGCTTTGACACACAGTCCAGCTGCTCTGCTCTCTTCAGTTTATTGCACCACCCTGCCCAAGATCTCCTTGCTCACTCCCCAAAACTGAGCTCTCTCTGCCAATATAGAGCCACCATCCTTAGCTATCATTAGCATACAGGGTCCAAGACCTCCATCCAGATATAACAGTTCGGATCACCTTTCTTGACCCACTGACTCCACCACCTAGGGTCTCCCCTAGCCCATAGGTCAGTCACTAGCTAATCAGGGTTAGCACAGATGTAACAATCAGAGCATATGTTTATACTACGGTCATTGGGCACCCTGATGTCAAAGGGAATGTCATAGTAGCTAGTCCTTGTATGATTGATAGAGTTTATGGTGCTCGGCAGGTTTCACACCGAATGTTTTAGAGTGTTCCATGCAGGACCACATTTTAACACTCAAAGCTCTCGTTAAGGAGGCCACACATGGAACCTACTTTGTACATTTCCAAAAGGTTTTCAATACCATGAAAGACCATAGCACCATAAAATGCACGTCATAAGAAGTGAGTAGCATCATCAGAATGGAGGAGCCTCTTAACTCCTTTTCTCTTTGGGCTAAACAAAGATATGCTCGCTTCTTTTATGGACATTCTGCAAGGATAGGGCTCAATGCTGGCAGACTCTTGTCCTCATCCTCCTCTATGTCAATAAAGACACTTGTCCGCTTTTACAACCACCAGGACATGAAGGTCATGATCTCCACCTTCAGCATAAATCATTCACTGTGACAGTAGCACCGGTTGAGATTGTCACATCTTATGCACTCTTAAGATGCATTTTCACAAGACCCAGGTTTACCACAAAACAGGCACTATTGACCAAAGGCCACGCTTCACCAACGAGGCTGGAGCCAGACCCATTTCCAAGATATAGATACAAAATCCCTCTTTTAATCTCTAGTCAGGACTCAGACCAATAGCTTTGTATGCAGGGGACTTTTGGGCAGTGCACCTCAAGAGGCTGACAGGATTGGCTTCAACAAGATGCCAATGACGATGCTGATGCATGATTCGCAGAAAAGATGAACGCCACATAATATCATACTCGCAAAGTTGCCACGAGACCTCTACACACGGATGCCTTGTTTCATATCATCACCTACCTCGATCGGGCTAAGATAATATGTGCAGCAACGGTTACTATGGAGGGTCCTCTTGTTGTCCTTGCAGCTTGAAGCAGAGATGGGGACAAGAAGTGTCGCTACACATGAGCCACTCACTCTCGTGGCATGTCCATTGATCACTACGCTCCATACCAATACTCCCCGTGGATATCCCTTTTCTACACTGAGAACACAGCAGGAGATTCATCAGACCATTAGAGACCATGTATGGCAAATATACATTTAGCGGACATGGATATCCCAACGCAGCCACACCCTCCCAAAATAGCATTCTACAGAATTCCTAGTGTGACTAAGAATGGCTTCATTCAGGCATTGGGATGCTTACAGATCTATTCACACATGGAGTACAGATAGCCTGGGTATTAGGCCAGTTCCAAACATTATCGCCAGATCTCAGAGCAAGGCAAAATGAGGGGTTAATGACAACACCCGCGTGACTTAAGTTGTGTACCTTATGCAACATACATGTGGTAGCAGGACCACATCCTGGTCCCATAATCACAGTGTCATAGCAGCCAGGCCGCTTCACAACACTGGGGGTTTGCACTACGGAACAGAGCAGAGAAGGACAGCAGCAAGTCACCAAGACTACATCCTGGCGTCGTCATGGTGTGAGGCGCCTCAGAAGACAGTGGGTTTGCCCTATGGAGCATAGTAGAGGAAAACAGCAGCACGCCACCAAGGTAGAACCTCACTGGGATCCCACACAAAGCTCAGGTCACTCATAGTGTCACATAGCTGGCCAAAGTGGATCTCACATCACCCAGGCAGAATCCAACTGGGATCCCACTCAAGCCCAATAAAGCTCGAATATTTACGTACATGGCCGACATAGGATCTCGCTAGACCCAGTAAACGCAGAGCTCATATTAGTCATAGCACATCAACAGGGCCCATAGGAGAAGTTAATAAATCTCTCTCTCTCTCTCTCTCTCTCTCTCTCTCTCTGAACTTTCCGAGCGCAGGGCTGTTTGTATAATGATGTTTCCAGCTTGTTGCATTGAAAAATGAACCATTCTAGATCTTTAAAAAGACGTGCAATCAGCTGATCAGGAGCTAAAATCGGCTTCGGCAGCTTAGCTTTGTTGCCCACAGTTCTAGTTGATTTCCGCTTGAACCTCACAGCCAGATTCATACAGTGTTACCTCTTTCATCAATGACGTCCAAAGAGCAATGAACGATATAGTGAAACTTGAGCTCATCGTCGCCCTCTGTAAAGCTTTGAATGTAAAGAGGGTTGTTCTGTAAGATTTTAAAAAAAATCAGAGAGAGTGAAACATGAACGTAATGACCCAAAGTATAATTCTGAAGATCCATCAAGCCTAAAGTGCAAATAGACTTACGTGCTGCCCCACAACTGCTACACAAACTATCATGTTTAGGAACAAGACGGGAAATGGTCAGCTGAAAGTTTCCAAATCTTTTGGACGATTTTAAGTCAGTCTATCTCTTCTACTTATTACCCACAAACCCAAAAAAAATAAAGGAGAAAAGATTTGGCAACTTACACTTGGCAGCTTGGAGGAGAGCTCCCACATGTGAACGTTAGCACCGGTGGCCTTTTCAGAGTAGTTTTTGAATTTCCACCTCTAATTTTTGGCCTGCCACGGGGAGGCCTAAGTGAAGCCGACGCTCCCAGAGAAGCAAAAATGGATTTAAAGCGATTTTTCTTCTTTTTTTTTTTGGCATGATAGCGCCACGCATCTGGGATGGATTGCTGCATGTGCATTGCATGGGCCGCCGCCACGTGTCCGAGCTCCTTTCCGCTTATCATTGGTGGATTGTGTTCTCTTGGGAAATCGGGCCGATTTCGATATTGTGGACAAGCACATGATCTGAGGTAGCGATAAGGAGATGCATGGAAGGACCTTTGGTGTTGCGGACAATGAGCTTGCCTTTCTTTGTGGACGACGAGGTCGTTTGTGGAGGAAAGGTATGGTAGACGAAAGGCGGAAGTGATGGACGATTAGCTTGCCTTTCTTTGTGGACAACGAGGTCGTGGGGATGGGATGAGGTCGTTTGTGGAGGAAAGGTATGGTAGACGAAAGGCGAAAGTGATGGGCAGGAGCATGGGGTGTCCAAAACGGGAGCTTGCTGGTTCTATAAAATGACCTTTGCATGCATACTCGACCCGTGTGACTTTCCATCCAATGTTTTGTGTGTGTTTTTTTGCCTATCGGAAGCCTGCATATTACTGGAAGCTCCGAAAAGGGAATGAATGCTGAAGGAGGTGTTAGAGCACAAAATAATTTGTAGTCTAATTCTGATGTAAAGAATCTTACAAGAAGCGACAAATATGATAAAGATGGATCTGAAACTCATGACATACGTTTGAAGGCTCAAATGGTTCCTTGTGTGGTAGAGGAAGTTCCAAAATCTGGTCACGCAAGTGGTGCTATATGATTTGTTCATGCAAGTGGTGGTATATGATTTTGCCCTACTCTCAGTTAATTGTTCTCACTTTGCTGCTCTATTTGAATAAAGGCATCTTTCTTAATCTTCTCATAATGTATGTTGTTGATCAATACCCACCATAAGCAAGCGAGGTTTTGGTGAGGGAGGAACATCTTCTTTTTCTTTGCGTGTTGATGCAACAACAACAGTCTTGAAAGGCGATCCATTCAATGGGGTCATCTCCTTTGTTCCAGACAATGTCATAAGACGTTATGCACCTTGGGCAACCAATCAAATGGAGAGCATGAGAGCAACCTTCACATTAGCTATTAACATAGTGGCTTTTGTCATTGTCAAGGTGGACCTCGATAGCCCGCCAACAAATGATCAGATCATTATCATAGATGGTCCAAACTCTGAGGACCATGCGATGGCGAGAATCAACTAAGTGCATTTATTTGAAAAGTTTTATTACCCCCCCTCCCTTCAACTTTATTTTTATCTTCATATCGGCTATCTTTTGTTGCGGATAGAAGACACACACTTGCCTGTCTAGTGGAGGAGTTTGTCGATAAGGCATTGTCATGTATGTTGCAAAAAACATCTCGTATATGCATGCAAGACATGCACTAGGAGTATTTGATTTTACTATCTTGGGAGTAGTACCTGAAGGCAATCTTCGAGCCACATTACGTGATGCATTCATGGGCCAATTCTCTTAATTAGGTTATGGCAAAAAGGTACAACAACTTTGCGTACTGATGACATTCACCATTGTAATGAACCAAAGAACTAACAGTCATATCCCCTCTCATTGCAGGTAATTTCCATTTTGCATCTCATTAGTCTCAACAATCCCCTAGTTGAGTAGCATTGTGAAACATGTGGAGGTACTCAAGTGAATCGGGGTCCAACACGTCCATATTGTTATAGTTACGATGGTATCCAAAGTATTTCCCAAGTACCTTCTTTAAAAGGATGTGTTATAAGTTGACCATAGCCAAATGCTCATACAATACAATAAAGCAATGAGTGCATTCGAGGAGGCTTCAAGGTAGCTCAAGATACCATTGCTTCACAGAAGCCATTGATGATCCAACAGAAAGAATAGATTACTTCACTAAGGGAAGACAAGGGCGAGTTGTAGCAGACTGGAGAGTAAATGCTACTCTCAAACAGAAAGTTGCCACCCTCTAACAGATCTAGGCACTATTTTGCAAACACTTGACCAGCTGACATAACACCTTGGAGTCTAAGGAGACAAGGCACGAGGGTGACAGTCCTTTCTAGCATTATGTAGTGTAGAGCCATTGGGGGTTTGTGCGCATTGGAGGGTCAAGGCATAAAACATCGTACATCCATTCAAGGTAAACCTCAAGACACTATAGGGCCATTGGGAGTTTGGTGGCCTTTTTTAGAATTAAGCACTCTCTCTCTCTCTCTCTCTCTCTCTCTCTCTCTCTCTTTCACACACACACACACACACACACACACACACACCTTTTTTTAACACAACCTTTGGAAAAAGAGAACCTATCGAAAAGAAAGAACCCATATCGCTAGTTGCAGAATCAAGGTGAGCAATGCAAAAAGGACACCAAACATGGTCATAGTTGGAATGTGAGAACCCAAATAGAAGTAGGGACATATACTTGCTTGTTTTTCTTCTTCTTCTTCTTCTTGCTTGCCTCTTCTTCTTCTTCTTCTTGCTCGCTTGATTGTTCCTCTTCCAACTGCCTTGCTTTCTTAACACCTTTATAGTTGTTCATAAAACTATTAAATTGTCTCGCACAATCAATCAACACATGCTCAAAGCCATGAATAATCAAAAGAGAGAAACATGCTCAAAGCTACAAATAATCAAAACAGTGAAACAAGAGAAGCATCTTGAGAGAGAACTCACCTTCGACTAAAGCAACGGTGACTAAACACAAACTCATTGGAAGAGAGATCATCTACATGCTAGAGTTGTTTGAATCTCTACATCATGCGATCAAGATATTGCAATCAATATTTCTCTCGACTCAGCTCTATTCTCCCCTCACAACACTTCTATAAAGCAATAAAGGAACAACAATCATGACCTTAGATACAGATCAAGTTGCAGACCTTTGAGGGTAGACCTTATCGTGAAACAATCACAGACCTTGGCAATGGAGTAGACATTGAGACCTGAGCAATGAGGTAGAGAACCAAGTGATAGAGTGCATAGGATTTTCGAAATATGCTATGACAATGGGTAGTGAAAGAGCGAAAGGTGTATGCGAAGAAGCTTAATCAAATTTATGGAGGAGAGAATTCCAAGGAGCAATCAAAGGAGAAATTTTGAAGGACCATGTTAAACAAGAGTACAAAAGTGTGCATGGGCACTACCTCCTAGTATAGTGGGGGGTAAAGCAAGTGCTTTTAGATGCAAAAGAGAAAGCAAATAATTTTATAAGGGTGTTGGGCTATTAGAAGGCAATTTTTGTCGGATGATAAATGGCAATTTGAAACACACAATTAATTTAAATTTAAAAACACGTTGAAGTAACTTCAGTGGGCCTGTGCCTTGGAAGGTTATGTTTTAGTTGTTTGAGGTTGGCCAAGTATGGTTATTGTTGTCCAAGTATGGTTTTTTTTTTTTTTTGGTTTTTTTTTCCTTGCCTATGTTTGTATTCTTGTATAGAGGAATGAATGGTCCAACCAATAAATGTAATTTGTGTTGTATTTTGCTTTTTTTTGTTTTGAGTTGGTGCATATGTGATCAATAGTTGTTCCGTGTATTGTTGTACTTGTTGAAATTGGTTGTTTCATTCTATGGGATTTGAAGTAGTTATTTGAGCCTTAACATTGGGGCTGCATTAGAGTTATAGTCGATGTTGAAGTCGCCTACAATGTATGTTGTTGTATTGTACTTAGCATTGTCTCGATACTTTGTGTCAGTACTTGTGTCTTTGTTTTGGAAGATTTGTATGTGTTAATAACTACTACTTTTTTATTTGGTTTTGTCTGGAAAATTAAAAGCAAACATTCAAAACTTTGTTCAAATGAGCTTGTTTGTTGTAGCAGAGTTAGCTCCTTTTGGAAATATGTTGTTGATGTTATGATGCTGTTGAAAAATGGCAACTACATTGTTGGATTTGTTTGGGTGTGTGTTTCTTGCAAGCATAAGATGGTTGCATAGAGGATGCTTTTTGAGTTGTTTATATCGTCCTTGTGAAATTGTGATGATCGTCTGTTTAGGCTTTGCAATATTTTGTCAATGTTTTTTTCTTGCTGAAGTCCATTTGTTTGGATGCCCAACTGGAATCTGCTCGTATTTTAAAAGTTCTTGCAAGACTAGTGGGTCTATTTTTATTTATTTATTTTTCTAATTTGGAAAGAAAGTAAAGATTGGCTAGATCACAGAATCTCAAGAATGCAGTGTAGACAAGCCATGTGTCATAATCCCTACAAGGTCAAATGCAAGTGTTTCCATGGTTAGTCCATGTGAGCAATGGATTGTTCTACCAGTCGTCGGTTGAATCAAGAATTGTTTTCTTGTGATTGTGTTTAAATGGTTGTTTTTGACTTGGAATTCACGAGTGATCTGTAACATTGATGTCCACGATATTGGTTTGTTGTATAAGTGTTTGTTTTTGTAGTGAGTTTGTGCACCTGTGTTTTTGTTGTTGAATTCTATCCACACAAGGAATGGCTTCTTCCTAGTATCAGAATCTCTGAAGATGCCATCTGCACCGTTAACAATGCCATCGTTGATATTAAGGTTTCCCAAGCATATTTCAATGATCATCCCAAGTTTAAGGCATAGCTCACCATATAGTCCGGATGTTTTCCTGGGGCCATTAGAGATGTTTATTGTTCTATTGCATGTCCTTTGTTTGGTATGAGTTTGCTGGGAGTATGTGTGGATGATCGGGTAGGCTTTCGAACATGTCCTCGTTGTGTTTGTTTTTTGCGAAGTTTGTAAAGAATAAGTGCGGGACACTATTTTTTAATTTTGGGTTCTTTAAGTGTGTTATATTTAGTTTGTTGATATCATCACTTTGTGTCCCTGTTTGGATCCTGCTGAATACCTCCAAAAAAGTATTTAACATTGTGTCCCTGTCATTGATAAAGGCAAATGAAGAGTTTCATGTATTTTGCTTCCACCAATTGTTCTTGTTGCCTTTCCGGTATATGCTAGTAGCAAGACTTTTGGAAGATCAATGCCTTCTATGTTTTTATGTGAATAGTAGCGTCATAGTGCTTCTGCTACATCTGGCATAGACTAGAGTGTAGGGAAGTTAGATGGCCAGGGACTCCAAGGTGGGAAGGACCAACGACTCAACTCATGATCACTAGAGTGGCAAGTGGGTCAGGTACATGCTCAACAAAGGCTCGAAAAGAGGCATGTTTGATAGAATTGGGTGGATCTAGCAAGACAACAAGACCTAGCTTGATGGTTGAGGAGTCAAAATTAGAAGTGACAGGATCCCAAGCAGGAGCGGGGCCATCACCTACTCCTACCCCAAGTTTTCTAAGGAAGACTCGATCGACAACACTTTGCCTGTATTGGTAGATGTTATAGACATTTCCTTAGGAACCTCCTATTACCACCATTGCCTCATCCTCAAAGAGCGAGCTTGAGCAGTAGGTGCTGACTCCTCCCACCTCTCCAAGGAATCCCAAGGTGCAATCTCCTCCCCCATCTATATTGAAATAGGAAAAGATAACAAATAGGAGTTGCGGGTAAGAACCAATGGAGACAGAGGATGATGGAGATAGCGACAGAGGAGTGATGCTATATCTGTACACCCGTGCCTCTCCCATCAACCCACTAGATGCCTCTTTCGACTTACCTCACCACCTGTATGAGCCATATTTCTTGTCTGAATCCTCTCGTGACTTCGGTGCATGTGCTTCTCCCCAACTACCAAATAATCTGAATATATCGGACGAGCTGCGCTTCCTTGCGCTAGTTGCTAATCTTGTTGAAGAATGTGGACCGCCATCTTTTCGCTATGGAGCTCGACCAAGTCCCCATGGTGGGAGAGGAGGAGTAGGAGGAGGAGCTGTGCACCCCTCTTATGCGCATCTAGCTCAGAAGCCACGAGCCCAAGGGTGTGGACTTTGATGAGATCTTCTCTCTGGTTGTGAATATGACCACACTTAGATGTGTACTTGGACTTGTGGCAGCAGAGGATTGGATGTCAAGGTAGCTTTCTTGCATGGGGATTTGCATGAGGAAATTTACGTGGTATAGCCACCAGGCTTTAAGAAAAGGGCAAAGAGAATTTGGTTTGCAAGTTGAAAAAGAGTCTCTATGGCCTTAAGCAAGCACCTACAGAATGGTATAGAAGTTTGATGCTTTCATTCGATCCTAGGGTTTTAGAAGAAGTGAGATTGATCACTGCCTCTACACTAAAATGGCTAAGGATAATAGCCTAATACTCTTGGCACTTTAATATGTGGATGTCAACATCCACAAAGTACAATCACTAAATGTAGGGTAATCAGTGAATTAGAGGTGATTAGGCTTCATGATCTACTTCTACGGACAAGCTTAGGGAGTTGGATTCCAAAATACCCCAAGGCGAATGATTGCACAGGCAACGCGCACATGGAAGGAGTACAGCACAAACTCAAGGAGTTTGATCCCCAAATATCCCAAGGCCAAAGCTTCTAGGCAATGTGCACAGATTGTAGGTTTCAGCTAACACCCCAAGGCCAACGATTGCAAGCAACATGCACATTCTTACCCACTTTAACGAAAATAGCCATGGAAAGAGTACAGGACAAGCTCAGAGAGTTTGATCCCCAAATACCTCGAGGAAAAAGAGTGCAAGCAACGTGCACAAGTTATATGTTCCAAGTGCAAGCTGCTGCTGTTAAGTGTCTTGCAGAAGTTAAGCCTCGCCACTCCAAGTTTTGAGCCTCGTACAAGGGCTTCGAACCCCAAATGACTTAAGGCATGAGGGTGCTCAGGGATTTTGAGCCCCAAATCGCTTAAGCCTTGGAGGTGCAAGGCTAACACAAGTGCTATTTGGGAACCAGTTAGGACACCTCCTAATGTTAGGTTTGTCCCAAGTGCTCTAATATGGTTAACACAAGTGCTATATCTCTTCAACATCCCCACGACACGTGAGTCACTCTCGAGATGCACACATTTTTGGCACCGCTTTCGGGGATAAAAGGTATGCTTTTGCATTGCACTCGTCTTCCTTCATTATCTACCCATTGCACAAGGCTTCAAGCTTAACTTGGAGCTTTTTTAGTGGACTTGTAGGAGAGTAAAGGGTAAAGAAGTGAGAGTTGTGGACGAAAAATTTAGGAAAGCTGTCATTTTCTGTTGGAAAGTCATTTTGGAGCATTTGAAGCTTGTTTTTTATACTTTTTAGTGTTTTAAATTGATAGCACCTTTTGAAGGGAGGGCCAACCCTTTTCATCCTTCCACTCCCTCTATTATCTCTCTTTATAAATTGCTTGGGCCCCTATGGATCCAAGACATGGTGCTACTCTCTTTCTTTGTCTTGGCTTCTTGCGGCTCCACTTTCGTTGTTGCTTTCGCATGCTTTGTAAATGGCACTTTGTTAATCAATCAAGGTAATCATGGTGGTACCTTCTCATAGTAGGCCAAAGCTCCCAAGCTGCTGGTCCTGAGCAAGTGTCATAAATGGTACTTGTGTTATCTTGACTTGTGCAGCTAGACTCGAGCAACTGTTTCAAAATTGCACGAAATTGTATGTTTGGTTTAAGAAAACCTTGCCCCTTTGTATGAAACTTGGTGGAAAAACATGATATAATGCATCCCCAAACCCTAAACCTAGGTAGCTGTCTCAAAATTACATGTTCAATTTAAGAGAAACCCAAAAGTGGCACCTTTGTTAACCAATGTGACTGCGTCTACACATGCAGTTAACATGCCCCCCTTCCTATAGTGGATCCCCATCCGTGGGTCAAGATGTGCGGAGCAATCCTAAAGTTTGTATTGTTTAGAGCATGGAGTGTTGATCAAAGAGCCACTGAGAGATTTGGAAAAAGGAAAAATGGGGCCGCCAAAAATTGGTGTCATGCATGTCCTCAAATGTGCAGATGTAATGAGAATGGAGGTTGTGCATGCAGAGGTACATCTGGATGACCTACTTGTAGGAGGGGCCCTCAACTGGATCGAAAAATATCTCATTTAAGTGCCGCTCTTCCACTATCAAAAATATTTTGGGAATATCCCGGAGCAAAATGACCAACAACAACCGAAAAAAGTGGATGAAGGCCATGACTGAAGGATCTAGGACTTTTGCATACATATCAATGTATTGTTGCATCTAAAAGGTGAGACCATACGCATTGGTGACTTTTGTAAAGTCAAAGTACAAAGAATTATACATGACATTAGAATCGCTCTTCCAATTCCAAAACGAGGACATAGAGGCATATAAATGGGATGAATACGGTGGGCCCAACATGCATTACAATACATGCTCCAATATTGGGGCTTCTTTAAGAAAGGGGTCTACCAAGCTGGCTTTAGACCTACATTTGCATCATTGATGGGCACAACTTGTGGATTGGGGTCCGCGTACCCTCCTTTGGTCTCTAGCTTATTGGATGCCTACCTCTTCTGAAAGGCCTTTTTGATAAAAGTGGTCAGGGCTCTAACTTCCATGAGATCAATAGTCTTCAGATAAAAAATTGGACTTATGCAAAACTCAGTACCACTCAGGGTCATCAAGAGTATGTCTTTGATCTGATCATCCCCTTCAGTTGGAGGCTTCTTTAAGAAAGGGTTCTACCAAGTTAATATTCATGGATGTGTGTGGCAAGTGGGAGGTATCAAGATGGGCAATGGAGTTGAAAATTGCCATAGTTATATTGACCTCTTCTTCACTAAGTTGTTTGGGATAGGGAATGCGCTCGGTTTCAAAATGGCTAAAGCTGTGTTTGAGCATGTGCTGCATGGCTTCCAAATTTTTATCATAAAGGACAAGAAAGCCAGATGGGTGTTATTGGGTAACACCCTTGGCCAAAGATATTGCTGGGTTCTCATAGCCACCTGAGGCCTTCGGCCATACATGTGGAGTGCAATCCCACATCTGGAGGTCATTGGGCTTAGATAGTTCAAGGATCTTAGTTTCAGTGGCAAAAAGGGAGGACTCCATGATGCACCTACACCAACTATGAAAATTGAGAATAATAGGATGAAGTGGGAGGTGTTGGATGTCATGGTCCTTGGAAAATTTTAGGTCACCGCGTTGAAGAAGTCCATTGACAAAATAGGATGGGCATGAAGGGGCTTATGCCCAATACATGAAATCTAATATTCATGGATTGAGATGATATTTTTGGCATGCCCTATTCATGTGCATTGTTGAGTTGTTCAGCACTGCCTTAGCTATTTCCTTTGAAAAGGAGATTGTGAATCCTTGAAGTTGCTTTAATAGTGCCTAATCTTGCCAATTTTCACAGCTCCTTGAGCATCGGATTATGCACCGCCTTGGGACTCTTGGGTTTACTCCTTTCTACTTTTTCTTTCATATTATCATGGATGTCTTTGCATATTTGCAACCCAAAACCTACTAGTCCCAGGTCCTCCAGCAATTATCGAATCATACCATCTAATATATCCAATATTGTCTCCCTAACCCACCTTAAGAGAGAGAGAGAGAGAGAGAGAGAGAGAGAGAGAGAGGGAGAGAACCCCCAAAGCTATCAACTCACAAACTTGTCATTTAGTATAGATTATAAAGATTTTTGGGCTAGTGAGAAATTGATGATTTTTATGGCCTATGCACATGCAAATGACGTTGTCAATTTATCACTTTGATGGGAGAAGTACTCCACCAGGAGCCACTACAATGACATTGGAAAATATATCGTTCAATAGGCACCATGATGGTTGACTTAGGGTCTAAGTTAGTCAACATGTGCCATCACGGCCTACATGAAAATAGATATCTTGCAATAGGACCATCATAGTGGTTGACTTGGGCTGTGAGGCTGGTCAACATACGCCACACAATGGTAGTAGCCACCACTTGTAGTGGTTGATATGGCCATCATCATAGAGCTGACACGAGCCACTAGGGACCCATCATGGTGGTTGATGTAGGTCTATCATAGTAGGTGGTGACTATTGGCATGGTGGCACATGTCGACCAGCTCGATGACCCAGCATTGTAGTAGCTGGATGTGGGCCAAGGGGATAATTCCATCCATCACAATGGTTGATGTGATTGGTTTAAGCATATGCAATGTCACCAAGAATCCCTTCAAGTAGCACACTTATATAGTGCCACATGTGCCTTCAAGAACTAGCATGGCGGTTCTAGAATAATAACCACAACCTCCTTGTGGAACATTTGATCTTACGACAATAATAGTAATATGCAATTAAGTAGTTTTCTACGGAGAGATAGTGACTAAAATAGTCAAGGCAGGTTGAAAATAGGGACCCTCCAATGTGAGAATCATCACACCGCACTAGAGAAAACTAGCAAGTTTGTGGAATATTGCACATCATCATGAGCCTATTGTCAATTTTGTAATCCCACCCAATAGTGCCCATTGTGCAATGCACATGAAAATAGTTCATGATTGGCTACACCTAATCATTCTTTGACCCAATGGCCTCCACTAGGGTGGCATGTGCATCTTCAAAAAGGTCCCCAATCTCAGATAATTGCTACACCTCTATACCATCATGTTTCATCTAGTAGACGTATTCCTAGTTATTTAAAACTAAAGATCTCTAAGGAGGATTGTGTGCTTTTGTCTTGCAATCAATCTTATAGAAAAACTACCTATGGAAAGAAGGGCTCCTTGTGCCAATATAGGTACCATTGTGCCATGGGCTCACCTTGATTACTAGGCTCCCTTATTTCCATTATTAATATATGATAGGTCAAATAATGTTTCTTTTTTTAATAAAGTACCACTTTGAAACCAAATTATTGATATAATAACCCCAACCCCATGCCATGATTAAACACAATCTCATTTCGCATCCCTCAAATTGACAGCAACATTGCAGCTCAAATATTGTACCAACAAGCACCGAGCAAGATCACCAGCCTCCAATCCATCAACACTGCGAACTTATGTATCAATCCAACCCATCTAGTTTCCCCCACCACCACACCCCAAACCCTTTTGGTCATTGAACAAGCCCATAACAGATGTGTTACGTCAGCCATAATCATAGAATCCTGAGGCTTCATCATGATGAGGCGAGAGACCTAAAGGGCTTAACAGCAATTGCAATTAATGGGGCTTAGAGGGCTTGGGTCTAGGTTTATTCCTAGGCCTATGCATTAATGAAGAGGAGTAAAGGGGAGCCCATGAGAGGGCTAGAATGGTAAGGTCCCTCATGGCACATGTGGCACTAATGCAAAAGCCATTTTGGCAAGTACTGGGTTCAAGGGTGGATTCTAGAGGGAGCTCATAAAACGAAGGAAGGCAATGGAAGGAGCTCACAGTGGGGATCCGAGGTTGGGTGGTGATTGAGAGCAAGAGCCCTTTATGATTTAACATGGGTATCAGAGCAAAGAAATAAATCACTACGGTTGCCACATCATCAAAGGGTCCTTAGACCTTGGGAAAAGCCACCTCATCATTTCTTTAATACTCCTCTTTCCCTCTCTCTAAAATTTAAAGCCCCTTTGTTCTAAGGTTCTTTGCACCCCCTCTCTCTCTCTCAAAGTTCATTACCCATAAGCTCCAAAACTCCTTAGCCTTGCCAAATTCAAAGAAAAGATCAAAGATCAAGATCAAAGTGAGGAGTTCAAGATAGAAGAAAGAAAAAAGAGCGGGATTGAAACTGAAGATCATGAATCAAGAAAGTGAGAAGAGAAATCCAAGGCCATCAAATAAATCCCAGGGAAGTGGCAATCATATTTTTCTCTGAATAAAGCTTTTGCTTTATAAAATCAGGAAAATTCTCATTTTTAAGATGACGAGTCTAGAAAGAGATGAAATGATTAGGGACAACGAAGAAAGGGCTAGAAAAGGAAAAGCTATAGTGCAAGAGGAAATACATGAGGAAGCGCATAATGAAACTCAAGAGGATAATGTGGAAATGGAGGACATAGACTACGATGATTATGGAATTCCATATTTGGAAATCATTAAACTTGAAACTCGAATGCAAAACATAGAAACGCAGTTAGGAACTATTAATGATACATTGAAGTCCCTAACTGAAGCCATAACCAAGCTATCTAATTCTTAATTGGCAACTCCCATGGCATAATCACCGACTCCTCCTAGCCAAGTTGAGAGGTCCACCTCTCACTTAAAGAAACCACTAAATGGCAAGACTTCCATTGACTCAAGAATACCCCTTCTGAAAATCAAGTCGTGGAAGTGAGTCTTTTCCTTGAAATAAGGCCTATAAATGGTAGCCTCAAGGAAAATGATAGAATTCCTAGGTATTGGGCTGAATTTGAACAAACCTTCTTAAAAGAATTTTTATCTAAAAATGAGTTAGAAAGAGCTTGGGAGGCTTGGGACAATTGTACTATGGGTAAGAACACTTTAGTCTAGTACTATACGGAGGCTGTCCTTAAGCTAAAAGGAATTGATGAATTCCAAAAGATAAGGGGTTTTGTGAGAGGTGTGAAGACACAAGGTTGAGGTGAGAAGAAATTCTCCCAAAACCTTTGAAGAAGCAATTAAGTATGCCCAAAGATACGATGATACAACAAGAAAATTCAAAGCTAGAACTTTGGAACAAACAAGTTTTGTTCCTAAGTTCAACAAATTTCCCAATTTAAAAAGGAAGGGGCATTTTAAGAAGGCGGCTTCTCAGGCACCACCTAAGAAGCCTCAAACACAAAAATATCCTCTCTTGAAGAAAGAGCATCATGAACGGGCCAAGCCAAAAAATCTTTGCTTCAAATGTTTGGGCAAAGACCATGCTACTTCGAACAACAAACAGGCGGGAGCTAAAGCCCCAAATAGACCTCCACAAAAACAAGTACACGTGCTACAGGTGTGGCCGCTTAATGGTATTAAAGAGTACACTAAGGTAAAGTTCTATCATGAGGATAGCATGCACATGTGTTGTCTATCATCGGCAATGTGGCAGGCCACCTTTGGTCCTCATGATTTAATGAGGATGCATGGAAAAATAAAGGGGCAAAGGGTAAGAATTATGGTCAAGGATAGCGTAGCACATAATTTCTTAAACTACTTGCTAGTTAAGAAATTGAAGTTGCCAGAGAGCCCCATAAATATGTGGTTTCTTTAGCAAAGGGCAATGATAAAAAGGTTTGGGACACCATGATTCATGGTGCAGAGGTGGAATTCCAAGGTTATCTGGATGCCTTGGATTTCCAGATTATGCATCTCGATCAAACAGATGTTATTCTTGGTAGAGAATGGTTATACAGTCTTGGACATAGCTTTACAGAAGAGTTATCTAAATAACTCCATTATGTTTGACAAAGATGGTAGAGTCTTCCAAATTCAAGGAGAACATGATGTGCTCGACTCTCCTCTTATTTGCTTAATGGAATTAGAACAACTGCTACACCAACAAGAATGCAAGGCATACTTTTGCAAACTTACTTTTATTGGTGATTTTATGTCTTCTGCATCGGAAAGAAGTAATCTTGTCTTGGATAATGTTTAAAAGTATAATTCTTCTTTTAATGATTTAATGGTTGAATGTAAAGATGTTTTTCTAACTAATTTTCCTTATGGTTTACCCCCTGAGAGAGAAGTAGATCATAAAATAGATTTAATTTCTGGATCTAGCCTATTTGTAAACCTCCATATAGGCTTAGTCAAACAGAAGAACTTGAGGTCGAGAGACAATTAACTGAATACCTTAGGAAAGGCTAAATTCAACCACGTAGCTCACCTTGGTCTACACCAGTTTTACTGGTAAAGAAAAACGATGGTACTATGCATTTATGCATAGATTACCGAGCATTAAATTAAAATCACCATAAAAAATAAGTATCCTATGCCTTGCATTGATGAGCTCTTTAATAAATTGCAAGGGAAATTTTATTTTACTAAAATTGATTTAAGGTCAGGATATCACCAAGTACGAATTAGAGAAGAGGATGTCCCTAAGACATCATTTCATACTGGGTATGGGCATTATCAATTTAAAGTAATGCCATTTCGGTTAACAAATGCTCCAGCAACTTTCATGACACTTATGAATAGTGTCTTAAGGCCATATTTAGGAAAATTTTCTATAGTATTTTTAGATGATATCCTTATTTATAGTAAAACCAGACAAAAGCATTTGGAACATTTGCAAAAAGTATTCCAGCTGCTTAGAGATAACTCACTTTTGCTAAAGAATCCAAATGTGAACTCTTTGCAAAAGAAGTAAAGTACTTGGGACATATAATACCCCAAGAAGAGATTCATATGGATCCTAAAATAGTAAGGGCCATGTTGGAATGGCCACATCCTACAAATCTAGAAGAATTACATATATTCTTGGGTTTATCTAGATTCTATTGGAGATTCATCTAAGATTATGCTAATATTGTTGTTCTGATGTCGGACTAGCTTAAGGGGAAGGGAAGCACCTTCATATGGAATGAACCTCAAAAGAGGAGTTTTGAAAAATTAAAAGTAGCTATAATGATTGAGACAGATGCCAGTGATTTTGTTGTTGGGGCGGTACTTTTACAATAGGGTCGACTAGTGGCTTTCGAAAGCAAGAAGTTAGACCGTGCCCAACAAAATTACTTGGCACATGAGAAGGAATTGTATGCTATAGTCTATGTCGTGAAGAAGTGGAGGCACTATTTTAAGGGTACCCTAACAATAATGACATTAGGCTCCAAATCCTTTTTGAGTGTCATGATAGTCCGAGCGCTAGACACCCGGGAATTCAGAAGATGTATGTGCTTCTGAAAAGGCAATTCTTTTGGCTTGGAATAGGTAAGGACATCCAAGACTATGAATTGAAGTGCCAAAAATGTTAGGTCAATAAGGTTGAACACCTTAAGGTAGGAGGTCTCCTATACCCATTGGAGATTCCATCTGGCAAATGTGAAGCATCTCCATGGATTTTATTGTGGGATTACCTAGGACATACAGGGGGCACAACTCTGTGTGGGTAATTATGGACAGCAAACTAATTGGGAACAATATTTGCCCATATTAGAATTTGCATATAACAGTGCCAAACATTCAGCTACAGGTGTTAATCCATTCATGATGACATATGGATTTCAACCTAGAGCCCCAATTGCAATGGGACTCGAAAAAGAGAAGGTTCAAGCGGCCAAAGACTTTCTTGAGGATATGAATCAAATGCTTAAGTTAGCTGAAGGTAGCATAAGAAGAGATGAGGATAGAGTACGAAGTTACGCAAACCACCACCGTAGAAGTTACATTAGCCATAATAACCATCATTAAGGGGAAGGGAATGTTACATCAACCATAATCACGGAAGCCTGAGGCTTGGTTATGATGAAGCGGGAGACCAAGAGGGCTTGACAGCACTTGCAATCAATGGGGCTTCGAGGGCTTGGGTCTAGGTTTATTCCTAGGCCTATGCATTAATGAAGAGGAGTAAAGGGGAGCCCATGAGAGAGCTAGAATGGTAAGATCCCTTGTGGGACATGTGGCACTATTGAAGAAGCCATTTTGGCAAGTGATGGGTTCACGGGTGGATTCTAGAGGGAGCTTACAAAAGGAAGGAAGGCAATGGAAGGAGCTCACGGTGGGGCTCCGAGGCTGGGTGGTAATCGAGAGCAAGAGCCCTCTATGATTTGACAAGATGCATCAAGTCTTCAACAAATTTTCATTCTCCCTCTCAATGCATCAGGTCTTCAACACATTTTCATCCTCCCTCCCAATGGAAGCCACTTACGGATCACCTTCCATGGGAAAAACCCCATGGTGCCAGTTTGAGAGCCTTGGCGCACCGCTTTCCACTTCACCCTGGCCATCAACACTAGCCACCACGTTATCAACTTCATCGGCACATACCTTCCCTTTCTGGCCAACAATCTTCCAAGAATTTTTAGTTGCACCACCCTTGACAATAGCAGCTTTCGCCTCAAAACTCGATCAGTCCCCTTCGTGACTCCTAGAATGCAACACCCGCTCCCTTCCATCATCACGCACACCATGCATGACTCCTGCCCCCTAGACAACTTCCACCTAGTGCTCGCTAGCCATACAATAGTCTAGACAACATCTATTTTAGCATCAATTAGCATGGTCTTCTTAATAGTACCTATTTTGCCATGCATGTCATTAGAACCCGGACCTTTGCCTTCCAAAGTTTCTTCCGTCTTCTCACCACGAGTGATTGTCCTCGGACAAGATCTTGCATAATGCAGTGTTTTTATAGCATAGGCTTAACAAGCATCAGGAAACGGTCCGTAGACCACCATCTTAGTGATCACCACCTCAGAACTGCCATAAAATCCGGTAAGGCCTACTCCGATCCCATAAGATCCAAGCCCGGTTTTGGGCCAAAATCTTTCGAAGCATATGCATGTACCACGAACACCCTCCCCAAAGCATTTGCCACATAGTTCGTTGATTTCCAGGGCCATGCAAGCACACCGAGGAGTTCCACCCACACAAGACACTCATTGAATAGAAATTCATCAATAGAATACAACGAACTTCAAGGTATCGACAACATAGTTCTCTCGCAAACATAAAACCCAGAGTCGATATGCAGCCTATAAAAACACCTCCAATTTGATAGCCTCAAACTCTAGTCTGCACGCAGTGCCATGCTAAGCCCCGTTTTCCTTCAAATCCCTCTTTCTAGGGCCTGTACTTCAAAACCAACATCGACCGATTCTTTGTGAAGGTCGGTAGGTTTGAATGGCATAGATTCTGAATGAGAATGCGAACATAGAACAACAATACATATTATGTTAATAAACTTGAAACTTACCTTATAGTGCCTTCAACTTCATATCTCCCTTCTCATGCCCTAAATTACTTCATGATTGAATTATTGAAGATTGCCATGACAATGAATTGAAATTTGATTTTCTTCAAGGCGGGAGACTTGTAAGCAAGAATGTTTTGAGTGAACAATGGTGAATGGTCCACTCATACGAATGGAAGTTTTGTTGTCATTGAGACTATGCATAGTTTGAGAGCCTTGTATATCGCCAATCACTTTGAATTTTATGACCACGTCCTCCTACTCTAGACATAGCTCGAATGGCATCTCACATGTATAGTTTACACAATCATAGAAGTTTAAACCTAGGATATAGAAAACACATTCAATGGTATGTAAATCTATCTCTATCCTATTTTTGAATATATTTTGATCAAATAGTAAGTTTTGATTGGACGATTTGAAGGAAAATGAGGTGCCATTGGAACTTTAATTGGATAGTGCACAAAAAAAAAGTGCTTGATTTTGCATCCATGATGTTGAAGAAAAACTAATTAAGAAATATAACGATGGAATGCTTGTCAACATTATCTTATTCTCGCATTTATCATGCTTGTACAATATGTCATTCCACTAACCTTTGAATTTACGTTTCTCTAGAATTGTTCTGATGCAAACAAATAGAGTTATTGATTCTCATCTTTCTTGCTAAAGAAAAACTAAAACATAGGCCAAAGAAGACCTTTTTTGTCTAACAATGCAAGCAGCTATGATGCTCAAAAAAGGCACTAAAACTAAGAGCAACATATGCAAGTGATAGAATGCTTGTCAAGAGTATTTGGAGCTGCTTGTCAAGAGTATTTGGAGCCAACATGTATAATGCTTGTATAGAATGTCATTCCTTGAAATAATGTATATACAAGTGTCAGTAATTAATGAGTAGATTGGAAGGCAAGTCCTTGTCATCTATGTTATAACTTTTAGTTTGATGTTGTTGTCCAAGATCTTGGCACTACCCTTGTATATTGTGTTCTATCAACATCACATTGTACCAAGCAAGACTTCTAAAGGCAAGAGCACTCTTTGCCATGCTCTTTATTGAGGATGGGCAAAGATGAATTGAATGCTATTTTAATAATTGTCACTATTTGGATTGCCTATAGTGAAATTTGATCCTCTATTTTACATCTATTACATATGGTCGTGATTAAGCATAATGTTTTCCATAATGTCTACGAAATTGAAGCAACATCTCAAGCTCAAAATTTTAATAGAGGAAAGCAAGAATGTAATGATACCATTACCAGACTTGAAACCATGCTGTAAACCTTCATGTCATTATTTTTTGAACAAGTGGTTCCCTTACCATTGTTTTGAGTAGACGATTTGGTAGTCGCATCGCAATCGACGGATATAAACAAGGTATGGAGATAAATCTTGAACATGCTATATATTCAATTAGGCCTCAAGGATGGTCTCAATAGTTGCTATTCTGATATGGACATCAATGGGAAACACCAAAGCATTCCAAGACTTATTTTGAAGTGATTTTGATTGTTAGTTTCTACATCTAGTCTTTTAGATTTGTAATTTACAATAAGAATTTCACTAATGTTAGTTTCTAGATCTAGTCTTTTAGATTTGTAATTTACACAAGGGACCCTAGTCAACATTCCAAGTTAAACCTTATTAGTAGCACTTTTCTTGAACTAGTTAGTCGCTTCAGTAACATTACTCTTTATAATTCTCAATAATGGTAGCAAATAGCTTGTAATTCCTTTTCTTGCTCTCATTTGGAAGCAAAGGTTGCAATTTCTTGGGACACCCTTTACCAAGTATGATTAAATTAACAATATATAAACCTATCCATGTATTTCATTAACGATTGCTCTCTGAGTCTCTCTACTTACCGATCTACTCATTCTTTCATAGTTAAAGCTTCGTGGAGAAATATATTGTGACCCCAAAAGAGCATCTTCATATAAAATTACTTATCGCAAGACTAAGAAGCCAATCTCCAAAAGTATCATCTTTGTACAAAATTCCTTATCACGAGACCACATAGCCAACCTATTAGCTAACCAAATTTGCGATCAAACCTTCACCACATAATTGGCCTAGGAGTGCCTCTCTTTTACCATGGCCAAAAATTATGAGCTGTAGTCTTAAAATGAGGAGAGCTGGACAACTTATTTCCCAATTTCGTGCCTAACCAAGCACCCTTTTTTCTGGCATCCTCGAAGTTGCAATGGCCCTTTCAAGCTTAAGACTCTCCAAAATGGGCAGCCATTACAATTTCAAACTCAATCATTGTAGAGACTATCTAAAAGCATTTTTAGTGCCATTTTGAACAAAGTTGTATTGTCACACCTCAAATTTTATTAACTTGAATGAAGACCAAAGAGAGTGTTTGTTTCCCACGAGCCCACATCTGAAAGTATGGCAAGATTCTCATTTCAAAGAGATACCATCTTGCATAGTATACACAGCATACATTAATATTGATAGTACAGGTTTGATACTCCTAAGCAAGGTTCCACAAAGAGAGAGAGAGAGAGAGAGAGAATCCATATTGATTACTGCTAGAGTTGATATACGCTTGAAGAACTTGTTACAATTTTGGAGATGGAACCTGTATAACAATCTAAGAAGCAATTGACCTCGTATGCAACTTGTACAC
Source organism: Dipteris shenzhenensis (assembly GCF_047967505.1). NCBI lineage: Eukaryota > Viridiplantae > Streptophyta > Polypodiopsida > Gleicheniales > Dipteridaceae > Dipteris > Dipteris shenzhenensis. The sequence continues at coordinate 42,379,991 of NC_141599.1, forward strand.
TTCGTGAACAATACAAATCGGGAAAATCTACATTTTGCTGACTTCAAAAGACAGCAATTATTGCTGCTCCTGATGGAGCAAAAGAAGCTGCAGAGACATCACATTGCTCGGCCGGCACAAGATGAGATGAAGATGGATTGTACAATGACTCAATGGGCTAGATGAAGTGTTTACAATCCCGCCAAATGAACTGTGGGAGGAGACAAGAACCTTTGTTTTTTGATGGATCCCTTAATTAAAGAATCTCTATTATTGTAAAAAAATGCCTATATGCTTATAGCCACGTACACGGAAATGTGTGGCTGTTGGAGAGATGTCATCGATGCCGCATATTCTAAGCAACACTTTTCTCAGCCAACTCCTTCTCAAGTGCTGTTCTCCTTTCTTCAGCATGCTGTGCAAGGCTGTGCGCCATAGCTTGATGCTGGAAGTCTAAAGAACGTGATAGGGCTTCAAACCTTCCGGGATCTGATGCTGACATGCCTGCAATTGAAAAGATGTATTGATCATCGCATTATGCAACCACATCAGAAATGAACTAACACATGGAAGTTTATAGCAGAACATTCAAGCAGTTTGCATTTGATCATAAATCGCTAACATGAATTAAGCTTTTGCATCTCATAATTTCAGGGCATACCATTACCCACGTTTTCATTGATTCATCAGTTTGGCGCCACATAACATCTAGTGACTCCAGCACATCCCAAACTTTGTTCTGTAAAGTTTTTTTTTTAAAGCATGCAGCGCACATGAGCATAAATACTAGAAAAGTGTACAAGTTTCACATCCTTTGCCAGTCATTGCAAGCCTATGTTCTCTGTGTCTCATCTCTTACATGCTCACCTTTATAACCCTTCCACTGTTTTTCTTTTATCAAGCAAGATAAAATTCAAGGTTGAATTCAGGAATAGTTCACCCACTGCCACAGCCAATACTACAGGTCCTTGTACTCTTAATTGTAACAGCAATTTGAATGATAACAATCATGATCTTCCACGCCTCAAGGCCAATAATGCATCGAAATATCATCCACCTTTGCAAACTGTGTTTATTAGGCCAGTATACCCATTTCAAAGATTAATTTTCAAACCTGGAGTTTTACATGGAAAATGATGCCACCCTGCCGAGGCTTCAAAGGGCTATTCTTCTAGCTGTATTTTAATGTGTCCAGATTCAATCTCCCCTCTTTCATACAACCAACCGTAATGGAGTGCTCATTCCCCCTAGAATTCTTCTCTCCATGCATGCATTCCAAATGTGATTGTTTGTGAATTCTAGACCCTGGTGAAACTAGGCTAGAAATCCACAAAGATGTTGGATAGAACGATCTCAACACCCTAGCTACTACGAAGGGTTCATTCAGTACTTTTATTGTTATCCTAGCGATCTATATACTATAATGTCATAGGTCTTCCAATATATAAAGGCCTCATGATGAACAAGATGTCTTAAACATCATGCAAACACAAGGTCCATTGCGGGCCCACGAAATAATTCCATTCCTATCATGGTTGCTAGCTTCTTCGACTCACGACTTTGAAGCTTCCTCCATGAAAGATGTTATCTTGTGGGCTGGTAGCCTTGTGTCCATCTGACCTTTCTTTGATTACTCTAACTGCCTTCTTTTCAAGAAGTCCCCTGTTGACAATGTGGCAATCCCTCTTGATGCACTCAAGGTCATGGGAATCGAAGCATGGTTTTTTCGCTATATGCCCTTCATCACTTCATCTAAATAATGACTAAACTTGTCCTTGTCAATGTCCTTTCTCTTGTTCCCATTCCTTCATTCCCAATCAACTTATGATGACGACTCGAAGTTCTCCTGGTAAATAGCATTATTGGTAAGAATCTTTTAAAAGTGTCATAACCCAAAGTCCAACTCAAAGGCAATGCCATAGTCCTTGGTCTTAAAGTCAAGCACTTGCCATTATAGCTCCATGACATAAAGTTTTCCTTGCTCCTTTCATCATGTTGGAGCTCAGGTGAAGCAGTTGGCCTCACTAAAAATCTCTTTCTAGCTTTGAGCCATGCTATAAACTCAATCTTTAATAAGGACATATATTGCAATGGCAAAATATGAGCGTTAAGCGTTAATCACCATGTAGAACTTAGTCCCACTCAAATGCATAGATGTGCTATTTCTACCATTTGTGCCACCAAAAAGCTGACCTTTCATTGCAGATGATAGGAATTTACAGATGGTGACGAATTTCAAGCACCTATCAAAATGTCATCATTGTGTGCGCATGCGTGCGTGCGTGCGTGCGTGTGTGTGTGTGTGTGTGTGTGTGTGTGAGAGAGAGAGAGAGAGAGAGAGAGAGAGTGTGTGTGTGTGTGTGTGTGTGTGTGTGAGAGAGAGAGAGAGAGAGAGAGACACACACACACACACACACATAGAATGTGTATATATGTAACTTTTTTGGCAGTCATATCATCGACGTAAAGTGCTTCGTCTACTTTCTGTTGATCATCTTTGCTCACCGAAGATGCATGGGGGATTGAATATTCTAAATTTCATATGCATGTTCTAGCTCATCAGGGAAAATGATGCTTTAGTTCATGCAAGGTGATCAGCCATGAGTGTACATGATGCGACATTTGCTTTTGCATTTGTCTACTCCAGCATTTGGTCACTGGAAGCTTACTCAATGGGATTTTGTCCTGGGTCACATTGATGGAAAGATTAAGAAATGCCCTTTTGTCACTCGCTAGTTTTTTTACGGCATATGCAGGTGATGTGCTTGATGATGCTCGTATGGTGTCATCTTTTCCTGCAGCAGTTAATCAGTTTGGCTTGGGACAGCATTATAGAACCCTATGGCACTTATTGCCGCAGATGCTTCACGACTTTCAGGCAGTCCCTCGTCTTGAGATTATGGACCGCCTCAAAGACTGGGCTCTTCACTCGAATGATCCTAGCTGATGTCACGGTTGCATCGTTGTAAAAGGTTTGGCTGCCCCCTCCTTGAGCTTTTGATCATGTGGATCGCATCTGGTCCATGACACGTGCTTCTTGGTGGTGAAGGAAAGGGTTCCAGCAAATTTGGGCTTGCAAACTCCCCCCTTCGTCAACAGAGTTTCTCATAGCATTTTGCTTGGGAGTTCTTCCATTTGGACAGATTTTGGCTCGCCAACATACCGCCTGACTACTTGTCGTCCTTGCGGGAATCATGCCTCATATATTTTGGCGTTGCCCTGATTCTCATGACTTCTTTGTTTTTGCTACAGCAGCGTCTTCAGACACGTTTTCCTAGTGCTTGCTTGCAAGCTGTTCTCTCTGTTTGGGGGGTTCATCCTATCAGGCAAGGGTATGATCTTTTATTTCATTGGGTTCGTTATTAGGCACTATGGACTCTATGGAAGGACCAAAACCATACGGTCTTTAGGGATCCATCCCTGGCTAAGTATCATTTCTTCCGAGCATCCCTATGCCAAACCTTCTTTGACTGCCTACATGCGCGGAACCTTGATTATCTCATCATATAATGAGATCGCCTGATGTTGTAGCTGCATGTCCCTTTCTTGGGAGACTGCCCTTAATAATATAATGACATATGGATTTCACCCCCCAAAAAAAAAGTGTGCACGTGCACGAGCACATGCATTCATACGAATATATGTGTGCACATGAGCTAATCACATATATTCGTACGCTCATGTGCACACATATGATAATACATGCACAAAAGAGAATAAAAGCAGAGATAATCATCAGTAGGGATGTTATCTTTGCAAAACATGACATCCTTTTGACGGCAATTGCGATACGATACCTGGATACTGCTGAGGACACTTAAAGAACAAGATGAACAGCAAGAGCAGGCAATGATCTTGAAAGCACACCCAAATTTTGAAGATGAGAAGCAAAAAGCACCCAAGAAAAATAAATCATCGGAAAATATTGAATGGCTTAACTTAGAGACGATAGTGATGAGGAGAGGGGTTTGAACAGCCAGCTGTCATGGCAGAGCAGCTAATGAAAAAAGACACCTAAAAAGCTATATCAGCTACCTATGTGGTATTGAAAGACCCTGGACTCTGGAGTACTCCATATTAAGAGACAAGCCTTAGAGCAGTCACAAAGGAGTTAGCAAGTCAGGTTAAAAGGAGGGGAAAGAGGAGAGAGAGCCAAGAACTTTCAAAGAACAGAACTATCGGAAAATATTGGAAGCAATGCCAGCCGAATCTGATGCCATCATGAAGAAAATAATTGTTAGCCTACCAGAAGAGAACACCATTGTTGGAAGTGGGTTTACACTATGAAACACGAGGCAGATGATAGCTTAACTTGGACAAAGTCAGGCTTGTTGCCGAAGGATTTGTTCAAAAAAAGGATTGGCTACTTTGAGACACTTGTACAAACCATTATGTGTCAAGTGATGAAGCCTAGATTAGGTTTTCAGGTTTAGGACCTCACAAGGATGAAACCCTCTGTATTTGCACATTTGGGAGTTCGATCAAGCACTCTTCTATTTCATCTTGTGTACACGACTGATTAGGGTTTCTTAACGTCTTCTAACAGTCTTCCTTCAGAATTTGTGTCTGCATATGTAGAGTTCAATCGAAGCTTAAGCTAGGTTGAGCCCTGGAGGCTAGGCTAGGCCTGCAGGAAAGGCCTTCCATGAAGCTATGTCAGCAGGGATGGGAGGTAGCGCAACATAGCAGCCCCTGTAGCAGCAGCACATGCAGAAGGGTGGGCAAAGGGACAATAACATAGAGGATGCCAGCAAGGGGGGTGTTATTCAATACAAAGAGAAAAAGGAGCAAAAGAACAGCAGCATAACAACCTCAACATGTCAAGACTATCATATACCCCGGATGTGAAGATTTACAATTTTTCATAATGAAGGATGGGCCATTCTGCGCGTTTTGTTTGCACTCTTCACAAAGATTTTTTTCTCAATTTTCAACTGCATATTCTTCACTATTACTTTTTGTTTGTCTGTCAAATCAATTTTCAATAATCCTCTGGCCTTTCACATTATCTGTGGTGCAAGTTGCAACATGCAATTCAACAGAACCAGTTCGCATTTTCCTTGAAGGTGGACCATGAGATGTGCTCCTTGAGGCTGAAGAAGAAACTCCCGGCTTTCATGATATATTTTCAGTGGTGACTAGGCTTTGTGCCTGCCTCTTACGTATATCCTTCCATAATGACAACACATTATGTGTGTTTCATGCTAGATTTGAGTTTCCACATGTTAGCATATGATACATATGACATTACAGATAAAAAAAGCAAGTACAAAGAAAATATGGAAGCCAACCTTTCATTATATCAGCAAAAAAGATGAATGGGTCAACATTGTCAATAGGTGCCTGAAATTCCTCATCATCCGTAAATTCGTCATCTGTTTCATCCTCGTCTTCAGCTCGTCTGTGGAATGCACTTGCCTGGCATTGCACATCCAAATATTGAGAGAAGACAAACATGAGAGCATTTTTACCCCAAAATTTGCAATGATAAAGACGGGCATGTTATGAGAATAGGGCACACACCCGTGCAGCTAGCGTTTGAAGCTTGTGACTGTCTACTTCATCACCATCCTCATCATCTTCCCCAATGTCCTTATCCCAGTTGTCCTCTTCATCAGACACCAACGCTTCGAGTTCCCCATCATCTTCAGTATCATTACCTTTCTTTTCTGACTCTATAATAAGGATTGTAGAGCCAAAATGTGCATGAGATCATAGAACACAAAGAAAAAAGGCACTCTCTAGATGGAAAACAAGATCCCTCTCATCTCAACAGCATATCAAACCTCCCAGTGTTGGCATATAAAAAAGGTTTGTCCTATGAGCTATCAAGAAGGATATCAGAATTCACAATTCTCTGCAAGCATCATTGCTAGCAAAATAAAAACCCGCAAAATCATGCATTTACTGTTAGGTCGATGATATTTACACATATAACTTTTTGTTAAAACCTAAGGTGTTTTGTAATGGCAGGAATTTCCATTTAAAAAATGCCCAAACTCCACATAGAACTTGCACTTGCCTGCCAGCTGTTCCTTGTAGGCGACAAGGAGCTTGAGAACCACCTGAAACACCTGATGAAGACCCGACTGCAACTCTTGAGGCATGAGTTCTGCTGGCACAGGGAGCAGAGATGCCAAGCCGAGAATGCACACCTTCTTATCATGCTCCCTATAGATCCAATCCCCAAACCATATGAGATTCTAAGATATAACTTCCAAACAAAAAAATAATCATCAATTTGGCAATAAATGGCATGGTGCCTCCTCCCCTAAAAGAAAAGTGGGCTGAAGTATATTTCACTTTGCATTTCATCTTCATAGCAAGGAAACTATTGATTGCAAATCCCAAAAACTTCTTCATTTAAGCTTTCCTACAACAACAGTCAGGTACTCATATTTTACACCAAATTAAGGCCACAATCTCAAATTTTACCTACGAAAATGGACAGGCTGACCACTTTTCTTTGTCTCATAAAGAAGCTGTAACCAAGCTTCAAATATCTCTGACGTGACTCCCATTTTTTGTAAAATGCTTAAAGCCAACCCTGTGTTGTAATAAAAGGCATTCGCAACCTGCCATCAACAGCAGCACTTTCTGTTAATGCTTTAGCAACCTCACCAACAAAGCTGTAAAAGAAACACCAAGATAAGTTCCCAAAGGTTATTATAAACAAAATGCATGGCCTGTTAATCAAAAGTCAACTCAACGTGCTGCAGGCATTCAACAATGCCATGTACAGCATGCACCACTCCCTATGATATGCTAGTCAGATCATCAAGCATTCAAGTTTCCTATACGACTGCTGCTAGAAGCCTTCTACCTCTTTGCACACCTTCTGCTACGAGCCCTTTCAAAGGTACTGCTGCAATCATTTTCAGAGCTATAACAAAACACTGCTCCATTGCTAGGTCCTTTTGCTGCACCGTTTGCTCTACTCTTTCGCTCTCAACACAAAAATGCCTCAAAGCCTTCCTTGACATATACCATACTGCAAGCTGCATTTTCTTTTCATCTGGGTAAGGGTGAAACTGGAAGTATACTTGCCACTTGTGCAACCAAGTGTCAACCAGAGAAACATTCCAAAGCAATCAAACTCCCAAAATGTAACAATCGGAAATTGGCCCCAATACATGCTGAAGGCATTTTTGTGTTTCGCATACCAGCCATATGGATAACAGGATTTTGCCTGGTGGTGCCCGCATAGCAGGATTCTGTTCACAAGCATATGAGATTTCCCTCGTAAGGGCAACTGCGGGCTTCCTTCCACTGTAGGCTCTTCACCCAATGATTAGTCATTTTACCATCAGATCTTTTTCAGGCCCATCCCACCATTTCTATCTTCTTTCAGGGAAATTATTTCAATTTTTGCACGTTGGTCATGTTCAGTATTTACCCTTCCTCCTCCCCTCCTTTTGATAGGGGTTTCCAGACCTGAGCTACTGCAGGTTCACGATAATCAACCTATGTGAATTCAAAATAAAACCCAGCATCTTTAGTACAGTATCTAACAAAGTGAAACAAGTTGTTGACTCCCTCTCAGCAAAGACTGCCTCCTTATCTCATAGGAAAAGCACCCAGCTGCATCCGAAGAACCAATGGGCCTCAGTCTTGACCTTCTGAGAGTTGAATATCACGCATGCAATCCATTCTGGAAGGGTGATCCCTCAGTTTCCCTCACTTCTCCATATTTGTGATAAAGTTCTGAGCTTACCCAAGACAATGGTAAAAGTAACAGGTGGATTTAAAGATATCCAAGTCTCTGAGCCAGCCTCTGTGACCTCAAGAAAGTGCTCTCTACAGAACTTACAAGTTGTAGGAAGCATAGTGGAGGGCTCAGTCCAAGACTGAGAGGTATGGGATTTAAAAGGTTTGACCTGATGACATACTTCCTCACCTGGGTAGATGGGCATATTGTCAAAGCATCTAGCGGGTACTGGTGATATATCCAGTCTATCAGACTAGGGTGTAGATCGGCCCATTGTCAAAGCGTCTAGGGGATATATCCAGTCTATTGGCCTAGTCTAAGGAACCATGATATCGCACTTTGCACACTAAGACCTCTGGCCCTCCATTGTGTGAGCTAGGTCATTACCAAGGGGCAATGAGCCATGGTTTGCACACCAGGTGATCCCCCTAAACTCCCAACTTCATGATCTGTTATGAATGATGAAGCAAACCACTATGACCTTTAGCCTTCTGTTATATCCCTTTCTTCAACCCATTGCTAGCACTTCATGCCACACTTCTAGAATCGCCTTAGTTGAGCACCAATGATGATGAATGATGCTGAGGGTGTTGATGTCTCAATGTCACAGTACAATTCTATGTAGCAGTATATACAGAGACTCAAACAAGAAGCAGAAATAGAACCGCCAAGCTTCCTAATACTTTGGAGGTTTACATTTCAGTAAAAATGAAATAATCTAGTCAAAATTATCTATATTGCATAAACGTTATGGTCTGCACCCTGATTCAAGCTGAGAGGAAATGGTATAGAACCACCAAGCTTTTTTTACTTTGTAGAACTCGCACTTCAGCGATGCAAATTACATAACTCCGTCAAAGTAACTAAGAGTCTCTTGACCACAAACAAAAGACTGCTTTACCTGCTGTAGATGCAGTGCACCTTTAACCCAAATCGCATCCTCTCTCAACATACAGTACGGTATTGCATGGTTGTCCCTTGGAATGATATCGAGTATCCATAGTGTATCGTTCAGAGGAGGCAAGCAACTGCTGGCAGGTGCTCACTCCTCCAGCAGCTTGTACAGTAGTATGTGAGTCCATTTGACTTGGGTGGATTTTGGAAGACATGAACATTCTTTTAAAAGAAGCAACTGCAATCCTATGTGACAACCAGAGTTGCATTACGATTTTGATGGACCCTCTATTTGATGCTCGGATAAAGCATGTTGAGGTTCAGTATCAAGTCATTAGGGAGGTGATTTTGGACAAGCAGGTTGAGCTCATTTACTGCAGCAAATGGCTCCTATTTATTCACGAATACTCACTGTGGATGTGGGCCCACAATTTTTTTCTTTTTTCTTTCTTTTTGTGTTGTTGTTGAGGGGGGTTTGTATCATCATTGCCCCACCTTTGAGCTCCCATATGAGGACACACCAGGGTACGCATAAGGGGAGAGTGGAGGCTGCACAGACCCTAGACCTAGAGCTGAATATGGATGCACTACCGCAGCACTACTTTGGCAGAGGTATGGCCTATTTAATATTAATAGGCCACACCTAGGCCCCTGGATGTTAGTTTTGTCCCCGATCTGCCACCTTGGTCGGCCTGTTCCCTGTATGGTCTGGTCAATTCGACCCTGGGTTGGATCACCTACTTTCTAGGCTTGTTGGCCATTTTGGCTGCTCCTCTTGTCTTATGTAAAGGGCTATTTGGGAAGCCTTAGCCCATGCACTAAGGAGCAGTAGAAAAGCCTCTTCAGCCCTCTATAGATCCATCCTTTATTTTGGCTGTAGATAGCCCAGCACATAGCTGGATGATTGTACTTCTACCTTGAGCAGATTTTACCACGTTTCGAGGAAGGATATACTTTATGCCGTTCATTTCCAGATTAGTCGGTTCGTCTTTAGTACTAGGTTTTAAGTTATTCGAGTATGGACATACTGTTGAGAGCATTATTTCCTGGACCCATCAGGAAAACTCTTGTCAATATATTGTTTATTTAAGTGGTTGGAGGGTCTGTGAACTTACAGGATGAACGCTTCTCGAATCACAGTTCAAATTCGACTGGTTGCCAAATACAGCAGAAGAACAGCTAAAAGATATCAATATCTCCGAGCCCAAATCTAGGGGCCTATGTGTGGCCTATAAATAGGCCAATACCCCTGCCAAAAAATCTGTTTGCAGCTTCTGCGTCCATATTCAACCCTGGATCCAAGCGTCTGCACCTTATGCCTAGAATGGTCTACTCCCCTCTATCCTCCTCTTATGGGGGCTCACAGGTGGGTTATCACCTCTAACACAAACAGAACATAATCAAACCATCAAAGTTTGTAAAGTTCATTCGAAAAGGAATAACCCTAAGGTTGGTAAAATGCCAAACCTTCTCTTGAGCTAAAGGTCACAAGAGATGACAGGAAAAATATCTTGAGACTCCCTTACAGGAAGAATAATCAAGAAGAGATCAAATGAGAACGAGTTTAGGGAAGTAAGAGAAAGCAGGGCAAGGGCAGGAACAACAAAAGACAAGTGACGCAGGAGCAACGGGGAGGTAGCAGAAAGAGAGAAGCAGCACTGGAGGACCGGGTGGAACTGAGAGGACCAGAGACGCAAAAGAGCTTAGAAGAAATAAACCCTATGAGTTAAAAACAGATCTCAAGGCAGATGGAAACAACAAATCAGTAAACCGTAAACCAGTGCTTGCCCTTAATGTGCAATGATGGATCCTCAAAGGGTTTACGACATTTGATCAGGTCTGGCCATTTGAAAAGAACTTCTGAAATACAAATTCCTGCTTAAAAGTACATAGAATTTCGCTGCATAATCACCCTTTATTAGTGTGCAATAATGAAAATACCTGCTGATATATTTTGCAGTCAGCAGAAGGCATCAAAACAATTCAATTTCAAAAGGGAAAAATGAATCAGATGTACAAATGCTCCCTGTACAGCTTTTACAAAGAAGCCTGTAGCATAGATTGAAATGACAAACCAGAAGCAACTCACCACTTCAATCAGCAAATCTTTCAAATAATTCTTTTTTGTTCTCCGTAGTCTATCTATAGTAATTCTCAGGTAAGGTTCAATCCATTCATCGACCCTTCCCTTGCAATTCTGCAACACTGCTTCGATTAGCTTTGGTGCAGACTCTATGTCACCATCTTCCAGATTCTGCTCTGCAAACACCTAAAAATCAAGTCTAAACATCAACGTAACATCAATCCAAAACACGCAAACTCTGCATGCTATCATTATTCTTAAAATCGTGAATCCACACTGAAAGGCTTGATCACCTGACAAAGTCATGTGCTCATTTACAGGAAGCTCCTCTTTTCTTACCCGAGAGATCATTTTGAAGAGACTTTGTTGATAGTCGGGTTCTTTACAGGACAGAAAGTGCTCGGTGCTCCTTGAGATATAATTGTCCAAAGGCACGAGAATATCTGTAAAAATTAGAGGCACAGAAAGAAATAGCCCAGAACCTTAGGCATGTAAAAAACGAACAACAATGACACACACAGAGAGGGAGAGCTTCAAAGCTCACGAGGATAAATTCCTCCACGATTGTGCATAAAACCTCCAAACTAACTCAGTTTGGAATCATAAAACCTCCAAACTAACTCAGTTTATAAAGAACGATCAAACAAGTCTCAAAGGAAATCAATTGTTGCATGGACTCAGGTTCACGCCCATAATGCTTTGTTGCAATATGGTGCTCCAGTATGTCTAAGTTGGATTTTGAATGACTTGGTGTGAGTTGTATGAATCAAAGTTTTTTTGACTCCTCTAGGAGTGTAGAGGAGAAGTGCATTCAGATCTTGCTTGAAACTTTTGATTTTATTGTACCATATAAAAAAAGATTTGAATGATTTGAAGTCGTGCATAGGAAAAGCTTGTTTCACAACTCTTCAGTTGCAAATGAGGGAGACAGAGACTGACACGGAGTGGGACCAAAGCACACACGATTGAGGTCTGACATATCTCAGCTCTCCTCAGAGGAGATCGCCAGAGCAAGACAGCCTGACAGATGCAGATCCAGGATATCTTCACAACACATCGAAGAGCTACCACGGTGCGGGTTCCGATTTCTGAGTCTCAGACCTCAGCTTACATTTGAGTTTTTTTGTTTGAGCTTTTGAGCTTCGTATCTTAGCATAGCATCCAACAAAAGAGCCTTAGCGTATGTGTGTGCTCAAGACTGAGCTACAAGCGTACAAGAAGTGGGGCGTAGGAAGGAACACGAAGAGAGGATGGTATCACCTACTTAAATAGCTCAACCTAACCTGGAATGTCCATTTGGGCCGGAATAACATGACAAAGGTCTGGAATCGTGTAGCAGTACTCATAAGAAGAGGCTCTATTTCTTCCAGCATCAATTGGACCCAGAATACATATACAAATTGTAATTTCTTATAGAACAAGCGAACAAAGGGAAGAGTAGAGAGTTTGACAAGAATACAGCGCCATCGTAACGATGGCAAGAAAAGCCCACGAGGCAAAGATGGAAAACACAGCATCCATAAAGACTTTCAACAATATAAAAAGAAAAAGAATAATGACTAAGAGAAGCATTTATAAAGTCTCCCAGAATAATGGAACAAGAAGGGGGATAACCTACTCTCAAAAAAATCTATAGCCCAGTCTTCCACTGCTGAAACCATCAGTGGCCAAAGACTCCACATATTTTTGGATATGCTTGGAGAGAAATAAGTCATGTACGATACTATTTCCAAAATTTCTTCAAAGACATCTGCAGATATCATACATATAATAAAGTTAAGACTCCAAAATTTAAAGGGAACCTAGCAACAATGGGAACATGTGCTTTCAACATTAGAACTGGGAGCCAGGCATACCTTGCCCATCTGTTGTTAACATTCTCTGCATAATTGGAAGCAGTGTCGGCTCCATCTGAGGAAACAAGTGTGGTAGTCTGCTGACTGACTCAAGAATAGTGCTGATCGCCCGCAAGCATCCAACAGCAGCCAATGCCCCTGAATCATCCTCATCCTCGTCTGTTTCAGAAGATCGTAAGCACTTCCAGAAAGCTGCAGCCTACATAACCACATGAACTCCAGTAAAGGACCAATATGCATAATTATGCGCAACAAATATACAAAACGTAGCCAACACATTGTCAATAACCTCTTTTTACATTAATATGACAGATGGAACTGGGAAAAAGTTATGGGAAAGAATGGAAGCCCCTCTAGAACTAAGGGCTGCTACAGCCAGATTGTATGAAAGGGTCCTCGCCTACTGTTAGAATTATTATTATAATTCAGCAGTGACCAATGTAATGTAATAAGGTAAGTAAGGGGCACTTTTCCCTCATTTAGAGGTTTTTCCCCCCTAACCACAGTTAGTTCACTAACTACGGTTAGTGAAGGATAAGGTTTTGTCACTTAGACAAAACCCATCCCACTTCTTGTAACAGACACTTCTTCTATAGCAAGTACTACGTTCAGCTCTCTTGCTTCCTGCTCTCTCACTCTCTCGTTTCTAACATTTGGTATCGGGGCAGCAAGATCCTGCTCTTTTGCTTTCTAGCCTGCAAGCTTCCTGCTCCTAACTTCCTGCCCAGCTCCCTGCTCAACAGCCCCTTACAGCCGTACAGCCCACGCTTCAATTCACGAAGCTCACGCTCCTGCTGTCCGTACTGTACCTGCGCCGTACTACTTGTTCCATACAGATCTGTGTCGATTGTCCGTACAGCTCGTCGTCAGCAGCTCGTCGTCCGTACAGTTTACCATCCGTACAACGTACATACTGCAGGCATCATTTCTTCCATACTCATCGGTACGCTGCTCCTGCGCTGCTGTCCGTACAAGTCGTACGGAGTATTCCGTACATCTGCCGTACACCTGCTGTCCATACCGTCGTACCTTCCGTACAGTCGTCGTACAAATTCCGTACACACCTGCCGTACATCCGCACAACTATCATCCGTACTCCATACAGTTAATCGTCCGTACAACGAGGCAGTACTCAGTCCGTATCTTGTACGAAATTCGTACTATCAGTTCCGTACAAGTTGAAAGCGTCCGTACACTCCTATTGCAAGGCCTTCTGTGCAAGTTTTATTCTTGCAAGTACTCTAGCAATTGGTTTTTTGGCAGGCATTGTTTGCAGATAACCATTTTTTTGGCTTAGATCTTGCAAAAATTTGGGGCATTCTGTATTTCTGGACAGACATTGCAGTTGGGTTGCAGGTTGTCCAAGAAATTGGGGTTTTTGCAATTACATTGCAATTTTGCAATGAAATTTGGGGCTTTTGCAGGTACACTGCAATTTGTGCAACATTTGGGGCTTTCAGACCATTTGCCCTCTTTTGTATGCAATTTCCCACAAGAAATTGGGGCTTTTGCATTTGGGTTGCAATTTTGCAGTAAAAGGGCAGTTTGGAAGTTTGCAGACACTTTTGGACTCAGTACGAGTCAAATTGCAGACTTTTGCCACCTTTTGCAAATTCTATTTGCAGATTTTTGGGCATTGAGCAGAGCATTGTGGTGCATTTTGAGCCTTTGACAGGCTGTGATATTATTTGTCACTGTGGGCATATTTTTCTTTGCAGATTTTACTTGTGCATCTTACATCCCAGGAAGGGATTTTACTTGTTCAGTTTGCTGTATTTATGAGTTTATCTAGCAAAAATGGCACAGAGCAACTCAAATGAGGTGTTTGGGGTTCTCACACAGGAGGATAAGTTGGATGGCACCAACTACTCCTTGTGGAGTTTCATGGTTCGAAATATCTTAGTTGGCAAAAATCTATGGGATTATGTCAATGGAGATGAAGAAAGACGAGATACAACGCCTATACCTGTCACTCCTACAACTGGAGGCAGGGGTAGAGGTACAAATACAGCACAGGTGATTGGAGCAACCGCTCCAGGAGCTCCCACAGCAGAGCACAAAAGATGGGACTCTAGAGATGCACAAGCTCTTTCAGTAATTTCTCTTTCTGTCAAGAGGTTCATTATACCTCATATTCGGTCATACAAGACATCTATGGCAGCTTCGGTAATACTGGAGAGTATGTTTGCAGCAAGAAACGATGCCAGAGTTTCCTTTCTAAAGCGAGAACTTTCCCATACACATATGGAGGAGGGAGATTCCATGAATTCTCACCTCACGAAGCTTCAGGATCTCAGGGAACAATTGCTGAACATTGATGAAGTCATTCCGGATTCAGAGATGATCTCCAACACTCTGAACTCTCTTCCTGATTCCTATCTCGATTTCCACACCTCGCTGAATTTGTCATTGAGAGGGGGCAGCAATCCTCTCTCCTTTCATGAGTTGGTAGGACTTCTGTTGCAGGAGGAACAAACACGCAAAAATATGGCAACCCGCGCTGGCGAGTATGCTATGCTCTCTAAGTTCAAGCCCAAGGGTAAAGGGCAGCATAAGCCACAATGCCCATCAGCCCACACATCAGCATAAAGCTGATTCTGGACAGCCTTCTTATAAGGCACAGGGTGATACAAACAAGCAGAAATAGAAGGGCATCTGTCATTATTGCAAGAAGCCAGGTCATTATATTGGAGAGTGCAAGAAGCGCATAGCCAAAGAAAAGAAAAGGGATTCCGGTATGGCTGTATCAGATGCATCAGGTCCACATTGCCATGATGGAGGAGATGTTGCAGCCAACTTGGTTGAAGAGCACTATGCCTTTTTTACTTGCACTTCAAATTTTTCAGTGGGTAGTTCAGATACTACAGCCACTAATGATGATGACCCATATGCTTTTTTGACTTGCAGTTCCTTCAAAGGATGAATGCTCTTTCAGTGTTGATGAAACACTACATACTTGGTATTTTGATAGCGGTGCTTCAAAGCACATCACTTCCAAGAAAAATCTGTTTGTAACTTTGCATTCTTCACCCACCAAGAAGAAGGTCACTTGTGCAAATAATTCTTCACATTCAGTGTGTGGAGTGGGAGACATTATTCTCACATCGACTAATGGCACAGATTTCAGAATATCAGATGTACTCTATGTGCTAGGTATAAAGAAGAATTTGCTTTCAGTGTCCTCACTCAATAGAGGAGGATTTCAGGTTGTTTTTTATGATGACAAGTGTGCAGTCAGAGACAAAGAAAATGAATATGCTTTGAGGTTGTCTAGCACTTTGTATCGGGGTCTTTTTCAGCTTGATTTATATGAAAAAATATCCCATCTTGCATTATCAGTTAGCACTCCCACTGCTGCAATGCACAATGCGGAGTTATGGCATGCCAGGTATGGGCACATGAGCTATGGCAGCTTAATGACACTTCAGAGGCATGAATGAGTTGATGCATTACCTCCTTTGGAGTCGCCTCCTCCTCGTGCATGTGAAGGTTGCATTCTTGGCAAAATGCATAGGCTTTCCTTCAAGAAGGATGGTGCAGTGAAAGCTACAGGAAAATTGCAGCTTATTCACAGTGATGTCTGCAGTCCCATGAGGACACCTGCTTTTGGGGGTTATCTCTATTTTGTTACATTCATAGATGACTTTACCAACTACACTTGGGTCTATGGTCTCAAGGCAAAATCAGAGGTGTTTATGCATTTCAAACACTTTGTGGCTGTGGTTGAAAATGAGACAGGACGCAAGGTGCAGACACTTCGCACAGATCGAGGGGGGGAGTACATGTCTCATGAATTTGAGACATTTCTGAAAGAAAAAGTCATTATGCATCAGCTTACAGTGAGGCTAACACCTCAACAAAATGGCAAAGCTAAGCGGAAGAATCGCACCACCATGGAAATGGATAGATGCATGCTCACAAGTAAGAAGTTGCCTCACAGGTTCTGGCTAAAAGCCCTCATGTGTGCCAACTATATTTTAAATCAGGCTCTTACAAAGGCTTTGAAGACAATCACTCCCTATGAGGCATGGCATGGGAGAAAGCCTTCAGTGGACTACTTCAGAGTTTTTGGTTTTGTTGCATATGCCCACGTGCCTGTGGAGTTCAGACACAAGTTGTCAAATAAGGCACTAAATTGCATTTTTGTGGGATATAGCTCACAAAGCAAAGGCTATCGTCTCTACAATCCTGCTACACGCAAGATTTTTGTCGGTAGAGATGTCATATTCTCTGAAAATTCTGCACATACAAATGCTGAATTTCAGATTCCGGCCTCTTCAGATGATGTGTTTGAGGGGATGCTTCCTATAGCATTTGGTTCCCCCGCTGAAAATCAGAATTTACAGCAACTTCCGCCAGCTCCACAAGTACAGATTCAGCCCCAAGCTGAATTGGTACAACCTCAGGGTGTGGATGAAGTTGTCAGGCAAGAAATTCAAGAGATACACGCAGCCAAAACAGTCCCGCATCGGTTGCTTCAGACTCTTAGGGAGAGTAGGCTTGAAGCTCCATTGCCTGGCAGAACTCGTAGTGCAGTAAGGCACATGGAGGGAGCTCATTTAGTCGAATCAGCTTATGCAGGTACTCTTCTTGATGAGGAGGAGCCTGAGACATTTAAAGAAGCAAAAGATAATGTGCATTGGATGAATGCCATGCACGATGAGTTGCAGTCCATTCATAAAAATCAAACTTGGGATGTTGTGGATTTGCCACCAGGTAAGAATGCCATAGGTACACGGTGGGTTTTCAAAGTCAAAAGAAAGCCAGATGGGTCCATTGATCGGTACAAGGCAAGGCTGGTTGCCAAAGGATATGCTCAAAAAAAGGGCATAGATTATGAGGAGACTTTTGCTCCTACATCCAGGATGACAACCATCAGGTCAGTTATAGCCATGGCTGCAAATTTTGAATGGAATGTTCATCAGTTGGACATTAAAACAGCTTTTCTTAATGGAGACTTGTTGGAAGAGGTTTATGTCAAACAACCTCCGGGCTTTGAAATTTCAGGAAATGCAATTCAGGTATGTAAGCTGAATGAAGCTTTGTATGGGCTGAAACAGGCCCCACGTGCATGGTATGCCAAAATTGATGCCTTTCTGACTAGCAAGGGGCTGCACAATAGTCCAACTCAGAGCACCCTCTACATCAAGAAGGATGGGGGGGATATTCTGGTCATCATTCTTTACGTAGATGACATGCTACTCACCGGATCAAATGAGGAAGTAATTGCAGATTTCAAGGCCCAATTGAAAGCTACATTTGATATGTCAGACTTGGGCTTGTTACATTTCTTTTTGGGGATCCAGTTTATTCAAGAGAAACGTGGCATTGTTATGTCTCAGTCCAAGTATGCTCAAAAGCTCTTGGACAGATTCAACATGCATGATTGCAAGCCTATGTCCACTCCCATGGAAGCCGGGGCTGAAGCTTACAATGCATGATGCGGGTGATTTAGTTTCTTAGGTGAGCAGGTATATGCACAACCCAAAGATTATGCATTGGCAGGCTGTAAAACGCATCTTCCGTTAATTGCAAGGTAAAAAGTATTTTGGCTTGATGTTTCCCAAGGGGGGTGACTTGCAGATGCATGCTTACAGTGACTCAGATTGGGCTGGAGACTATAATACTAGGCAGTCCACCAGTGGGAATTGTTTCTTTCTAGGACATGCTTGCATTTCTTGGTTGAGCAAGAGACAATCTACAGTGGCTACCTCCTCATGTGAAGCTGAGTAAAGGGCAGCTTTCACAGCGACAGTTGAATGTGTTTGGCTGTGTCGTTTATTTGCTGATCTTCATCTTTCATTGGAGGGTCCTTCTCCGATTCTCACTGATAGTTAGAGTGCTATAGCCGTGGCAAAGAATCCTGTGTTTCATGCTCGCACGAAGCACATTGAGATTCACTATCACTATGTCAGAGAGAAGTTGCATGCAGGAGAGATCAGTATGATCTATGTGTCAACACATAACAATGTTGCAGACATCTTCACCAAAGCACTTCCACGTGAAAAGTTTGAGGCATTTCGTAGTGCCCTGAACTTCTATCCTTTTGGTGATTGATCATTTCCTTGTACATGACATTGGCACTGGAGGGGGGTGTTAGAATTATTATTATAATTCAGCAGTGACCAATGTAATGTAATAAGTAGGTTAGGGGCACTTTTCCCTCATTTAGAGGTTTTTCCCCCTAACCACAATTAGTTCACTAACTACAGTTAGTTCACTAACTACGGTTAGTGAAGGATAAGGTTTTGTCATTTAGACAAAACCCATCCCACTTCTTGTAACAAACACTTCTTCTATTGCAAGTACTACATTCAGCTCTCTTGCTTCCTGCTCTCTCACTCTCTCGTTTCTAACACTCTCTGGACTCTTCATAGATAAACTAGAGGAATAAATAAGACAAAAGGGCGGAGGTAGCATCCAGATTGCAGGATATGTGGTCTTATTGCTTATCTATACAGATGATGTAGTTGTTTTTGCCAAAAATGCAGCTCAGCACCTCAATGTTCTCTTAATTCCTGTATGAAGGTAAGCTAGAAAGTGGTGAAATTTTACAAGTATCTGGGACTGGATTTTGAGGGCAACTACAAATGAAAACTATGTGTAGAAAAGAGGATACTAAAGGTTTGTTTATCTTACAAAACAAATGCAGGAAATCAAATATTAGGAATTGGAATACGAGGAAATTCCTTTTTCAGGCTCTTATGCAGCTAGTGGTACTGTATGGATGTCAAGTATGGGGCACAAATCTGGTAAAACAAAAAAGGAAAAAAATAGAGAAAGGTTCCTAATAGAAGAGCTAGGGGTAAGAGTGCCAGTTCCCTATCCCATAATTTTGGCAGAAACTGGAATGCTATCTCGTGAGGGTGAAGCAATATGTCTCTTGGTCTCTTATATGCTCAAACTGAAAAAAATGGACAGCAATAGAATCCCTTACAAAGCAAAAGAAGCCACAAGAGAAAAAGGATGGTTCAAAGAGACACATAACCGGCTGGAAAGGTGGGATATCTCAAGCCAAAATCTGGCTGGAAAGGTGGGATATCTCAAGCCAAGATTTACCTCTGAAGAAAGGGGCCATAAGGGACTTTGTGCAGCAAAAAGTGGTGGCCACTTTGTGGAGAGGATGTAAGGGGAATATGGAGTTTTGCAAGAAAGAGATCAACCCCATGCTAGCATACAATGAGCAGCAAGGGGAATACTTCCATGTACAAGAGACAAGCTAATTGCAGATTTAGAGTCAGCTCCCATGACATGGAGGTAGAGACTGGTAGAGGGACGGACTTGCCCAAGTAGGAGAGGCTCTGTAAAATCTGTGAGGACAGTTTGATTGAGGACGGCATCACTTTACGTAGCGGTGTCAGGGATATTGGCAATCAAATTCGCACAAGATATGCAGACGGCGCTACCAAACGATCTCATGACCTTTCTCTCCCTCCTAGCACGACAGGTTGGAGCTACATTGATCCAGATGGTAATTCATAGGAGCAAGTACTGACCACCGCAGGGGTGTCTTAACGATCCTCAGTCTTTCACTGGAGACTGGGTGGCTCGTAGGGATAACAGCTCTCTCTAGAGGCATATACGTCCATTCTCTTTGTTACTAGTTTCCATTTTCAGTTCTACATGTTTGTAATTTTGTTTCATTGTCTCAGTAACTTTAGACTGAGTTGGGTAGGTTTACTTATCCTAGTGCAGATTGTTGTTTATGTCTTGTCTAGCGGAGTTATTTCTAGAACTCTATAGACCTTGTATTTTGTACTTGCGTTTCTCTCAGTCCCATAGATCCTAATGGGTCTCCCACGGACTTTAATACAAGCATTTCATTTCATTTCATTCATTCCCCCATTCTTGCTTTGGCTACCTTGCTTGATCTTATCAAAGAGGAAACGTTGTTGACAAAAACAAGATTTTCCTCGATAGCATGAAATAAACATTAAGAGGCAACATTATATTTAAAAACCCTTAACAAAATGGTAACACCATGACAAATTTCAATCCATCATTATAAGGCTTCTTGCATTCCTCTGAATTTGATGCGGCTGTTTCATCTTCCCTAAATGATCATAGAAATGTTGGCTGACAAACCAGTATTTTGCTGTTAGATTAAAAACCCTTGACAAAAGTTAAGGGAAACAACTGGTGACTTCAGATCCCTCATTAGCATTCCTGTGAATTTTATATGGTTTCAACTTCATTCTCAGGTGGGTCCGTGACGTTCACCACATGATATCTTCCTGGCCAACTTGGCCAGTCCCATGGGACAGTCACATTCCAAGCCCAACACATGTGGCAGGACCAATGAAAGGGATTGCCCCAGCTCTTCCTTGATAAACAACATTATGCATTTGCTTTATAGATGGACATCTAAGCTTGAGCTTCATCAATGCAGCTCAATATTTCTCCTTGGATATTTGGACACAAAGCAATATCAATCCAATAATGAACATTTCTCTTGAGTTCAAAGATGGTCACAGGTCACTCATCACATCTTTGTTGGAATGGTCACCTCCCCATCTGTAAGCCCCCATATGAGGAGCGCATGAGGGAGGTGGACCTAGGGATGTATAGACTGCCACATGGGCAGCACATGAGCTCTCATATGGACAGCACAAGAAACCTTGTGCAGGAAAGATGGCGGGGGCATGTAGCCCTGGATCTGGCCTGGCAAGATAGAGCTTCATGGTAGGCGTACGGCCTGCAACAGGGCCCTGTGAAGGGCACGATGACATCGGCAGGGTACAGCCCCACTGTACAGGGCTGTACGGAGGCTTATTGGATGGATGCAAGAAAGATGGCGGGGGCATGTAGCCCTGGATCTGGCCTGGCAAGATAGAGCTTCATGGTAGGCGTACGGCCTGCAACAGGGCCCTGTGAAGGGCACGATGACATCGGCAGGGTACAGCCCCACTGTACGGGGCTGTACGGAGGCTTATTGGATGGAGAACAGGGCTGCTGGAAGCCTGACAGAAGGCAGGATTTGCAGTGGCCAAAGGCGCCTGCATGGCAGGGCCTTTAAGCCTTGTGTGGAGCCTGCAACAGGTCGGGAACAGGGCCAGCAAGTGGGCAGAGTGCCTGGGCCTATGGTGGGCTGCCACGTGGCCAGGCGGGTCTGAAGAAACAGCCCCCAACCAGGTCGGTTTACAGACGGGGGGGCGCAGTCTGGTCGGCCCAAACAGACCCTTAAGACAAACAGTCAGGAGCAGCAGGAGACCTTATCTTGGAGCCTATTCCCGGAGGACCAGGAGAGAAGGAAGAGCTGCAGACTGAGCTTGGAGGGCTGCCTACCTAGGCTGACACTCAAGGCAGCAAGGTTGAGAAGAACACTCTGGACAGAGAGTCTACGTACGCTCGAGGTGGAGCATGCGGGCTTAGAGATCTAGAAGTGCTTGACATCTAGAAGGAGAACCTCTTGCTATTGTATCCTGTCCTACTTTGTGGACGGACGGAAATATAAAGTGTGCTGTGGGGTGTGGAATCACAAACTTCTTAAACTTATGTGCATAGATAAGCAAGCAAGTAAATAGACAATGCTTAGAGACAAATATAGAAGCAACACTTTATATTCCGTCCCCACACCACACTTTATATTTCCACTCCACACCACACTGTGTGAGCTCTTGGGCAATACTATCAGTCTTCCGTTGTGCGTACCCTCTGTTGGGTAATTTCTAACAATCTTGCTATTTCATGGCATCCATCACCGCTTTCCACTTTAATTCGAACATCATTGGATTCTAACCTTCCAAACCCACCATCCACATCCACAAAACCTTGGTTGCGTCTTAATGAAATTCGCACAACCAATTGTCATTGGATAAATAAGCACGCTCCTAGTTGAGATATGTATTTGGCACCTTTAAGTTTTCTTACCAAGGGAAAACATTTGGCCTCAATATAGTTCTCAATATCATACGACAATATAAACCTCAGCACAAATGATTCTTGTCCATGCCGTATATTGTACCATAACATGAGTGATGAAATAAGTTGCCAAGAGAATATGCAGAACTAAGAATAGTCCCAAGCTTGTTTTCTCTCTGCAATTCATCTCTTTCACCAAGGTTTTCTTTCAAGTGAGAGGGGTTGTCCCGATTCCCTGACTTATAATCATCTCCTTAAGCCTCCTCTCCCTATCCAACTTCCAACCTCCATAGTGCCATTTTGTTGGCCCCCTTTTGCCTTCCTTACAATCCTCCTTTTTGCAGTCAACAATGCATTGTGTAGCGTAACCCCTCCCCTTAAACCTACTCTCCAAAGGAGGACTAGTGAGCTTCCACCCCATCAAAGTCACCCATGACACCATCAAGCCCCCTCAGGATGCCCGCAAGTTCTTCCTATGTATGGAGCAAAGAATAGATCTCAAACAACTAGGACTCCTTAATGAGACCCAACAAAGCTCGCACAAAGCTCAAATTACTTATGGATGGCGCTTGGCAACAGTCCCAAGGATCACACACACGTATTATTGCTTCTTTTGATTCGATTTTATCATGGGCCCTTTGGCCTAGAAGCTACACAAATCACAAGTTAATATAGAGAGAGGTTGAAGTGGATGGAATCATGGGGTATAACAACCACTGATATACTAGAAGATGCATGTGAAATAAGAGAGATTGTGATGCAGAAAATGATACAGACACTATGGCCAAACCCAGGGGAAAAAATGCAGTTTTATACGCAAGAAGTTAACTCAATGGACAGCTATGGAATGCAAAAATACCTCGCGAAAGACATATCAACGTTTAAAAAGACATCTAATCTGCAAAATCAAAACTAGTTCACATGATCTCGAGCTAGAGAGGGGTAGATGGGCAAGACCCTAGGTCCGCAAAGAGGAAAAAATCTGCCCCACAGGAGAGGTAGAAAATGAGAGAGATGATATGATTGTATTAGAGTCCATGTAAGACCCTTCAAGATCCATGGGACAAGCGATCGCTATTAGCTAATAGTGATCCCTTACATCTCTCTCTCTCTCTCTCTCTCTCTCTCTCTCTCTCTCCCTTCATGCACCAGGAGCAATTCGCATTTGATGGGTCCCCTGTAAAGGTAGTTTCATCATACACTTATCTTGGGGTCGTCTTTTCCGGACCCATCTTCACTATGAGACCTGCGATCCATGTACGTCTGAGCAGAGGATATGCTTCATGGACTAGACTAGAGAGGCAGTGCTTCTGCTCTCACTTTCAAGATCCACAGACCAAATGGTTGCTTTTTGACTCCTTGGTCCGCCCAGCAAGGATGTATGGCAGTCCATGCTGGGGGCCAGACTTGTCGGATGCAGAGTGGGTCACGATGGAGAGGCTGCAAGTTCTCATGTTATCACGGATTATCCGTGGTAAGCCATCCGTTCCTCACCAGATCATTCAGACAGAGTTTGGGTCACCTCCATTACAACTTCGAACTAGATGCTGCATTTCAGGTCATCACGTATCTGTACCGAGTCAGGGAGTATGGGGATTACACCTCTAGGCGTAGCAGGATACCATGGCTAGCACTGTAATCTTCTATGGCACTTGCAGTAGGGAGAGACCAAAGGTGTTGGTATGCACGCACAGACTCCACATGGACAGACTACCTCCATTCCAGTACAGTATGGATGCTCCGTTCTCTCCCCTCCTATCACACGAGGTCAACCAAGTTATCCTTGGGCAATTCCGGGTCTCTTCACACAGACTTCATATCGAGAGCAGTAGAGCAGAGCAGTTACCCAAGGAGAGGCGCATACGCACACTATGTGACATGCAGGAGGTTGAGATAGAGGTATTGGGTGTTGGAAGCAATGGAAGCTCAAAAATGGAAGCACAATGGAGAAAAACGAGATGCTGTAATAGATTGCTGCAAAACTGAAGTGTGGAGGCTCAAGGGAGAGCCAACATAACAAAACCCTAGGGCTAACTATCCTAACTGGACTAAGTGTTCTAACTAACCTAGATGGTACATAAACTACCAATAGTCCTAACTGACTATAACTAGGCCTACAAGGCTCATACCAAGGTATAAGTGGCATCTATGGATAGCCCATGAGATAGCCTACAAAACCCCCTCCATGGTATGGGCTGAAGTATCCTAGACATGACTCAGGATACCTAAATATCTAGTGTCATGGTTGCACATGTTCGTCCAGTAGGATATAGCAACCTATGACTGTACAGAGTACAACAAATCAAGTTACGAAAGGTACTAAGTTTAAAGCTTGCCGAAAAGCCTCAAACTTAGGTCGAGATAGAGCCTTCGTAAAAAGATTTGCCAAGTTGTCTTCAGTGGGAACATAAGACAACTCAATATCACCTGCAAATAATCGCTCTCTGACATAGTGATAGTGAACCTCAATGTGCTTTGTGCAAGCATGAAAAACTAGATTCCGTGCGATAGCCAAAGCACTCTGACTATCAGTAAAGATGACGGTAGAAGCAGAATGCATGCACAAAGATCTACAAGTAGCTTCCGAAGCCAAAATACACTCCACTGTAGCTGTAAAAGCCGCTCTGTACTCAGCTTCACAGCTAGAAGTAGCAACTGTACTCTGCTTCTTGCTGAACCAAGAAACACATGAAGTACCAAGCATAAAACAATTGCCACTATGTGACACACGAATGTCAGAACAACCAGCCCAATCACTATCAGTGAACCCATGCATGACAAGTGAACTATCAGCCCCATAAAGAAGGCCTAAATGCTGAGTGCCTTTGAGGTATCTGAAAACACGCTTCACAGCATGCCAATGGTGCATAGATGGGCTGTGCATATATCTGCTTAACTATGAGACCGCATACTATAGATCAGGTCTCGTATGGCATAGGTAAATCAAACAACCAACTACCTGCTGATAAAGAGTGACATCACATGTACCGCTACCATCCTCAGAAAAGAAGTGAAAACCATTCTCTAATGGTGTGGATACTGGCTTGCAATCCTCAAACTGAAAACGCTGCAAAAGCTGTCCAATGTCTTGGATTGTGACATTAAAATGCCCCCCTCATTGCTAGCAAATTGAATGCCCAGATAGTAGTGCAAAAGACCGAGATCAGACATAGCAAATGTCTGCTGCAAATCAACTTTAAAATCTGCAATTTGCTGAGCATGTGTCCCAGTTACAAGCATGTCATCCACATAAAGGACTAAAAGCAGCAAATCTGTCCCACGCTTGCGGATGTAAAGAGTAGCTTCTGTAGGGCTGTTCTGAAAGCCAAGTGTGAGCAAATGAGAATGAATTCTCGAATACCAAGCCCGAGGTGCATGCTTCAGTCCATAGAGGGCCTTTTTCAAGCGGCATACCTTGCTTTTAGAGCCGTCGACCTCAAAACCAAGAGGTTGGGAAACGTAGACCTACAAATGCCCATGAAGGAAAGCTGTCTTAATATCAAGCTGATGTATCTGCCAATGAAAGTGGGCAGCAAAGGCAATTACAATGTGAATAGTAGTGATCCTGGAAGTGGGAGCAAAAGTCTCCTCAAAGTCAATGCCATGCTGCCAAGCATAGCCCTTAGCAACAAGACGGGCTTTGTAACGGTCCACTGAACCATCAGCTTTCCGTTTGATCTTGTAAACCCACTTAGTTCCAATGGCATTCTTGCCATAAGGCAAATCGCACAATTCCCAAGTGTCATTCTGATATATAGAATCCAATTCAGCTTGCATGGCCTTCATCCAACAATCATTCTAAAAGGCATCTTGATGACATAATGGCTCTTCATTGCATGTTGTAGCAACCAAAGCATAAGCAACAAAACTAGCATGCTCTTTCCGGACAGCTGCTCTCGTACAGGCTGACAAAGGAGTGTCTTGTTTGCTGTCTTTTGGTACCTTTTTAGGCTCCTGAATTTCTGCTCTTTCCTGGTCAAGAGCCCGGTGCAAATGATCCTGATCAATGATGGGCATATCAAGCTGAATTTCTGCATGCACATGGGGCTGTAAATGACCAACAGATGGAGGAGGGACAACCTCAGATAGAACATCATCCTGAGCATCGCCGGTGCAAATGATACGCATATCAAGCTGAATTTCTGCATGCACATGGGGCTGTAAATGACCAACAGATGGAGGAGGGACAACCTCAGATGGAACATCATCCGGAGCATCGGATGGAAACAAAGGCATCAAGCTGTCAAATATGTCTAGGGCATCAACAACAGGCTGTTTTTGACAATCCAGCAAAGGCATAGTGGAAGATTTATCAAACACAACATCCCGACTGACAAAACACTTGCCCGTGCGGGGCTGATATAGCTTATAGCCCTTGCTCTCTGAACTATACCCAAGAAAAATGCATTTAACAGCTTTATCATCCAGCTTAGTGCGTCTCTATAAGGCACACGAGCATAAGCTAAGCATCCAAAAGTCCTCAGGTGGGAAATGCAAGGCTTACGACCCGTCCAAGCCTCATAAGGTGTGATAATCTACAATGCCTTTGTAGGACGTCTATTCAAGATGTAATTTGCACACATGACTGTTGGGGTAAAGGCACATTGCCACCCCTTTATTAAAGATAAGACATCTATGACTGTCTTAAGACAGTCATAGGGTAAAACCTAATCCTAATAAAACTAATGAGTTTGTGGTGTGGCTCATCACTTCACACCCACACACCTGGAGTCTTCTCTCTCTCTCTCACTCTTGCTCTTCTTCCCCCTTCAGTCCCTTTCAACTGGTATCAGAGCAAGGTTTTCCTTCTACCCTTGGCCTCTCCCCTTCGACCTCTATAGGGCCGTACGGACGTACGACATCCGTACAGCCGTACGAAAGGGC
This sequence comes from Dipteris shenzhenensis, assembly GCF_047967505.1. NCBI lineage: Eukaryota > Viridiplantae > Streptophyta > Polypodiopsida > Gleicheniales > Dipteridaceae > Dipteris > Dipteris shenzhenensis. The sequence goes on from NC_141599.1 coordinate 42,407,256, forward strand.
GCGTGGGCACGGGATCGTCGCAGGCGCGGTCGCGGGCTGTGGCGAGGACACGGGAGCAAAGCGGGTGCGAGCGCGGTCATCGAGCGGGCGCGGGCGCAGTCATCTAGCGGGCGCGGGCGGGCACGGGCCTTTTTGCATAGCAGCTCCTAGCTGCAGCACGGCGGCGCCGCATCAAGCCAGCAGCTGCTACTAGCTGCTAAGCCTCTCGAGGCGTCGCGCAGTCTACTCCAAGGGCAGCCGTACGGACTGCCGTACAACCGTACGGACGACGCTGCCACACTTTTTTCGACAGTTTTCCCTCTTCTGGGATTCCGTACAGGAGCCGTACATCTGTACGGATCTCCACAGCGCAGGTACAGGGAGCTGCTTCCTACTTTTGCAGCAGGAAGTACATTTTCTTTGTTTGGGGAAGAAAGAGAGGTGAAAGCGCATTTTGCTCTTCATTCCTCTTGATTCAGGGTCTTTTTCAGTTCACAAAACTGTGTTATCTTGACAATACAGCAAGTACTTTCATTCATCTCGTGCTTGAGGTGAAGAGAACCACAGTGTGTGGTTGATTGCACAGCTATTTTGTTCTGGGAAGGTAATGCCTTGATTTTGCAAGAGGACATATGCTTTTACTGGGTTTGAATCTCAGTTTACAGGTGAGCAGATCATAGGGCTTTTGCCCGGAAGGTGATGCATTGTATGCCTTGAGGCAGTGTGGTGCTAGAGAGAGCACATTTGTCTTGATTTCCGCAGTGTCGAGGTGACATTTTCTTGCAGGTCACATTTCTTGTGCCACACTCAGAGAACTTCAGTTGAGCCACGCTTGGCCAGGGCGCATCGAGTTTACTCGGTCCCTAACTGTCCATCGTTGACAGTGCTCAAAAGGTTCCTCATTGAGTGTTTGTACGTTGGGATCTGTGTATGTCATTTCTACACAGGGCAGTATATGCATTACACTGGTGGATGATTTTGTCAGAGAGATTTTCATATTGCATGCTACCTCAATGTTGAGGTGTTCTCCACTTGATTCAGGTGTCAGATCAAGGGGCTTTTGCCCAGACTTTGTTTGATAGCACTTGGGTTACCGACAGAGATCTTCAGATGCATTTTCTCCCCTTGGTATAAGGGTGATTGCTTGGGATTTATCCCATTTTCTGTTGCAGGCTGTGTGACAGGCTGAAGCGTCATTTTTTTTTTTTTGGTGTTTGCCAAGTGGATTATGCATAAACTCAGTGCAATACCTCATCTGAGGTGGGAGAAGTGATCAGTACAGTCAGTACATCAGGGTTTACAGCAGTGTTTGTGCTTTGTCAGATGATGATGCACTGTTAAGCACTTGTTGAGCAACTGCAGCAGTCTGAAATTACTGTTTTTATGCCTCTTTGAGCACGGTACAGTGTCAGAAGGTACAGTATTTGCAGGGTCATTTACTGTTTTGCTGCAGATTTTTCTGACAGTAAAAACAGCACCATTGAGAGTGCTTCTAGCTCTTGAATAGAGCAGGTTTTTTCTGAGAAATCAGAATTTTTATTCAGCTTTTTTTTTACTTCCAGGGAGTCAGGTACTTTCCTTATCTGATATGGCATCAGGGGGAAGTGATTCTTCAATTCTGAACATAAAGAAACTGGAAGGAGCACACAACTATGCATTATGGGCAGAACAGTGCTTGAATGTACTTCTGTTAAAGAAGATTGCTAAGCCCATAAGGGTGAAGGGTGTTAAGCCATCTGACATGGCAGCTGATGACTGGGAAGAGCTTGATTTGTCCGCAAGGGCAGCTATCATGCTCACTATTTCAGACACTCTTGTGCTCAATGTTCAGGCTGAAAAGACCTCTTATGGTCTATGGCAAAGACTAGAAGAATTGTATGCCCAAAAGAGCTCAGCCAGTAAGGTTTATTGGCTGAAGAAGCTGGTTGATCTTCGCATGAAGGAAGGTACAGCTATGACCTCACACTTGAGTGAGTTCAATGCCATCTTTCCACAGCTGATTGCACAGGGGTTGAATCTTGATGAGGAGTTCAAAGCTACTTTCTTGTTGTGTACCCTCCCTGAGAGTTGGGACACTTTCAAGACCACCCTGTCTAATTCAAATGTCACTCTTATATATGCTGATGTAGAGAGTTCTCTCCTTATGGAGGAGATGAGCAGGAAGAATAATGCGGGCAGCAAGCCTTCAAATGCTTTGCAGGTACAGGATAGAGGCAGGACTCAGCAGAAGGGGAGATTTGCTAGTAAGTCCAAATCCCGAAGTCAGTCCCGTGGTAAAAAGGATATTGAATGCTTTTATTGTGGCAAGAAGGGACATGTGAAGTCTAAGTGCTTCAAGTTCATACGGGATCAGAAAGCCAAGAAGACTGAAACAAAGGATGCAGGAAATGCAAGCAAAGGCAAAGGCAAGGCCAAGGCAGATGATTTGGATGCAGTGAATGTTGCAGCAGAGGACAGTGACAGTGACATACATGATGTTTTATGCTCTTCTGCTGTAATAGCACATGCCTTGGTTATTGATGGTCACGACATGCACACCTGGCTCTTGGATTCAGGTGCCTCTTTTCATGTTACTCCTCATAGGGAGTGGTTTACTTCCTACACAGGTACTCATGGAGTTGTTCATCTTGGGAACAACTATGCATGTCAGATTGCAGGGATTGGCAGTATACAGATAGTATTTCCTGATGGACGCATATTCATGCTTGATGGTGTCCGCCATGTGCCGCAAATCAAGAAAAATCTGATTAGCACTGGCTTATTGGATGACAGTGGTTACCACACCACATTTGGGGATTCCAAATGGGTGATTACTGATGGCCAGACTGTAGTGGCTGAGGGTTTTAAGAGTGATACCTTGTACCCTCTTTATGTTTCCAGTGTGGGTAATCATGTTGTTGCCATAACCGAGCTGCCAAAGGTTTCATTGTGGCATAGCCGGTTGGGACACATGTCTGTTAAAGGAATGCAAGAACTGTCACGTTTGGGTTATCTGCCGCCTCTTTCTTTTTCAGATTTGCCTACTTGTGATCATTGTATATTTGGCAAGCATTCTGTGACTCCTCGTAAGAGGAGAACTCCCCAGAATAGAGCACCACTTGATCTAGTGCACACTGATTTGTGTGAGATGCCACAGTTATCACTAGGGGGTGCAAAATATTTTATTACTTTCATTGATGATGCCACACGCAAAGTGTGGGTCTATTTCTTGAAGCATAAGGGAGATGCCTTAGATGCTTTCAAGAAGTTTGTCGCTCAGGTTGAGAATCGGACAGGTCGTAGGCTGAAATGCCTCAGATCCGATAATGGGGGTGAGTATGTGTCACATGCTTTTGTGCAGTTTTGCCAAGCTAAGGGCATCAAACAGGAACTCACAGCTCCTCATAATGCATCTCAAAATGGTGCAAGTGAGCGTATGAATCGAACTATTCAAGAGAAGGTTCGATGTATGTTGTCTTATGCTGCATTACCCCATGGCTTTTGGGCAGAAGCCGTGCAAACAGCAGTTCACATTATTAACAGGTCGCCAAACAAGGCTTTGGAGTTGAAAGTGCCAGAAGAGGTGTGGTCTGGCAAGCCACCTTCATATAAGCACTTACGTGTATTTGGCTGCGAGTGCTTTGCTCATGTACGCAAAGAACTACGCACCAAACTGGATCCAAAGTCTATCAGATGCATCTTTATGGGTTATGGTGACGAAGGTGAAATGGGGTACAGATTATGGGATCCCGTTAAACGAAAGATTATACGCAGCAATGATGTCATCTTTAAAGAGGATAGTGTACACAAGGAACCCGTGCAACCTGTGGAATACAGGAGGGTTATTTATGATGATGTTGGACAGCAAAGAATGCCCATTTATATGCAGCAGCAGGCTGCTGCAGATCACCCTGTTCAAGAGGATATACAGGCTGAAAATCAGCCAGATAATTTTGCCAATGATGCACCACTGGATGTGCCAGCAGATGGGGCTGTAGAACAGCCAGATATGGTGGTACAGCCACCCGTCATGCATGAAGAACAGGCTGGACAGCAGCCTAATCCGGAACATTTTGTTAGGAGGAGCACCCGTGCACAACGGCCTCCTGCCAGGTTTGTTCCAGGAGCCAATAATGTGGCTGATTTTATCATGCTGACAGATTGTGGTGAGCCTTCCAGCTTCAAGGAAGCTATGGGAAGAACAGAGAAAAAGAAGTGGGAGAAAGCCATGCAGTCAGAAATGGACTCCCTACTTCAAAATGATACATGGGACTTGGTGCAGTTACCTGCAGGCAAAAAGGTTTTGCCATGCAAGTGGGTTTACCAAGTCAAAGTGGATTCAAATGCTTTACCTAGGTATAAGGCCAGATTGGTTGCCAAGGGATTTAAGCAGGAGAAGGGCATTGACTTTGATGAGATCTTTTCCCCTGTAGTCAAGATGACTACTTTGAGAGCAGTGTTAGCTCTTGTTGCTCATGACGACATGGATTTATGTCAGATGGATGTGAAGACAGCCTTTCTTCACGGAGATCTCCATGATGAGATCTATATGAGTCAGCCAGAGGGATATGCTGTTAAAGGGAAAGAGCAGCTTGTGTGTAAGCTCAAGAGGAGCTTGTATGGACTCAAGCACGCGCCAAGGGAATGGTACAAGAAGTTTGATGCCTTCATGCAGTCCCAAGGGTATCATAGGTGTGAGACCAATCATTGCTTGTACACCAAACGGGCAAAAGATAGCATTGATGCTACTCATTCTATATGTGGATGACATGCTTATTGCCAGTAAATCTCAGCATGAGATTAGTGCTTTGAAGAAACAACTGCATAAGTCTTTTGACATGAAAGACTTGGGTGATGCAAATCATATTCTTGGCATGCGGATTACTCGTGACAGGTCCAAGGGACTTTTGTTTCTGTCACAAAAGGAGTATATTGACAAAGTACTGCAGAGGTTTAAAATGGAGGGGGGAAGTCTATTAGTACCCCGTTGCCTCCACATTTAAAACTCAGCAGTAAGGACAGCCCCAGATCAGATGATGATAAGGCTGAAATGGCCAAGGTTCCGTATGCATCTGCAGTTGGTTCTTTGATGTATGCCATGGTTGCCACTCGTCCGAATATTGCTTTTGCGGTGGGAGTCATCAGCAGGTATATGGCAAATCCAGGCAAGCGGCACTGGGAAGCAGTGAAAGGTGTCTTGAGGTACCTCAAGCGTACCAAAGACTTGTGCATAGGCAGAATGCATTGGTGCATGGTTTTACAGATTCAGACTATGCAGGGAATGCAGATAACCGGAAGTCTACTACCGGTTATATTTTCACATTTGCAGGAGGTGCTATATCATGGGTGTCTCGGTTGCAGAAATGCGTTGCACTGTCAACCACTGAAGCTGAATATGTTGCAGCCATTGAGGCCTACAAGGAAGCAATATGGCTTACTCGGCTGGTGGGAGATTTGGGCATAACAGGAGATATGCCAGTTTTGCATTGTGATAGTCAGAGTGCTATCATGTTGGCAAAGAATCCGGTCTTTCATCAGAAGACCAAGCACATAGAAGTGAAATATCATTTCATCAGAGAGGTACTGGAAGACAAGCGACTTGAGCTTGTGAAGGTGCATACTAATGATAATCCTGCAGATTTGCTCACTAAGAGCTTGCCTACAGAGCGGTTTGCACATTGCCGCCACATCATGGGATTAGGATGAGACCATTCTTATTTTATGGTCTTGTATACAGTAACTGTATATTGCTGTAATTTTTATTCTTTTCTCCCCTTTAGGCACATTGGCCTTTAGGTGGGAGGTTGTTGGGGTAAAGGCACATTGCCACCCCTTTATTAAAGATAAGACATCTATGACTGTCTTAAGAAAGTCATAGGGTAAAACCTAATCCTAATAAAACTAATGAGTTTGTGGTGTGGCTCATCACTTCACACCCACACACCTGGAGTCTTCTCTCTCTCTCTCACTCTTGCTCTTCTTCCCCCTTCAGTCCCTTTCAATGACCGCATCCAACCACAACTTATTAGGCAAATGTTTGCCTTTCAACATGCATTTGGCCATTTCCATCGTTGATCTATTCTTCCGCTCAACCACGGGATTCTGTTGAGGAGTATAAGGCACCATGCATTGATGATTAATGCCACGGGAAGCCAAAAAAACAGCAAACTCCTTCGACATGTATTCACCCCCCGTCTGTATTAATGTGAGCAATGTGCAGCCCACTCTCATTCTCAGCCCCAAGGCAATAAAGTGCTTGAAGCATGAAGAAACATGCAAAAATCCAAGTGTACTTGGTGAAATCATCAATAAAAGTAACAAAATAGTAGAACCCCCCAAGAGCTGCAACCCTCATGGGTTCACAAACATCACTATGAGCCAGATAAAGCTTACGTGAAGCATCAACTCTCCCATCCTTGAGAAACGCAGCACGGTGCATCTTACCAAGTAAGCATGGTTCACAAACATGTTTGGTAGGCATATGCATTTTGGCAAGATCCACAACCATATCTTCCTTATATAACTTCACCAGGGCTCCAAAATTGAGGTGTCCAAACCTCTCATGCCACAAATGAGTATCTACCATGGTAGAATCAATAGCAAAGGCATGTGCATCAGCAAGTGCAGCATCATCATCTGAACATCTGTCATAAGCATCAAGTCTGTAAAGACCGCTAGACAATGTGCCAATCAAAACCAGGGTAGAGGCATGTGTAACATCACACTGCATACCTCACACCATCAAAAATAACTTGAAAGCCACATGTAGCAATGGCTGAAATAGAAATGAGGTTCTTACGAATGCCTGGAACATAAAGCACATGCTCTAGAGTAACAATACCACCAGAGACAGAAGTAAGAGCAACTTGCCCGATACATTTCACAGTATATGATGCATTATTCGCACATGTGACACTGCCCCCCTTAGATGTAAGCTCCAAAGAGCTGAATAACTTCTTGCAAAAAGTGATGTGCTTGCTTGCTAGCACCACTATCAAAGAACCAGGCATCACAAACATCTGAAACTGCCATACAAGCATCATGAACATCAGGATTATACTCACATGTAACCAACAAAGCCCAATGGTGATCTTGTGCAAAATTAGCGGACTCATGTCGATCTTCTGCACTGCAAGACCAGACTCTTTCTTTTTCTTTTCAGATGCTATGCGCTTCCTACATTCAGAAATATCATGCCCAGATTTCCTGCAATAGTTACATCTCTTTTTCTTTTTGTGATCCCCTAAAGAAGAGGCACCATGTGAATGATCAGCATGGGAATGAGAGGGCTTTCCAGCTGAAACCTTGCCTTTACCTTTGTGTTTATGATGGGCAGCAAATGCTTGATCACTAGCCATAGTAGCATTGCGATTCACACGGCTTTGCTCCTCCTGAAGAAGCTTCAGGAAGAGCAACAAGCTGGTCAAATGAGAAATGATTGGCATCACCCCCTGCAACCAACCTCAATGTAGTAGCGAAGCCTTGATATGAATCAGGCAACCCATCAAGGGTGTTAGGAACCAGCTGAGAATTAGGCATAAGCTCATCAATGTTGGCCAACTACTCTTTCAAATCCTTCACATTAGTGAGATAGGCATCCATGTTACCACCCTCATCAAGCTTTAAATCTTTCAATTGCCTGCGGAGATGGGCAACCCTCGCCTCATTCCGCACCTGATACAAAGATGCAAGCTGATCCCATGCTTGCTTAGCTGTCTTGCAAGACTGAATATGAGGGATAATAACCCGTTTCACTGAAAGAGCAATCAAGGCATGTGCTTTGGCATCATGACCATCCCACTGGATTTGCTCCTGTGAAGGAGGCAAAGCACCTGGAGCAGGAGGTGCAAGAGTCCTGGCTGCAACAATAGAACCATCACCTGAAGTCCTATCACCTGAAGAAGCAGAGGTTGCAGGTGTAGCACCAGTACCAGTGCGTGTAGGCCTGGCCTCAGAACCTGAAACAATATGCCATAGATTCTTGGCAACCAAAACATGTCTCATCATGTATAACCACATGAGGTAATTAGTGCCATCAAGCTTATCATCGGCCCCAATCAGCCCAAACAAATCATCTTTGCCACCAGACATGGTGCTGAAATACAAGACAAATGCACCAACTGGCAAAGCAAATGAGAGAAAGGCAACCTCTCAAAATCAAGTGCCAAAAAACTGCCCAAGCTTCAAAGCTTATGTCTGCAAAAGACTCCTCTGTCCCAAGGTGTACCTGTTGCAAGAAAAATCCCCAAAGGCAACACGAGGCCTTCCAAGGCAACACGAGGCCTTTCCAAAATGCAAATGAAGCAGAAATTGGAAAAAGCCAATGCAACAACAGCTTACCCAATGATGAACAGCAGTGACAGTCTCTGAAAGCGAGCAAATGAGGGCTGGAAATGAGAATTACAGCAAAAGAAATGCTCCCACAAGGAGGAGAGCACGTAGAAATGGAGAGAAAGAGATCCAATGGAGAGAAGCTCGCAGCCCGAGGAAAAGGGATGCCAAATGAGGAGGGAAGAGCTCAAAGAGAAGTCTCTGGACCAATTCAGCAGCTCCAAATGGCTCCAAATGCCAGCACGCAGCTCGAGGCAGCTCCAAAATGCTGACACGCGGCTCAAGGCAGCTCCAAAATGCTGACACGCAACTCGAGATAGCTCCGAAATGCTGTAAAATCTGAGAAATGGCTGGCACGCACCTTGAGGCAGCCCGTACTGCAGTGAATGCACTGAAATTCTGACAAACCGGACAGAAGTACAGAATTTTTTGACAGATGTACGGATTTTTGTACAATTTCTGACACGTGTACGGAGTTCCGTACAATTGCTGATGCATGTACGGCTTTTTTTACAGGTTCGGAATTCCGTACAAATGCTGTAAATGCTCGTGTGTGGTCGTTTTTTGCTGCAGCAGGTTGAAAATGCACCGAAAAACAGTTCCCTTCGCGAGAGTTGCTCCAAAGCCGTACATGCTGATGCATGTACGGCTTTTTTTACAGGTTCGGAATTCCGTACAAATGCTGTAAATGCTCGTGTGTGGTCGTTTTTTCCTGAAGCAGGTTGAAAATGCACCGAAAAACAGTTCCATCAGCATGTACGGCTTTTTTTACAGGTTCGGAATTCCGTACAAATGCTGTAAATGCTCGTGTGTGGTCGTTTTTTGCTGCAGCAGGTTGAAAATGCACCGAAAAACAGTTCCCTTCGCGAGAGTTGCTCCAAAGTGCGGTCTTCTCGCGACAAATCGCGACAGAAGTGCTTGGAAAGGTCTCAAACACTCGTGGGAGTGTGAAAACCAGCAGGACCAGCAAGAATGAGAGCCCCAGAGGCTGCCAAACAGCTTGGAAAGCTGTCAATGGCTGAGGGAATGGATTCCCGACCTACTCTGGTACCACTGTTGGGTGCTGGAAGCAATGGAAGCTCAAAAATGGAAGCACAATGGAGAAAAACGAGATGTTGTAATAGATTGCTACAAGACTGAAGTGTGAAGGCTCAAGAGAGAGCCAACATAACAAAACCCTAGGGCTAACTGCCCTAACTGGACTAAGTGTCCTAACGAACCTAGATTGTACATAAGCTAACTATACCAATAGTCCTAACTGACTATAACTAGGCCTACAAGGCTCATACCAAGGTATAAGTGGCATCTATGGATAGCCCATGAGATAGCCTACAACAGGAGCATTTCATCTTCAGGTGTCATGTTTACTCATATATGAGATCCGAGGACGTTTCTACTGCCTCTTCAAAGATAGTAATGGGATTTTAACCCGTCTCCTATCCTATCCAGACTAGCCGTGTTTGGCTGGTTTCATTCATGAGGTGCTTAGACACCGCCAGAGGATACCCTGAACACGGAGACAAGAGCAGACTTCTTCCTCGACTGATACCTCTCAGAGCTATAACACGGAGTTCTTTCAACCAAATCACATAGACCCCCATGAGATGAGACCTCGACATGACCGTGACTCAAAGCCTGTGACCTGACAGCTCAGACAGAGGGTTGACACACAGATCATACTTAGGGACATCCCCTCCTTATTTAGGGCCAGAGCCTGACTGATGGGGGTCACAGTGACCCTAGTTAGACGCAGAGCTACGACCAGGACACATACCAAGACTGCACCCTTGAGGGACCAACAGCGCTCTATTGCTAACCTCATGCCTCCACTGCCTCATCCATCCTAATGTCCTGCTGCTGATGATGATTATTATTATTATTATGATGATGTTGAAGATGATGATGATGCTAAGATTGATATATAGTCGACTATCGACATGACTATGTTGTACTATGCGGTACTTAGGACTTAGTACTACCATTTTACATTTTTTGCATTCTGCATTGGTGTGGATGCTCGTTTAGTAGCTCCACTACCACAGCTCATTGTATCAGGTGTTTCACAGTCTCATAGACCCATCGGTCTTCCAAAGACTTTAATAAACTTTCTTTCTTTCTTTCTTCTTTCTTTCTCTCACATCATTGGGTAATATGAACATGTTTTTTATTTACAGCAACAGGTGAGAGAGTTAACAGTGCAATGGGTAGAAGTAACAACTAGACTTGATGTTCTTGAGGGGCCCGACAAGCAGGCAGCAATTGATGAAATGATGGGGTCTTGTAAGGCTTCTCCCCCTACTTCCCAAGTAGTCTCTACACTCGAAGATTTGGTTCATACTTAAGTGCAAACAATTAAGAAAGAGGTGATTGTGGAGGTTGATACAAAGGCGAGTAAAGCTGATATCCAGAAAGAGATCAAAGAACACAACGCCAGACGTGAAAAGGCATTGAGATTAAAGTAGGGGGGCTCCCTAAAGGCTGGTACAAAGAGGAGGACTCTTTCAGAGAAACTTTAGCACATGTCAAAGCAGTTAGCATTGAATGGACAATTGATGATGAGGATGACAATGGAGCAACTAATATCTGACACTCATGAGGACATGCTATCATTACGCTCAATTCACGAGATTTACGGGTCAAGCTTCTCCGACAATCTTACAAGTTGAAAGGAACCAAGGTACGGATAGCTTACGAACTCACACAAGATCAATTGAAGCATAAGGCGACAAAATTAGCCAAGGTTAAGGCAGGATGAGAAATGGGCAGTATACCATGAAGGTGTATCAATCATCAAGGATTTTAAATCCAAACCGAAAGAAAACTAACGTATGGCTGATTATGTTTTTCAGACTATATGTAGGTACTCTAAATACCCGGGTTGCTTTTTGGCCATGTGGCCTTCCTAAAATGTGATGTACTAGTTGCTTTTCTGCTGTCCCATAGACCTGTTGGTTGGTGGGGGGAAGGAGTAGGTCAACCACACTGGTCGGCCACATGGCCCAGCACACAGCTCCAAATATGGGGGGAGTGGAGGGGGCCATCCAGTAAGTTGGCACACACAACAAGGGGGCTGGGCCCCCACTTATATACAGAAGTACAAGTCGACTAGCAAGGGGTCGGTCCATCCCCCTACTGGGTCGGTTGGTTTGAGGGCTGCCTTGCCCTCTAAAAGGAGGGGCCATAGGCCCCATTTTGATCATCCAGCAGGCCAGCCAATCAGGGAGCAGCAGCACCAGCCTCACCTTTGGGCCTACATCCAGGAGGCAAAACAAGGGCAAGCTGGAGACTAAGCTCACATAGGGCGTGCCTTGGCTGTCTTCTAGCCTCTAGGGTAGCAAGGTGCTGAGGTCTTTGGACGGAAAGTCTACATACGCTCTAGGTGGAGCACGTGAGCTTAGTGAGCTCCGGCGAATATCAAAAGTACCTTGTGGTAAGATCAGAGGACCACATCCTAGAAAGACTCTGGATCTAGCTTTTGTACTGTGTCCATAGCTTTGGACAGAAATATATTGTTTTGGTGGTTTCTATAACTCGCTAGATCATTGTCTATGTACTAGACTGCACATCTATTTGAAGCACATAAGGTTAAGAAGTTTGTGATTCCACTCAACACACACACTGTGTGAGCTTCTGGGCTATTCTATCAATCTTCCGCTGTGCGTACCCTCTATTGGTTGATTTTTAAACAAGGCCACTCCTCCTGATGTCACTGTAGAGAGAGAGGTCTTGTGTTGTGGGTGTGCACACCCAGAGAGAGGTTAGGATAGGACACACAGAGAGGGCCATGTTGTGGGTGTGCCCGCCCCCCATGCAGATAGAGTAGGGGAGCAGCCCCTTTTATGGATGTGTGTAGCCCATGTGGTGGGGTCTTATGTATGGCAGGGGTTGGTCCCCTAGAGCTTGCTGGTCGGGGGGGTTTGCAGGGGGGTTGTCCCCCATATGGGTGTGAGAAAACAAGGAGAGCAAGAGTGAGCAAGAGTGTGAGCTTACATAGGTCTACTCAATAGTGGACTAAAATGAAGTATATACAAAAGAGAGATGAGGCGTTTTGTCTAAGTGACAAAACCCTATCTTATCCACTAACTATGTTAGGGATTAAACTGTGGTTAGGGAAAAAAACCTCTATGAGGGAAAAGTTCCCCTAACCCACTTATTACATTACATTAGCCACTGCATAATAATTCTAACACCCCCCTGCAGTGCCAATGTGGTGTACAAGGTAATGATCAATCACCAAAAGGAGATAAGTTTAGGGCACTGCAAAATGCCTCAAACTTCTCACGTGGAAGTGCTTTGGTAAAGATATCTGCAACATTGTCATGTGTTGACACATAGATCATATCGATCCCCTGCATGCAACTTCTCTCCGACATAATGATAATGAACCTTAATGTGCTTCGTGCGAGCATGAAACACAGGATTCTTTGCCACTGCTATAGCACTCTGACTATCAATGAGAATTGGAGAAGAACCCTCCAATAAGAGATGAAGATCAGCGAACAAACGTCGCAGCCAAACACATTCAACTGTCGCTATCACATGAGGAAGTAGCCACTGTAGATTGCTTCTTGCTCAGCCAAGAAATGCAAGCTTTGCCCAAAAAGAAACAATTACCACTAGTGGACTGCCTAGTATCATAGTCTCCAGCCCCATCTGAATCATTGTAAGCATGCATCTGCAAGTCCCCCCCCCTGGGAAACATCAAGCCATAAGACTTTGTGCCTTGCAAATAACAGAAGATGTGTTTTACAGCCTACCAATGTGTTGTCTTTGCGCTGTGCATATATCTGCTCACGTGAGATACTGCATACTGAATATCGGGCCGTGTATTGCATGAGTAGATGAGGCATCCAACAACTTGGCTGTAAAGCGTGACATCCACTGATTCACATGCATCATTCATAGTAAGCTTCAGCCCCGGCTCCATGGGAGTGGCTATAGGCTTACAATCATGCATATTGAAACTATCCAAGAGCTTCTACACATACTTGGATTGAGACATAACGATGCCACACTTGTCTTGTATAAACTGGATCCCCAAATAACAATTTACCATGCCCAAATCTGTCATGTCAAATCTTTCAACTCAACTTTGAAATATGCAATTATTTCCTCATTTGACCCTAGGAGAATGATATACCTAGATGAATCCAGGAACATTCCCAAACTCATCCTCTAAAAACACAACATAGTGCAGTTTCAATCTCATGAGAGTCACTCACAAGGTTGAAAACCATAAACTCCATCATGCATAGCAGGGACTAGCTACTATGACATCCCCACTGATGTCATCAGCGCCCAACAGTGGGTGTAGACCATAGTATAAAAGTATGCTCTCACACATACAAATCCACACACCCACACATACTTGAGCATCCATTTATACAAAGTCTTCGTACTGAGTTTCTGTCGGCACTCCGGAGGTGAAGGGCAGACTCAGCCATGATGAAGGCTAGCACTAAAGGAGAAGGCTAATCAAAAGGTAGTCCAAAATCTCTTCATTCAAGCTACAACTGCTTGTGAAGTCTAAACATTTTCATTTTAGTCTCTCCCCAACGAGCATCTAAATCTAAATCTAGCTGATAGGGCAACGCACCATTTAAGATAGAAAGAATTATCACAATACCAGCAGGCCGCAACTGGGACGAAAACTTCACAAGGTGAAATTTACATAAAGAATGATGACTAAAATATCCCCTCCATCCTTCTTGATGTAGAGGGTGCTTTCTGTGGGACTATTATGTAACCCTTTACTTGCCAGGAATGCATCAATCTTGGCATACCATGCACGTGGGGCTTGTTTCAGCCGATATAAAGCTTTGTTAAGCTTGCAAACCTGAAGTGCATTGCCAGAAAGTTCAAATTCAGGAGGTTGACATAAACCTCTTTCTACAAGTCCCCATTAAGGAAAGCTGTTTTTATGTCCAACTGATGGACATTCCAAACAAAATTTGCAGCCATTGCAATAACTGACCGTATGGTGGTCATTTAGGATGTAGGAGCAAAGGTCTCCTCATAATCTATGCCCTTCTTCTGTGCATAGCCTTTGGCAACTAGCCTTGCCTTGTACCTGTCAATGGACCCATTTGGCTTCCTTTTCACCTTGAAAACCCACTTCGTACAAATGGCATGCTTACCTGGTGGCAAATCCACAACATCCCAAGTCTGATTTTTCTCAATGAACTACAATTCATTGTGCATGGCATGCATCCAATGCACATTATCCTTTGCTTCTTCAAAAGAGTCAGGTTCTTCTTCATCAAGAAGAGTACCTGCATAAGCTATCTCAACGGAAAAACCCCCCTTGCATGCCTTGCTGCACTATGAGTCTTGCCAGGCAATGGGACCTACTCTCTCTAAGAGTATGTAGCTACCAATTCGGGACTGTTTTGGCTGCGTGTATCTCTTGAATCTCTTGCCTGACAACTTCATCCACACCCTATGGAGGTACAAAATCAACCGGTGGCTGAATCGGGGCCACTAGATCAGGAGGAGGTTGCTGTAAATTCTGATTTTCAGCATGAACCTCAGCTGGGGAATCAAATGCTATAGGAAGCATCCCCTCAAAAACATCATCTGAAGAAGCTGGAATATTAAATTCAGCATGTGTATGTGCTGAATTCTCTGAAAATATAACATCTCTACTAACAAAAATCTTGCAAGAGGCAAGATTGTAGAGACGATAGCCTTTGCATGCATTTAAGTGCCTTGGCCCTTATCTGACAACTTCATCCACACCCTATGGCGGTACAAAATCAACCGGTGGCTGAATCGGGGCCACTAGATCAGGAGGAGGTTGCTGTAAATTCTGATTTTCAGCATGAACCTCAGCTGGGGAATCAAATGCTATAGGAAGCATCCCCTCAAAAACATCATCTGAAGAAGCTGGAATATTAAATTCAGCATGTGTATGTGCTGAATTCTCTGAAAATATAACATCTCTACTAACAAAAATCTTGCAAGAGGCAAGATTGTAGAGACGATAGCCTTTGCATGCATTTAAGCGCCTTGGCCCTTATCTGACAACTTATGTCGAAACTCCACAGGCACGTGGGCATATGCAACACAACCAAAAACTCTGAAGTGATCCACTAAAGGCTTTCTCCCATGCCATGCCTCATAGGGAGTGATTGTCTTCTTGTGGAAGCCCGATTCAAAACATAGTTTGCACACATGAGGCCTTCGAGCCAAAACCTATGAGGCAACTTTTTACTAGTAAGCATACATCTATCCATCTCCATAAGAGTGTGATTCTTGCGCTCAGCTTTACCATTTTGCTGAGGTGTAAGCCTCACTGTACGCTAATGCGTGATGCCTTTCTCCTTCAAAAATGCCTCAAACTCATGAGACATACTCCCCCCCTCTATCTGTGCGAATGCCTTTCTCCTTCAAAAATGCCTCAAACTCATGAGACATACTCCCCCCCTCTATCTGTGCGAAATGTATGCACCTTGAGTTCTGTCTCATTCTCAACCATAGCCACAAAGTGTTTAAAATGCATAAACACTTCTAATTTTGCCTTAAGACCATAGACCCAAGTGTAGTTGGTGAAGTCATCTATGAATGTAACATAATATAGATAACCTCCAAAAGTAGGTGTCCTCATGGGACCGCAGACATCACTGTGAATGAGCTGCAATTTGCGTGTAGCTCTCACTGCACCATCCTCCTTGAAAGGAAATCTATGCATCTTGCCAAGGATGCAACCCTCACATGCATGAGAAGCAGGTGACTATACAGGAGGCAAAGCATCAACCATAGCATGCTTCTAAAGTGTCATTAAGCTGCCATAGCTCATGTGCCCATACCTGGCATGCCATAACTCCGCAATCTGCATCGCAACAGTGGGAGTGCTCACTGAAAGTGCAAGATCGGATCTTTTCTCACATATATCAAGCTGAAAAATACCCCGATACAAAGTGCCAGACAACATCAAAGCATAGTCATTCTCAGATCCCTGATGAGGTTGCTGGGCTCCTGCGGGGAGGCCTAGCTGCTGCTGAACTAAAGGCTGGAAGGCCTAACGTGGGATAGAGAATGAGGGCTAAGGGGGCTGCTTTTATAGGGGCCCCTTGGGTTCCAAATCAGCAGGGCTGTTGCTGACCACTCTGTTCACCGACCCTGCTGCTGCACCACCACTAGGGCTGAGGTGACCGACTGGCTGCTGACGTGGCACCAACCATTCCACATGGCAGCCAACTGTTGCTGACGTGATACTGCTGAGCTGCTGCCTCATTTGCGCCTATTCCTGCACTCTGTCCTTGCTGGCTGACTGCATGGCAGTACCACGTCTGGGCTACTGCTGAGCTGGCTGCCAGCGTGGCAGTCCAGCATGGCCACGGGCTATGGATGCCCATGACATCCCCTTCTACCGAAACTCAAACTAAGGTAGAGAAAAAGCCACCTTGTACGCTGCAAGGAGGTCTGGATAGTCCATGAAGAAATCCTCTTCCACCCATGGTGCTTCATGGATGCCACTGTGTTTGAACTTGACTGCATAAAAGCGTTGTCGGTTGCATGTCCCTCTTTTGAACAGATGAAGTAAATCTGCTTAGGTTGAGCGATCTCACCCTCATCAATGATTTCAGGCCGCTCCACATCTAGTACTGTTGTAAGTGCCGGACCCACATACGGCTTGAGCCATGACACATGAAAAGATGGTTGCATGAGTCCATGTCGAAGGTAACTATAACTTCATGAAATATTACGATCATTTTCCCTCAAAATATAACGATCACTCTATTCAGTTTTTCAGCTCAACAGTCAATCACAGGGCAGGCACACGTAAATTTCCTCCCAGCCAACCTCGGTGGTAGCAAACTCTTAGAATAGCCCACATATGTGAAGGCTCCAACTTGCAGGTTCCACCAAGCCCCAATTCCCTAGATGGATCTAGTATGCCACATGTCTACATTTGAGGGCATCTACTCGATAAAATTGGACAAATCCCAAGAATGATCGCAAAGCGGTCAAACTCTGAGGAATAGGCCAAGTCAGTATCGCAGCCACTTTCTTTGGATCCATTTCTACCCCCTCAAGAGTAATAGTGAATCCTAAATATGCAAGTCTTACCATGTACAGTACAGTTTTCTTTTTATTTACATAAAGACTGGCTTTCCTCAAAGTATTGAACACTATTCTTAAATGTTCGTGATGCTCAACAATACACAAGAATATCGTCAATAAAATGTACTACAAACTTTCCGATATACGGATGTAGTAAATCGTTCATAAGCATGACGAATGTAGCTGGAGCATTGGTAAGTCCAATCCACGTTGCATTCTGAGATCACCATCTCAACCATCCGACAATCCTTGTTTCATGTACAATATTTCCACTGATGATACTGAAGGCATCCAAAACACAAGCCTTCTCTTCTCGCTTTTTCTCTTTGCTCTGGGTTCAAAGAAGACTTCCACCAAGCCTAGGCTGCCATTGGTGTTACTTTTCTTTTCGTTCCAATGGTGATACTTGGTTTAGGAGTCTCAATTGGCTTCGCCTGCTTGGCTTGACCACTAAGCTGTGAGGCACTCCCTTTGCTAATCCACTTCTTCTTAAACCTAGTTTTCTTCAGGTACTCATACCGAGTCCCAACCTGCACAAACCCACTTGGTCTGTTCCCTTTGGCATCTTCATAGTTCACGGCTATAGCAATTGCTTCATCTAGCGTGTTCGCATACTTAGCCTGAACTTCCATCTTGATTCGATCATTCAGTCCAAAGATAAAATCTTTTACCTGGATTGATTGAGGTAGAGGTTCATAAACTTTCATTACACCGTAAATTTCTCTGACGAAGGTTTCGATACTGATCCCAAGCTCGGGATGCTTCGTCAGGAGGTAAGAAGTGTTTTCTAAATTCTTTTTTAAACCCCTCCCAAGTAGTAGATGCCACTCCATCTTTCTACTGTTTTATCCACCACCGATCCGCTGCCTCATTAAACATATGGGTGGCCTCGCAAATTTTCTTCATATCATTCCTGATGTCACAAATGGCGAAGGCCTTGTCCCATTTGTGTAACCAGGTCTCTATGATATCGGAACTACGGTCAAACATCCAACCAAAATACTTTTCTGACCTATAATTGGCAATATTAGACACCTTAGCCCTCCTAGGCTCGACCGTGTGAACACTGGATTCAGGCTCAATTGGAGCTTTACCTTTCTCTTCACGAGATGGTCTAGTAGACATACTATGAACCATTTTCCTGAGCTCAGATTGCCCTACATTTGCTTGTAACTGTTGCGCTAAAATATGTTGCAAGGCATCCTCCAATAATGCAATTCTACCAGATAGTGTATGGCCTGCTGGACGCAACACCTGCAGGGTTGGCCGGACTCCTGATTCTACGGGATCCACCCTAGAAGTTGCTTCTTCTACTTCCATTTAGGTCGATGGGGTTGTGTTTTTTTTTTTAATATAAATAAAACACCGCCTAAAACTGTATTTACAAACTGCTTTTCGATCTCATAACCACAAAAGGTGTCTAAACATGCGTAACCATCAACTGAAAATAGCTGAGAACCAAGATGAATATCTTTTCCCTATACTAGGGAAATATCTGCAATCTCAAATTACTCAAACACCGAGGGCAAATAACTAGCATATACCACAACAAAATTTCACAGGTATAGAAAGCTCCCTGGTCATATTTATGCTGCATGAAGAGATCAACTTGTCCCTGCAAGCCACTCCATATCTCAGTCGAACTCCTTAAACGAATTCATATATATGAGTAGACCCACGAGACCAACCTCTTCTCTAGTTTAAATATGTGACATCGATTTGGCTACTACTGACCATGCAGGTCTTCGTGAGCATAAGCGTTAATCTTTTGATATGACTAAATGTAACCAAGCTTCCTCAATAGCGGTTCACAGCAACGTACATAGCTCTACTCACTACCGAGCCCACAACTTACAAAATCAACAGTACTATCCTATCCACGGTTCCAACACCCTCTCACACAATACAACATTGTGGCTCCAACTTTTGTCATTAACCAAAATACCACTTGATTCATCTCGAGGAGTGCACCTCCCATGCAATAGCTGAACGATCGTTTTTTTCTTCACACCCAGCTCCTGCGATGCCTAGGAGCCCTGAAGGCAGCAATCCATGACCCTTCACGTGCGCCACTCAATCCAAACAACAAGACTCCGTGAGCTACTGCAAATCCTATATGGCCTTACAACGACGCCTCACGAATCAGCCCCAAGAATCACGATTCAAGTTCCTCGTATACATGCAATTCTTCCACACAACAGACGAACAAAAGCCCGACACACCCAACGCTGATGAGCAGCGACGATGATGCCAATGAGAACCACTCCCTCGACAGCTCAAACGTGCTTTGCGCTCTGAGCGAAGCATCGCTCCAAACTCCCACAGCCTGGTGCAATCCTGCGACCAATGCTCTGATACCAAAATATTACGATCATTTTTCCTCAAAATATAACAATCACTCTCTTCAAATTTTCAGCTCAACAATCGATCACGCGACAGGCACACGTAAATTTCCTCCCAGCCAACCTGAGTGGTAGCAAACTCTTAGAATAGCCCACATACGTGAAGGCTCCAGCTTGCACGTTTCACCAAGCCCCAATTCCCTAGATGGATCTAGTATGCCGCATGTCTACATTTGAGGGCATCTACTCAATGCATCATTTACCCCTCTCTTGGGATAACATTGAAATCATTTGCCCCTAAGCACATTTAATGCATTTAGACCCCTTAGCCTTAGATCCACCTAGTCTTGTGCCATGTCACCTCACCAAGGACCTTGACCTTGATTCCTTTCTTGATCATTTACGTGAAGCCCAAACAAATATAATACAAACATTGATCCTTTAAAGGAAAATGTCCACTGACCCTTCCGAGGTCATGTTAACTTGAGCATAACATTCATGGCCACATCATTCACAACTTTGACAATGGGAAAAGGTCCAAAACTCCATTGATACGATCGGCTTCATATACCCAATCTGCTGATCCAGATGGATCGTTCAAGATCCCTTGAACAAGTGGTAAATACTACTCCCTGCAGGATACTGCTCCCCGTGGGCCTTAGTATCTGCAACATGTCGAATGACAACTTGTTGTAGACCTCTGTCTCACCCTGCCTATGGATAAAACTGCTGAAGAAACTGGGCTCGATATCAAAGTTATCGAACAAGGCTCTCCAAAAGGAGTGGCTCCTGCAACCACAATGTTGCTCTCCACCTGCTGTCCTAAGAAGGCCCCATTCATGGAGATGTGCTCTGAGGGATAAGAGGCATCCTGGCTCGTTGCGCGGCTTTCGTCGAGATGCTGTCCTCAGAGCTCTCTGAATCTGCAAGAATGAGGACTCTCTAGCCGTCGATCTGCGAACTGGAACATCATGGGAAACTCGCGAGAGCCCCCTTTCTACTAATCTTCTTTGATCTCCTCTAGGTAGTCTTGGCAGGACTCAAACCTAATAGACGAACTCCCTAAAGTGGAGCCCCCTGCCTGTAGTTTCTTGAAGTGCCGACAATCCTACTTCTTGTGCCACACCCCTTCATGACAAAAGAAGCAATGGTTTTCCTTGGCATAGGTGCCTCAGGTTGCTGCATCCAGGTACCCCATGGCCATTGTTGTCCTTTGTTGTTCAATTCTTCTTCTGTTGCCCATTGCCAGATTTCTTCCCGCTATCTAGAGCAACGGAATCCAGGGGCTTCTTATTGTTGACGGTTGACCTGCTTGAGTCCTTGACCCTTGTGCATGAGCTCAGAGTTCTAAGCATGCTTGTATGCACACTCATAATCTCGTGGCCGAAAAGTACGGATGTATCACTGGATATCTGACCGCAACCCATGAGGGAACTTGCTCAGCTTCCGACTTTCCTCCAACTGCAACTGTACGAACACCTGAGTGAATTTGTTGCCATAATGATTCACTATCTCGGTGTCCCCTTGGGGTAGCTCGTAGCACTGACTCTGGAGCCTTCTAAGTACTCAAGTGGCAAAAATCATGATTTGACACGACAGAGTAGCTGCATCAGAGTGGTCTTTCTGCCACTTGAGCCACTAGGTTGGACCCTCACCCCCCCTATGTTGGACTGCTCACTAGTGTCATGGTGTGCTTACCGGACCATAAAACAATAGAGCTGCCCCTCAGCTGACCCTCCCTATCCCAAGAAAGAAATTCTGAAACTCTGATACCAATGTAGCAGGAGATAGACTATCCTCACTCTCTCTCGTGCTCAACAATAACTACAACTGCAAGATAATCCACTCAATACACAAAGTGATGCTGCGGATGTGAGTGAGAGAATCAGAGGGAGAGAATGTCGTGAGGAATAGAGTGAGTGAGAGAATCAGAGGGAGAGAATGTAGTGAGGAATAGATACAACTGAATAAAAGGGCTGAGTACAACTGTATGGAGGGGCTGAAACCCACAGCGCAAAACTAGACCAACTAGAGGAGGTGAATGCTCACTAGATCCCTGAAGAGGCTGAGGCTACCCTGCTGGGGGGCTGCGGGAGGTCTAGCTGCTGCTGAACTGAAGGCTGGAAGGCCTGAAGTGGGATGGAGAATGAGGGCCAAGGGGGCTGCTTTTATAGGCCCCCCTTGGGCTCCAAAATACCGATCAGCAGCGCTGTTGCTGACCGACTGGCTCCCTCCTGTTCACTAACCCTGCTGCTGCACCACCGACTAGGGCTGAGGTGGCCGACTGGCTGCTGACGTGGCACCAACCAGTCCACATGGCACTGCTGAGCTGGCACCTCTGCTGCGCCTGTTCCTGCACTCTGTCCTTGCTGGCTGACTGCATGGCAGTCCCACGTGGCAGCTGCTGACATGGCTGCCTGCATGGTGGGCCACGTGGCTATCTGTGTGGGCTGCTGCTGAGCTGGCTGCTTGCCTGGCAGTCTAGCATGGCCACGGGCTGTGGATGCCTGTGACAATATAGTCCAGGGGGTCGGCCCCTTAGGGGCCTGCAGTTGGCTATCTACAGCAGGTAGGTCGGCCTGCTTACCTCAGCTGACCGAGGAGGGTGAAGGGCTATTTATAGGCCCCCCCAAATTCCATTTCATGCATCTCAGTGTGGAGCAGTTTGTGCCTTCTATAGCAGAGGTTTTTCCCCACCATACGGGGTTTTTCCTGAGATCACTTGCAGTTCTGTCATCTCTCTCTCTCTCTCTCTCTCTCTCTCTCTCTCCCCCCCCCTCCCCTTTCCTGTTTGGTGTGTGAGGTTTTCCATTTAGTTCCGCTGCACTTCTCACATGGTATCAGAGCCACAGTTGGCTAGAGACCTGAGGTGTTGAGGTAGTGTTGAGCCAGCACACAGAGAGGAGGATTACTGCTGTTGTTCGGAGGTGTTTGTGAGGAGGATTGTGTGAGGTGTGGACTGTTGGGAAGGTACACAGACTTTGAAGGGTGTTTTCAGATTCGCAGAGACGTGATCTCAAGGGCAAGACCCCTAGGTGTGGACTGTTGGGAGTCCAGGAAGGTACGCAGACTTTGAAGGGTGTTTTCAGATTCGCAGAGACGTGATCTTAAGGGTGTTCTAAAAACTGGCCAGGGCAAGTATCTCGCAGATTAACATTAGGACATGAAAGAAGGCATAACATACCAAATTTTGGCAAAGACCGAGAGCATATGGTGCCATTTCTTCGCCAAACTTGTCTACAATAGTCTCAAGAGTGAATACCAGGTCTTCATTCTCAACTTCATTCATGAGCTTGAAAAACTCTGCAATCAGCATAACAAAGGCACAATACAAAAGGATTAAATCATCATATATAACTTGCAATCTAAAGAATAATGTGTGAAAAGAAATAAACCATTTGAGCAACATACCATCAAGAAGCTGTGGCAAGATTGGTCGAAGTTCATTGAGATCTGTTCATGCAAAACCCAAAGTCGTAAACCGTGTCGGATATTTAGAAGAAACACCATAATTGTTATTAGCAAACTGAATATTTATTCATGATGCCTCATTGCATGCCTACTGTGTATGTTCAAACTTGCAAAAATAGTGAACACTACAGGAGGTAGTAAAACCTTTGCATGTTTCCACAAAGGAACGGAGAGCAACAACAGAATCCACTCGGACGGGTAGTTCAGGATCTTTCAAAGCAGCTACAACACTATGCATGGCTGAACTAAAATTCCGTTTGTCTGCAAAATCAATGCCTGCATACTGGCCTGACACCCATGCTGCCTGCACGCATCCTACATGAAGTATTAGAAACGGAAAGACACATTTGATTTGTTGTTAGCATTGAAATTAAAGGTGAAAACATTGTATTCATTTAAATTTTTCGTTTTGGCTACAAGAACAAAAGTTACTTAGAAAGTGACTAAAACACGCACTTTTGCTCTCAGATGGCCAACTGGACTACTGAACTCAGGATAGACATGCTGGAAAAGCATGTGTTCTAACTGTGATTTGTATGGCTCGGTTTGCTTCAGCTTATCACTCAGTGCACCAACGGCTAATAAAGAGCCATCCTTCTGTCTATACTGCTTCTGACCAATGGGAGCCTCGTCATACCTGCACATAATATTGGGCAGTCATTTTCTATAGAAGAGCTTTCTTTTAGAAATTGAATACTGATTCAGTGAGTATATATTCATAAATATGACTGCAAAGCTCATGGAAAGGTCAAGTCATGAGCTGTGGGTTTCTAGTACTACCTTTTAAACACATCAACCACAAAAGCCAAGAACTTTTGTAGATTCTCTTTCCCTCTTTTCCTGAACAGTTCCGATATAAAATTTATTGCTGCTGTACGAGGGCTATACATGTCTTCAATTATGTCTGTATCCACATTAATAAAAGGGTTGGCACTAGAACTTCTGTATTAGGCTTTTGAAATTACAACTTAAGAGTAAAGGTGAACTGTGATGAGTAACCAGACGATTGAGAAAATTCTTCTGCTCCAGCATTTCAATAAATGACAACATAAATGAGGCCCCATTTAATCACATGGAGAGAATAAGACATAAATGGGCAACTTACTTACCGTATCCTTTCCTGACATATTCATGAGGGTCTTCACGCCACAATTTATCATCCATGTCATTGAAACACATAAGAGGAAAGATAATCTCGAAGAGAACAACATCAATACGCGGCTTTAATAGCTGATAAGTGGCTGATTTAGAAATGCTGAAACCCACCAAACCACAAAAGCCTTAAACATGTGCCCATAACTCCAACGAGATGAAGATCTTCCCTTTTACATCTTCTAAATTCCCCCAAGCTATATGCATTGCACCTTATGATGCCAAGAATAGCACTATCAAGGAGAACCCACCTGGTGCTTAAATACTGTAGCACAAGGTTTATGACCCGATCTGGTAAGTATCCACCATGTTGTATAACACTCAATAATGTTAAGTGACACTCTAAAAACTTCCCAGCGAACTGCCTCTGAAACATTTGAGCAAATGCTCTATTTTCAGGCTTTGACATTTTTGGATCGCCAAATCTGCAGGATATTTTTCAAAAAGTAAAAATAGTCAACAAATATTATATTAAATTTAGTAGCCAAAAATTAACTAACGCATTAAGTGTGAAACGAAGCTGAACTTCAGTAATTTATTTGGGGCCAAATAATCAGTTATATTAACCTGTTATATAACCGATTCATAATATGTACAGTCCATTTCTTCACCTTCCACCAACCCCACACTTTGCGCTGTTCTGGATCAGTCGGCTGACCTTCTTGTGGAACAGGCCTTTCAAGAAGATTATGAAAGCAAGCCATCCAGGCAGTAAAAACATTTGGATCATGTAGCTGTTTGGGAATCTCCAGCTGAACATAAGAAACTCAAAGTTGTGGATATCACCAACCCGAATTTCATAGTTAAAAACTAGTATTGCTGAAATCTTGAGGTTAACAATAAAGTCCTCAGGACTGATAAACTTAAACTTCTCTTATTTGTGCTTTGATTTATGTCTTATAGTAAATTTTGACCCTTAAAAATAAACTGGCAGGAGAAGATGCATACATATATTGATGACCAGAAGATTTTGCATATAAGCTTGATCAGATCTGAGACCTCAATCGGAGGGTTTGGGATTGAGAGGAGATATTTGAATATTTCAAGCAAAATAGGGAAAGTAATTTCGATTATCTGATAAACAGGAGTCCTTTCCTCTTCATCTTTAAACCTGCAATTACGTACAAAAAAAAGGCATTTCAAAGCCCAGAAGTTTTATTCAAAACATTTGCATAGAATGTTAAAAGATACTAAGGACACGAATTGAGATATGAAATAGCTAATTCTGATGAAGATGAGAGATCGAGTCAATTTCCAAATTCCGCCTGTAGTTGTATTACCAAATAATCTCCTAACTGCTTTGAATGGGAGAATCTAAATTGAGAACTTTCCATCTCATCACAAACTCACTGTCAAAGATGAACGACAATCCTTGAGCAAAATATTATCTTGTCATGTAAGCATAGTGGTCAAGGAGTTTCGAAAGGGCAAGTTTCAAAAGCATTTTGGAGTTTTGGAAACGTTTCAGGGCCATCCCGAAACATCTGTAAAAGCGTTTTGTGCATAAAAGGGTATTTAAATATATATTTTCCCCCAAAAATTTTAAAACGTTTTAGATTATTACCACCAAAACTCCAATACTTAAAAAAAACTCATGAAACATAGTGCATAGACATTTGATATGTCACTTAGAACTTGAAATTTTAACATAATGCTAATTTCTAAATCAGAAAATTAACAACACATCCTTGAAGGTTCAAGATCATTGTTAATTTTTCAGAATTGAAAAAGATACATGAATCATGATTCATGTCACATGACAAAAGGCATTCCAAAGCTGATAGGTACTTCGATGCTGGTGAAACAATGCGCAAAGACATTTTTCTCAAAATCATACGATTTTGACTGTTGGGGGTTTTTTTGCTCCAAAACGCAAGTTTCGGTTTCGAAACGTTTCATACGTTTCGGGGCTGCCCGAAATGCATCTCAGGTCAATTATGATTAAGCATCATTTAAATGATAAAATAATCAATTATAGAATCAGGAATGTTAGAAACATTAGAGAAGGCTGAAAATAATCTTACCCAGGTCCCTCTAAGAAGAACACTCAAGATCTCTTCATGACAATTATAAGCTGAAAGCGGTTAGGAAATGGAGTGCTTACTCATATTTTCTTGTGAGGATTCTTAACGCATATAGTGCACCATAAACCCGTGGTTGATCCTGTGACCTCAGATTTGCATCAATGCTGGGGAGAAGAGAGGGCCACTGCTCTGGATAATCATTATGTATAGCTGTCTTGAGACCATCACCAAGCTGAACCCTACACACAGAGAACATTAAATGAAGTGGTGAGAAAACAGCCGGCTTGGATCAATAGTACTCTCACAATCAGAGAGGAACAGCATATAAAACCTGGGTGAGAAGTACTCAAATGAAAAAGACACACCAACCTGATATAGTTAGAATTTAGGGTTTCTAGACCCGATGAGATGTAGTGCCACATGGCAGGACAACTAATTTTATCAGCCCATTGTAAAGATAAGCTGCCCATGCTGAGCTTAATTAATGTCCGATGTTTAAAAATGACCACTGATTGGTCCAGAAATGACATTAGTAGTTGGTACCATACGAATGGTACCGGTATGTGCTGTGGGGAAAAAATTAAGGTACGTCAGGTAGCCCTTAGTAGAATATTATTTTTTCCCCAGAGAAGTAAGGAGAGGGGGAGTGATAGGGAGGTATAGATACGAAGGGAAAGGGACAATATAATAGTGACCATAGTGCAATCATCAAGCGGCATCAATAATCGAATGGATTCTACCATGGTTGACTATTATGTATCTCATCCAATAAACCAGGCCAGCCTGCATCTATACCAGCGTGAGGAATACCTTTTCATATACAAATACAAAGTACATTGCACATTTCAGATACCTAAGTATCCTTCTGGCTGCCTGTCAGCAAGCATGAGTGAATGAAATCATGCAATTTCAGACCAAGACACATTATTTTTTGAGTGGACAAACAACAAACTTTGAACTACCTGTGTTTCAAAACAAATCCAAACGTTTGGAAACGTTTCTAAATGCCGATTTCAAAACCTGAGGCAGCTTCTTGAAAAAAAAAAACGTGAGGCATGGTTTTAAACACTTTTAAGGCCATATTTTTCCTGTTCTATGGCCTTGGCACCTTTTTCTTATACACAAACAAAACTTTGGGTTTTTGAAACTAGGGTCTTATTTTTGAAATGCTTCAAAAACTCTAGAATGCTTCAATTCTCTAAATATTTTTAGCAAATAGGACCAGCCTAAGCATACAAGCACATGCACATGTCAACTTGTGGAGGCGACCCATGTTGAACATGCTAGGAATCAACAAGACGCTGCATTTCAACACTTCGACAAAAAACCATTTCTACATGCGAGGTTCCACAAAGCTAGAGAAAACCCAAACTACAAGTGAGTTTTTGTAAACTACGAAGCAACTACAATTACATGTCAGTTTCAATTTGAGAAGCCCAACAGCATCACATATTAATATTTTGCTTCAAACGTGCAACATACGCACATATAAACCATTGAAGGTTTGTGGTGATTTGATAGCTAGAAGACATATTGTAGCTTCTATATAGACAATTGTTACATATTTTGAAGTGGAAAGGCATTTCCTGCATTCTATGAATGTTTGCACAAGTTCCAACGTAACCTATAGATTTCACAAGTATTACAATTCTCTTTGAATTTACAGCCAACCCACAACACTGCTTTCAAGTTTTGTTGAGATACTCCTATGAGTCTTCATATGTTGCAACAATACTACTTGTATATAGCTTGTATTTGCAGGTATGGCATCAAACAGGTTGTCACACATGCCTTGTGGAAACAGGAAGCTCAACAACTCAATAGAAAAGGCTTGTGGAAGATTGTAGAAGGCACACTCACAGCAGCCTATTACAGATGCTAAGGGTGGGAAATGAAGAATTGGAGCATAATTCAATAAAACTATAGGCTGAGCAATACGAGGCAGCTGTTGCAACACAAAGCATGAGATTCACTCTCCACTCATCTCACCAAATAGAAGATTCAGGACATCATTTTGAAGTCAGCATGTTGGCACAACCACTATGCAAGAAATGATTTGCTTTTTTTATCTGAAAGGCAATTGACATCCGAATATCGAGGAATACTATGGCAGTGATTGGAAGGCAAGGAAATTTCTTTGTTTCAAACTCACAACCCTCTCACACAAGAAGAGGCTGTGGTAACAACTCAAATGACACCCATAATGCTCAAGGTTCAAGGAGTGGGAACAAGACCTAAAAAAGGGCAAGTGTCCAATGTGGGAAAATGGAGCATTATTAGAATGACTGCAGAAAGTGCAGGATCTTCCAATAGCTGGCATCAGTTAGTTCCTCATGAAAACACTAATACATAAGTCAAAAAACCTTTAATAATTCAATTATATGAGCATAAAATGCCTTCAAAAGCGGTCAGCTTCATGTGCTGAGAAGCCCATATGTACCTCAAGAAGGTTATCTGTATTTGCAGCCACAAGCAATGACTTGGTGTTTGAAAAAGGGACAGCTATGCAGTCATTTTTCAGGCAGCCATTGGATGCCTGTGAATAGCAGCCAACGAAGCCAGACAATTTTAAGGTTTATGACTATCCTTCATTCATTTTATGAGGATATGCTGTCTTCTTCCGAGGACCAAGAGGAAGAGCACCTTTTTGTTGGAGGTAAGAGTTTGTCCTCAAAAACCTTTAAAAAGGATGCATGGTTCATAAACTCAAGTGCTAGAAAGGGACATGATTGGAAGAAAATAGGAGATTTGTCATCAAATCCGTCCATGTGTGGTATTGTGAAAGTTGCAAATTCTCAAGAACTCAAATTACAAGGGAATAGTACTATTCCAATCTCTTGCATGAGAAATATGTGAAGTAAAAAAAGAAAGTCTGTGCCAGGACAACAGGTAAATCTGTTTTTTGTTAACTTGTGTAATAAATAACTGTTGAGATCAAATTCATCTGCATCATGGCCACATTTAAGCGTCTTGAGACATTCGAAAGCTTCAAAATCTGACTCTTGAAAAAGAAGTCAAGTAAGATCCAAGGTGGATCTTCTATTGCTCAGGATATCGATCAAGATCACATAGCGAGAGAGAGAGAGAGAGAGAGAGAGAGAGAGAGAGAGAGAGAGGGGGGGGGGGGGGGGGGGCAGAGGCTTGGGGGCAAAAGGAGAGGGAGGAGGGGGGGCCAGGGCAGGGGAGGAGGGGGTAGGGGCCGGGGAGATAATTGGCAAGGTGCATTTAAGGTCCGTGGGAAATCAGGTTTGAAATCAGTGCTTCCAAATATTAAAAATTCTTGCTATAAATGTCAACCATAATCACCATTTTCCACCTAGATACAAGGCCACTCACATGAGGCTGCATCATTAAATCTAAACCGAGCAAAAAAAAAAAAAGATGAGCTTGAGAAAAAAAACCTGATAATGGGGGGGGCATGAACAAGAACCTCGAGAAGGTTTTCACGCACTGCACTTTTGTCAGCGTCAGCAATTTGCTTATCTGGGAACAACATATACCTTCATAAGACTATGATATATCCAATCTCACAACTCAAAATTTAGTTATATATTAAGCGAAAGAACAAAGCAGAGAGGAGAAAAGACAAGGGAAGAAGGGAGTTTGTAAGAAACATTCTGAGTTAGTACCACATGCCCCTTCACATTAACAGATTGGCCGACTGCCCTGAATAGATCTAATTACCTGATTCAGTTGGTTTCCAATGCCTTGCTATTAAATTCTTGAAATGTATACTTGCAACTTGGCGTACAGCAATATCCAAATTCGGCGTCACAATAATTTGCAGCAAGCCCACAAGATGCCCAGGAACATGTTGAAACTGCAAGCAACCAAAAATAAAGTCTTCAGTGTAACGCTTCCAAAGATTTCCACACCACTGACAATGTTTAAAGAAGCCGTACTGAGTACTTAAATTAATATGCTCATCCTAAAAGTATACTCTTGCACTATTGAAGAACGATCGCCTATCAGGGTTACTGCTGTTCATCCATGACGAAATCGTGACAAAGTGGCTTTAGCAAAACGATCATACCGGTGCAAAGTTGAGCATTGAAATATACAGAAACAATTGCTACAATACGTATCCTTGTGCCCCTCTTTGTTATCACTTTATATCAAAACTTCAAATTGTAGCAGTTGCATACATAGCGCTTATAGACTCTGTCAGTTAAAGTAAGGCAAAGATGAGCTTTGTAAATGAATTCTCAAGCAATGGCACGATGAGATCCAGTCCCGATCTCTTTGTCAGCTTGGAAATCGTGGAATGCATAACTTTTGCGATTCAGAAAAGAGCAACTCTAGCTAATAAAGGTTGCAACCTTTCCGAAATGAAGACACCGGCCGATCAATTCAGTGGCCTGAATATCCCATCAAACTCAATTACTCCTCACTCTGTGACCAAAAAAACCACGCCGGGGTACCTTGATCGGGGCTTCCACATTCGCACGACGAAAAATCGGGATAGAAAAACGTAATGAAAAGAAGGCGAATGGGGAGCCGGAGAGAGGAAGGCAACCTGATTGAGCCGCTCTTCGCCAGCCTTACGCTCCTCGGGATTGGTACCAAGGGCGAGCTGCAAGACGGAGGCGAGAGTGGGCAGATCCATGGGGGCTCAAAAGTGAAACATGAAGGGGGGGAGGGGAAGGTGGATGGATGGAGATGGAAGCTATGGAGCTTGAGGGGAGGCTGGCTATGGCGGATGCAGCAGACGAGAAGATGAAGCTCAGAAGCTGAAAAGCACAAGCAAAGTAGTAAGTAGTAGCAAATAGCAAAGCCTAAGAGTGATGAAGTTGGCGGCTCCCTCTTTTACCGCACCCTGGTTACTTTCACCACTAGGATGCACCCAGGGTTGGTTGCCCAGAGTGCAAGTATTTTGAGCACACATGATTGGTTCCCCAGTCACAGCAAACAGGTAACTGCCGCGCTTAGTCCCAACACTAGGGCTCTTGAACAGAGTGGAGGCAGTGCCCTTTTTTCTGTAGGACTTTCACCAGGACGTATTTTGAGCACACAAGGTTGGCCACCCATTTAGCAGCAGGCTACTGCTGAGTCCCCAACGCTAGGGAATTCAGAGACAGTTGAGGCAATGCCCTTTTTCTATGTAGGACTTTCATCGGGACATTTTTTGAGCACACAGGATTGGTTGCCCAGTCAGCAATAAACAGGCAACTGCAATTGAGTCCCAGCACTAAGGCTCTCGAGCAGAGTGGAGACGGTGCCCTTTTTTCTGGAGGACTTTCACCAGGATATATATTGAGCACCTAGGGTTGCCCACCCATTCAGCAACAAGCAACTATTGAGTCCCCAGCGCTAGGGATCTCAGACAAAATGGAGGCGGTGCCCTTTTTCTCTAAGACTTTCACCAGGACGTATTTTGAGCACACAGGGTTGGTTGCCTAGTTAGCAAGAGGCAACTGCTAAGTCCCCAATGCTAGGACTCTCGGATAGAGTGGAGGCGCTGCCCTTTTTCTCCAAGTCTTTTGCTAGGATGCATTTTGAGCACACAGATTTGGTTGCCCAGTTAACAGCGGGCAAGCATTAAGTCCCCAACGCTAGGGCTCACATACATAGTGGAGGTAGTGCCCTTTTTCTCAGACACTCCACGTATCGGACCTAATTTGTGCATTAGCTCCAATGTTCATAGAAAAAAATCTTCTCAACAAAACACAAAACTTGGGGTTTGTGGTTTTCGAAGGTTTTTCTTGAGAATTTGCTGATTTTTAACCAAATTATTAACTTAATTGCCCAAAATTTTATGGCCTTTACAAAATTGAGAAAAATAATTTTTGTATATAGCTTACATGTTTTCTATAAACACTGGTCAATGGGCTCAAGGCAAGTCCCCCATGCTTGGATCCATCAAGGCCATGGTATCTTCTCCGCCCCTTAGCTGAGGGTCAATGGGCTTGAGGCAAGTCCCCCGTGCCTAAATCCCTCAGGCCCTAGTATCTTCTCCACCCCTTAAGGGGGTCCGTACTTGAGGTGGCACCCTCTTTACCTCACCATGGCTACTTTCACCACACAGGGTGGTTGCCCAATCAACAAGCAACTACCAAGTCCATAGCACTAGGGTTGTTGGACAAAGTAGAGGCGGCGCCCGTTTTCTACGCATTGGGCATCAAATCCAATGGTCACATAAAACATTTTGCTCGACAAAATACAAAACTCAAGGTTTTGAATTTTTAAAGTTTTATTGAGAATTTGCTAAAACATAACTAACTTGCCTAAAATTTTGTAAATTTTATTTGAGAATATATTTTTTACAAGTGAAAATGAAAACGTTACAGGTTCATTGTATATAGTCTACAGATTTTCTGTGAAGACTGGGGCCCTTGATCTATCAAGATTCTGGTATCTTCTCCCCCCCTTAATGGAGTTTCAGTGTAGTGACCTAAGGGCCAGCGGGCTCAACCATGCCTAGGTCCGTTAAAGCCTTGATATCTTCTCTGTCCCTTAATGGGGGTCCACACTTAAGGTGGGAGGAAAGAGTTCTCCATGAGAAGTCTAGAGCATAAAGAATCTTGTCTACTCTATTGGCAAAGCCTAAGAGTGATGAAGTTGGCGGTTCCTTCTTTACCTCATCCTAGTTACTTTCGAAAACCCTTCCTTCTAGTCACCCTCACCACTTGGTCCTCCTCTAGGGCTTTCGGACAAAGTGCAAGCAGTGCTCTTTTTCTCATACACTACACACATCAGGTGTAGTGCTCAATGGAAAACTTGTAAATTATATATAATGAACCTACAATATTTTCACTTGTAAAAAATATTATCTCCATTTTGTACAAACTCCAAAGTTTCAAGTAGTCATTTATATTTTAGTTAAAGGTTCTGCAACTTCTCAAGAAAAACCTTAGCTCACTAAGGGGAGATTTTGCTAGCATAAACATATCTAATCTATTGAGCTTTGCAATTTATAAAGAGATCATCCATACCTTTAATATCATCTGTGGCCCATTGGCTCAGTGGATGTTTCTTCTTTTAGTGGGATAGCTTTCAACAAACTACTCATTCCTATTCGTTTCATGCATTGAAACACCATTGTCCAAGTACCATGCATTTCTTGCATTGGCATACAAAGATGACAATCTGTTGCACTAAATGTGCTCTCATCTACAACCAAAATAATAGTTGTAGTATTGTTTTATTGTTGGCTATACTTTTAGTATATTGAGCATCAAAGTATGCAGTGCTATGTCTTGTTCCTCTCCAAGAAAAAAGAAACAAGAGGGTTATCCCTCTCTAAAAGTTTTAAAGCATCATGCGCATTTTCTTTTAAACAATTGATTTGAAAAAATATAACTGGTAAGGCATAGTCCTATTATATTAAACCAAATCAATCATCACAACGTGTATGTTATGAATCATTCATTCCTAGATTCAATCAAGCCAGACTTCATCATCATTGAGAAGTACAAAGAACAAAACATATTATTTGTCATATAAATTATGAGAGTATGTTTTGAGGGCCCTCCCTTGTAAAGCATCAAACATGGTACAATTGCACTTTAGAAGAAGACAATGTATTTGAAGGATCATCCTCTCAGAGAACTCCTACCCCAATGTGTTATAGACATTGTAGGGCCCATTTGACATGCTTATTTGGAGCTCAAACAACAACATTGCAAACTTGGAATAGTATCCTTGAGTAATCGACACCCATTTGACATGCTTATTTGGGGCTCAAACAACAACATTGCAAACTTGGAATAGTATCCTTGAGCAATCGACACCCATATGCTAAGAGTTACTATAAAAGTTGGAGATAGGTCTCATCATGTGGATAAACCACTTCAAATCATAATGTTTATTAGCAATGTGGTTATCATCTACAACCCCATGGTGTTGGTTGGAGTAGAAGATGATGTTTGTATTGTGTTTATATTCCAAACTTCTTTTGCATGAGTTGCATGTTGTGGTTATTACCCCAACACCCCATTGTGTTGGTTGGAGTAGAAGATGATGTATGTATTGTGTTTGTATTCCAAACTTTTTTTGCATGAGTTGCATGTCATGGTTATATGAGTTGGGGTAATAATCATCATTACCAATGTAATCTTTTTTGCTAAAATTTGGGCAAAAACATGGCTCCAAATTTGGAAAATATCACTAAAGATCTAGCTAAAAAGATATTTTATAGCCTGTTTTTCTATAGTTGCCCCCAGAAACTAAACTAGACTACATTTTACTTGGCATAACTATATGGAAAATAGTGTTAAAAACCATGACACTTTCCTCCAATATATATGGGTTCTTGGTAGATTTTGAGACTTTTCCAAGGAGGGGCCTTAAAAAAAATTACAATGATTCTTAATGCTTGTATTATACACAAAGCATAATTAGACCAAGTGCTTTTACAACACACACATGAACCATTATTAGGTCAAGTCAAGTCAGCTCCAACAATTAACTCATGGATTACTTATAGCAATTAGGCCACTAATATGGCTATAGCAATTAGCCATAGGGGGCTCTCTCATTATAGCAATTAGCCACTAGGGACTCCCCTTCATTATAGCAATGAGCCACTAGGTCCCTCTCATTAGGCATCAAACATCCTTAAATGCACTTTAGAAGAAGACAATGTGTTTGAAGCAGCATCTTTTCAAGAACTCCTAGTCCCATGTGTTGTAGATGTTGTAGTGCCCACATGGCCTCAATTGGGGCTCAAACAATAGCATGTTCCTTTCTTAACATAGCAAAAATATTCAATATGGTATAGTCTACACTTGCCTCATCATTGGAAGCATGACTAACTTCCTCTCGATTAAACTGTGCTTGGCTTGATGACCATTATAAGGACCCAATCTCACAAAAATCTCCTTAAAGATGAGTGTGCCATTTCTTTTTACCACATCCAAAATTAGGAGTAACAATATACAAGACTCTAAAACAATTAGTGGAAAATTGGAGCTTTAATACCATGATAAAATACAAGGATAGATCGCCACTCGGCCTAGTGCATACAAGAAGAGTGTATAATCTCTAGGGGATCAAAGTATACAATAAACTCCATTAGAGACAAACAAGGTGGGAACACTCAATCCCATATATTCCAATGCCCTTATCAACCATACGATGAGAGCGTTTATTTTATACATAGCATAAGGATCCATTTTGCATGTCATCCTGCCATATGTCACCTCATCCTTAACTTATCTCGCCTCATCCTTATCTTCAAGATCTTTCTCACCCCTCTAGTTCATGTGCTCTTGTAGTAGGCACCATTGTCTCAACAACAACTAGCACATTTAGGAAATAGTGCCCTTGTCACAATGGACAACTCTATGTAGGATATTTTCATGCCAAAGACACTACATTGGACTTTGAGCGACAAGAATTTCAAGAACCACTCTTTAAGCTAGATGAAACAAAAAAATCTTTAGAAATATATATCTATTCCCAAGTTCAATGGGCCATAGAGAAGGAATGGAAGTTGACAATAGAACAAGTGCAAAAGATGAAGGAAACAACTCTGGGATTAAAGGATAGGAAAATACAAGTACAATCTATGGATGCATTGCCACCCACTAGTGGTGCTAGAAAGAGGAGAATCAGGTCTACAAGGTTGGTTCCCCAATGTTTCAATGGGATTTCTTTCTTTGGTGCTACATTGTTTCTGCTAAGACAGACTTGTGGGCTTCTTTAGGAACTTCATGGAAGATGTGATGGGAAGAATGGACATGGAAAATTGACTATCCATACCCTCTAGCTAGTTTATTGAAGCCAAGTGATGTCACTGCTGGGATGCTAAAGGACCAAAGACACAACGCTTATGTGCATAAGTTGCTGAAGAGGTGATGAAGGACTTCAAGGGCATTGTGAATGCAAAGGAGATGCTTGGAGCTTGTGACACTGTTGGTATAAGTCATGAACTTACACATCTATTTTTGAAATCTTCAAGTCTACTCTTCATAAAGTATCAAAAATCTTAATGCCAATATCCAAACCTGTCTGTAAATCTTGCATGGTAAAAAACAAACCAACGTGAAAGAGGAATGCCTAGAGACCATTGTGTAAGCAGCACAATGACTTGGAAGATCTAAAAGAAATCTAGTGTGCAATCATTTGAGATCAATTATTTCAAAAATGTTTACTTGGATGTTAAGAAACCATAGCAAGTGATGGTCAAATTCTATGGAATATAGAGAAAATGGTAAGAGAAACTCCATCATAGCATTGCACTTTACTAATTTAATTTCTATATCCTAAATATTTCTCTTATTCATTGTACAAATTGCAATGGTAAGTTCATTTTTTAAATCAAAACGGATGAAGCTTAGTAAGTCAAAGAGCACAAGCTAGATAGGGTGAGTGTATGCATTATGAACAAAGCCTTAGCCTTTGTTCAAGGGGGTGAGGAAGTTGAGCAAGATTTCTCAGTCCAATCTAAGCAAGGCATATGGTGGCTTGCAACATTTGAGACTCCAAAAGCATGCTACAAGATATTGAAGTGGGTTCTATAGGAAGTCCATCAATTATTCAAAGACAAGAGGGAGGGAAAACATTGTCAATGGGTGGGCATGAAACATTTTGAGTTAAATGGCATCTTGATGATGATTTAAAGGCACTCAAGTGCTTATATGGTTGATACACAATGCCTATGCAACATCCACATGCTTGTATTGCATGTGTTCTCAACGAAAGTAAAAGGCATGATTACAATGGGACAATGGCATTCTCTCTTGTAACCGAATTCTATCCCAACAATTGTGACAAGGAGGATAAGTGGGACCCCACGGGGATCCCATCTCACCCAACCCACTAGAGAGAATATACATATGTAATTTACATGTTGAGCTAGTTGTCATATTTAAATCTTGTTTATGCTTGGAATCTAATGCGAGAAGTACCCACCCATTGCATGCAAAATCTAAGGACTTACTTTTAGAGATGGAATTCCATGGAGGACATGTGAAAATTAAGATGGATAAGAAAATTGTCTAGAGAAACACAAAATATTAGTTTCAAAGTGTACATGGGTGGAGAAAAGGCAAGGAGATTCTTATCCAATCACAATCTTGAAAAAGAAAAACATACATTATCTCATAGTATTTGGGTTAGGAGTATTGATAACGTTTTTTGCCACTCCAAATCGATGAGATGTATTATGGAAAGTTCATGATGTCTTTGAAAGATGTTATGAAATTAATAGTGAAAGAATGGGGGGAGTTGCATATACATTGCAATCCTATCACCATCATAATCTTTAGTACTTGTATTTAAATCTTTGTTGATAAAAATGATGTTTGTCATGTCTACATCAAGAACACAAGGCATGGTGGTGGTACCACTTGTAGATGCATTGCACCTGACATTTGATTGGCTTTTTAGATGCTCACACTAGGTAGACTTTGAAGTGTGAAAAGGAGAAGACATCAAAATTTGTGAAAGCAGTCCATATTGTATCACAAAAATGAAGGAATTATGCTTGGAAGGCATGTAGAGGGAGTTGAGGAGTTGCACATTGGTTGCAAAGTAGAGTCAAACAAGGAAGTAAATGGGTCCAATAAGAATTTGAAGCTAATTGTTCTTGAAAGGCATCCAAGGGACTTGAGGAGTTGTGCATTGGTTGCAAAGTAGAGTTAACAAGGAAGAAGATGGGTCCAACAAGAATTTGAAGCTACATTGTGATTGTCCTATAATGAATCAATTTGATGTTTTGGACTACAATACTCGTGCATGGAGCTATGTTTATGTTTGGAAGGAAAGGGTGAAGGGCAAGTGGGAGGTGGCAAGCAACAATGGGTGGTGACAAGTAGGGGGGAGGAGATGCACTCAATAAACCTTAATGAAAGGGGGCCTAAATTAGACTTTTAGGGTTGACGACCTAAAATTAGCTTTAGAAAGGCTATATTAAACATTTTCAAACCATAACTCACTCATTTCTATGGCAAGAGTTAAGAGCACCACTAGACCCACTAGATACTACATTAGGACTCTGCCCCAATCTTCTTCCTCCAACTTAATGGCCGCCTACGATTGCACTACAATTGACCAAGGAAGTTCTTCCATTGAGCCCTACCCTAACCCTAATCCCTCTCCCTTGAGCCCTTCCCTAAGTTCACGAAGATCATATGGTTTTTAAGAAATGTAATTTTGCACATCCTAAATAATTTTTGGGTGTGTTTATGTCTATTTGGGTGTTTTTATGTCTATTTGGCTGCCTTGTGACTTGGTTGAGAAGAGAAGGGCACCTAGACAAAGTATGGTAAAGAGTGTAGCAATTGCTTTAGATTTTGTGGAGATCACTAGAGGAGTACTTATTTCCATTGATTACACATTGTCTGATTACTACGAGGAGGTGAAGATAGAGGCTAGAAAGTAAATGTTTACTCTGGAGAGTAGAGCAAAGAAAAATAAAAGGAGTGATGAGATGTTGGCCTTGAAGAAAGTAGACTTAGTCCAGATGGATGCCCAAAGGCTCATGTTCAGGTAAGCAAACTTAATAGTTCATCCCTCTTGTGGGAATCTAATATGTACTTTGGTCTCTCCATTTTATGGGGTTTTGAAAACTTCTATGGGCTGTGTGTTTCCATGTACATTCTTTATGTTTTTGAGGGAAAAGGGTCATGCAACATCAATCCATATGCTTGCTAGGCAATGGGTGGTGATGGACAAAGTGGACACTTGCATGTATCCATCTACTATGCATAACCTAAGTAAGTGAGAGCTAGATAATTATCCTTGGTGAATCAACACGGAGCCTACATGCATTCATGAGGGGGAGAAGGAGTTGCATAAGCATGCAAAGGTGAGTGCACAAAGCATAATTGAGTCCCATAAGGACACAAAGGAAGGTGCGGGGAGCATGGCACCTGGTAGTACAAATGTGCTTCTATGGTGTCATTTTCCCTTTTTTAGTTTTCCATTTGTAAATTGTGAGACTGACCTTTCAAGTGGTAGCATGCACAGCATTGATGAGGGCTCATCCTCTTCAAATGAGCATGTTGTCAGAGGTTTTATGGAAGTGCGGGGTGCATATACTAAAGCTGATTGAGTCAAAGTTCAATTATGTTTTGAGTAACTTTACATCAACTTTGTAAACTCCTTGCGATTGTGAGGGGCAAACAAGTGTTGAAAAGAGCCTCCTTTCTATACATGTTGGACCACATATGTGTTGATGGACGTCCTCTTTTGTACATGAGGTCCATATATGTGTTGGTGCCCCTGTTTTTGGGGAGCAAAAGTGTATTGCAATCATTGTACCATTGGGAAAGATTTCACAACAGGAACAAAGATCCCATTATATGTAGATATTCATGTGTCAGTAGCTAGACTAGATGGGCAAGAGTACATTAGAAAGGGGGGAGCTACTCTTGAGCAATGGATTTGGTGTCCATGGTGGACCTTCCGTTTGGTGGGGAGCATTGTACACCACCCATGCATCTGCAATGGGATGTTCTTCTGAGGGAGAATCATGTTTGTTATGGGGTCTAGTAGTCTACATCGCCTCTCTCAAATGTGGGATGGTTGCTTATTATGGCCTCGAGTGGAGGTACTTTCATGATGACGAGCCTTCATATTTCTTATGCATCTTTGCATATGTTTTACTAAAGGTATATTTTGGATGTGTTCAATGGGCTTGTATGAGATTCAATTGGTTGGCTAGAGTGCCAGTGTTGTGTTTGCGAGTTAGAGATAGT
Source organism: Dipteris shenzhenensis (assembly GCF_047967505.1). Taxonomy (NCBI): domain Eukaryota; kingdom Viridiplantae; phylum Streptophyta; class Polypodiopsida; order Gleicheniales; family Dipteridaceae; genus Dipteris; species Dipteris shenzhenensis. The sequence goes on from NC_141599.1 coordinate 42,447,243, forward strand.
GCAATCCCATATGGATTTTATGAGACCTTTGGCCTACACACCAACATAAAGTTGGTCTAATTTATGATTCCATTCATGGAGTGCAGTTGTAACAATTTATAAGTTCCACTTCAGATCTCTTCTTTATACATCAAATGGGATGCATTCATGCACGTATGCAATGGAGAGTTTGTCTTACTTTCAAGCCCTCTGTATGAACCCCACTAATGATATTATGTAGCATTACATGCTTGGAGCATCTCTTGCAAGGAGCTCAATAGGAAATGTATGGCAAGGGATCTTGGAGAGGATTCATAGTTTCCTTGCCTATTTTTTGGAGCTGCTATGTTGTCCAAGGGGTATTTGCCTTGAGTTGGGATGTGCGACAACCCCCATAATCAAGGCGGCTTGAGTACAAGACATTTGTGTGCCTCTCTTGACATAGATGAGGGGCTATTCACGTCCTATGTCTAGGCCTTGATTGGAAGTAGGAAGCGAGGACATTAGAAGTGTGAGTGATGCTGATGTTGACAAGAATGCAAGAAATAACCCCTTTGATGATTAGTGAGCACCTTTAATCAAATGGAAAGGTGTTTTTTTGTATATTCACTTTGGTTTTGGGTTTTTTATTTTGTGATATGGCATTGATTACTATGTTGCTTCACAAAACAGACGTAACTCAATGCTTTGCTTTAATATATGCTTTGTCTGAATGCATTGTAGCTTGAACATGGGTACTTCTTTTGCTTTGGTTTTTATGGCAAGAGTGTTGCCAACGTACATGGAAGTAAGAGCAAGGACCATGGTTGATGGTCCACGGTACGAGGAGTAATAGCAAGGACCACGGTTGATGATCCACGGTATGTGGAAGTGAGAGCAAGGACCACGGTTGATGATCCACGGTATGTGGAAGTGAGAGTAAGGACCACAGTTGATGATCCACAATACGAGGAGTCTCCCCCAAGGTGCCATTTGAGGCAAATCATCTTCATTGATAATGAGTGTGACTCTTCTTGATTGGAGATGGAGGCATGTACCTCCACTGATTCTGTGTTGAACTACATGCATGGAATCTATTTTGGATAGGGTCATATCTTTTTTATATTTTTTATTCACATTGGAACATGTATGGTGTTGCATATACCCAGCCTAGGCTTGTAATTCAATCACTTTAACATGACGTTGAATTCAAATTCTTGGAATTTGAAGGACCAATCTCATTCTAAAATGCATTGCAGTTTGGATAGGCCTTGCTTATTGCTATCCATAATGGTTTCTTGAAGAATATAATCACTATTTCAAGGGAACCAAAATTATGTTAGGACCATGTGCATTTATAAGAGAGTAAAGAGAGTGAACAGTTGGACTTTTTGATCATGCTCTGCAAGATACCAACCATTTTCATTATGCAGATTTAATTTTATAAACTATTTTCATCTTGTTGATGTGATTAAAAAAGCTGCTAAGAATTGAAGCACATGTGAGAAATTGTTGAAGGACACACCTTCAAGCGCACACACTATAAAATTCAAGAATTTGTGAGACAACTAAGAGGCTTCAAATTTAATGATGATGATGATGCATATGCATGCCTGATTTGGTGGGTTTCACTCAGTTCTTTCTTCGCTCAAAAAATCTCACTAGGAGTTTGGGATTGGGCAATATAACAATAGATGCAAATTATTTTAAACAAATATAACTATAACATTTTAAAAAAAGGAAAAGTGGTGGATTTACATACCATGAGAATAGATGAACGAGGAGATTTAGTAGCTCCTAGAGGCCTCTAGTGAAAATTTACACTTGACCAAGGTAATGGGCCAAGAAGTGATCTCATCCAAATGTGTTGCAAAAATTGGCTCATTGAAATTGAAACTTGTCAAAACCTCATATTCCTCTGACAACAATTTAACAAGCATTAGGTTAGATGAGTAACCTGACTCGCCTACAATGGGCTAGAGACCTACTCCGTAGGGTCTCAAGGAGGGATCTTACAAATTCTTTAATTTAAAGAATTGAAATTCCAAGTTTCAAGACCCCCTCATTAAGGGGTGAAATTATTACTATATATACATATATGTTTAAATAAATAAAAATATTTATAACTTCTCTCTATCTCTAACCTAAAATTGCTCTCTCTCTCTTTCTCTCTTATCGCTTCTCTGTCTCTCTGTCTCTCTCTCTCTCACTCACTCACTCTCTCTCTCTGGCTCTCCTCTCTCCTCGCCTCTCTCTCTCTCTCTTCCTCTCCTAACTCTCTCTCTCTCTCTAACTCTCTATCTTATCTCTTGCTTCTCTCTCTCTCTCTCTTTCTCTACTCTCACTCTCTGGCTCCTCTCTCTCTCTCTCTCTCTCCCCCTGTGTGTTTGTATAAATATATATATATATATATATATTAAATATAATATACCATATATTATCTATGATATAAAATATATAATATACTCTAATTATATATGTATAAATATCATATACATGTACATATATATATATATAGAATATATATGTATATATATCATATACATGTACATATATATATATATAGAATATAATATAAATATATTCTCTCTCTATCTATATATATATGTATAATCTCACACACACTCTCTCTTTGTATATATATATGTATATATAGAGATTGTCTCACTCTCTCTTCTCTCTCTTTCTAAAACTTTCTCTCTTATCTCTCACTCTCTCCCCCTCCTCTCCCTCCCTCTCTCTCTCTCTCTCTCTCTCCCTCCCTCTCTCTCTCTCTCTCTCTCTCTCTCACTCTCTCTCTCTTATCTCTCGCTCTCTCCTCCTCCTCTCCCTCTCTTTCTCTATCTCTCATCTCCCCCCCTCTCTCTTCTCCCCCCTTCTCTCTCTCATCTCCCCCCCTTCTCTCTCTCTCTCTCTCCCCCTCTCATGCTCGCTCCTGTCTCGCTCACTCGCCCCCACTCTCTCTCTCTCTCTTATCTTTGACTCTCTCTCTCTTAGTCAGTCTCTTTGTCTCTGTCTCTCTCTCATCTCCCGTCTTCTCTCTCTCTCCCCCCTCTCATTCTCGCTCCTGTCTCGCTTGCTCGTCCCCCCTCTCTCTCTCTCTTTTTCGTCTCTCTCTCTCTCTCTCATCTCACTCACTCACTCTCTCTCTTATCTCACTCACTCACTCACTCTCTCTCTCTCTCTTATCTCCGACTCTCTCTCTCTCTCATCTCACTCACTCACTCTCTCTCTTATCTCACTCACTCACACACTCTCTCTCTCTTATCTCACTCACTCTCTGTCTCTGTCTCTCTCTCTCACTCCTTCGCTCCTCTGTGTGTGTGTGTGTCTCTCTCTCTCTCTTGCTCTCGCTCTCTCTCTTTCTCTCTCTATCTATCTATATATTTATATATATAAACATATACACACACAATTATATCCATATTTTATATAATTTACTATTATACAATATATTTTATATTTTATATTTTATATTCTCTCTCTCTCTTAAATATAAATATAAATATATATTTATATTTAAAAATAAGTAAATAAATAAATATATAGACTTATTTATAAATACAAATATATAAATAAATAAAAACCTTGCCCTCTCTCTCTCTCTCTCTCCATTGTAAATATAAATATATAAATATATAAAAACCTTCCTCTCTCTCTCTCTCTCTCTCTCTCTCTCTCTCCCCCCTCCCCCTCCCTCCCTCTCTCTCTCTCTCTCTCTCTCTCTCTCTCTCTCTCTCTCTCCCTCCCTCCCTCCCTCCCCCCCTCCCTCTCTCTCTCTCTGGCTTCATATTCTCTAGTGCTCTTTTCTGGCACTTGTGTCGTCTTCTGCTATCGTGCCACATGGCGCACTCTACCACCTATGCGTTGATGTCCTTTGCTGGCACATGGCAGATGTCAGATGTCCTTTGCCTCTTGTCCAGACTCTCTGCTGTGTGGCATATGCACAGTGCCCCACTTCTACTCTGGAGTCTGCTCTACTGCCTCTTCTGCTCTATTCTGTTGCACGGCCCGCCATGTAGATCTCCCACTGGCCTTTTGCCCCAAGCCACTCATTGCGCCACATGGCACTTTGCGAAGGTGGTAGTCATGAGCTTCTTCGTCTTCTCCGCCCATTGTGCCCTGCATTTACTTTGAGTTGTCAGCCGCCGCCACTGGAACTGATCTTTGGTCGCTCCTCAACATTTAGTGACTGGCTGACTGTGTGAATGCAGTGCCACATGGCAAGCCTATGCCATCATCTCGAGACACATGGCACGTTCGCCCACACCTCCCTCCCTCCTCGCCGAACTCATCATGCTCCTCTTTCTGAACCTCCCTCCCTCCTCGCCAAACCTCCCACAAACCTCCTTTTTTTGCTAAACCCCCATGAACCTCGCTTCCTTCATGTACGAGATTAGCTCGGGTAAGGAATATAAGAGAAGATCCACACAACATATTATACAAGAAGACCATCAAAACATTGTTTGAATCTCATGGTTGCTCACCATTATAGCATTGTTAGCTTCTATTCCTTCATTTCTTCCCATGTTCATGAATCTTTGCACTGTGTCTTGTTCTATTTGAGGTGGAAAATTTTGCACTGTTGAAGGGTTGCATATCAGAAAGCAAGTCATATACTGAGCTGTATGTGACTCTCAATGTACAAAAATTTAAGATCTTGGACACTTGTATCGGCATCAAACCCAAATAGCACCCCTAGTGCCTCATCCTCCTACAATGCAAAAAGCACCTCAATGTCATGGAGGAAAAGCTACTCTTCATTAACAAGAAGCGGGGTCAGGGACCACATGTCTAATGCAAGATCATTGGTCTTTGATGAGAATGCATGCTCTATGCTAGCAAGGGCTCTTGGATCAGAGCTGAATACTTCAATTGTTTCCCTTTCCTTGCTGCCTTAGTCAAGAGTCTCTTCCATGTATAGTCAAAATTTTGCTCTGAGAGGTGCATGAGGGTGAGGCTTCTTCTTCTAAATTTCCTTCCTAGAGAAGGAATGTGAATGTCATCTTCTAGGAAACGAATCTATTGCCTGAGCACCCTCCCTAATTTTAGGATGCCATCACTATCTACATCCCTAAATTGATCCTCCATAAGATTATCAAAAAACAACCCAAGCGCTTCACAAATTTGGGTTCCTCCATATAAAGGTACTCAATGTAATCCACTGAAACACATCTTTTTGTAGACTCATCAAGCTGATGTGTAAAATTACTGAATTTTTCTTGCATGTAGTTGATGAGATCTTTGAAGACATCCTAGGCTCTCATCTAGGACATCTATGGGCTTCTCAAACTTTAGAAAAATCTCATACTCCCTATCTACTACAAATGGAGTTTGTGAGATAAAACCATGGAACACAGCTCTTGCTAAAACCATGGACAATGCATTCAAAAAACAATTGAGGATTGAGAGTGGGAGAATTATGGCTCTCTAAAAGTGAAAGTAAGAAGCGAATATGAAATTGCCTCTCATCTCTACATATACCGAAACCCTAAATCCTAAATATTATTTGAAAATTTTAGACATGAACCACACAATGAAAACATCAAAATAAATTATACCATATTTTCTATGTCCTCCAATTCTCGAAGGAACAACTTGCAAATACCAAAGTCCAAAATCCAAAATTTAATTCCTACACTTGTCAAACACATTGTGAGGGATGAAAATGGCACTATGCATCCACTTTACCAAATGCCTACCCAACTTCTCACCATTTTAGATAAAGTTGAAGGACTCTAACATGCAATCTTCCAAGTTCTTGCACATCCTTAGACTCCATTGTGACATGATGATAACATTCTTGGCATCTTCCTAATCAACATCAATAGATAAACTTACCCTTGTATTGTCATCATTATTAAAGGCAAGGAAAAGCTAACAGTTGCTTGTTTTCTTGTAATGTCTATATTGGAAAGCACAATATTTTGTGTGATATGTGGTACTTTAGTAACCACATTGTCCGTACATGCATGACATATTAAAAAATAACCCTTTTATTGACCTAACCTAATTTCTCGGTTCATCCCAAGCAAATCTTCAAGAGCTTTTTCATTTGCATACTTGCAAGACCACATAGTTTTTTTTCTATGCATTTGTATATTTTGAAAACAAGAAACAAAAATTTGGAGAGGCATAAACCATAAACCTTTCCCATTTGGACCCGAGTGTGAACTTCATGGCCATGCCTACATATTTTGCAGTATTTTCTTTATGTAATTGCAATGTTCTTAAGTCCACCATGCTACACTCCATGCTGTCTTAAAGTTGTGGTGGTGCAATACTTTGAAGATGGCCATAGCTTGATGTCATCCTTGGAGTAATATATGTTGCTTTATACCAACACATATTCTTTAATTGCAAAGAGTAAGACTTCTCCCTAGCATGCATTTGCTTATGTAAATCCTCATGAATCACGGTGAACTTGCCTATGAATGACTCAACTGCCTCCCACTCTTCATATGAAAAAAAGATGCATAGATAGAAATACTTATAGTGTGATGGCATCCTAGGTTGACTAATTGATGGAGGCAAGTGCATGGCTTTTCCCATGTAGACATGTTGCACCTTTGAAGCTATCCTTTCTTCCCAAACTTGAACTTCAAGATGTGGCCCTTCCCACTCATTCAAGATATCACCTCTCTTGCTCTTGGGAATCTCCTTTCATGGCCATCCCATCATTCAAGCTATAGTTGTAAGGGACCCACTCATCCAAGGAATTTTGTTATCATGGAAAAGGTCACAATATTGCATGGTCTTATAGCCATGTTCATCACCATGCTGGCAAGGCAATGAAGAGCTTGTAAAAAGAGGAATAGAGGATGTAACATCAAGAATGAAACTCCAATAGTGGTGTAGCTTGTGGAGAGAGAGCCAGTTCAACATGAGGGGACAGAGAGAGAGAGAGAGAGAGAGAGAGAGAGAGAGAGAGAGAGAGAGAGGGAGGGAGGGAGGGAGGGAGGGAGGGAGGGAGAGATGTTGTAGGGTGCTATAGCCAAAATGGAGGGAGAAACTAGAGCAAGAGGGGGCAAAGTAGAAGGGGACAGAGAAAGAGGGGGCAAAGGGTAGAGCATGAGGGAGTAGAGAAAGAGGGGGTAGAGGGCATAGTATAAGAGGGCAACCAAAAATTTGAAAAAGTGGAGGGAGGAAATAGTTGGACTAGAGCAGTGGAGTAGAGAAAGAGGGGTAGACCCACAACAAATCATGGTCATAATTAAAATTTTCCCAAAAGGGCCCACCTCCTCGTGAATGATATTTGGGGTTGATTTGAGGAAGGTGCACATGGGAGGAGGTTCAAGCATGGGTGATGGTTTGGGTGGTTCCTAGTGTAAGAGGGACAGCTCTTTGCATGCCTACCCACCTTCCACTCAACATGGCATTGCCTCACACCTTGGAGCACTCATTAGTATGTCTCAAATCCCTCTCTAATCCCTTGAAATTAGGAAATACTAATCCTACTTTTGAGACCCCATTTCTTGCCTAATGTAATGATCTTATGTTCGGGATTACACCTTCAAGTTGCTTCCCTTCTAAAACAAAAGTAGCATTAAGAGACATTGTTTTTGTGTAGTTCAGTTTGCAACTAGATTTGGGAGATTTGTCATGATTAAAAATCCATAAACCAATGCCAATATTGAGATTTGTCCAAGTGTCTAGAACTTGCAGCAATAACAAATGAATTGTTTTCAAAATCAATAAAGAAAAGATGATCAATGGAATACTTTTTGAATTGTTTGGAGCACTGAATTCTAGAATCCCATGAGATACAACATACTTTCTAAGTACCTTCTCTCCATATGGAGGTAGTATTTGATTCAAAATCTTTCTGTAGCTTACTTGCATGCAATGGTTTGTATCTTCAATTTGTTGGGAAATTTATTGTTCTTTGAGGGCACCTTCTTTGGGGTGCTATTGCCTTTTAGAAGCCATGACCATACAATAGCATCAACACATTTGAGGGTCACTTTTATTACACATCAAATTCTTATTCTAGTGCGTGCATACACCTCCTCAATCTACACATTACACCTTTTGGGAATAGGTGTGCCCAATACTACATGAAATTCTTCTTGAATTTTCAAAGTCTTGTCCTTCTCTACATCACTTAGAGCCACACCTAACAAAATTGGGTAGATTGTTTCCATTGTTTAGATCAAAAGAAAGTGTCCTTTTTCACATCAATCATCGATTCAAATTATTCATTTGGCTTTTTCCTTTGGTCTACAATAGTGTCCTTTAGCCAAGGCCTCTAATGCCCTCACAACTATCATTTTATTTATGAAGCTCATCAATCATGCCTTTCTAACACCTCACAACTAGCTAGATAAACTTTGTGAAAGATGCCTCTTGTCCCTTCAAGTATGCAAAAGCATATGTATTCCTTCACACCAAGTACCATCTCCAAGTGGTCCTTCACATATTTGGACATGAGTATGGTTTATGGCTCTCCACTTGGTATCACAGATGACCATCTAGATGTTACTTCCATAATGCAATGCCACCTTCAATTGGTTTCCAATCTAGTGATCATGGATGTACTTTATATTGCATGATAGGGACTTCATTTTGCATAAACAATTGGAATTGGAGAGGCTTTTAGTGTTTTGCTTAAAAATCTTGTCTATTGCATAGGCATCTAGCAATGATGATGTAGGAAAGGACCCCTTGCATTGTCTACAAGTATCTGAGATGTGGAAATGTAAATTTCTAGTGGATCTTAACCTCTCTAAATACTATAAACATTGCCTCAATATCCTCATGTGTATGCCCCACCATCAAGAAGCCCAATGAGATTTACTTGAAAACCTCTTGAGAAATAACTAATGATAGGTACTTAAACAAGTGTTTGCTCTTGTTCTCAAAGGCAAAATTATGCAACTACAAAAATAGGAGATTGATGGGTAGTTTCTTATAAGTATTTTGTGGACTAGAACCTCCAACAATAAGGTCTCCAGGTGTGCCACCCACCACTGTAACATGAAATTTTTCATTACCATTGAGACATAGCAAAAGTCCAATGCTTCTCTTGACGTTCATGCATTTAGTAGTGCATTTCTAGAGCTTGGCATCTCATCATGTATCACATCTTCTAAGTGCATGGCCCCACAATCACCTTGTTGTAATGAAACATATATGGAAGGAATTGAGCAATTCCTTTACCTTAAAGATATTGTGGGAGTTCTGGGTCGGTGTTGCTATAGAACCATCTCCCGACATGTTTGCGAAACCATTGCATCATGCCAGTTTGATGTACATGGTTTTATGAGAAAATTTGATTACACGATTTTGGTGGAATGTGGTTTTAGTGTAACTAAACTAGATGTAAACTAGCTTAATGGTTACCAAATTCAGTGTAGCCAAATTAGATAGAAGCTAGATGTAACCCAACTAGATGTCAAGAAGTTCATTGCAATGTACTTGGTTATTGTAAAGTAGCTCAAACTTATTGGAGATGTGCATTGGTGCTAAATCAAATGCTTGTATAAAAGAAAGAGGAGCTTATAAGTCATTATTTGTGAGGTAGAAAATTTGATGATGCAAATACTATCAAGTCAATAGAAATCTTGTAATACTTGAAGCGAATTGGGAGTAATGGCATAAACATGTGCAACATTTGCAAAATATATATCTAGAACAATAAATAGAGTTTGACAAGCTAAAAGAAATGGCTCAATAACTGAAGGAGACTTGAGTAGGAATGCAAATGAGGATGAATTGGATCTGAAGGGAGGGCCTCAAAAAGAATAAATTTGTGCTCTTAAGTATGTAATTTTCATCTTCTCTCCATACTCTTTTCTAACTATCTTTGAAAGTTACACAATTTTGAGGTTGCTTTTGCAAGTATGTTGTTTGGAACTTTCTCTCCATTTTAATTTGTACGAAGCTTGCAAAGTCTAATGAGAATAACTGTAAGTAGTTGAAGAAAAGAAAATCCCTTTCTCAAACAATTAAGGAAATGATCTTAAAAGAACTTTGTACATGAAACTACCCACGATCTTACAAAGACATTGAGTGCACATGGCTCCTTAGTTACAAGTGATACAACAAGGTTAAGGAGAGAAGGTCATATGTTGGGAAATTTTTCCAAGCATGCTCTTTTGAAACCTATTTACAATGCAAGCAAGGCATTCACCCTAGCCATCGATCGACCTAAACTGGCTCTTAACACTCTTTAATGAGGTAGACCCTTAGGATTACCTATGAACTGCACAATGAACATGCATGACCTAGTTTGACATCCAAATCAAGGGAACCAAGACTTGATAATTGCCTTCCAATACTTTTTTTTTTCACGATGAATACATAAATGAGTGGGGTTTACACATGAAACACAAAATCTTGCATTAAGTGATCTAGGTGACTAGAAAAATGAATGAAACATGATCAAATGAAGTCAGACCACCATTTGGTGCCAATAATATGCACGCCTATAGATGATGTGCAATCAAACAAATCAAATCAAGATGTCAAGAGAGGGAAGTTACCATTTCATTTAATGTAACATGAAGCAAAATCTATATCTAGAATAATAAATAGAGCTTGACAAGATAAAAGAAATAAATAGAGTTTGTCAAGATAAAGAAATGGTTCAATAACTAAAGCTAGAATTTGACAAGATAAAAGAAATGGTTCAATAACTGAAGGAGACTTCAGTAGGAATGTGAATAAGGAACAAAAACTTTAATGATATTGATAAATTGGACCTAAAGGGAGGGCCTCAACAAGAATGAATTTGTACTATTATGTATGTAATTTTCATCTTCTCTCCATACTCTTTTTTAACTATCTTTGAAAGCTACACAATTTTGAGGTTGCTTGTTGCAAATATGTTGTTTTGATCTTTCTCTCCATTTTATTTGTAAGAAGCTTTGCAAAGTATAATGAGAATAACCACACGTTGAAGAAACAAAAATCCCTTTTTCAAACAATGAAGGAAATAAACTTAAAAGAACATTGTAGATGAAACTATCCAAGACCTTACAAAGTCATTGAGTGCACATGGTCTCTTAGGACTAAGAAATTCAGGTGAGCGGAACTAGGCGAGTGGTGATAGTTTAGGCGAGTGGACCTAGGCGAGCAATTGCAGTTTAGGCGAGTGGAATAGAGTAGCCTGAGTACATACAACATATGGCTAAAACTCAACCTCAAGCATTTTCACATATATAACTCTACTCTTATCCATTTCTACTCCATTTGGTTCATGTATTTGTCATGGACTTATTTAATTAATGTTTTTCACATTTGTCTGTACATTGTATTGAACTTTGCATCCATACTGACAAAATATTTATGAAAACCAACAAAAATCCGCTTTAGTTTATCAAGTCATATAATATCATCCAATCATTCACTTCTAATCTGTAACTAAATGCAATCCATAAATCGTCTATTGAAATGCAATCTGCATAACTAAATAGAAGAGGCATTGAAGCCTACATAAACCAAAAAACCCACAAAAACCCAAAACTGCCAAGGTGCTGGCATGGTCGTGGCCTTCTACAAAGAAGTTATCTCTCTTGTGAGGGCAAGCCTCACCTCTTGCATCTTCAACATAGGCTAATGGGTAAACCTATATTGCTCTGAATCAAGGCCAAAGGCTCGCATAAACACAAAATAAATATGCTTGCAAGCCAAGTATGATTTTCTAGCTCTTGCCCTTTCTTTAAAGTCTGGACACATCCAACTTGGGCTCTCCTTTATCGACACTTCATATCGGGAAGAGCCAATTGATTTGCTGTTGATGCTTTCTATCACAAAATCTTCATGCTCACCAAGCTTCACCACCTTCCTCTCTACCACATGTGCATTAAAGGTCATTGCAAGATGAATCTTTTGCCATGCTACCTTTGACACTTTTGACCTATAGTATGCATGGGGTGGTGACACACCTAAATCTTATTGGGCCATGTTTCTGCTTGAACTAGCACATTCATTCCTTTCTTCATTTCCACTAGAGCCTACATTCTCCAACTTGAATCCTACAACTGTGAGATAGTCAACCTCTTCTTGTGTAAGGGATGATCCTTCCTACACAAGCCACATATTCGGGATGGTATCTGGTATTGGACTAATGTTGGAGTCAACATTCCATGCATGCATGCATGTTGTATTGCATAACCACACCCTTTTAGATACTGGCCGGCAGATTTTTCCTTGTAGCAAAGAAACATGGTGCTGGTACTGTCAGGCTGTGTTTTGAGATAATCTCATTGCACTTTCTTCTCTCAACTGTCCACCCTAAACACTTTACCCGACTTCCTACATTGGTCCTTCGAATTGCCCAAAATGTGTTTGCCACCTTTCACTCCACCACCCTTTTCCCATCTTGTTCAGCATGAACTTGTTGACCTTCTGAGCTGGTTTTTGTTCTTTCATGTTCATTGCCTATCAGTATCCTTCGAGGCCATCCTCTACTTTGCCTAGGTTGGTTGAAATGATCATAATCTGGCCTGTGGCTGTTGGTAGCCTTGTATCCTCCTCGGGTCCACTTACCTTTACTGGTTTTCTTCTCTTTTGGATAGTCTCCCAACCACCTTCAAGGTATGTTCTCTCATTGTATGGAGGGGATCCAACTATCTCATCCCTAATGTGATGTGTACCACTTGTGTGTCTTGCCCTCTCTCGCTCTCTATTGTAGGGTTGCTATGGATGGACCATGTCCTATGTGTCTTCCCTCATCATATGCATTTTGCTTTGTACTTTGGATAATTGCATTGCATAGATCGCTATAACTGCAGCATCATATAGAGAGATCTTTGTTTGAACCCTTCTCCTACTAGCCAACTATGGTGTTTTGCTTCTGAGAGATTCACAGTTGGTATTGGGGTTGCTCCAGGGCTTTGGATTGCCTACAAACGATGTCAATCCACAATTATATCTCAAGTGTCACTTTTATTACAAAAATTAAACAACATCCTATTCTACTTGTGTCCCTTACTGCTCCTTCAAAATTTCCCCAATGTTGAATTCTTACTCCCCACCAATGAGCCAACTCTCCATGTAACGTAGCTCGACTACTAAAACAGTTCCTTGCCTCCAAAATGCACATATCTCTTCAAATAGTTGGTCTACCTCCTCCCTTGTTTGACTCGAATGCCATCACTCACATAACTCCTTGTGCTCCACACGATGTCCAGTTGCTACATATGCCTGGTGTCGATGCAAACTTTGCTCCCAGTGGAAGAGGCATGACCGCTCCCTTCCTTCTATCTCACGACCCCCATTGAATACATGTCATACTGTGAACCACCCTGCTTGTGCTTCATCAACCATAAAATTTGCTTTCAAATAGCTGGACCGTACCATGACCTAGTTAAGGTTCTCCTAGAAGAGTATTTGTGCATCTGTGTCCTCTTCTTTCATTTCACATGTGGCTATATTGAGCACATCCCACAAGCTATAATACAAAGAATAGAATACAAGATCAGCATGCAACATGTAGCAAACAAACGTATGGGAAAACCGTAGCAAATTATTGAATATTATGCCTTGGATCATAGACATGACAAGCAAAAGTGCTCCAACCAACCACTCTCCATGTGTGATCAACAAACATCACTCCGCTTATCTTCAGATCACTGAAACCATCACGATTCATGTGATTAACTATGTCAACCCGTGAAGCTAGACCCTTTGTGGACATTTTGAACACAAAACCTATTTCCTCCTCAAACCCTTGTCTTGGAAATCGGCTACAGTGAAAGAAGTCATAAATGTATTTTCGTTTCAGCTCCAAGATACTGTCTAGCCCTTCATTGCTAGGTAAAGTTGTCCTTTTTGCCTTCCTAACAATGTCTTTCAGCATGGTTAAAATAAAGGTAGAAAACCCATTTATCATCGAAAACTTCCAAACACCAAGAAAGAAAAATACAAAGGATTTTGAGATACCTGCGCATTTTTGCTAGAGGTTCCAATTCTTCCAGAATGTTGTACAAATCAACATCGCCAAAATGAGACTCAAGAGGCCTTTTAGAATTCATTACCATTTCTTCTATTAGTCTTTGTGTTACATCCATTTGTATTTTCCTTGTTCTAGTAGTGCAATTTGATTGCACGGCTTCTTGCACCAATGATGTTATCTTCATCAAGTTCTTCCTTGATGTTCCAACTTGTACTTTATGTGCATGCATGCCTCCATGTATCATCAACCGAGTGAATGTTGCATCATGGGGCATGACTTAGTGAGATGTATTCTGGCACACACTAATATACATAGGTACTTTCTTGCAAAAATGGCACCTCAGGGACCCTCAATCCTTAACAGAGGGCACCATGCTGACATCAGACTTCTTTCCCAATAGACCTTTGAAAAGTGCATCATTCTTCATTCCACTGCTCAACAATTTTGGACACAATGGATTGTCACATTCAAAGGCACCTGCACATGAAGATTTGCTAATGGTGCCTTCAAATGCAATATTGCAAGTTATAGGCTTTGTCCACGTGGTCATCGTATTTGAGCTCCATACCCCCCATTGGTCAATCTGCTCTTTGGAGGGGCAGATCAAAGACACAATCTCCATTATACTCTCTTGGGAGCTCATCCACCTGCATAATGCGCCCGCTCCTTCTCACTAATGTCACTATTGTTGATAGACAATGAGAAACGATGTATTCTACAACACTGGTCCCCTTTGATCTTGCACTTTTACTTGTGGAGGGTTCATCCTCTTTTGTGAACAATATCTCATCATAAATAGTTTCAAAAGGAGCCCGACTAGATGAGGCAACCTTGTCTACACTTGTTTTCCATGCAGGCCTAGAGGAAGATACAGTTCCAATAGATGTGCGAGCTTTACTTCCAGGTGATTTCATAATATTTATTGGTGTGAGAGAACTGGACCTCGACATTCTGGATGCCCACTCTACTATAGACATTACTTGGATTGCCTCGTCATCGTCCTAAATACTCACAAAACATTTATCATCGCTATATTCATCATCCTCGACATATATGTTGTGTGGATCACTTCTAGCCATTGTCGGTGAGGATGTCCTCTCTGTGGTGGACACCATATATACTTGTTAGACAAGCTTGAATCCACAATGAAATGTAAACCTCCTTCCATGTCGGTGTGCTCCACCATAGGGACCAGAGTTTGGCCACAAACAGTATCAACAATCACAGCATTGAGTCCATCAAATATGGGGCCTATAGGAAGCTTATTAACCAAGAAACTTTTGTTCACAACACACTTTCCTTCCTTTAATGGGATTTCTACATCTTGCTGCAGGCATTGAGCATCGAATGCAATGGTTGCAATGGCCATTGTAGATGTTTTCTACATAGAAGTTTGCAAAGGGCATAGTCAAGAGTTGCTAAGGTGAGGGTGGGCAGGGACAACAAGAGAAAAGTACTGTGAGAGGAGGTAAAACCGAGGGCATGGGAGGGGAGGCAAGGAACTGTGTTGGGAAGGGAGAAAAAGAGAAAGGCAGGGACCAAAAGAGAAGGGCCAAGTACCAAGGGATAGGGGAACAATGCAGCGAGGAATGTGCAAAAGAATGTTGGAAAAGTGGCTATTGAAGTGACTGTTGGACACTTTTTAAAAATTTTCTCATGCACACAACTCCTCCCTCATGATTCCTTTTTAACTCATGTAGAAACCTCTCCCTCACTTTTCCAATCTCATCCTCCTCAAATCCCTCTTCCCTCCTCAAATCCCTCCTCCTTAGCCTCTGTCCTCCTTCCTCCCTTGCCTTCGTCCTCCCTCCTTCCTCCTCAAATCCCTCCTACCTCGGCTTCATCTCCCTCCTCCCTCGCCTCCTTCATCTTGCCTCCTCCCTCACCACTCCACCCTCGTGGCTCCTCCCTTGGTGCACGGCTCCTCATGCTTGGCTCCTCCTACGACCTCCTCCCTCGATGCGCAGCTCAGAGGTAATTACGCTTCTACCTCCTTCCTTGCCTTAGTCCTCCCTCCTCCCGAAATGTTCCTCCCTCGCCTTCGTCCACTAGAATATGCACCAGTTTGTGAAGAAACCACCATTTGTGCTAGGCACAAATGGCTCCTGGCAGAGCCAAATGGCCCAAGAGGGCTTGGTGGTGGCTGAAATGCCATTTAGGCTGGGCACAAATGGCTCTTGGCAAAGTCAAATGGCCGCAATGGCTTGGGGCTTGAAAAAATGGCATTTGCATTGGGTGCAAACTGTTTCTTGCAGAGCCAAATGCCCCAGTAGTCCATAGAGCTCCCGAGTGGCTAGCGGCTTGGTCATTTGCACTGGGCGTAAATGGCTCAGCCCAGAGCCAAATGGAGGAGATGCACTTACTTTAGCATCCATACTTAAGCCGGTCGAATTTGACCAATTGTTCCTTGTGAAAACTGATACTATTGGAGTAGCTATTAGAGGTGTTTTTAGCCATGAACAATGGCCCATAGCCTATGAATCTATGAAACTAAAAGAAGTAGAAAGGAACTATTCTACCCATGATCTAGAGTTGCTTGCTATTGTATGTACCTCAAACATTTGGAGGCATTACTTACTAGGGAGAAAATTAAATTTATTCATAGATCATCAAAGCTTAAAATGGATATTCACATAGCCTGACTTTTATGCTAAGCAAGGAAGGATGGAATGCCACTATTCAACAATATGACTTTGATATCAACACAAACCTATATGAGATAATGTAGTAGCTGATGCTCCAAGTCTATGCTATATCAATGCTAAAAAGTCATGGATCCAAGAGATCAAGACTAAATTAAGGGATGATCCTTACCAATTCTAAGAAAAGAAAGACCCATGGGTCCTAAGTTGAGGCATTATCAATAGAAGGATGGTTTAATGTTTTCAAAGAAATGCGTATGTTTTCCTAATATGCTCCAAACTAAGGAGACCATCCTACATGAATTACATGATCCACCCATTGTTGCAGATTTGGGATTTAGAGACCATATGGAGATGTTAAGAAACATTTTGAATGGCCAGGGATGAAAAGGTGTGTTAGAGATCATGAGCTTAATGTTTGTGGTGTTAGAAGGTAAGACTAAACATATAAAGATCCCAGGCAAACTTAGCCCTCTTGACATATTTCAATTGAAATGGGAATGTGTACCCATGGAATTTAGGATCCAAAATGATTGATCTCCAAATAATGAGATCTATGCAAAATATATAGCAACAACCCCTACAACAATATTTAGCATGGCTTTAATTATTCACCCTAGACATCCTATTTTGAAGAAAATATCCAATGTCTGGAAGTCTTTGAGGAGTTTGATGCAGCAATTTTGAATTCTGAAACAATTTTGAGCAAAAACTAGTACAATTTGGTTGGGATGGAATGATTTCTCTAAATGGTCACATGGATTTGGGTTTAAATGGTATCAGTTTGGTTAGATAACTTAAATGACTTATAGATTTCTAGAGATGTGAAAAAAGTATGAAAAATGGAAAGGAAGCAAAATTATCTTGTGCAAGTAGACTCGCTTAGATGGAATGGTTCTTTCCTAAAATGTTGCAGATGGAGTCCAACAATGGACTTGGATCACACTATTCCTTGCAATCTCAGTAGAGATTGAAGGAGACTATAGTGTCTGAAGGTCCAGAGGTCACCTCTGGAGCAGTGCCTGCATCTCAGATATCTTCCTTGGAGAGGATCAATGAGGAAGAAGTGCCCAATCCTCCTACATCAGAAAAAAGTAAGGCATTTGAAAAAATGAAGGGATCAACAGAGAATAGCAGTGGACCACATGAGCTTCAAGGTAAAAGGTTATGAAATAGTTCAGAATGGTAAAAAATTAATTATGATATCGTTTTGATCATGTGATGCTTTTGGGTATTGAGGTTGATAATTGAATGATTTTCTAAAATTTGTCATTTGCTTAAAGGTAAAGAGGCACGAGATATCTGCCTTCCTAGAGAGCTAAGTAATCGATATGGAAAGCGCATCAAGGTGCACTTGTTGCAGCAGGTCATGGACACACTCGTTGTCAAGAAAGATACGGAGGTGCCTTTGATACCCTTGTGCAGGCTTGTCATAAACGAGGCCATTAGGATGGTGGGAGACAATGTAGGTGTCTTGGCAGAGATATTTGACCAGTAGGGGTACATTGATAGCAGGGGTGACTTTTTGGTGTCACTCGGCATCCAGCTGGAGCGAGAGCTCACTTGGACAGATGAGGATCGACAGCGTGTAGCACAGGCCCTACGTGGGAATTAGTAAACCATCAATTTGATAATGAAGTGGATACGAGACCAGATTGGGCGAACCTAAAGGGAAATAAATTTTTGGTTTAGGATGGAAACCATCGACTCAAGGCATGGTTAGGGATGATAAACACAAGTATGTTCTTTTGCATTTAGTGTATGTAAATTTTATTTCTAGCATGTGTTTTTCTTTTTGCCTTCTAAATCTTTGCCAAATTTTTTGAACAGAGCCCTCATAGATATGAGGTCAATTTGGAATCACTATCCGTGGTAATCTTACGTGGCAATTCTCCAATCAGGTACCAATACCTGATAAATAAGCGAGCTTCGTCTTTTGTGCTAGCTCTCTGTTTGCATGAAATAAGCATACAAATTTTCTAAAATGATCAACAATCGTTAGACATTGAGTGTTTCGCGTACCTACAAATGTGGGAAGGGGTCCCATAGAATCCTCCTAATGTAAAGATTATCTAAAAGAAAATCTATCCAAGAGCAAACATCTTAAACACTTACAACCTTTGTGTATCTTTTTTTTAAACTCCTAAAATGTTCCCCTGCTATACTCTAAACCCCCCCCTCAAACCTTGCTCCCGATTCCCTAATTAACCCCGACTATACATCTCCTAATTCTCCTCTATAATAGTTTATAGCACCCTCGGACTATCTCTGCTATATAAAACCCCCCTGTGGTCTTGCTTAGCACCTACCTCTATTCTATCACCTGTGTACTTCCTCACAGCTCGCCATCGTGATGTTGGAGTGTTGACAAAAATCAAGTATTAAAGCCTTCGCAAAGATGGATGCTTAAGTGTGTTGAGTTGTATGTCAGAGAGTTAATTCTTTGGTCTACAAACACAAGTGGGTGCTCATGAAGGTTGTGGTATCTCATAGTAGTAGCCTTTGGTCTATGTGAGGGAGTGGTGTCAACGTTTTTACTTATTATAATGAGATAAATATTCTATGAGTTATATTTCTAAAAAACTCCTTTGAACTTATGGACCATCAACCCAATGAGTCCCCCTAGAACTCTGGAGCTTGGAAGAATGAGTTCGCCCTAGAAACTCTCTATGATTGAACAAGATTTAGCATGCTCAATGAAATATAGGCTCTTGGTACTACACTTCATTCGAATAAAAATGGAGGTGGAGCTACCACTTGAGCCAATTATGGTTTGCTCAAAACCTTTAAAAAACACGTTGAACTGCTTGATTGTGTCCATTCAACTTTGCATTATGCTTTTGAATATGAATGCCCTCCAATGTGTGATGTATTTTGAGGATGAACTAAGATATGGAAATGATGATTTCCCCCATATCCAATGGTGAGAACTCTTACAGAAGATTCCAATTGTAGTCGATAATATAGACAAATTAGTTGGTGCAAATTCAATGTAAGTAATGGTTCTTGATGCACTCTACGTTGGCTAGACCACAACTAAGAGTTAAACTCCATGAGTAGGTATACCCACTATTTCAACTTGATGGTTATGCCAGCATGGGTGGTTGGTGAGGACTCTGCTAAGTTTAAAAAATAATCTATCTAAACATCCACTCAAAGTCTTGGAGACTATGGCTTGAAGATTGGCGATTAGATTTGCACCTGATGGGAGTGAAGATTAGGTCCAAATTATTAATGATGGGCTATATGGCTATATGGATTTGGCTTGAAGTTTTGGCTTGAAGTTGACAGGCATATCCCAGCTTTGAAGATTGAATATCAATTGAGAATTATTGTAGCTAATGAGAGTGAGTTTGGGCCTCAAGATATACTGAGTGTTAGAGGTTAAAGTTTGATCACACTAAAGCTTGGTTATAAAGGTTCTAACACTAAAGTTTGACAATAAAGAACTTGCCTCTAGGCTTGGCTCAAAAGGTGATTTCCACCAACTCCAACCTTATATCTATGACTTGGATTTTGGGTTTTGAATTCTTCCTAATTGTGGTGTTCAAGGGTGTTCTACACTTGATCTTGCTCAATTTTCTTATTTTCAAGTTCCATTTTTGTGCCAACACCTACAAACTCCAGTTGGCCAGGCTTGTCCCAAGCTTTGAATACTATGGGACCATTAGGCATAGGACCACACATTTCTTGGGACAAGGCCATTTGTTCTTTGGTATCTACATAACACGGTTAGTACATACAAGAAACAATGTGGCAACATGCATCTTACATGTGTGTTTGTTAGGCAACATGCATTTTATAGGTGAGTAGTCTAGTGTAGTGAAATGAAAACTCTTGAAGGCTCTAAGTTTTAGGTGCACAATGAGTGCATCCCTCAACTACAAAACCTAATGATGTTTTACCGTCTTTCTTTCAACTCAATGTAGATGGATGAGCATTCACATAGCCATGCCTAGTTGGTGAGTAAACAATTGTGTTGGGTTGATTGATTCAAAGAGATCCTTAATTGATTGAGTCTAACTTGCACCTCAAAATATAGCTTTGCAATTGATTCTTACGGTTGGATCAAGACCTTAAACATAAATTAAATCAAAAAATGGATTGTTCTTTGAGGTAGACAAGACACTGCTTGATTAAAGTCATAAAATACCACCTATTGAATGCCTTTGGCAACACTTATGAAATGCTCTTATGAATACATTAAACCAATAGACCACATCCACTCGACTTTGCCTTGTGCTTTTGACTATCATTGCCCTCCATTGTGTGTCCTATCCTAAGAAGTCACAGATCCTAGAGATAGAATGGACTAAGATATGGAATAATGATCTTCCCAACATACAATAGTGGAAACTCTTGTACATACTTCCCTTTATAGTTAGGGGGAAAGGCAAGTCTATCATTGGTGTAGATTTGATAAACTAATGGTGGTTGTTGGTGCATTCTAACCTCAATGACACCTGAACTAAGAGATAGGTTCCATAAATGCCCACAACCACGATAATGGCTTGATGATTAGGCTCATGGCTAGTTGGTCATGATTCTCAAGGGTGTGAAAAACTAATCCATCTAACTATTTTCTTGGAGTCTTAGAGATTATGGCATTGAAAATTCTCTATCAGATCCATACCTACAAGAGTGGACATTAGATCCTAGTTGTTAAGAATGGGTAAGCAATGTCAGCAAGATCAAGTGTAGAACACATTAAACACCATAAACAAACAAAGGTCAACCCAAAAAACATCCCCAACGAGGCCTTGGCATGTGCATGAGAGCATTTGACGGCATAAGTACAATTCGAAGCCTCCCAATATGAAATTTGAAAGCATCCAAAGCCTAGAATTAGGAAGCATACACATCCAAAACCCAAATCTGATATCTCATTCTCAAAGCACAAATGTGTGCATTCAAACAATCCCAAATCAAGCAAGATGCTCTTTACAAGTCCAAATCTAAAAGTCATAATTACAAGACCAAAAGTTAGTGGTCATCACTTTTTTAAGTTGCATCCAAAGGCTGCTCCTTTGGTGCCAAACTTTGGTGCAAAACTTTGATAACTAGGCTTTTGTGATCAAGCTTCAGCTTCTAAATCTTGTATATGAGAATATATTCATTCAAGCAGCAAAATCTTATACTATTGAGAAATTTTAAAGAAATATGTCTCATCCCACACTTGGAAACTTGAGCCTTTGAATCATGTCCCAAGTGTCATCTATGAAGTGGATCCAACTCCCATATATGAAAATAACCCTTGTAGTCTCTATTTTCTTTGTGCAATGGTGGTTCCCAACTACAATTTTGATCCTACACTTGATCCTATTGTCCTTGTATTTATATTTTCTCCCTTGAATTACAACTTTATCTCTATCAACATCCCACTTTTTATCCTCTCTAGCATTACGAATGTGCTTCGTGCTTTTCCTTCTGTGTTTGCATTGCATTTTGATGGATCTCCATCCACAATTGTGTGAGTGCTCTAGGACATCACTATTTTTAAGAGCTACATACTTGGGCTAAGAAGGCGAAAATGAATGACTAAGGCATGATTTTTATCTCTGTCACCTACCCAACAAGCCTTGCATTATTATGCTAGATTGAGCATGAAATATATAAAATGCTTTTTAATTTGCATTTTCCTTCCTCAGTTGTAGGAAAAGCATGGGAACAACGTTAATTCCTCTATTTCTACCTACACCTAGTATTATGCTTCTTTTGCATAATTTCAACCTCTTGTTGTATCTCTGTCATCTTTTTTACTTTAGAGAAGACTAATTCCATACTTTGCTTGGCTTGAGTTTTATGGAATCTATGCCATAGACAAGATCCTCAAATTTTCAATCTTTGAAGACAAGATCAATTTTGTGCAAGATGGCCCTTCACCTCCTTAAAAGTCCAGATAAGTAATGAACACATTGAGTGATAGTATTGAAAACATTTTGGGCCTTTTTAGACAAGGTCAATCTTGTGCAAGATTTCCCTATATCTCCTTGAAGTCCATGTAGGTAGTGAAAACATTGAGTGCTAGTAAGACATTCAAATCTTCAGGAAGAAAAGACCATCGCTTGATATTTTTACATATCCTCTTGTAGAATGGCCATTTCAAGATTACAATGTTTGTGTTATGATGTAAAAGTTTTAAATAGTTCTTAGAAATTAGACAATGCCAGTTGATCAGTCTCTAATCCATGTAGTAACCCAAATTTTCAACTATTTCTTAGAAATTATAGCATGGGGGAGTTACCCAAAGTTAGAATAGGTATTGGGAGAAGTTTGCCTATCTTTATTATCAAGGGTGCTTTGTTTTACTTTAATCTTTAGTATCGAGGGTGCTTTCCCCTCAATTATGATCCATCACACACATACTTAATTGACTGATGATCAGTCAATACAAGGAACTTCGACCATACAAGTAGTGTCTCCAAACCTTAAGAGCATACACTACAGCATAAAGTTCCTTCTCGAGTGTGGGCCAATGATATTCAGTGTCGTCTAGCTTCTTACTCTCGAAAGCTATAGGTCTGCCCTCTTGGAATAAAGCTGCCCCAATCGCATAGTTGCTTGCATCGGCCTCTAAAACATAAGGCCGGGTAGGATCGAGTAATGCAAGAACGGGTGCTTCCTTGATAGAAAACTTCAAGGTTTCAAAAGCCTTGTTCATTGCATCATTCCAAGAGATCGGCTGGGTAGACCTGCGTCCACGACCTTTCAATATGTTGGTCAAGGGTGCCATGATACGTGAATAATCACGCACAGACTTCCGAAGAAATACCGTAAATCCTACGAAAGAACGAAGTTGTTTCACAGTCTGAGGGATAGGCCATTCTAAAACCTTCTGGATACGATCCAGATCAATGCTAATACCTTCAGAAGAAATCTTGTGTCCTAAGTAAATGATCTCCTTCATAAAGAAGTCACATTTACTCATCTTGGCATAAAGCTTATGCTGTCTTAGAACGACTAAGACAACCCGGAGGTGTCCTATGTGATCCTCAAGCGTTTTACTATACTTTGATCTAATTTGTAAGCCTACACAACCATAAATAGATGTACATGTTGCTTAGAAACCTCTTTGAGGTACTTGCTACACAATGACCTTTTAGTCTTTGATGTAGATGCCACCTATTGACCTCTCTAGTTATTTATTCACTACTTAAGAGGGAATCTTTTTTGGAGAACATCATTGGAAAAAGAAAAAATGAAATGCCATACCTTTTGATATAGTCTTAGAAATCAATATTGTGATAGACTCTCCTTAATAAGGGAATCATGTGATTGCATGGTGACTATGTAACTAGTGGAGAAAATATTGCTTGACTGTCTTGGACTTATGTTAGCTTATCTTTCAAACAAGGCAATATGCCCTTCAAAATAGAATCTTGTTTCTCTTCTCAAATGCCTTTCTTTGTTTGTTAAATCATATAACCCTTATAACAAAGTATTATGCCATACTCTGCTCATAGAATAAAATAAAGAATGATCATAGTATTATGCCACTTTGCTCATACTATTATGCCATACTCTACACATGCAATAAAATAAAGAATGATCAAAGCACAAGGGCTAGAGATTTATTGAGCAATTCATGACCACCAATTTTAATGAAAAAAATGATGTCCAACATATAGTGAACCATTTGGTCATCTCAATACACACTAAACCAATGCTATAGATGCTTTTTTGCTTCAAGAAGAGCAAAAAATGCCACGTTAAATGGACTGGTGGCAGCTTACATGCTTGTAATTAAGATCACCATAAAGTTGCTAAGTTTCGTACTTGCTTCAACATTCCTAGTAACGACATAATTGAAATCGAGAGCTGAGTAGCTTCTTGCTGAGCTTTTGCTCTCTCCAGAAGCTTCTGCAGCCTCTTAAAATATCAGGGCAGGCTACTCTTATAAATACCATAGTAGGGCAGAGGAGGAGGAAGGTGTGTGAAAATGCTTTCCACAAAATAGGAGAAGTGGGAGAGAGGGGAGGGAGAGGGGGAAGGAGGGAGAGGGAGAGGCGAGGGATGAGTGGAGGGGAAGAGAGAGAGAGAGAGAGAGAGAGAGAGAGAGAGAGAGAGAGAGTAGGCTGGGATAGAGCGGAGGGGGAGAGCATAGGCTGAGGATTGGGATAGAGTGGAGGGAGGGCAAATCGAAGGGAGGTCAAATTAATAAATACGGATGAATAGGTTAATTGGTGATTAATCAACACAAATGAATAGGTTAATGTGAGTCGAGGAGGGTGAGGGAGCGAGAGGAGAAATTAATTAATAATAGGAGAGATAGCAGAGAAGCAAATACAAGAGATAGTGAATAAGAGACCAGCTAGCACTAAGGGGAGCAAAAAACAAAAATGGTGAAATGTAACCTACCATCTGGCATCAATGGTGTAGCCAAGGTAGAAGAGAGCATAAATGAGAGAAGTTATGTGTGTGACCAATAAGGCACCAAGGGGGAGTGTTGAGAGAATGGTTCTTACAAGAGCACATGAATATGGCCTAAAGAGATCAAAACTATCTAGAATATAAGGATGAGTTGTCGAGAGATAAGGATGAGGTGAGATAAGGTAACAAGTGGCATGATGATGTGTAAAGTGGATCCTAAGGCTATCTATAGATAAGCCCCTCATTAATGGTTGACAAGAACATTGGAATAGATTGGAATAAGCGTTCCCATCTTGTCTCTTTGTCATGAAGTTTTTTATATACTTGAGCCCCCATAGATACATTCTTCTTGTATGTGCCAAGCTTAGTGGTGATGAATCCTTGTATTTTATTTGTTGTTCTATGTGGGTTCTATGCACCTCATGTTTTTTACATAGCCATTATGTGAGCATGGCTCAATTGATTGCAATAACCAAGCAATCAGTATGTCCATTTCCAACAAACCCAACAAGGTCATGCATTGTATGAAAAGGAGGGTTCTTTTTGGTGACAAGGTCCATAGGATATAAGTTTTCTTCCACCCAAATCTTAAGCTTCATTCCTTCCAAACAAAGACAATGGATCACATTTTCAAAAGTTCCCATCAATCCCAAATTGTGACTGCTTGCATTTAGACTCCAACTGTAAGTTAGAGATGTCCCCAAATGGTGCCTTGAATAGTGAAGGAGTGTAGGGAGAGCTTGGGAGGCGCTGAAAGAAGGTAAGGTGTGAATGAAGACATGGGTAAGTAGGATTGTAGGAGAAGCAAGCATGGAGCATGTAAGCAAGGAACATCAAACATGGAGCATGCTCGAGTTTTCCTTTTCTATTGAGTGTGCCCATCTTGTCTGTCTCTAATGGAATTTGTTGTTTACTTTGATCCCCTGGAGATTATACACTCTTCTTGTATGCACTAGGCTTAGTGGCATTTTGTCCTTGTATTTTATCATGGTATCAAAGCTCTAATTTTCCACTAATTCTAGGTTTGTTTTAGAGTCTTTGTATATTGTTACTCCTGATTTTGGATGTGGTAAAGAAAAAAATTGCACACTCACCTTCAAGGAGATCTTTTGTGAGATTTGGTCCTTACTATGGTCATCAAGACAAGGTGAGTTTGATAGAGAGGAGGTTAGTAATGCTGCCAATGATGAGGCAAGTGTGGACTATACCATATTGAAGATTTTTGATGGGTTAATAAAGGATATTGGTGAGCCAAGATGTATATGAAATTCATGTAGCTCTTGTTGAGCTTGAGAAGAGATTGAAAACTATAAACGTCAAAGAAGAAGCAGAGGTGAAGGAGACATATGCAATGATAGAATTTGAGAAAAGCATGCCAGGTGAAAAGGAATAAAAGGTGGTAAGTTATACATCAACCAACAAAGAAAGTAGAAAAGTAAAAGAAAATGGCAAAGCAGTAAAGAAGACAATTGATGGTGGTGTCTAGAGAGGAAGAGCCTATGTTCCACAGAGCAACAATAGAAAAGGACAACTTGATTGAGGCAGTAAAGACTACATAAAAAATAAGAAGATGGAGAAGATGATAGTTCTATTGGATATTCTTGCAAAAGACTTGCCCAAGAAGAAAATAATGAAGAGAAGTGATGGGAAATGCGGCCTATTAAGAGTGGGTTATGCTATTGTAGGCAAGAAACGTGAAGTGAAGCTTCTCATAATGCATATCCATGGACCTTTTGGACCTGCATACAATTTGAAAACCTATAAACCAACACCATGCAAGATTGTAGTTAGTTTGATTGCTAGTTACAAATAAGTAGTCCTCGATTTATAACAAGAGGTGATGGGTTGTTCCTCAAGATTTAAAGATGATAGGTTGTAAGAGAATTGAAGTTGCCTAGGAGGGTAACAAGACAACGGCCATTGTCATAATGAAGGATACAATAGTAGCGAGAAAAAATTGTTGATGGTAGAAGCACCAACTTACAAGAAGGAAGGGCAGCCACCAATAGCCAACTATGTGAAGGAGACTTTTATCTTCTTCTTTTTCTTTGTGGATCTTAGAAATCCCTAAACATGAGCCACATATTTCATGCTGTAATGGACTTATACACAAGGATTGGCCATATGAATATCCTTTTTTGTGGTGCATAGCCTATCACCCTAAAATAGCATGCAGATATCAACTTGGTAAATGTCATGGAGTTATTGTTGTGACCTCTTGTTTGTGGGTGCCCTGCCTTTGCATGATGCAAAAAATGGTTGTAACTTTTTCTCTCACTTAAATTATGAGGGTACTCTACCAAGCTAGAGAAGCCAAAGAGAAAAGAAGCAACTTAGTCCTACACCCTTAGAGCCTCTAAGTTGAGAGTGCCCAAGCCAATGAGTCTCCGAGTCACCCAACCAAGCTACACCTTGAGTGACATAACCTAAATAAGAGACCAACTAGCACTAAAGGGAGCAAAAAGCAAAAATGGTGAAATGTAACCTATCCTCTGGCATCAATGGTGTAGCCAAGGTACAAGAGATCATAAATGAGAACAGTTATGTGTGTGACCAATAAGGCACCAAAGAGGAGTGTTGAGAGAATGGTTCTTACAAGAGCACATCAATAAAGCCTAGAGAGGTCAAAAGGATCTAGAATATAAGGATGAGTTGTGGAGAGATCAGGATGAGGTGAGATAAGGTAAAAAGTGGCATGATGATGTGTAAAGTGGATCCTAAGGATATCTATAGATAAGTCTCTCCTTTAATGGTTGACAAGGACATTGGAATAGATTGGATTAAGCGTTCCCATTTGTCTATCTATCATGAAGTTTTTTATATATTGGAGCCCCATAGATACACTCTTCTTGTATGTGCCAGGATTAGTGGTGATTGATCCTTGTATTTTATTTGTTGTGCTACTTGGGTTCTATGCACCTCATGTTGCTTACATAGCCTTTATGTGACCATGGCTCAATTGATTGCAATAACTAAGCAATCCAGGATGTTGATTTCCAACAAACCAAACAAGGTCATGCATTGTATGAAAAGGAGGGTTCTTTTCGGTGGCAAGGTCCATTAGATACACGTTTCGTTCCACCCAAAGCTTAAGATGCTTCTTTCCTTCCAAACAAAGACAATAGATTGCATTTTCAAAAGCTCCCCTCAATCCCAAAGTGTGAATGCTTGCTTTTTAGCCTCCAATTGTAAGTTCACATGGTACTTGTTGGAGATGTCCTTGAATGATGCCATGAGTAGTGGAGTATAGGGAGAGCTTAGGAGGCCCTGAAAGAAGGTAAGGTGTGAATGAAAACGTGAAAAAGTGAGGAGCAAGCATGGAGCATCAAACATGGAAGCATGCAAGCATGGAGTAGTAGGCGTATAGGGGGAGGAGGAGCTACAAGCATGCATGAGGAGGAAGGAGCAACATGCATGCTTGGAGGAGGAGGAGGAGGGACGAAGGGAGAGGGAATTCAATTTTAAATTTTAAAAATTCAAATTTTGATGTGATGGCCTCCTCCTAGATGTAAGAGGTGGGCTCAATTGTGGGCTTAGCCCAAATAGGTAGGGGGGCTAGGAATCTGATGGACCCTACCATGGGGATTTCATTAGGCCTAACCCATTTCTTACTGCATTTCTTACAAGGCCCTTTTAAGACCCCATTTCTCCCCTAGTGTTTTATTATTGATGCAAATCATGCATGTTTGTGAGTTTTGGATGCATGGCAAAATCTAGGGGAAAAAAATCAATTAAACTCAACACAACATAACTAAAACCTCACCAAATTTCCAAATTATAGGGATTTTCCAAGATTCTCTAACATAATGTTTCCCCTTGGTCATCCTAAATACTTCTTAACAAGACTAGAAAATTACAACCCAATCATCATCATTGGTGACTTCACAAAATTAACTATAAAGCTACAATACAAACATCCAACATTCTTCCTAGCACTCTCCAATACAATACCATGCACTCAAGTACAATGTTTTTAATAGACCATTTTCTTGTGTGATTACAATATAGCAAGTTTTTAGCATACACCACTTTTGCTCACCTTCATGTACATTCTAGATTTCACATTTTCAAACATCTTTGTTAGTAACCACTTTGATCACATGGTGTCTAACAACCCAAGGACATTCAATGGAGGCCAAGTCCCGCCGCAAGGCCCTCTCTCTCTTTTGAAGAGTATGACAGCGGTGCATAGCAAAGCTCCTCACTGCTCCATTGAATCGCCTCAGTTGCCTACACGGCCCACCCTCCCTGCGGGAGGTTGCTGCCAAATAGTTGTAATACTCTGCTGTACCTCCTCCTCCAGGAGCAAAGCATCTGGAATGCGGACCCCTCACTGCGGTAGGCCACGACGGGGCTGCTCTAGGTGAAGAACGATAGGGGAGTGGTCCGAGAGGGTAGTCCCTGCTAGAATATCGGTGGCTCCACCCCTATCCATGGCCCAATCTCCGACATAGAATCTGTCTAGTCTCTCAAGTAGACCATCCTGCCACCGTTGCCCAAAGGAGAAACTAAGACTGCCAGGAGACCTAGAGAACTCTGGTTTCCTCTAGGGGTCTCGACCACAGATCGAGAAAATGAATTGCTCCCAAGTGCTTCTTTACGAAGCCGGCATCCCGAAATAAGAAGCAGCCCCGTGCTTGCTCTCCTCAAACTCGAGATTGTTGAAGTCACCTCCAACAATTCACGAGTCCACATCCGGGAGGGACTCCATCAACTGCCTCCAGAAGGCGGGTCGCTGCTGTCTACAAGTTGGGCCATACACATTGAGAACCCCAATCTTGGAGTCCCCAACCCTCAAACCCATCCATACTGCTCTGCTTGGGATGAGCTCGCCCTAATCATACACATCCGCTCCAACGGACTGGGACACCAAAATGTAGACCCCCCCACTCCTGCCAACTGTGGGGGACCATACCTCAGGAGGGCTACCTTGCTGGGCTTCTTGTGTTCAACCTTGGTCCAAGTCCCCGGAGAGGGCTCGACCCAAGGTGTTTGCAAGTGCTGCCGATTCTAGGGAGCCCTCTGCCCTTGCTTGGGCTAAGGGGGATGGGCTGAGGGGGAACCCCTTGCTCCTACCTAGGCTGAGGAGGATCCCTACTCAGGCCTCTCATGCAGTCCCGAGCTAAGTGTCCCATCTATCTGCATCGGAGGCACTGGCCTGGAAGCCCAAAGACCTCAACTCTCTGACGTAGTTCGCCTCCATCCAAGGTCTCCAGAAGGATCTCCTCAGGAAGCATTTCGGGGGTGTTCACAATCACTCTCAGCCTGGGGACCCCATCATCTGCGACCATTGTGGCTATCGAGGGAGGAGGAGACTCCAGCACCGTACCAAAACATCCTCCGATAGACTGGAGAATTGATCTATACTCCTTCAAGAGCCCTGGGAAGCGGAGCGTCATCGGGAAGCGAGGTACGTGGGGAATCATGTCCATGTCCGCCACTGTGAAGCCATGGTACCAAGGGAAGAGGAAGACCAAATGAGGACCAAGAAAGATAGGGCTCTGCTCCACAAGTGACAAGGTGGTCTCTGGAGAGCTCAGCTGGAGAAGGGAGACCCCTCTCCCATAGATGGTGACCTCCTGCCCCTAGGGCTAAATTCGCCTGAAGCCAATCCCGAATCTGTCACCTCAAGGGGGTGAGCCCAACAATCCAGCCTACCAGGGCTCGGTCCTGAAGAGCCTCCACTGCACTTTGAACCTGTTGCTTATCGTTCGGAGAGAGCAAAACCTTAACAGTATTGGGAGTCGAAGGTGCTGCCATTTGAGCCCCTCTTGCTAGACCAAGGGTCACTGTCAACGTTGATCTTCAGAAAAAAACAATTAGCCCCCTGCTGCGTGAGAAGGAAGGCTGAACAAAGGGATTCCCTCCACTACAGCTGATGGGTCAAAAAACAAGAGTTTTCACCCTGTATGCAACTGATGTAAACCCCCAAAGTTGCTTGAGCATTCACTTACGATTGCCCCTTTTCTGGCTGCTACAGAAAGCACTGAAAATGCATCTGTTTTCCCCTTTTTCTATGCAAAGCCGTGCATCTTTTGTACTCAGCAAATCTCTAATTTTATGCTGATTTTCTCACAGTAAAATGACTAACAGATGGGTGGAATCTGATGGCAAAAACTCTCTGCAACTGTCTCTTTTTTTTTGGGTGTGTGGACAATAACTGGATGAGTAAGCGACTGGTTACACTAACCAGACTAATTGACTCTAGTCTGGTTAGTCTGTAACTGAGCTCTAACCAGAGCAATTGGACTGATCACAGTCTGATTAAACTAACCAAACTCGTCTGATTAGGTCAAGTTAATTGGACCAAGGTTAGGCTAACTAGGTACTAGTTCAACTAGCCAATGTCAACTAACCAGGGTCAACCAAACCATGGTTAACTAATTGCAGTTAATTAGGGATTACCCTAACCACAGTCAGCCACCTCAACTGACACGTGTCACTGTGAGAGTGAGTCTACCTTAAGGTCGGTAGAGCGATGGAGAGGCGACGGATGGCGACGAAATGATGAGCGAAAGTCCTGAAGCGATAGGGCAGCGATGGCGACCTCGACGAAACCTTGAAGGGCACAACAAAGGAGCAACTCCTCACAGCAGCTCCTCGAGCTCGAATCACCAGAGGGGCAAAAGACGAAAGCACAACACTGGCTTGCCTTGAACAAAGGAACACGACGGAATCTCGAGCTTCACGGTCTGAGCTTCATGGCTTGGGGTTCACGGTCTGAGCGCACGGTCTAAGCATCTCGCAGCAATGCTCACCTACGCCCAGGACTACCTAAATGACTCAAAGGCTCTGCCGACGAACGCTCCGGCAAGACAAAGCCTCCAACACCAAGCTCCTCACAAACCGAAGCTCCACGCCATTCACACGCCTCAATGACCCACACACCCCACGCTTGAGCACGGGGAACACCTGTAGTCCACGTAACTCAATCTAAAGTAAACCCTAGTCAAATAAACCACACAATAATTGGTTAAACCAAACCACGACTAGTTAACTTAGGTAAGGTTAAATGTAATCCTAGGTTAGTATAATCTAGCCATAGTTAGTTTTCTTACACAATTATGAAGATTAATTGGAAAATTTTGCCAAATTATTACTCAATGGCTACACTGCATCGACAAATTGGCATTGTTCAACAAGGTCATCATCAATTGGGGAATATCAATGTCAAAGAAATCAACTAACCCTTTGATTGACACTTCAAGTATTTTGATAACCCACTATCCATAAAATCAATCGCCTATTACTTTGGTTATTACAATTAGGTCAAAGAAAAAAGGTCAACCAGTTTATAATAACTAAGTGAACAATGCTAGATCTCAATAGGAATGTGTCATTCCCAAATTCAATCATGAGGGATTAAATAAAGGAATTCAAAAATTGACATTACCAAAGGTAGTTCCAAAGAATTGAGATATGATGGTAGATTATTCAACAAGTTAAAAAGTGCTAACATGGACGGAAATCTATCACTAACAGAGCACCAGTTTCGCAAAAGTTTTATCAAAGTATTGCATTAAAAATTTAAAGAGCAAATGGCTATGGCTAAACTTGATGATGTTCATTGCATTGAGCCAAGATTGCACTAATGCATGAATATCCTCATGCTAAGGAATGATCTGCTGGTCAAAGGTGGTGATAACTGGATCCAAGGATGGTGCAATACAGCAATGCTAGAGTATCATGAACACTAATCTACTGATGAAAACTGTGTCCAAGGATGTTATATGCTCTTTGTCAAAGGTGAAAGCATTAGTTATGGATGCTGGAATGGAATCACTTGAAGAGCTAAATCACTGTGGCATGTATCTCCGCATGTGACTGGAGATGTAAGAGCCTCATATTGAGGACTTACCTGCTGAAAATTTGCATGATCACTGCTGCTAAACTTATGCATCATGTGGGGTGACAATAAATGGAGTCGGATCCATGTATGAATGTGACGGTCGTACATTACTAGAATCAGACTATGCTGATATAGATGGGATTGACTCGTGTTGGGGGCTTACCATCAAATGTGCATGATCAAAAACTGCGGGCTAGTCCATGCTAACATGTGATACATCCGCATCTAATCTCTCAAGACCAATGAGACTTGAGTCACTGTCGTAAACTGGTACATACCCAAAGTAGGTTCTCTTTTCACTTATGGATCTCATCCAGAGTCAAGACTAGTATATCATCAACTATGTGATGTAAATAACCCCATGCTAGAGGTTGTATGATGCTCTGTGTTGGAGGCTTATCCATGCACCGACGAAAGTGTCTAACCACAAGAACACTGTGTGAGAGCTACCATTGAGATCTTATGCTCAAGCTGCTACTGGAGACTTACGCTAAACGTGTCAATCTGTGAACTAAGTCATGTGATGGAAGAACTTAGTTTAAGCTTGTAATGAAATGATGACGATTGTATGCCAAGACTAGCTAAGAGACTGTACAAGGTTGATGTATGCGTGCAAGAACTAATGCCAAAAAATAGTTAATGAATATGCATGTACATGGTGGTGTTTGAGCGTGCAAGAAGAATGCAACAATCTTAAATCCGAGAAAGATATCTCTACCAAGTGTCACAAATCCTTCATGTGGAGAAGTACCAAACTGCCAAATATACTGAGCTGGTGTCAGATGTGTGAATGTGTACACGGATGATAGATCCAATGGGATTGACGCTAGTGAAAACTAATCAAGTAATGTGGCAATGGCTAACTTGGCTTAGTGGAGTTTAATCTCTTTTATGGATGTGCTAGTTTAGCTAGACTACACATCGAAGAGCAAATGCAATAAAAAAGAATTTTAGTTTGTTCATTTTATGTACTAGATGGCTATAATGGATTAGGATGTGGTTCCGATGAAGAGGATTGGATGATATTGACCTGTGGAAAAGTTAGAAGGTAAATCCGAGGTGCTCATCACATAGAGCACAATCTGGCGACCATTTCTGGTTTTTATAGCTGCCCCAAATTCCACCTATATCAAAAGTTATGGCTCCTGACAGGATGGCCAAACTTTGATCACAAGAGAGCCCAAAAATGATGATGTGGATGGAGGGTGATGTGGCACGAGTGGAGAGGCTAGAGTAGGAGAGTGGAGAGGGTAGAGGAGAATGGAGAGGTTGGAGGGTGTTTTAGAAAAGCCCAAAAAAAGACAATTAAAAACGTTGTTTCGAAAACGGTTGGTGTTTTTGTTTCTGTTTCGGCCGCACAAATCAGCATTTCATGCAACTATGCTCCTACTGGATCGACACCCAAGGTAAAGGGAGTGAGAAATATCCTCCTACAACCAAGCGCCAAAGGACGAGCCTTTAGGAATGCGCAGGCTGCCTTTCAAGAATCAAAGACAACCTCGAAAAAGCCTCGGCTCACAACAGTTGAATATTTATAAGGCAGGGGAACGAGGTTTCGATGAAGAGCAGTAAGCATCCAGTCCATAGCCTGTAATCTAGAAAGGTGGGACCTATAGATGCAAGTGAAGAGAATGGTGGAGCTTCCCAACAGTCTTTTGAAAAAGTGACAGCTCTTGCAACTGTAGGAAGTGGTCGAGGATTGTCCTCATGGGGATCCATCTCAAAATCAAGGCTGAGAGTCCGACTCAAACTCCAAGAAAACTGTGTCCGTTGCTTTGCCAATGAAGAAAGAGGGAGAGGCTTAATGGAGAGGGCTGAGTGAGAGGAGAGGTTAGAGGCTGAGAGGGGAGAGGTTACAAGCTGGAAAAGGAGGGGCTGAAGGGGAGAGGAGGGGCTGAGGGAGGGAGAGGGAGAGGCTGAGAGGAAAGAGATTGAAGGGAGAGGCTGAGAGACGGCTTTGGGGCTACAGCAAGCTGCAAAAATGAAGCTCTTCAGCAGAAAAGCGAGCAGCAGGTTACAGCTAATCGTAGCAAAGGTACAGCAGATAAATGCAAATTGGGGGGCAGGTTTCAAGTCTAGAATCAGCAGGCCAAATAGGGCAGATAGGGGAGGCAATGCTGGAGCAGATTTGTGGAATCAGAGAGCAGCACTTCCTGGATTAGAATCGCTTTTTAGAGCAGCCAAAGCTTAGAGCTGAATCACGTTTTGGAGCAGCAGCAAACCTGGAGCAGATCTGCAATTTTGTGTAGCTTGAACTGGAGCAAATGATCTGCGATTTGAGGCAGCTGAAGTCTGGAACTGAATGGCGAGATCAACCAGCTTGTGCCTGGTGGTAGAAAATCGTTGTACAGCAGCCTGACGGGAGCGGGTGAAGGAGGAAGCAGAGGGGGAGGATTAGAGAGAAGGTTAGAGCTGCAAATTACAGCAGGCGGGAAGAGGGAGGCTGAAGGGAGGGAGGGAGATGGAGAGAGAGGCTGAGGGAGAGAGAGAGAGAGGCCGAGGAGAGCAAGGAGCGACGTGGAGCTAGCTGCAGGACTTGCCACATATAGATTTGGTCATAAGCACATGCGAATCTTGATCATCCGTGCGTAGATCTAAAGCCTAAGAGTGCATTAAAGAAGCAGCAGATGACGAAACAGTAAAAATATGCAGACTTGACATCCTGTTCAAAATGTTGACGTGTTGACTTATTAGTCAACCTTACTTCTTGAACGACTTGGTCAAGGCCAACCCGTGAAGTGTTTCAGCTGATTAAACACCCCCAAACTCCTCATTCTATTCATTAACAGTCCTAGCACATCCTCAAAAGTTTAGCCTCCACAACAGCCCCTACTTCACTCTCCATAGCCTCACAACAGTTACACATGAGCATTCAAGCTTTCTCTATTCTTCAGCTACCCGTAGCAAGCCTCTTCGAGGGGCAGACATATGTTGTATGCAACCTCTTCAATGAGCAACACACACAATTGTATTATTTGAGCATTTGGTGATGTCCACAAGTAATAAATCAGACAGTTAACATAACACAAGTTTGAGGTTGTGAACCAGTCTGTGTGTGATCAACATCATGGCTCTTATGCATGTACATGAGGTTTCTCTCTTTTGTTCCAGTTAGCACTCACACTTCTGCACTCATTACATAAACATGGTGAGAGAAAGATGTCCAACCATTACATCCATAAGTGAACAATTGGAGCCTTTTGAGGCTCAAATCCTTACTACCACAAATGGCTTTCTCGACAAATATGGTCTTCAACACTATCTCTTTTCCTATTATTGTTGCCCTCAAGGTCTTCTCACCTTGAAGAAAATGCTGAAGAGTCTTTTTGTTTGAAAATCGACATGTTGCTTCTCCCAGGCTTTTATAAAACAGGTCTGAACATCCTTGGCAATGCTAATGAAGCTTAAAAAGGAGTTCATGTAAAATTAAGCTTAACATTGGCTGGATTTGTCCCACAATTTTGTGTGTGTGTGTGTGTGTGTGTATGTGTAAGAGAGAGAGAGAGAGAGAGAGAGAGAGAGAGAGAGAGAGAGAGGGCAGCATGTGTGCACACACACACATTTCACATATGCATATACACAAAGTAATCTCCATACGGACCTTTGCTCTTCACAGATCGTGACATCCCCTCCCACTCAAAAGAAGACCCTGGTGGAGATAATGAACTGATGTAGAAAATATCACTGTAAATTCTGAAAATACTGCTGTAAAATGTCAGGGTACTGCTGTAAGTCTTCATCAGACTGCCAAGTAGCGTCGGAGTCATCCAGATCTCGCCAAAGAACAAGGAATTCCGTGATAAGTCGATGTCGAGTCTCTCGCTTTCGATGGTCCAGAATATGCTCAGGAATAAGGAGAACATAATCGTCTTCGATTTCTGGGACATAATCACCTGCAGGAGGAATTGCTTCATCGCCTGGAATGTACGTCTTTAGCCAAGAAATATGAAATGTTGGATGGATTTTACCCCATGATGGTGGTGATTCCAATTTGTAACTTAAAGGTGAATTTTTCTTGACGATCCGGAAAGGTCCATAGTATCGTGGTCGCAACTTAGGAAACACAGACTTAACCGTCTTATAGCGATGTGGGGCTACAAATAATAGCACCATGTCACCAGTGTCAAATTCCAGGTGACGTCTATGTTTGTTGGCAGACCGTTGATACCGCTCTTGCGCTTTTCGCATATGATCCCTGACTTGCAATAGAATGTCTTGCATTTCTTGAACCAGTTGATCAGCTAGGGCCACTCGATGTTGAAGTACAAAATTCGTTGGTACAATCGGAGTGTGTCCATAAGCTGCTTGGAATGGAGTCATGCTGATGGCACTATGGAAAGAGTTATTATAAGCAAACTCAAGGAGTGGTAGATACTCTTCCCAAGCTGCTAGGCGTGACTGAACATAATGTCGAAGCATTTCTTCCAGAACTTGGTTGACTCTTTCAGTCTGGCCATCTGATTCTGGGTGGTAGGCTGAACTGAACTGGCCATCTGATTCTGGGTGGTAGGCTGAACTGAACAGTAGAGTTGTACCCAAAGATTCGAACAGGGAAATCCAAAAGTGACTGGTAAACTTAGGATCTCTGTCGGATATGATATTCTTGGGCAATCCATGGTGTCGGAAGATGTGTTGTATGAAAAGTTTGGCTATATCCGGAGCCTGTGCACTGCTTTTGCAAGCAACAAAGTGTGCCATTTTGGACAATCGATCAACAATTACCATAATCTGAGTGTTACCTCTGGAGGATCGTGGTAGTGTTGTAATGAAATCCATGGAAATACTTTCCCACCTTTCAGTTGGAACTGGAAGAGGCTGAAGAAGTCCTGTTGGAAGTCGTCGGCTTGCTTTCATTTGTTGACAAGATAAGCAAGATGTAACCATTCTGATGACATCGCTTTTCATCTGAGGCCAGTAGTATGTTGCACTGAGTAACCGATAAGTCTTGTCGATGCCTGGATGGGCAACATAAGGAACTACATGATGCTCTTTTAACAAAAGACGTCGAACATCCTTGTCATGTGGTACACAGACGCGATCTTGATAATAAAGAAGGTCGTCCATATAGGAATAGGAAGAGAAGATCTTTTGTTCGGAAGTCGAAGGTTGATCTTTTGAAAGAACCTGTACTGCGGTGCCGAAGTCTTTATCATTGAAATACTTTCCTTTGAATGAATTCGGAACATCCACAGATAATGTAGAGATTACCATGGCTGATGCTAGAGGTAACCTGCTGAGAGCATCTGCAACTACATTGCGTAGTCCTAGAATGTACTCAATGGTCATGTGAAAGTTGGCCAGAAACTCAACCCAGCGTGCTTGTCGAGCGTTCATGATTGGCTGAGTAAAGATATACTTTAAAGAGTGATGGTCTGTTTTGACCACAGAGTCGGCTCCCATGAGATAATGTTTCCAAGAGCGATAAGCATGTACAACGGCTAGAAACTCCTTATCATAAACCGGATATCGGGTTTGGATATCAGAATGTTTATGGCTGTCAAAGGCAATAACTCTGCCTTCTTGCATCAAGACTGCTCCTGTAGCGATGTCGGAAGCGTCGGTCATGACCTCAAATGGAAGGTTTGGGTCAGCAATAGCCATAACTGGTGTGGTAGTGAGTGCTTGCTTGAGTTGTTGGAAACTATACTCTGTTTCGGGAAGCCACTGAAAAACTGCTGTGCTTTTCAATAACTCGGACATTGGAGCTACGATTTCGGAAAACTGATAGACCTTTGTATGGTAGAAGTTTGCCAATCCGAGAAAAGAGCGGACATCATGAACATTCTTAGGAGTAGGCCAGTTTCGGATTACCTCGACCTTCTTGGGATCCACAGAGATGCCTTGAGCTGAAATAACATGTCCCAAATATTCGAGTTGGGTCTTGAAGAACTCACTCTTCTCAATGTTGATGTAGAGAGAATTTGCGCGGAGAACCTCAAAAACTTGGTGAAGATGTTGTTTGTGCTCAAGTAGGGATCTGCGAGAATTGTGTTGCATGTAGAAGTTGATCGAAGAGGTCATCAATGCGAGGCAATGGATAATTGTTTTTGATAGTGAGCTTGTTGAGGGCTCGGTAGTCGATGCAGAGGCGCATTGACTTGTTCTTTTTTTCCACAAGTAGTACAGGAGATCCGAAAGGGCTGCGACTGGGCCGAATGTGACCTTTGTCGAGTAGTTCGGTGACCTGTCTTTGGATTTCTTCATTTTGAGTGTAAGAAACCCGATAAGGAGGTTTCGACGTTGGATTACTGCCGGGAATAAGTTCGATTGGGTGATCCACTGGTCGTCGAGGTGGTAACTGCTTTGGCAATTCCTGTGGAAAAATATCCAGGTAAGGCTGGAAAAAAGGTTGGTTGAGGTATTCAGGAGGATCCTTTGTTGGTGTCTCCTCTACTGCCGTAACCAACAGAAGTGAAGTCTTTACTTGACGTTTACGAACCCACTTCTTTACTTGTAGGGCAGAGGCAACTGGGGTTGAAGGAGAGTCCCTAAAACCAGTTAGCTCAATAAGTTTTCCCTGGTGGACAGACTGTATAGTATGGCTGCGAAAACTGATTGATGGATCATAGTCGTAGAGCCACTGTTGTCCGAGTATGACATCGTACCGAGAAAGAGGCATAATGTCGAAGTTCAACTTGTCCGTATAATGTTGGATGCGAAAAGACAAGTTTTTAATCCTGACAACTGCTTACGGAGCACGTGTTCAAAACTTTCCCATGTTAACACACTTTTGCCGTCCTTTAAGCGTCTTTGCCACCATAGAAAAGCTGTATCCTTGAGGAGGGAGGCTGCCAAGGCGATCTTTTTGCCTTCAGTGAGGTCAACAGTATCAAAATACATGCGCATTTTTGCGAGCCATTGGTCAACTGTTCGGCGATTGCGTTGACCAGTGTAGGCTTCCGGAAGTTTGATGTCAATTCTTTTAGTTTTGGAAGCTTGAAGTAAACGGTAGAGGGCACGTAGTTCAGTGTTTTCTCGTCTGGTTGCGTCACGTCATCCTCTGTATGTGTGGTACGGCGAGAATCTTGAAGTTGTTAAACTTTCTGGACCAAGTCGGAGATGCTGTCCTGAAGCTGGGATATTTGAAGTTGCAATAGTGATTCGCCTTGAACGTTGACTTCAGGGGTCTTTTTTGGACTTCATTCTTTTATCTCTGGGGAAGCTTCACGCGAGTGGTGCGACATATCGGAGATCCCTGTGAGAAAAGCGCGAACTTGCGCTCTAGTTTGTACCATTCCTGGAAGAGGATTCGGGCTGCTCCCTGAGGTTGCTCATGTTGGAGGAGGCAGGCGAGGCAGGATGGAACCACCCGTGGAAATCTGGTAAGGGAGGTCCTGTCTGAGGTAACACTGGTGATGCCGAAAGTGGTGTTACTGCTCGTGAGAGGACAGGGGTAGGTAGCAGAGTCCACGGATCTGAAAAGGGATAAGGAGCTGCTGTCGGAAGTGGAGGATATCGAGGAGAGGGAGTGCCTTCAGAGTGTAAATACTGACTTGGAGAAGGTACAACCTGTAGAGGAGGATCTCTGGGAGCTGAAGGAGGTGGAGAGTACCTTGGAGATGCCGAAGGTGAGGGGTAAAATTCTCTCCAAAAATGGACAGCAAACTCTTGAGGAATATCGGGTTCAGGATATCTTCGTGTCTCGTGGAACACAACCTGTACTGTGCTAAGGAAGTAATGTAACTGAGGTGCCTCACGCAGAAGGTAGAGGATGTGGTCCAAGTCACTAGGAGGGCACGTGACACAGAAGACCCAAGATGCAAAGGCTCCGAAATGGGCTGGCTGTGCAATTTGAACACGATATTGTGTGGTAGCTGATGCCTGAGGTGTCCTTGAAATGCCGGGTGAATTACCAGGGGTTTCCATGCTTTAATGTGGATTCTTTCATTTGCTGTAATTTGTTAAAGAGAATCCTTAAAAGCAGATTGGAAAGACTCCACCTGGCAATAATTTAATCTGCCAAGTTGTTGCGTAGAAGAAGGCTGCAAATCGGTGTCCGGAGATCCATGGTGCAATGGTTTGCGAGGAGCGATCGATACTTGTCTGGTCCGGGCTGTCAACAGGCTGTCTTCATCGCCGCGCGAGGAACTTCAACTGGTGCTGATTTGGCAGGGCCAAAAATGGCGAAACAAGGGGCTGCAGGCTGTCAATGGCGAGGCGCGGAGCATTGCCCAGGGCTGGACTGTGCAGGAAAGGCAGGAGCGAAAAAAAAAACCTGGCGGGTCAAAGGACTGCGCAGAAGAGGGGGGGCTGGCGAGGCCAAGGATTTGTGCAAGGCGGGTCATGCAGTATGGCGCAGGAACTATGGCAGGACAGCGCAGGCTGGCTGTACGGCAGAAGGCTTGCGCAGGGCTGTACGGCAAAGGCAAGGGCTGGCTGCAGGGCTTGCGCAAGCTTGTACGGCAAGGGCAAGGGCTGGCTGTAGGGCTTGCGCAGGATTGTACGGCAAGGGCAAGGGCTGGCTGCAGGGCTTGCGCAGGGCAGTACGGCAAGGCTGCGCAGAACTGTACGGCGAGGGTGATGGCTGGCTGCAGGGCTGGCGCAGGTGGTACGGAAATCCGTACGTGCAGTTTTTCGTTGGGGAAAAAGATGCGACTTTTCGTTGGGGGCTGCCTAAAGGGTTAGTTGCCCCAAAAATTAAATGGGGGGTTTAGTTAACCCTAGGTAGCTAGGGTAATCCTAGGGGTAGGGGATGGGTTTATTTTTTTTTTCCTTTTTACCCCTCTAGGTACCCTTTTGTAGGTACTTGGGGCCTAAAAGGTGTGCCTATTCGAAGGGGTGTGACCCTTGGAATAGGTGCACCTTTTCATGAAGGGGTGTGTCCCTGTTTTTAAAAGGGGTGTCCCTACATGAATAGGTATGTCCTTTTGTCCACGATGGGGTGTGTCCCGTGAGTGAGGAGTCGAGACTCGTCACCAAAAGGTGTATCCCATGGTGGAAAAGGTGCGTCCCTTGGTTTTGGGACAGCCCAACACCTGAAAAGACACGATTTTTGTCGTGTCCATTCACATCAACTTGTGATGTGAGGGAGATGGAGAGGCCATAGATGACTTTAGGCAGGGTAGGCGTTTAAAATTTTTACGCTCATCCTCTCCATCTCTTCCATGCACAATGTGCACGGAATATCCTTCTAGCGGAAAAGATGTATCAGATCAGCGCTAGAAGGTGGGGGGGCATTTCCTACAGGCAGGAGCGAATTTTGCTCTGATACCACTGTAAGAAATCCTAGATTTACTATATTTAGAAATGTGCTAAGGAACAGAAAGGAGACTGAGATAGTAGAGAACAAGGAATAATTGTATTGCTTGAATATCTGTAGGGTAGATGTTGTGTGTCATCCATACGATTGGGCCTCTCTTATATAGAGAGTGAAGAGTCACACATGAAAAGGTGTGTACTCCAAAGGGTATGTGCATGAAGAGGTGTGTACCCCTTGTGAAGGGTGTGACCCTTGATGAGAGGGTACATTACAATAGGAATGTCTCTTCAATAGGATGTCTCTTGTGAAGGGTTGTGCCTCATTAGGAAGTGTCCCGTCGAAAGGGCAAGTGTCCCGTCGAAAGGGCATACCCTTCCACAAGTGTCCATTCATCAAACCATCCATAAGTCTAGAAATAGAGAAAGGAATACGTCACAAATCGTGACATCTTCTCCACGTCCACCTTGTCTACATTCACTTGGCGAGGTTCGGGGCAGCCGGCAGCGAACTCAAGGAGACGGAGGTTGCAATGACAAAAAACCAACCGCTCCAATTGAGCCGTGCTCAATCTGTTCCTCTTCTTTGTGTAAAAGAGAGCCCAAGTGCTCCAGTTCCTCTCACAAGGACCGGAACTGCAGTCTTGTGAGAGAACACGTATAGCAAGGTGTTTCTGCCATAAGCCAATTAAGCAGAGATAAATATCAGGAACTTGATAACTTTAAACATATCAGGAGATAAGTTCCAACGCCTCTTCTTCATCTTGCAGCCCTTGTCCTCCACTTTTTGCAGCCAAGGCTGCCATACACACACGCTTCCATTCTGTTAGGCCACCTTTCACTGGAGTAGGCATGAACTCACAAGGTCCTACATCCTTGCTGGGAACACCTGCTAGATGGTCTTTCACCCATGTGACAGACCCCGTTTTGCTTATGCCGCAATAGTTGCATCTCCACTTCTTGGAGCCACCGCCTCCTTTATAACTATCCAGGAGGGAGACATGGACCCAATAAGCATCTCTCGGCATTGAGGAGGATGGAGAGGTGAGAAGGAGGATGGAGAGGTCACACGTGAGAAAGGATGGAGAGGTAGAAGGAGGATGGAGAGCTCAGAGGTAAAAGAGGATGGAGAGGTGGAAGGAGCCTGGAGGATCAGAGGTAGAAGTGAAGGAGGATGGAGAGGTTACAGGTAAGATTAAAG
Organism: Dipteris shenzhenensis; assembly: GCF_047967505.1. NCBI lineage: Eukaryota > Viridiplantae > Streptophyta > Polypodiopsida > Gleicheniales > Dipteridaceae > Dipteris > Dipteris shenzhenensis. The sequence goes on from NC_141599.1 coordinate 42,490,358, forward strand.
AGAGGATGGAGAGAAGAAGGATGGAGGGATGGAGTCTGGAGAGCAGGCTGCCAAGCTGCAGCTTGCAGGATGGAGAAGATGGAGGCTGGAGCAAAGGATGAAGAAGATGGAGAGAGAAGGATGGAGGTCCAAGGAAAATGGGATGGAGAGTCCAAGAGCAAAGGATGGAGGGATGGAGAGAGCTTAGAGAAGGTGGAGAGAGCAGCAAGGATGCACAGGAGGAGTGGAATGGGTGGGAGGCGGCGAAATCACGTTTTTAGGGTTTAGGGCAAATCAGGTTTTACGAAACGGCGTTTCTTGACAAAACGCCGTTTCCATTTCGTCGTTTCCGTTTCCGGCCACAAAACGGCCATTTCGTGCAACTATGGGTGCCTCTCAGGGTTCAGTTCTTTAGAGAGCATTTGGGATCCATATGACGCAGGTTTTAAAGAGTGGGACCAGGAGGCCTTTTGCAGATAGAGTCGGAGAGGGAGTCGGAGGAGCTGGCACTCTTGGAGGACAAAGGATCAGAATTGTTGGCCGTTTGGGCAGAGACTGACATATCGCTCCGACCATGGTCTTAGCAAGTCCAGAAGGAGCGGTTTAGCGTCTCTGGCTATGGGAGGGCAGCCCTCTCAGGGACATGCAGTGGGACCCAAGGGAGTCATTCTGGCCAGTTCGGTTGGGATACTCAGACAAGAGAGAGGAGGTGCCCTTCTTTTCTTACACGACCCGCATCGGCAGACGCATCCAATTAAAGGCACAGCATGGACCCCCTCGAGGGAGCGACATTGGCTGGAGCAGGAGGTTTCTAGGGAGACAGTGTCCAGTATCACTGCGTGGAACCTCTGGGTCACCCGTTGTAGTTAGGTGATGGGAGGGCAACAGGTTCCACCGGCGACTACAGTAGTAGCCATATGGCAGGACATTATCTTCACACTGAATGCCAGCTAGGAGCACGGCGTTCTAGGTTCATGAGCGACTGCCGAGCAGCGGGAACTTTCTGCAAGGCTTGGCCTGCAGGCATATTCTACACATTCTCCACGGGAGATATCCGGACAATCCCTAGACAGTGAGTTGGGATTGCCAACAGGCTGGAACAGCCAAGTCTTCTCTTTGTATTTACCATCATCAGCCCTAGTTTGGCAGCTGATTTGTATGGGGTTTTTTCAAGCATTAATAGAAAGTTCCTCTCTTTGCAAAAAATAACTAAAGCACAAGAGAGTGAAACTTTGAAGATGACAACACCAAAAACAGAGATGCTAGATTTGAGCAGCTTCAAGTACACCCTCTCCAAACTGTCACAAGCTGTGTTCCAAGGTCTACCATTGGTAGCTGAATATATGAGCTGTGTAAGCATTTTTTTAATAAGAGAAAACAACATATATGGTAAAACACCAAAGTCAGAATCGCTACGCTATCACGCGGCTTTAGGTTGAACGAAAAGTTCACAAGGTGAAATGCACACCCACCACCACAACTTTAAAATAAAAGCCTTCGATGGATTTAATAACTCCTATTGTAAAAACAGAAAAAACAATGCCTTAGAATGTTACATCCTACCATTGCAGATTTTGAAGAGAGAATTTAGTACCAAGAAAGATTAGTCAGAAAGTATATGCATCAGAGTCCTATTCTGCAATACGATGTGATGTACATATAGAAACTTGCAGAGTAGTGAAAGCATGCCAACCAATCTAGCTTGCAATAAGATGTGACACATATATAGAGACTTTCAAAGCGGCAATAATCTAGCCTGATTCCAGCAAATGCATAAAGTTTACGAATTTCAGAAATACAACATAAGAATTACACAATGTCCCATGGGAGTTGCCTATTAACCGAGCCCACGGACCCTGCAGATGCCTATTTTCAAACTAAACATAATTGCTCTATTCAAAGACACTGATTGGGCATGCATTCTCTGGCCAATTTGTGATGCTTGGCCCTCCTCATCAAAGTGAAGGTCATTGATAAAATGTTTAGCTTGTTGTGTGTTAGTCTTGTGTATTATATTCTTCAAAACTTTGGTACTCACAAGCATACCAGTCTTGGTCAATCCTAACATAATGGAGTTGCCTGCAAAACATATCCTTCTCATTAATTAAATATAATTAAGTCTGGCTCACCCAATCCAAAAATAAAATGGAAAAGACGTACCTTGTTGCCTTGCACAAGCAGCTACCAAAAATGAAATTTGGCAGCACTCCAAATCTTAGTTCTCCATACCACTCAGCGTACGAAAGTTGGAGCTTTTATCTATAGAACCTTTCCACTTCATAGCTTCAAAGACCCTAAAGCCTTTCGACAAATGTCCAGAAGCACGAATTGCACTAAAAAATGCTTTCTGTGCACCAACATCCAGAATGACTTTCTGCTTCAGAATATAATCACAAAATTGAAAAGCTTCATCTATCATGCCTGCATTGCTCAAAGTGAGAAGAAGGTTGTTGCAAATTGCAGCACTTGGCTTTGGGCCAGATGCCAACATTTCCTCAAAGAGCTTCAAAGCCTCTACCACCTTTCCATTCTCACAGAGGCCAATAATAACTATTGCATATGAGTCCGCACTTGGATATAACCCTCCGTCGATAACCTTTTGAGAATTGCCCTGCACTTTTTCTGCATTACAATTGGATATCTATGCCAGTTAGGAAATAGCACTAGTACAGAATAGAATGTCTAAATATTCTGGAGCTGCTATACGCCTGCAGTTAACATTTTCCTTATCAGAATCACAAGTGAATAAGTTTATCACCTGAGAGCTTGTGGAAAAGCCCCACTACCTCGTGCCAATTCCCTGTTTCTAAAAGATACTGAAGCATGTTGTGGTAAGTGTAGACACTGAAATTGTGTCCTCTCATCTCTAAATCTTCCAAAAAGGTCCCTATTTGTTGCATGATATTTTCTCCATGTAAGGCACAAGCCAATTCAAAGTGCGTGAAAACTTTGGGCAAGCAATTATTTTCTATCATCTCCTTGTAGGCTTCCTGTGCTCCATCAAATTTCCCTGCTGCAGAATATGATCGAATCAGACTGGTATAAATAAAGCTATCAGGACTAAAACCTCTGCTTTTCATTTCCCTGAAGAGATCTAGGGCATAATCCAGCTTTCCTGCTTTACCAAACCCTGAAATTAGGACTGCATACAGTTTATTATCAGGCCGTAGACCAGCTTGAAGCATCTGCTGATATAATCTTTGAGCTTCGCCAAGATTGTTTGCTTTCAGAATAAGTTGAAGGGCACAAGTATATAAAGGCACGGTGGGGATAACGTTCAAGTTGCTCATGCAGTCCATTGCTCTCACAACTTCGTCTACCCTATGTGCACTTTTCAATCGATGAAGGAAGACACTAAATGCATAATTTACCTCGAGACCATGTCTTTTCATACTGTCCAGTACATCCCATGCGGTTGCAAAATCTCTTTCTTTGCCCAACCTGCCAATAACCTTCGTGAAACTCTCAGCTCGATGCTCATAATTATCATCTTTCCCTACCCACTCCAAGAAACCCATAGCCACTTTTGCGTTCCTCTGCTGACTCACAACATTGGCAGCAATTTCTGGAGTTACCTTGCCAACAAACCGTTGAAGCATTTTTTCTGTATTTGGTCCCCAGCCGTTTTGTTCTAAAATGAAGCATATACTCGTGACCAATGTCAGGTCTGCAGAAGACTGACTTGTGTGAATCGAGCTTTTATTCATTGCTTGTTCACCTGTATTACATGCAGCATGTATTCTATTCTCATCTTCAAGGCATTGTAGATCATCTGAGCCCCGGTAACTCTCAATGGGACATTCCTCACCTTCTTTTACGGCTTCAAGTTGAGTTACAACACGTGAAGGTACTAATGATAAGATAGAACTTTTGTTGCTTTCTTCTGTTGACTGTAAGCCGTCGGACCCATTTGAAGCTTTAGGCAAAGCAGGTTCACGCTGTTCCTCCTCATCATCCGTCCCACTTGTATGAGTTACAAGTTCATACTTAATGCCATCGCAATAACATCGGATAAGCCAGCCACCGGTCATTGCAGCGTTTGGCTGAAGCTGCTGGTATACGATCAATTTGTTACAGCCTTTCGAAATCTTCCTTGGTTGCAAAAAGGGTAGCTGATCCTGCAGGAAGTTTGCAGGTGTGCGTACACCGCCTCCATCTGAGCCAGCTACTCTTGGATGAATCAACTTTCCTCTGGGTCTTGTAAGACAGGATGGCATAGCATATCTCCAACGAATCAGCTGATTTGTTGTATGCTGCATTAGAGTCTACCACGACCGTGCTGGGAACTTGAAGAATCCGATAGCCACTCCACATTGCACCTTAACCACCTACACTTGCATGAGTTCCCGCGGCAATGTTCCATGGGTACGATGGTTACATAAGCTATGTCTTAAAAACGAATAAAGCTTCCCGGAAAGGCTGAAGACGTTTATATGCAGTTGGGAAAAATCAGAAACAGAAAGGAAGGTTGACACACCGCCCTCGATTAGAAAATTGGGTAGGAAGTCTCTCGTCATCGCCGTCGTAGTTTTTCATGCGTCCTTGAGTCTGAGCTCGTTCATGGCAGGTCACCTGTGCGTTGCCCACATCCTCAAGCAAAGCGAGTGCAAATTTCAGATAAAGGGTCCGCATGAAAAGCCGGTTCACAAGCTGAGTAGCGTACAGTCTTGGAGAAAAGCGAGCCCAAATGAGCATATCATGAAATGCAGCACAAAAGAGGCTAACTCCTGATGCATATTGTCTCATTGTTCACATTCCAATCAGCCTCCAAGCACTATTCCATTTCAATTCGAGCTGGGTTGAAGATCATTGTATCTCGTTCCCTTGCAGTACCATCCTGCAATTTGCATCATTTCGCTTGTACAAGTTTCTACCAAATGTTAAGCTCGATTCAAGTAGGGGAATGATGGGGTCAACTATGTTGAGGAATCCACGAGTATAATAGGCAAGTACAAGTACTAGTGAGCACTGCCTTAGATTCTCCTATACGCTACCGATCGTCCAGATGAATGGATGATTACTTTGCAACACCTATGATGGAAGCCCGTGCGTAGATCCATTGGAAAGTTTTCTTGTTGTTCATTTCACTAAAAAAGAAGCGCGTGTGTGTGTGTGTGTGTGAGAGAGAGAGAGAGAGAGAGAGTTGTGAGAGTGGGGGAGATTTCACAAAAGAGAGAGAGAGAGGGGCTAAAAACCAAAATAGAAGGGTATGGGGGAGGAGCCATGCAACATAACTTTAAGGGCAGAGATCAAGTAAAAACTATACACAACGTAGGGCCTCATCTAAAGGCCCTTGAAAAGATAAAGCCAATGTGGTTGTAATATTAAAGATTAGCTTTAAATTGTAAAGATAAACCATTTAGCACAAAAGACCACATGGTGCAAAACTAATTTCTTGCACTTGGATACCGATGGAAATAGAATCGTTTATTGGGGTTAGATTCATTGTACTTGAACTAGTTCTTAAGAAAAAAAATAATGCCATCTTATATTATGGGCTGGTCAGACCCAAAAAAAGCCACCAATACAATCATAAACCACAGATGGCCAAATAACAAAAGGGCATACTACACTACTTAGCAAACCATAGCCCTTACAACTGATAAATGTCAATAAGCGCCTTGCTCTCAACTGGCTTCACAATTTGGAACACCACACTGAAATCCAACAAGCTCCTTTCTACGACTCTCATCCAACACTCCTACAACCAAATGGCCTCAAAAATCTGCCCAGTTCTGCACACTCCATACAACTAATATACATGCACACAAGTATGGCAAATATGTTGCAATTGTTGATGTGACTCCTTGGGCATCCCCCACAAAAAATTGTCTAAGAAAACCTCAACATCCACCCTCCCAACCAGATCGCCTCCTCCAACCTCTTCCAGACCCCCTTAGCACTAAACATTCCCAATTCCATCACACTCTTACACATCAGACACAATGGAGAAACATTAACCCATTTCTACTAGAACACTTCTAAGAAGATTTTTCACCTTGTCAACACCAACTAAACTTCCAAATCTCCTCTTACCTTCTCCTCCACCACTTGACACATTGCTGCTGCAAACATCAGTTTTCATTCACTCTAGCAATAAGAGACCTGACCAGCATCAACAACCTATATAGCATTAATTTTCCTCGACACAGAACCTTTTTCCACCAACCATTGATTCACATGCCACCTAGCACTCACCACATGTTAGTTGGCCATTTCTCTTGCACACATCTCACAATCTGAGCCAAAACCAACACCTCCCATGATTCTTGGAAAGATCCAATGACTTGAATAATCTCTCCTCTCATCCCACAATCGGCCCCAACTTGGCCTTCTTTGACAACTTCTTGGCTTTTGATAGATCTAACAAAGTCAGCAGCAGCTTACCATCCCATAGCATAGCTCTACTCTACCAAATGCTTTCAAACAAGCTCCCACCTCCTCTTCAACCCTTTTCGCCTTTCCACTTCATCAACACCTCACCTACCTTCCACACCAAACCTGCAAAGTTCCAAGTTTGACCCCCAAACCTTCATAGGAAATCAATAACACCCCACCTACCTTCCACACCAAACTTGCAAAGTTCCAAGTTTGACCCCCAAACCTTCATAGGAAATCAATACATTGGCTTACCACACCAAATCAAACTCCTCCAAACTCCCACTGACACACCTTTCCCCTCCTCCATAACCCACTTCACCCATTCCCACCCAAGGAGTAGCACACTCAAAGAGTCATTTTGCAAATTAGAGGGGTATTCCTTACATCAATATCTGGTAGTCCCAAACCACCCTTAACCTTCAAGGCCTCCCATAGGATATAATGAAGCTTCCTCCTCTCACCTTTCTCTACCCAAAGTGATTTTCTAAGAAACTTTTCAAACTCCAACCAATGACACTTCCTAAAACCCCCACTGAGGCCATATAATTAGTCATTCCAAACAAGACGTCTCGAAGGTGCTCCTACCCCCACAATCCTTCCCTCATCCACACTCTTCTTTAGCATCGCCCACTAGTGGGATTGTCCCAATCGCAAACAATAGCAGCACAAGAGGACATCCCCATCTAATAGAAATGTAAATCAAAGCTTACCACAACACCTCCATTCAAACATAATACCGCATCCAAATGCATTTTTTAACAACATATTCACCGCAACAAAGTATTTACCAAAAACCACCTACAATAGGACCCTACCTATGAAATCCCATTTGATCCTAAGTTTTATTGAAGTCAAAAAAAAAAAAAAAACCTGATGCACAAGCATAGTCCATGGAAGCTGACACATCAAAAATATTCTCAAAGATGTCCCTACCCCCTTCACAAACCAATTTCGCTTTCTATTCAGCACACACATATAAAACTCCCAATCCTCATTGCCAAATCCCTAGCAACAACCTTGTATGAAATATTTAGCATCATGATAGGATGCTAATCACCCACCCTCAACCTACTTTGATGCTTTGAAAAGAGTTTCACCAAAATTGCATTCACATCATCCTAGAGAGCCTCTCTTCGGACTACTTCATTTGCCATCATTATCAAATTCTTGTTTAAGAAATCCCAAAAAGCCACATAAAACTCAACAGTCCAACCATTAGGATCCAAAGATTTCTCCTTTGTCATCACACATAAGGCCTCCCCCAACTCTTTAATAGTGAGGCCTCTCTAGCCGAACCTATTGAACCCCAAAAACCTTGCTTCCTAACCCCAACAACATCGCCTTCATCTTTTCATCCTCATCATCAATAACAGTTGGCTTCCCCACAAATTCAATTATTTTGCCCACTATTTCAACTAATTCTTTCCTAAACACCTTAGGATTGTGCCAAAACTCAGCTTTAACACCAATTCTTATTCTACACCCAATCCACTAGCTCCCTTGAATGGTTTATTTTAATTGCTAGGAAAAGAAATGTGACAAACAATCCCCTTCAAAAACCATGTTATTTTTCTCTTCACCCTTGCCGCCTCCACCTTTTCACACTCCCATGCAGCATCTCCTTCACTCCATACAAGGACACCAATAGTCAAATCCTCTAAGCACACTCTAAGGGTCTCATAAATACTCCTACTAATCCCTACCAAATTTCCCATGTCTGCTCTCATCTTACTTTTAAACTCCCTGTCCCATTTCATCACAAATTCTGTAACCCCCCGAATGGCTAGACCCCACCTCTTAGATGGATCTCCTCCCAAAGATTGGCATTCCAACCATGATTTCACCATGCTTACATAGAACTTTTTACTCACCAAATGATTCTTATCTAACTTGAATGGGACCTACTAGACACCACAAGCAAAGAAAACTACCAATTTACTGGAAAGTGATTAGATAGACCTAATTGAAAAAAGACCTAATTGAAAAAAGTAACATTCTCCCATAGGGTCCCTCATTGAAAAAAGTAACATCGGTCATTGAAAAAGGTAACATCGGTCCCTCATCCACCACTCTCCCGAGCATTAACCCTATCGATCCTCCTAGCCCTGAATCCAAACCCCTCGTCTCATTATTCTAAGAAAACCCACCCAACCCATTAGAGTAAATCTCAATACAATTTACAAGCCCCCAAGCCATTGAAACATATGACATCATAGGAGCCATCATCCACCACCCTCCCCTTGAAGCATAACCCCTATTGATCTTTCTAGGCTTGAATTCCAAATTCCACCTCCTATCATTCTAAGAAAACCCACCCACTCCATCCGAGTCAATATCATTGCAATCTACAAGCTCCCAAGCGATTATCGACTCTTCCCACCCCTCTAAGTCCAAAGTCGACACTCCTTCTAGAATGCAATCTATCAACACATCTTTTCGTCATATTTCAATCCCCTCCTAGCAACTAATTCCACTTGACTTGCTTATCCCCAAGAGATTCCCAACAACCCACCTTCTCATTGGCCCCATTCAGTGCATATATGGATGCCACACCGACCCAAACAGGACAATTCACACACATCTCAAACCCTTCATTCCACACCATTTGCCAAAAATATTTATCCTCCCACAATCTCTTGCAAGAGCATAATCATAGTCTCTGCCTCTTGAAAGATTCTCAGATAACTTCTCTGCTTCTCCTTACTATAACAACCCCACAACATACTATCACCAAGACCTCCCCACACCCCCCTACCCTATTGGGATAGAACATTGTAAGCATCACGTAAACAACAAAATCAAGTCTCCTCTCTCCCTCCCCCCCAATACTATGTTCCTCATCCTTAATTCTTTTAGGAACCATCTTTGGTGACTAACATCCTTTGATCATTTTCTTTATCACCAAAAGAATTCCATCCCTAGACCTCCTCAAACCCATGCTTCTTATGATATGCTTTCGACTTTGAAGTCACCTTTAACACCCTTAGATAGTTCAACCCCCACAAAATCAACAACAACAGACTTAATACACCGCCCTAGTTCATCACCACCCCATATCCATCATCATGCCAAAATATGTTGGTATAGCCAATGTACACCTCCCATAAGTAACCACCAATGTTCCATATTGCTTTTTTGTAAGGCCCCATTATGAGGAGAACCCATGGTGTAAGCAGGTGGACATTGGCAGGTTCCTAGTTTGTACACTAGATGAGGTCTCATGTTGGCCATTTGATTTAGGAGATGCTAAAAGAAACAAAGTTACTCCTTAGGGGTTCAGGGGCAGCACCCTCGATGGGATTCTATGCCCCAAGTGGGGGATTCAGGGGGTAACAACTCCTCTCCTGACAAGGGTTTGGGTGGATTTGCCCTTGGCGATGGGGTTCGAGGGCCATCAATAGACCTCAACCCCATATGGTATGTCCTCTATTGCATTTGAATGAGTGCACATGTGTGAATTTGCTTATGAGTGTGTGGTCACTGCTAAAATTTAAGCAAATGTGTGCAATCCTCCTCACCCTTAGTCATATGGTGGGCTAAGCCAAAATGCATGTGCCATTGCCAGCCCACCAAGTGGGCAGAATTGGTGGACTAGGAGGGCCTATAAAAGGAGACCACAACTCAAGCCTAATCATTGAACAAGTACCAATAACCCTGCCCTTAGGCACTTAGCCATCCAGAGTTTGTTTAGGTTGCCATCGAAGCTTTTTTTTTTGTGTGGATTGTAAGAATATTTAACATCGACAAAATTAGCCTAGGAATCCGCATCAAGGATAGTATAAAAAAATTCATGCGATCAAATAGTTTTTTGTTAAAAAAAATGTTATGACACAACTCGATAACAACATGGTCATAATCGCTTCCTTTTATTGCCAATGCTCACTCAGATGCACGTGGTCAACCACATGGATAGCGACCTCGAGTAAAATTTTCATGCATGGTTTGTTGATGATCGATGAACAACTAGAGACTCCACGTTGGTAGATCTCCATTTATGCAGCTATATGTTGGTAGCTTGTGGAGATGCACAAGGCAAAGCTGGAAGAATACATTCGGGAGGCAAGGAGATGCTCCAACTCAGGAGTGGATATGCAAGCTCAACTCCTTCCATCACTCTTCCTAGTCAAAACAGAACCTGCGGATTAGTACTGGCTACTGTTTCTCTGTTACTGCTCTTTTGTTCATAGGCCCTTTGCACTATGTTTAGATACCAGGAATGCTACAACTTTGATGGCTTCCAGAACAACCCCAGTTTTGTGGAACATATAGTCATCTGCAGCACACTGTCTCTTTTTTGGATAGACAAAGATACAGCAGCCTAGGATTAGATTATGTGGCACACTATGCCCTCAACAAGCATATCACCACTTGAGCATATTTTATTGGTTACAACTGATAAACTGAGCTCAGACTCATATATCTTCTTGGCACTAGTTTTGATGTTTCCCACTTCTAGTCAGTGGTTTTTTTGGTATGCAGTCATTCCTCTCTAGAGGAGAACATTTTGTCAAAGTTTGACACCATTGTACTAAGCATATGATTATAATATAATCAACTTTTCTTTGCCCAAAAAAATACAAGACTTTGACTCTTTTTGGATGCTTTTTTTGAAAGTTAGCATGCAATTCTAGTCTAACATTGCACACTACTTAACCATATTAGATGTTGTCAATTGCTTGTCTCATTTAGTTTTGAGAAAGCTTAAGTAATGCACTTTTGAATGAGAATTTCAATTCAAAAATTTGACTCTTTTTCTCTTATTCTGTTTTGTCCTCACCATATCTTTGAGATAGCCACAAGACCTGAAAAATGGACAAATTAAACAATGAATATATTTTGTGTAGAAGAAAGGATTTAGAAGGTTGGAAAGTGCCCAAGAGAGAAAATTGCTTTGCAGAACAGCATATACAAATCTATTAACAACAAGTATACTTCTAATAGCGGAAGTGAGAGAGAGGAGTGCACACAATATAGCTACACGTACACTAAGTTGTATTGAACATGAACATGAAGATATACATGTGAATCCCTTAGGGCTAGGGTTAGGGTTAAGGTTTGCCCCTAATGCCTTAGAGGTATGGTGCAATTTACACCATCCTCAACACCCCCCCTTAAATTGCACTGGGTAAGTAGAGGGTGCATGTAGAAGAACTTTTTGTGGGTTTCGTTGGTGCATATGATAGCATCCAAAACTGAAAAGAAAATTAAAATGAATGAGAGTAGTATGTGAGCACAGTGACTACGTAGTGGAAGCATGTACAATGAATACAACTTATGATCCTGTCAAACTTGAATGCATGAATACAACTTATGATCCTGTCAAACTTGAATGCTCAACTATCATGAGCTGAAGGTCTCGTCTGATGTGTGCATGGCTAAAAATCCATTAGCATAGGATATAGCATGTGTCATAAGCTTGTCGAGAAGGAGATGACAGTAAAAAGGCCTAGAAGCCTGGAATATATCTGAAAATATATAGGATGTCTCTGAGGCATATGCGGTGCCGAATGTTGATGAAGGGATCAATTTGTAATCCTGGATCCAACCACTAATCTGCATCAAGTATGGACTATATACGACAGCCACCATAAGTGCATGATGAAACACCGAGTCTCCCCAGGTTGCGCTATGGTAGAACCTGATGATATCTAGTACACTGGGGTAGGACCACACTGATGCATATGTATCCTCATGTTGAGGAATGATTTGCTAATCGAGATAGGTGGTGATCACTAGATCCAAGGGTAGTGCAATGCGGCATAAATGAGCCGATGCTGGAATGTCTTGTAAACTGATGTGCTGATGTGAACTGCTCATGGAAACTGTGTCCAAGGAGATGATGTGCTCCATATCAAAGGTGAGAGCATCAGTGATGGACGCTGGAATGGAATCACTTGAAGGTTGGCATGTATCTTTACATGTAGTAGAAGACGTGAGTGCCTCGTACCGAGGACCTACTGAATAACTGCATGATCATAACTGACTTCCTGTTGAGTATCTGGATCTGATGTGACAAGATGGAGTTGGATCCATGCATGAAAATGATGGTGGTTGTGCATCCCTAGAATCAGTCTGTGCTGAGGTCAATGGGACTGCCTCATACTGAGGCCTTACCCAAATATGCCTCATGTTGAGGGCTTACTATTGAATGAGCCTTGTGCTGAGGGCTTACCGAGAAGTGTGCCTCATGCTAAGGGCTTACCGAGGAATGTGCACGATAAAAAATTGTGGGCTGATCCATGCTAGCATGTGAAGCATCTGTAACTGATCTGTCAAGGCCAATGAGGCTCGAGTCTACATCGTACACTGCTACATACCCTGTGGTAATAAATGGTCGAAGAAGGTTCTCTTTCCACTCATGGATCTCGTTCTGATTCATGACTGGTGTATCATCAACCACGTTTGTATGAAGAGCTCTATGCTGGAGGTGCTCTGGTGCTCTATCCAAGAGGCTTACCCATGTACATAAGTGTCTACCCATGAGGACACTGTATGAGAGCTGCGACTTGGGAGCTTACGCTAAATAGTCAAAACCAAGTCATGTGATGGAAGAACAACTGTGTGCCAAGGATCAAGCTTGTAATGAAATGATGACAACTGCATGTCGCAAGTAGCCAAGAGGCTATAAAGGCTGATGTGTATGCATGTAAGAACTAATGCCAAAAATAGTCAATGAATATGACTATACATGGGTGGCATGTGTATGCAAGATGTGCAACAATCCTGAATCCGAGAGGAGTCCGAGAGAGAAGAACTCTGCCAAGTGTCACGCTAAGGTGCTAAAGTGCCAAATGCCAAGAGAACTGAGCTAGTGTCAATGTGTGAATGTGTGTACCGAGACGATGATAGATCCAATGGGACTGATGCCGGTGGAAACTAATCGGGTAATGTGGCAATGGCTGACTTGTCTTGGTGGAGTTGGATCTCCACTATGGCGGTGCTAGTCTATAGCTAGACTACACGTTGAAGCATCAAATGCAGCAAAATAATTTTACCTTAATTCATTTTATGTGTTGGGTGTGTTGCAGTGGATCAGAAGGTGATTTTGATGATTTTGGCCTATGGAAATGTCAAATGGTAGATTTGAGGTACTCAGTGTGTAGAGTGTGAGCTGGCAAGCATTTTTGCTTTTTGGAACGGTGTGAAATTCCCTCTGGATGAAAAGAGGGCCCCTAGAAGGATAGGCTAAACTTTGATCCAAGAAGGCCCAAAAATGATGATGTGGCTTATGGTGAGGTGGTAGGTTGAGGTCACATGCTATGTGCAAAAGTGTGCTAGTGTGGCACTCAATGTTGAGGAGGCACTATTGATGTGGCACCCTTGTGTTCATATGCATAGGCTAGGTATGCCTAGAAGGGGCTGTGCCACATGGCATGCTGACATGGATGCTGAGTGGGCGAGACCACTGATGATGTGGCATTACCTATGTGGTAGGTGACATGGCTACATAGGTGGCACTACTGATGTGGCAATGATGCCAATTTGCTGACATGGCATAGTCTAAACCAAGCCCTACTGACTCTTGGTTGTGGCTAACCAACCCTAGGGCCTGGTTTATGGATAGCCACGTGGCCTTATCTCTACCACGTGGCATCTTCTCTCTTAGAGGATAGAGTGAGGAGTTGTGTGCTGTCAGTGAAGTGTGGAGTGGCCATCAATTGAAGGCGATTGAAGTGTGGAGTTGCCATTGATTGAAGCGTGCATCGATTGAAGGCGATGGCGGTCGATGGAGAGGTTGGAGTCGCTAGACGTGGCTGCGGGCTATCCTGAGCCCATGTGGGAGACATGCCTGTGGGTCTCTAGATGTGGCTTAGAGGCTATAGGTCGTGGAGGTGAGCCAATGTGGAGGTTAGAGCTCTTCTATGGAGGCTTGCAGTACCATAGTTGTTGTTTGGTCATTGATGGGTGACGGTGGGAGGTCGCACGAGGCCTTTGGTTGCATAGTTGGCTGTCGTGTGCGATTCGAAGGAGCTCGGGAGCTGAAGTCAATGAAGGTTGCATGAGTGCATGGCCGCTTGAGTTGATGAAGGAGCTCATTATTGGTGGTCGTTGTGAGCTACTTGTCATCATCAGTGGCGTCTGAGGCCATTGACGGAGTTCGTATATGGTTTGGAGGCATGGAGTGCTACAAGTCCGTCGTTTGGAGAAGCTTGGCAGTGCTGAGGCTGTAGAAGCTTGATTGGGACATAAGAGCTGTGCTTGGCTGTTCGTTGTTGCCGGTGAGGCTTGGTTGACCGTGATGCAAGAGTCGAGGGCGCAGAGTCTCGTCCATGAGCTACGTGAGCGCTGTTTGGAGCCGTTTGTCTTGGTGGGGTTGGACAGTGGAGCGTATAGGCGCTCGTGGAAGTTGGCTGGAGTTTGGCTGCTGGAGCCAAGAAGCTACCTCGCTAGCCGGTGTTTAAGCTTGCAGGGAGCCGATTATGAGTCGCCTTTGAGACGGGTGATGTAGTGCGGAGCTAGTCGGCCACCGTGATGGGTCGCCTATGCTGCCGTCTCGGCAGCATTATCTTAGACGTAGGACTTGTTGATGCCGTGTAGTAGAGCTACTTGGAGAGGCTGTTGCTGCAGTATGAGTCCTTTGTCGAGCTTTTGGAGCTCATAGCGTGTTGAAGGAGCCGTGAGCTGAGTCATCTACAACTAGCTACAGTCTCCATAGACGTAGAGTTTGAGTCTCTAGCAACTCCTTTCTCTCATATTCTCTCACAAAATTTGTGAGGTAGAAACCGAAAATCACTTCAAGGAACCATTCTCTTTCAGGAAACCTTTGAAACTCTGTCTCAACTTTTAGAAACCCTCTCAAACTCATGAAATGGAACTAAGAGGAAACATAATCACTCAAAAGATCATATCTCAAGCTCCAGGAAGCGGACTCTTGAGCTTTCTAAACCAAAACGGAGAGGAGAAGGAGCTCTATGATGAGAGCTTGAGAAGAATGGAGATGCTTCAAAAGGAGGGCTTGTTGCCTTGATAGAACAAGGGCTTACGTGCCTTGACGGAACAAGGGCTTACACACTCTCTGACAAAAATCTCTCTCAATGGAAGATGCCTCGCAAAGGAGGGCCTGACACTCATGGAGAGAGTGGGATCTCATAGAGCTCTGATACCATGATAGTGGAAGTGAGAGAGGGAGAGAGTGAGGAGTGCACACAATATAGCTACCTGTACACTAAGTTGTATTGAACATGAACATGAAGATATACATGTGAACTCCTTAGGGTTAGGGCTTTGCCCCTAATGCCCTAGAGGTATGGTGCAATTTACACCATCCTCAACAACTTCTATATATTTCTTACTTGTGGCTATGCCCTGACTTGTGCTACTATCTTGAAGAATAAACTCAGTTGCTAGCATTATGCAATAGAAAGCTATTTGAGGAGTTGCAAAAGTTCCAATAGAACAAATCGCTTTTGATTGCACAAATTTGACAGACATAAAAAAACAATGTACACTTATCAAATCTCTCTCTCTTTTGAGTATGAATCTAACTCTAAAACTAGTTGAAGTAGAATTGAACAACAAGAAGAGGATAAGCTCTCAAAAACCTCAAATACAAAAACTATGCAATAGGAAGTGATTTGGCCTGTTCGAAAATTCCCAACAGGGCAAATCGCTTTCGATTGCGTAGTTTTCTCTGAAAGTCGTGCAAACTTTCTCTTCCTTAGAACATAAAATCATAAAGGCAATGAAGGATCGAATACTCACAATAGCTCAGATAAAAAATATATGCAATAGTAAGAGATTTGTGGAGTTGAGAAAGTCCCAATAGGACAAATCGCTTTCTATTGCATAAACTTACCTGACAGCATGAAACAATGCATACTTTGAAAATAATTTGTAAATCCATCTCTTTTGGTTATGAGCCCAACCTCTGAACCTATTTGAAAGTAGAATTAGAGAACAACAAAGATCAAAAGCTCCCTGAAACCTCAAAGAGAGAGAAAGTGCAATACAAAGCAATTTTGCAGAGGGGACCTGCTTCTTCTTTGGGATCTTGGAAAGCTTTCCGTAGGCTTCCAGAGGAAACCAAGTCAAGGTTGACAGGACATCTCAGAGGGAGTGCAGGGAGGATCTTGCAGATTGAGACAGCCCTTCCAGAGGCTTGGATAGACACAGATGATATGCCTCTCACTTCCTCCACTTGGGCAGGTACTTTCTCGAGAGGCGGGGTTCCACTTCAGGTCTTAGCCTTCCGAGAGGCACAGGAGGATGCTTTGGTTTTCAGTGTCCAGGATGGTGGCAGATTGCTCAGATCTACAGATGATATCTTGCTTGAGTCTGCTTTTCAGCCTATCAGGGTCGTAGGCCTTTTGATGCAGGGATCAGATTCAGAGTGGTTCTTAGACCCTGACCCCCAGTTACTCTCCACCGGGTCTTGGAGACTCTGGCTCTATGGAGGAGTTTCCATCAGGTATTTACAGTGGGACCCCGAAGAGTGGGAGTGGATTGACGCGGGGCATCGAGAGAAGACCATCCCCTTCTTTCGTTACACGGTCAGTAATGCCAGGAGATTTCAGCTCAGTAGTAGAGGCTGGAGACCCTCCAGAGTTCCTCATTGGGAGACTTTTGGTATTACTGCGGATCAGCAGAGGTACTTCTGGAGAAGGCTCTGGAAATCCCACAGGAATAGAAAGATCACTATCTTCTTTTGGCTTTCTATTCATGGAGGGATTGCAGTGAACCTTTGGAGGTCCCGACCCTACTTGCCCTCGTTGCCTTTCTGCTTCGGAGTCTATTCAGCATTGCTTATGGGATTGCAGACAGGCGAGATTGATTTGGATGGGCATAGCCAGGATCTTCAGTCACTTTGTACATTCCCCACTTCTTATGACTTGGGGCTCGGTGGCTTGGCTTTCTCTTACAGAACCTCAGGTTTTCTATGAGGGACTTGACTCCTCTCGGGCCATTTCGGTTCGACGTCATCGGGTTGAGTTCTACTCGTTGGATGTGGTTCCACACCGTCCTTTTACAGCTGTACATGCCTCTGTGGATACTTCTTGGGAGATTATAGCGAGCATAGCAGCCTGGCATATCTGGAGAGCCAGATGCACAGAGGCTATGGAGGGTACTCAGGTTCATCCCTCGCACACATTGGCTAGTATCTGGACAGACATCATACACACTCTGATGGCCGTATGGACGGGTATGCAGGGGGACTCCCGTGCAGCCTCAGCTAGGAGGGCTTCTTTCTTCAGGGAATGGAAGGATTCTCCTTTCTTCTCTGAATCTACTACAGGGTTGAGATGGCACTTTCAGCCTCAGCCTTGGTTTCTTTCCACCTCACTCTGAGGGGTTTTTTATTATCCTCATGATTTCATGATGTATTCCGCTTTGAGCTTGCTCTCGCGGGTTTTTGTTCTTACTTAATAGAAGTCTTTTTCATGGAAAAAAAAAAAAGAAATCATTTAATACTCCTAGAAACTTAAACCACTTCGTAGTGGGAGAAAGAGGGTTTGCTGCAGCAAATCAGCAATTTCCGCATGCAACAAACCACTTGGGAGACAGAGAAGTTCAGCTAGAAAATTCCCAACAGAGCAAATCACTTTCTACTACACAATCTTAATTAATAGCAAATATAATGCATACTTGGTTGTGTTTCTATCCTACAGAAATTGGGAGGACCATTCATGAACCGAAATAGAAGAAAAAGGATAGTTTGTAGCAAACAAAGAGAAACTTTGCCAGTCCAAAAGAACCTCTTGAAGAATCTCTTGATGGTGGTCCTGATGGGGCTTGTGTCACTGCCTGAACCTCTTTGCTGTGGACAAGATGACTGATATTGCTTGAGTGTAGGTGGTGGTAAAGGTCTCTAGAATGCAGGAGGGAGTGAAGGTGAGTGAAGGTAGAATGCAAGAGGTGGTAAAGGTAGAATGTAGGAGGTAGGGAAGGAAGAAGGTACAAAGGAAGGTGGGTATCTAAAGTCTTGCCACAAAAGTCATGCATCCATTTTGGGTGCCTCAAAAAACATGTTAAGAACCATTGTTAACATGTGTAATATTAAGAGCCCATTAATGATTACCTCAAAAGTTGTGTAGTCCATACGTATGTTGGTGGTCCATATGTACCTCAAAATCTATGCAAGCTTGCTCCCAAGATCACAGTATCCCACATAACCCTTTACTCCAATGTCACGACTACTTCTCATGATCCTCCTTCTCTTTTAACTTCAATGCTCCTTCTCCACCACAGGCCGAATTCTCAACTCATCTCAGCCCCTAACTTCCTTTAACAACCCTGTTGCCCAAACCTCTACTGCTTGGAATTGGAGGGCTACAAAGAGGAGTTTGTGGTGGGCATCAGTAAAAAAGCTTAGCAAAGACATGTTACAGTTCTTACTACTACAATGTGCATTAAAATCAATTTGAGGAGTCTTGGAAGCCTGAGGATGTTGGAAAATCTACGCAATGGAGTTTGTGCAATAGAAAGCAAGTTGGCTTGTTGGAGAAAAGTGCAACACTTCAAATTGCTTTCTGTTGTACATTTTATAAAATGGCATATTTCTCAACAAAATTCCATCATTCATCGAGTTCTTGCTATATGTGCTTAGCTTGTGCAATTGTTAGTAGGCAAATAAGAGAAGTTGAATGAGGAAAGGTAATTAAAAGGTTAGTTACAAAATTTTTGTAATTGAAAGCGACTTGGTTTGTTGTTTGAAGAAAGATCAAAACTTCAAATCACTTTCTATTGCACATTTTATGAAATGGCATATTTCTTAGCAAGCTTCTATAATTCATTGAGTTCTTGCTATGTGCATACCTATTGCAATTGCCAACAAGAAGAATAGGAGAAGTTAAAGGAGGAAAGGTAATAAACGAGTGAGGTATAGAATTTGTGCAATAAAAGTAATTTGGCTTGTTGGAGAAGGTCTCAACTCTCCTAATTGCTCTCTATTGCACAATATTTCAATTTAAAAAATCCAATGATTTGGAATCAGAATATAGAGAAACAAAACAAAGAACATAAAGCAACTCACCGCTTAATAAGAGCCTCCCTTAGAATTAGCCTGGTGCTTGAACTTAGTTGTTGGGATGGGGCTTCTGGGATTGGGCTTGTGAAAGTTTAGACCTCCTTACAACAAGACTCACTGAAACTAGTGTGCAGGTAGGAAGATGGTGGAGAAGCAGCACAAAGTAAAGTGGGTATCCAAAATCGGGTTGCTTTTAAGGTGTCCTTGTAATTGGGGCTGTATTTAATACTTCCTCAAAAATCATGCAAACAACCATTTTTGAGATGTATCACATTTATAGCCCATAAGTGTCATTTCACCAAATCCTGTACTTTTTTAGGAAGCTTCAAATCCATATTTGGCAAGATTTTACATTTTTGGCAAGCCTTTCCATGAGGTTTTTGGCATCCTATGCACCATTGTTTCAAAGGTGCATCTCCATGATAGCTTTCCACCATCTTCCTTCCCCAAGAGTTCCTATACCTACACCTCCATCTTCCCTCCCCAAGAGTTCCACCAGCTTTCTCATGCACATGCACCTTCACCACTCTATAAGAAAAACTCTATGAGACACCAAAACCTCAAAACCTTCCCCTATTCCACCCCTAGCTTTGTGGCCCAAACCTCATCCTTCTTATAATTTACTCTCACTTGTAACTCATAGGCTAGAAAGAGGTGTTTGTGGTGGGCAAGGTGTCAATGGAAAAGGCACATAAAGGTATTTCAAATCTATACATCTTCTTCTGTATTTCTTTAGTTTCTAGCTTTAAGCTTGGATTGCCTTAGTACTCGTAAGTAGATTATGGGATCTGGAAGAACTTAGAAGAATATTCTAACCTTGGATTGTACTATCCCAGTACCAACAAGTAGAAAAAGGGTATGTGGAAGGAGAAATAGTATCAACAAGTAGAGTAGGGGATGTGCAAGTTAGAGAGTTTGTGCAATGGAAAGTGATTTGGCATGTTGTAGAATTGTCCAACCCCCCAAATCACTTTCTATTGCACACTCTCTTAGGATCTTGCAAACTTCTGTACTTTACTAATTTCTAGCTATGTTCCTAGACTTTACAACTATTAGCAAAAAAGCAAGAGACTAGGAAGGATGAAATGTACAAAAAATAGGGTTAGTGAACTTGTGCAATAGAAGGCGATTTTGTTTGTTGGTGAAAGGCCCAACACTTCAAATCGCCTTCTATTGCACAATCTATAAGATTACAATATACCTCTATATTTCATTGCCTTTTGGCTATGTGCCACAATTAGCAAGAGGAGTAGGAGACCAAGAAACTCCCAAGATGGAGGGAGTTCCAGGTGATGTAGTCAAGAGGCAAAGGAGAAGTGGGAAGGAGAGGGCCAGTGCCAAGGAAATGCCCATGAGGAGAAGACCAATTCTATATGAGGGCAGAAAACTACAAAAAGAAAAAAAACCATGTGACCTAATGCTTTTTGAATTTCTTCAAAGCAATGCTCATATAACCTTCCACATCTTTTATGATATGTTCAATAAGGACCTAGACTACGTTGGGATAGTGGATCAAAATAACGGTTTCTTGTCACAGAAGAGCTCAAAATCTTCCACAAGCTTATGTCAAGGAAGGATAGGAAATGCATATCCAACAAATTCTACATACACATAAAAAATCTAATAACAAATGAGAAGGTTAGGAATGCTATGAATAGAAGGTATGATAGCCTCCCTGAATCATATAAGGCTATAGCCTCCATGAATCATATAAGGCTAAATGCTCTATTAATACTAGAAGATGTAGGGCATTGGAGGAGAGTTTAGGATTTGCTATGTACCTACAGTTTATTCATGGTGCTACTGAGCATACCCTTGTCTACTTCAACGGACAAGCTCAAGGAGTTTTGACCCCCAAATACTGCAAGGTCAGTGATTACACAAGCAATGTGCACATGGAAGGAGTATAGCTCAAACTCAGGGAGTTTAATCCCCAAATACCCAAAGCATGGTGCTACTAAGCATACCCTTGTCTACTTCAACGGACAAGCTCAAGGAGTTTTGACCCCCAAATACTGCAAGGTCAGTGATTACACAAGCAATGTGCACACGGAAGGAGTATAGCTCAAACTCAGGGAGTTTGATCCCCAAATACCCAAAGTCTACTCCAAAGTCCAAGGATTCAAGGATTCTAGGAACAGGTTGCATGTTCTAGCTAACATCAAGACCAAAGAGTGCAAGCAACGTGCACACTTCAGGTCTACGTCCATGGAAATAGCCATGCCAAACGAAAATAGCCATGAAAGGAGTACAACTCAAACTCAGGGAGTTTGATCCCCAAATATTCCAAGGCAAAGGATTCCAAGCAACGTGCAGGGTTATCGTGGGGTGTCTCATGGAAGTTAAGCCTCGCCACTCCAAGTTTTGAGCCTCAAGCATGGGATTTAAACCACAAATGGTTTAAGGCATGAGGGCGCTTAGGGAGTTTGAGCCCTAAATCACCTAAGCCTAGGAGGCACGAGGCTAACACAAGCACTATTTGGGAACTGGTTAGGACCACCTCCTAATTCCAGGCTTGTCCCAAGTGCTCTAATATGGTTAACACAAGCGTCTCCGCTAGTAGGGAGAGATGGTAAGAATAGCAATATGCCTTGGCACCCCATGGGCCCAAGAGCCTTTGGTTGTAAATAGAGGGAGAGTGCTAAAAAGGAAAAGGGTTGGCCCTCCCTTCAAATGGTGACTTGTATAAAAGGCCAAATGGTTGACTTTGGTCTTCATTATTGTTTGCACAAGTTTGAATACAAGCTCCCTCTTCTCTTCCAAGAGAGTGTTTTGGTGTTCTCTTGCTTCCATTGTAGTGCCCTTGTGTTTGCCACTCCATCCCCCTTCACTCTCCTCTTCTCTTCTTCTTCCTCATCCCTTCTCCCTCTCCTTCCCTTCTTCCCTCTCCTCTCCCCTGTTCCCCTTCCCCCTTTCTCATGTGGAGACACATTGCAACAATCCGGAGGTTGCTCGAGTGACACTTGTAGATGACTCGTGCTATGCATTGCTCCCACAAGGAGTAGCTAGGAGTGGAGGCTCCATTGGCATATCTTCAACATCCCCATGACACGTGAGTCACCGCCGAGACCCAAAACATTTTTGGCACCACTGTCGGGGAGAAAAGGTATGCTTTTGCATTTGCACTTATCTTCCTTCGATATATTCCCATTGCACAAGTCTTCAAGCTTACCTTAGAGCTTGTTAAGTGGAGTTGTAGGAGAAAAGAGAGGGAGAAAGTGAGAGTGAGGATGGAAAACTATTTTCTCTTGTAGGAAAGCCATTGGAGAGCATTTGAAGCTTGCCCTTGATGCTTTTTGGTATTTCAAGTTGATAGAAACTTAGTGGGTTTGATTGCTAAGGTGTGTGTGAGGTCCAAACACCTCAAAAAACAACAAAAATGATGATTCTTGCACAATTTTGAAGTAGTTTTGTGTCTTAGAACTCACCCTTTCTGAAAGTTTGCATTTTGGCTTTTAAGAAGTGTTTTTTTTTCAAGTTTTTTTCATTGAGTAGGTAGATTAGGTAGTCTAGCATCCCCTATCACAAAAAATCATAAACAAAAACTAGTAAATCTTCAGAAATCATGAAAAATCAATCGATGACACTGTGTTTGCCTATCCCGCCGAGTCGGTGCCATAGCCCTATCTGGTTGACCAAATACCCCGCTGACCAACATGTTAGCCATATCCCACCGATCGAACTACTTTGACCCAACACCGTAGTCCTATCCCATCGACCTAACTTCTGACCACGATCTTGATAAGGAGAGGGAAGGAATTTCATTGTTGGACCTTATTGCATTCAAGTTAGAGACAGTTAAGGGAGCACTGTCAGTTGAAAATATTGATATTGAAAGCTGTGGTCATGCTATCCCCCCGTGTCCAACATTCAAGATTGAAGATCAAGAGTATGTTCTACTACATAACATACATTCCATATTTGACTTGAGGAAGGATTATGCACTAGCCTTGATTGCTCAATCCTTCTATCTAGACAAGGGAGTTTGTATTGATGATGATCCTTTAACTTCCGTTGAAGATGAGTTTAATCCTCAGAAAGCACTATTTTTTGTGATTTGAAGAAGCTTAAAAATGTGAAGAGATGGATGATGATACCTTCAAGCAAGTTCAAGAAGGAATGAAGTACATAGGATAAAACAAAAGTAAAAAATATCTTAGAACAAAGCATTGATCTATGGCAAGACAAACTTTTGGAAGGAGATGAGATCATGAAGATGAACTAATACTCTATCTAACTACATTGTTTTTATATTGCTTGTTTCTAACACTATGTTGGACATTACCATTGTTTGTTGAAGATGATATCTTTATTTGAGGTCAAGCCGGAGAAGAGAGAGTGGACTTGGTCAACTGGATAGCCTTTCACACTATATCAAGAAGCTATCTTTAGTAAAGATTCTTATTTATCACTAGCGATTCAACAATGTCTTCAAATGTTTCTCAAAGTGTCTTGGTGGTCATCAGGTTGTTGGCAGAAAGACAAGGTTAGTTTATTGAAAAACATTCTACCCTTGACATTTTTATTACCTAACAATCAGTGCTCAAGGGCAAGGTTTTTCCTCTATATACCCTTGCACATGGATTAAAAGTCCTCTTCACTTGGATGATTGTGGAAAGCAACATCTTATCACGTTTAGATAAGCAATTGCAGAGGCCAAGTAGATAGGCCAAGCAGATAGTAGAAGAGAAGTTGGAAGAAAAATAAGGCAATCAAGCTTGAAACGAGGGCTCCCACTAGTAGACCATGGGAGAAAATTTTGTATTGTATTTGTAATAGTTAGATCATATCATCCCTGCTTTAGTCTATTGATTTGTACATGTACTGAATTTGCAAAATGTACATAATATAGTCACTACTTTACTCTAGTGACTTGTATATTGTAGTTTTTATTACAAAGTTTTTAAACCCCATCTGACCAATTATGGCTCACAAAAGTTTTTGAATGTCTCCATTCTGCATGTTTCTATGTAGCTATATTTGCCTTCTTCTTTCTTTTTGGGCAGTGCTAATTTCCATAGAACCACTGGAAAACTTTTCGGAAGCTATTTGCCTTTTGTGCTCCTCCAAAATGCTGTTATGTTTGAAAAATGCATTTCATGTTATGTAATGAGACTTCTATATTCCCTAAGTGGACTAAATTGTAGGGTATCCATATTTTTTGACAAAATATGAAAGATGGTTAGACATAATATGCTGCATTTACAACAAACAAAAAGTCACTTTGGTTTGTTAAAAGGTGACATACGGATAATGCTAGTAAGAAATGAATGAATTTTTCTTTCCATGTAGTATGTTATATTGCAAGTCGTCCAAGCCACTTTCATTGATTTTTTAAAATTCTTGAGTTTCTCTTCTAAAAAATGGTGATCATGCTCGGTCCAAATCTGCTTGTCACCAAGTATGAATAGCTTATCTAATAATTTCCATACTGCTTTAACATTTCGTGCAATTCTTTCTACTCTAAGATCTTTCATTGCATTGTATGAGCTTCCAAAGGCCATACTTCACTCTCAAAACATATCTTGATTGCCTGCATGTTTTTCTTTTACTTTATGGTTGTGATAAAAGCCTTCTAGCTTTGACTCCATCATTAGATGGCTTTCTAGGGAATTCTGTTCCATTTTTTAACTTCTTAAGGCCTGTCCTAATAAGAACATTTCTCCATGGAGACCAATGTTCGACAATACCTTTTACTATTCTTGAAGTGTCACCTTCTTATGCTTTTCAAGATGAAGCTTGTAAGAAAAATCAATACATAAGAAAGCCATCTTTTCAATGATCTGACATAAAGCATAAAATGTATGTACATTTCAGAAAGGGGTATCAAGAACATCATTGAAATGTGGATCAACCTTATCTCTATTAGGTGCTTTCCTATGATCCATGACATATGCTGGCTCCTTTCAGTAAAGGCATGTAGATTTCAAATTGCCTCCTTCGCTTATGTTGACCATACACTTGAGGGCCTTGAGGTCACCTAATATATGCCACTCAACTTGGAAATCACCTTTGTTGTCGACTTCGAGATGCCCTCCTTGAACTTGATTTTTACTAATTGTTGGTATTTTTGTGTGGTGGAATAGCCAATCAAGGGTTTGGTGGTCCTCTATCTTAGCCTGCAATTAAAAAATGAAAGGCTCTCTAAGTTGTGCAATTGAAGAATCTGACATTAATCAATATATTATGCTCATGGGAACCTATTTGAAATCCAAGTGTGTAATTACCTCTCTCGGGGGGGGGCACTATATACAACCCTCTATATCACGTGCATTCAAGGCCCATTTTTTAAATCCCTTATCTATGAATTTTTCGTTAATAAAATGTACCCTTTTTCTATACAAATCTGTAAATTTTTTCAAAACTATTTTAAATACTCCCTTATGTATGTTAATTTTTGTTAAATTTAGAAATATAATATATCCCTCTGTTGAACTCACGTGATAGGGTTGCATATGATGAGTGAGCCCCCAGAGAATTACCTCAAATGCACCTAGGCACCAAATGTGCTTTTCTTATTGCACACTGAAGTGTTTTGAGTCTGCTATTCTAATTGATGGATCAAGAGCTCTATTCATTAGTATGATGGTCACTCATTCACTTTTTTTCTCCTTGACAATTTCACATTCGTCCAGCTTTAGAACAAATTTCAGACATCCTTGCACTCCTCAAATGTGATACCCTAAAACTCAACCATTCTCTTTGTACTTGTTGAATATAGACAAAAATATTGTTAAAAGGATTATATACAGTGCTTCCCTTGTCACTTTTGTACACCCCTTCAATATGCAAACAATGTCCAATATAGTCATCTAATTGCTAGTTGAGTGGGCCTCTTAACTTCCACATTTTTGTAGGCTGATGTAGGAGCACACGTTTTATGCTCTGATCTTTCAAGTTCGTTGACAGTGCTTTGAATATAGAGGTATGATCATTCCACTCTCATCAAGTGCCCTTGGATTACGTTCACATCAACTTTGTTGCTATTTGGAAACTACTGCACAAGTCGTGTTTGATTGTTTTGAATTTCTTCTCCTCTAGGATACTTTTTGCAATTATAGTTGATAGTCAACCTTTTATTTGTTTTACTAGAAGGGCATTAGGATCAAGATTCTCCTTTTGAGGATCAAGAATTTTCCTACACCAAGAATAAACACAAGAGTTGTATGCCTAAATGCTATTATCATCGAGTGATCATTGCCTTTGTGTTGCATTTAAACATAGAAAAAGCAAAAGAAAGCTTGCCTTGCTTCTTGGACTCTACACTTGCATCCCCCACTGCTAGCTTTCAATTTTGAAATGTTGCAAAAATTCTACTTCTGAGTCTATCTCCAATGGAGTGGCTTTTGTTTTGTCTTTTCTCAAATTCTCCTTCATTTTCATTTGTTGTTTGGTCTCCTTTTGTAGTTGCTCTTTCAATCTATACCTGGGTGGTAGCAAGCTAAGGGTGTCCACTTCCGGACCACTTTCGGGTGAGTGTGACACCCGCTCGAGTGAAAATACAAAGGTTTTGCTTCGGTCTGCAATACCTCGATCGAGGTATTATCTCCAATGAAAATCACACATGAGGACAACCGAGCCAAGCCGATATCTTGAACGAGGTGCTGGGCTTTTTTCACCGAACCGAGCCTATACCTCGATCGAGGCCACCTATACATGCCACCTATACCTCGTTCGAGGTATCGTGGCAATCCAGCTATACCTCGATCGAGGTAGTGTGGCATGTCCAGCTATACCTTGATCGAGGTATGTGCCATCCGACAGGGCAGCTGACATACCTCGATCGAGGTATGCTGGACCGATGACTTGGCCGCATGTCGAATACGTCAATCGAGACATGTGGCATCCGGCTGCTGCTGACATACCTCGATCGAGGTATCGTGGCAGGTCAATACCTCGATCGAGGTACATGTACCGATGTGTATGGGCATGTCAAAATACCTCGATCGAGGTATCGTGGCATGTCTATACCTCGATCGAGGTATGATGGAGCGATATGTATGTTGCATGTGAAATACCTCGATCGAGGTAGGGAAACCCTAAATTTTCTTATAAAAGAAGAGTGACCCCCCTCATTCTTCATACCTTGATCGAGCTCCTCCTCATCGACCGATTTCGGATTTGCGAGAGGTCGACAGAATTGCGGCAACGACGGAGAGCGACTGACGGACAACGACGGAGATGGATGGAGAGGGAGAGTCCAGGTAAGGTTTTTTAAATGTAGCATTTTTTTTTTGCTAAAATTTATTTAAATTTTAGTTTATAGGAATAATTATAAAATATTTCTAAATTTCAAATGCATTTTAAAGTTTTTTTTTTTTTGGAATTACTACATTTTTTATTTAAAATGTGAAAATGTAAAAATTTCGTTTTTTAAAATCATCTTTTAAAAAAAAGAGATTAAAGTTATTTTTTAAATTAGAGCTATTTTTATTTAAATAAAAAAACGTTTAAATTTTAGTTTATAGGAATAATTTTAAAATATTTCTAAATTTAAAATGCATTTTAAAGTTTTTTTAAATTATTTTTAGAATTACGTAATTTTTTATTTACAATGTGAAAATGTAAATATTTTGTTTTTAAAATCATCTTTAAAAAAAAAGAGATTAAAGTTATTTTTTAAATTAGTGCTATTTTTATTTAAATAAAAAAACGTTTAAATTTTAGTTTATAGGAATAATTATAAAATATTTCTAAATTGGAAATGCATTTTAAAGTTTTTTTAAATTATTTTTGGAATTACGTAATTTTTTATTTAAAATGTGAAAATGTATATATTTTGTTTTTTGAAATCATCTTTAAAAAAAAAGAGATTAAAGATATTTTTTAAATTAGTGTTATTTTTATTTAAATAAAAAAAAGTTTAAATTTTATTTTTAAAAATGATCTTTAAAAAAAAAAGAAAATAAGAGTTTAAGATAGCTTTTATGTTATGTAAGTTATTTAAGTTAGTGAAGTTTTTATTTAAATGTCAAAAAGTATATAATTTGTTTTTTAAAATCATCTATTAAAAAAAAATTATAACTGAAGTTTATAAATTACTGAAGTTTTGAATTAAATATAACGTTTAAATTTTATTTTTAGAAATCATGTATTAAGAAAAAGAAAATAAGAGTTTAAAGTAGCTTTTATATTATTTTAGTTTATAGGAATATGTAATCTAATTATAAAATATTTCAAAATTTCAAATGCATTTTAAAGTTTTTTTAAATAAAAATTTTTAATTACGTATTTTTTAATTTAAAATGTGAAAATGTATATATATTTTTTCTAAATTCATCTATTTAAAAAAAGAGAGATTAAAGTAGGTTTTATGTTATTTTTGAAATTGGTGCTATTTTTATTTAAATAAAAAAATGTTTAAATTTTAGTCTTTAAAATCATCTTTAAAAAAAAAAGAAAATAAGAGTTTAAGGTAGTGGTGTGCATTTATCAATCTTGCATTTATCAATCTTTATGTGGAATATTATAGATAATATATTTGGTTAAGAGTTGTTTCATAATTTAGGTAGAGTAAGTAGGCTGTATAAAACACCACATGGGCATTATCCCTAAAACACCACACCACATGGGCAAAGACCCCAACACTAGAGTGGTTAGATGCATAAGTGTATGGCTAATTGGATCTTCTAAATGCATCAGCGCATGGAAAACACATACGTAAATGATTGTCCAAAGGTCTCCTCTCTCCCCAGGCATGGGAACCAAGTGATGATCTATAGGAATGGCCACTAGTTGAGGTGGATTGCCCAACCAAAATAGATAATATTGAAAAGGCCTAATTATTTTCTCAAAGTTCTCGCTTTAAAAGGTTTGTAGTGTCAACCCGCTCTCTTTTTTAATGTGTAGTCTGAGAAATACTAGATGCGCCTTGCTTGTGTATCGTTCAAAGTAATGTATTAGATATCCTTCTATCTCCTCCATATCTATTGCAAACCCAAGGCAGTAAAGCATTCAAAGAAAGTCTTATTAACCAAACCTCTCCACTATCTATCCTTAGTATAGGGGCCATAAGTGGACAATGTGGTCCTTACACCACATGTGGAAAAGTTTCCAAAGAGCGAGAAAGGCATTTAAAAAAATACAATTCTCCTTATTTTGGAAAATAAGTCAATCAAGTATAATAATACTTGCCCCAACCACATGTATTATCTTGGGGAATAAAATATAGAGATTCTCCTCAATACCATCTCTTAAACCTACAGTCTTGTCAGAATCTGTATAGTTATCAAACACATATCATAATGAGACTTCTTACTAGGGTCCTCAAAGTACTGATAAATGCAAAGAAATACAAGGGTTACCAAGAGTGTGTTGCATGTGTGTGTGTATGTGTGTGTGTGTGTGTGTGTGTGTGTGTGTGTGTGTGTTGTGTGTGTGTGTGTGAGAGAGAGAGAGAGAGAGAGAGAGAGAGAGAGATTCCACACAAAAAAAAAGTGTGTGTGTGCTTAGATTAAAAAGTCCCATCAGTAATTGAGCCATACAGTTAATTCCATCAATTGGATAAAAAGTAAAAAAAGGGAAACATATAAGGAAAAAATATTTGAGACATCTAAGTTTAAAAATGCAACAACTAGAGTTTGAAAAAATTTTAATCAAAATTAAGAATTTTTAATAATATTGAGTTTGATAAACATAATATTAAGCCACACATTTGGCCCATCTACCGGTAGGTGCATAGGATGATCCCAACGACATCCTACCTCATCAAGGAGTACGTACAAATAGTTTTCATTACGTAAATAGATTATAAGTCATATTGAATAGAATATTAATTTCCATGTGTTTTTTTTGTGCATGCGCTAGCGAGAGCGCACAGGTTCTGGCACCACTATTCGTATGCAGATAGAGATTCTGAGAGCTGAGATGAGGGCACTGCAGGATGCTAGGGCACCCCCTCACTTGGTTGCGAGTCTAGATTCAATTATTGAGGCTCTAGGTCGATTGGACACAGTTGAGGACGTTGTGGATAGCTTTCAAGCACAGGCTGAGGCAGAGATCACTGGTCATGGCTTGGATTGGAGAGCCATTCGACAGTTGTTTGAGCATGAGTCACATCACAGGCAGGCCTTAGAGGATATGTTTTGGGATGGTCACACTGAGGCAATGCGACCACGATCAGGGCATGATGTGTATGAATGTGTATACAACCATCAGAGTGAAATACAAAATATGAGTCCATGAAAATTACAATGGTACGGTCACACACTGAGCCTATACATATCGAATACAAAAATGTGTAATCAACTAGTGATACCCAATAAAAATCAATTTGATCAACTAATGATCCCAAAAAATATGATATGTAATGTGCTACTCCTCAGGATCAGCTCTCATGCCAATAGTTGCAAGTATGCTCTCGTGATCCGCCACTGCAAGGCGCCATCGTGGAGTGGACGTCGCCTTGCGAGTGCGAACACGACTCAAAGTAATCTTGATCCCAACAACAAGATGAGAATACATGTATGCCTCCTGATTCGCCATGTACTCCTGGAACTCAATATAGCGACCATGCCTCTGTATCTGCTGAAAATAGTGGCCACCTACGATCATGCTATGAGCATTGAAGTGCATCCCATGCCCATCCACTGTATCCTCATTCAGCACACTCTTCAGCATAGAGCATCGCAACAAGTAATAATCCACACCCTCCTCATTGCCCTCCAAAGCAATAACCGTGAAGATATCACCAATACGCAAAATATCTGTAAGCTGGTCATAATCTCTAGAGGAACTGAATCCCGCATCCTGATCATCATGTACCTCCTCCCAAGGCTGGAAGGGAGAAAGCACTCGCCGTACCCATGGATCGGCCCATGGTATCATGGAGCACCCTCCCCAATCATCATCAATGCATGCAGAGCAAAAACATGCAAAACATCGAGAAAAGATCGCGGGGTGAGACTCACCTATGCTCCTAATGGAATGGAAATCAAGAGTGCCAGGCACAGAACGACAATCAAAAGGCCTAGACCGATCAAGACTCCCAATGTCCACGCACCAAAAATACCGGCTCACCACCCTATTGTCATGCGACTGAAACGAGGAGATAGCACTAGTGGATAAGTGCTGGTTGCACCACCGCACCACATCATGTGCATCCTTGAAGCGATCGGCACTGTGACGCAACTGGTATCGACGCAAAGCACGCTTCACGCAAGCACCTGCACCATCGTGCTCTCCCTTACCATGCCTTGTCTCGAAGTAGCTCCATGTGATCGGAATGCCTGTCTCATGGTGCCATCTGCAGAACCAATAAAACTGTCTAGCAGATTTGAACTGACCATCGCAGCCGTCTGACCAGATCCTGCGCCGCTGCCATGTGACACCATGAACCCTCAAGAAACTATCATGCAAAGTGAAGCAATGCTGCACAAAATGGGCATCATGCGATCGATCATCACTAATGTAGAAGTGATACTCTCGCACAATGACGTGTGAGTCCATGGTGCTATCAATGCCATCCACATGAGCTTGTGCATGACGATAGCTAATGTGCACAAATATAGCAACCTGCAATATGGCATTGAAAAATAATATGACTATTGAAATAATTCAATATAATGAGGCGGGGAAAAAATCAATACTCAATCACACGTCACCTGTTCGGAGAAATAATACTCCGATTGGATCTCATGCTGTGGTGCAAAGGTGTAATTCTCCGCAAAGTCCACCACTGAGACAACCACCCCTGTAGGAAATGTCCTCAAACATGCACAGAACTGACGATCCTCCCATTTCACGGTGTGCCAGTGGTGTATGTAGCGGTACAGCTTCCCTCGAAAACTGTCAATGAATACAACACATGGTGTCTCCTTCCCCACAAGCTGCAACCTCCTCGACTATGCACCACCATCTAATGTCAAGGTACTGTACTCATACTGCTGCCAACGAACCATCTGCACATCACAAGTATCTAGTGCAACTCGTGGCACTCTAGCAAAGTCACCACACAAAGTACACGTGCCTTCCACATAATCAAGGGAGTGGAATAAAGCATCACCATCTCGTGTACACAATATGGAATGAATGAAGTCGCGAGGGCTAGTAGGAACCACTCCCCTATGACCATCAAGGGAACGGAATATATCATACATCAATCCAAAATCCACATGGTAGCGACAACAGCATGTGTCATGCTCCTGAGAGCATCGCACAAACCATGGCCTGCATCGCTCAAATGACCTCTGCCCAATCTTGAACTCCGGGTGCGCCTCTACAAATTGAGTGTACAACTCAGTCTGGGTACACTCCAAAAAACATGCACCATGCTCAATGTACACACCGTGTGACACCCTCTTCTGCAATGCCTTCTTGAACACTGGGGATGCTCTGCAATGCTCCTCCCAAAACTGTTGTATGAAGGACCTAGTGGAATCATCCAACAATCGATCGCTGCGAGGTGCATGACCACTCGAAGCCCAAAGAGCATCAGTCTCACTATCCTCTAGACTCTGCCTCCTAATCATGCCTGCTCGCAATGTGCGCGGTGCAATTTGAAGAAGACGTGAAGCGGTACGCACATGGCCTATCATATGAGGTCTACTAATGGAAGCCACAATAGCACGACGTGCTGCCAAGGCATCACTAGAGTTCCTATGCTTAATAGAAGCATAGGAATGTCGAACACTGCTAAGGACCTCACTAGATACAACCCTATCTCTACGTGCACCAAGACCAGTAGGCCTCCTACACTCTACCAAGTCAGGGTGATCAATCAGGGATGTGAGAAGAGAAGACCGCGAAGCTGGCGTGAGGTCACAAAAAAGAGACTGCACAATCTTGCTAGTACGACGACAGATAGTGGACTTCGGCAAGTCACGTCATGAAGCCACACTGCTGCTGCAAGGTGGGGCAAGGGGATCAATGGGAGATGGTAGGGTGGACGGGGGAAGGGAGGCGCCAAGGGGAACGGGGGGAGGGGGAGGGGGGAGGGTGGAGGGGGAAGAGGTAGAGGTGGAGGCCAAAATGTAGGTGGCTAGGGGAAGGGCGGAGGCTAGAGGTAGGGGAGCGGATGAGGATGGGGGGACAATGGAGGTGGGGGTGGGGGTGGGGGTCGGGGTGGAGGTGGAGGTGGAGGTGGGATGTAGAGGTAGAGGTGGAGGTGGATCAGTGGTGGCAGCGCGAGCTCTAGCTCTAGAGGCTCTCTTGCGCTCACGAGCCTTTCGCTTGCGCTCCTCGTCAATGAGATTTGGGGGGGGGGGTTCCTACATCTTTCACGTCTACTAGCTCTACGGCTTTGAGAACCCATTCTCAATGAAAGTAGGATGGAAGGTGTGACAAAGTGATGAGGAGGCAAGAATGGCTAAGAATGGGTGAAATGAACCAAAACGTGGTGTCTTATAGAGAGCCTCAACTCATCCACTAGATTGCTCTTAGATTGCTCTTCATTATTATTAGTGGAGAAGGCGCTAAGATTGAAACTAATTGGCTGGAATCCAATGTTAATTTCGAATATTTGCATCGTTTGATTTTATTCCAGTTTTGTACCTTCAAATACCTCGATCGAGGTATGCTGCTATGCCCAGATCATATACCTCGATTGAGGTATTCAATGCCTCACGCAGGTATAAACCTCCATCGAGGTACCCCTCGGTCATAGCACATACCCCTCGGTCATATACCTCGATCGAGGTATTCTATGCCTCACGCAGGTCATATACCTCGATCGAGGTATTCTATGCCTCGCACATCGTGATGTGTATACATGTGGCTGATGTGGCACCATGCATGGTCATGATGTGGCAATATAGTCTCTTCCATGATGTGGAAAGGTGATGTGGCATGATGAGTTGGCATTCATGAGGTGGTAGATTGACATGGCAAATTGAGGTGGAGGGATTGGTGACGTGGCAAGGTTGACGAGGTATGCCAAGGTGGCAAGGTGTGATGACATGGCTCATGATGTGGAATGATGAGGTGGCACATGTGGCAGCACGTGTGGCAATGTAAGGTGACATGGCAAGGAGTGATGTCACATCTCCTTGATGACATGGCACCACGTGGTCTAACAACGTGGCATGGTTTTGATGACTCAGCCTTCCGCATGGGCAGCATGCACACTCCAAAGGCTTGCCACTGGGGTCGGTGATGCTCCTAGCCTACCTCACCAAGCCTAATACCAAGCCTACCTTGTCTTGGTATTAGGCTTGGGTGGCCCTTTTTCCCCCACAAAAGGGAGATTTCACTCTTGGAGGCCATATCGTACGTTTCCCTTACTCAAATTTAACCAAAATTTTTTCCTCTTATTCATCATGTAGAGGACTAAAAATATTGACATTTTTGAAATGTTTGGTCATGTTTGAGAATTACTAGATTTATTTTTAATATTCTTTGTTGATCCTCTAAGGAGTAAAAGTAAAAATTAAACTTCAATCTTCCTAAATCTAACCGTTGGATTTGGGATTTGATGATTCAACCACACACCCTTATGTGCCTACTAACCTTCCACCGAATTGGATTTGCTTAATTATTCAAAATACTAAAAAAATGTGGTGTGCTACTAAAATGCATGTATTTTATGACTTTATTTATTATAAATAATTATTTATAATTAGATAAATCATTCAAAAAATTACCAATAAATCAAGTTAAGCTCTACATAATGCAAAGAGACCACTCACAAAGTTTCAATAACATTTAATCTAAAATGAGTGAGAAATTTAGAATTTAATATGACACTCTCTATTCGTGACAAACGTGTGACCACCCTGGAACCATGCCGTGTGACACAAAGAAATTTTTTGTGTGTGCATTGAATTTTCGATCAGACTATACGATTGTGTGCACAATAGCAGGTGTGATGTTGTGTCAGAAGACTTCAAAGACTAGATCCATAGGGAAGTAGGTGAGATTTGCATTTTTGTGTGCTAAAAAGCTTGTTTTTCCACCTCCTAAGGATTGGGGAGTGAACAAAAAGTGGACACCCTTAGCTTGCTACTTCCCACCTATTCTACTATCTTTTGCAATTTCATCTCCATATCCTCTTGGTACAAGTGCTTGTACATTTTTGCAACAATAGATTGAGTTGTGATGTATCCATGCAGTCCATTGCTACCATCACCTATAAACTTCAGCACTGTTACTCCAGTGTTGTCGAACTGGAAAACGAAGGAGTAGAGCTTCTGCTTGGACATTTTGGATAAATGCCTTCATCACGCCATAAATTGATAGGATGTAGCCCTTCATCCTCATGTTCTCTCTTTGCATGGCACACAATTGTAGACCCTTCCATTGTTTTTGCACAGGCGCATACTCTTCTTCTAATCAATATGGAGATGGTAAAGTCTCTGCTTGCTGGATCATTCTTAAGCATCGTGGTTGCATGTTGCCATTTTTTTAAGAACGTTGTCCCATTGCGTCACATCCTCAACAACTTTTATAAAACCAAGTGTTAGAAATGGACTTACTATGATAAGTCCATGTTAATCCTTCATGCAAATGTTCAAAATTTTGAAAAACAAAGATACATTAAGATTAATTATGGGGTCCTGACATGAAATGCATTGCTGGCATGAGTTAGGACTAGAGAAAAATCTACTTTAAAGACAAAATCTTATAGGAGCCTTTAATGAAAATCCATTTTTACGTATTTAGGAGAAAAGAAAAAAGGAGAAGTTATGAATTTCTTAGAGGGCCTCAATATGAGTTCCCTTTTTCCTAATGGTCTAGGGGAACTGGACAAAAATAATAAGTTATGCCTTGGACAATATTTGGTGTCAAAGATGTTCTAATCTTTTTTGAGGTGACTATGTGGATTGCAGGTCATATTATTCTGACATGGTGGTGTCATACAAGATCTTATTGACAATCTATAGCATGTTGAACAATTGGCTGTCTCAAAAAAGATATTATCCTAGTAAGAAACTAGATCAAATTGGTTGCCCAATCTTGGAATTTGTCTATTGACTTCATTGAGATGCTACTTGACCCCTCAAATGTAGGAAAAGACAAGGCTCTCATTTAAGATGATCCAAGACATATGGGAAATTTGGTATTGTCCCTAGAATGGGGTGCCCCGAATTCAAAAGATCAAGCCTCGCCATTAATAGCAAAGTGGCCCACTAGGGCACTTCTGTGGTCCACGCCCTTGGGAAAAAAGTTATCCCTCCACAGGGATATTTTGTAACTAGGCCTAGAGTGGGGATTTCTTCACCTCTGGACTAGGCCCCCTCAACCTTGTGGCAACGCATGCCATATGTCATGTTGTAGGAACCTTCTCTAGCATCATCATGTTGTCGCCATCTTTACCTTAATGTAGGGCCCATCTTTGTATCGGCTTATGTATGCAGGGATCTATCGCATGCCATGCTTGTTGAGAATAGTGTAAATTGCAACATTGAGATATGAATCATGGGATGCATATATCTCACTTTATTTGGAATACAACTTTGTGTACAGTTAGTCATCTCTTGTGTACTCCACTCTCTTTCCTTCCCATTCCAAGCTAGGATTCTCTGGTCTCCATGGACAGAGATTCAACTCATAATGTTCAACTACATGAATAAGATCAAAGGTATTCCAAAATCTAGCACAATATCCCATGAGAGACTAGGTAGGTAGAAATTCATGCTTCAATTGCAATCAATATGGCAATGTGGGAAAGTATTGTAGAGCCTCCAAAAACAAAACAATTTCAAAATGCATATGCAGTTAACATAGATCAGGCAATTGTTCAAGGGTTGGGAAACAACTAATTAGATGGTAAATGGAAGAGAACAACTACAAGAAAGTTAATGTCTCCATGAGTGCATTTGTTGTCTTCCTTGTCTAAATAACTGCTTATTAGCAGAAGAGAATCCATGTGCTAATGGGCATAGGTAGCTCCATTACCACCATAAGAGAAGATCTTTTCAAAGCCTTTAATTTTATATCTGAGCCAAACGTGCGAGTGACAAGGGCAAACGATAGAGGATGGCATAGATTAAGCATGCAAAGATGAGAAACAATAATTGCACCTTCTTGTGAGACCCTTGCAAAGACACTTTGCCTGGATGAGAGGTGTATATAGGGCCTCTAAGAATAACAAGCCCTTTCGTTGTGTCCAAGCCAAGGTTTGAGTCTTAGCTCGACATCTAGCCACCAAATTAGCTAGTTGGATTGTCAATCAATAGGAAACCAGCATGTCAGAAATTGAGACCATTCAATAGGGACCGGTTGGCTAATGGGGGGGTTCACACCACCCCTCCAAAAGTGAGAAGAGGGATGACAACCTACTTGGCCCAATATGAGAGTCGGGTTGGAACATCCAATAATAATAAAGGATGATTGCCATAGGGAGGGTGCCCATAGAGTGGGCAACTGACAAAATTCTGGCGCAAATTGTGTTGTTTTGTGATAGAACACCCTCGTGGTCTATCTCCATCACACTACACCAATCAGAAGTTGTTATAACTCAAGGTGGGTCACACCATCTACTTGCCTATCATCCAAAAATAAAAACTAGGAGCGTGCCGAGTTGGCCCAATGATAGAGTTTGGGCCTAGACTCCTTAAAACAAAAGCTATCCACCATCAATTAGTGGAGTCATGGGGGTGTTTACACATTGGGTACCCTGCCCGAATGTGGTGCCACTTGGTGTTTTGTGATTTGTGGCACATTTCAAAGAGCACGTATAATTGTAGGCAGTCAAGGGGCCCCCTGTCCAATCCTTGCCCAAGGTACTAGTAGGAAGCTAGCTCCCCCATGTGGACTTTTCGATTCATCTTATGGCCTACCATGGGGAGGCCTAAGTTGAGGCAAGGGCCCAAGAAGTGAAATTATTTTATTTTTTGTTTTAAATTTCATTGTTTGTTTCATGATATTTTTGATTTACCTTTTATTGGAGTCGTCGACCGTGGAGCATACACCTGGTGTGTTCTTGTTGGTGGCCGTCTATGGAACTCAAGCCTTGTGACATGTGCCAAGGGCCTTCTTCCTACATGCAAACTGTGCATGCATATTGTGGCGTTCTTTTTGCATGGGTCGCTAGAAACTTTTTTGTATTGTGAAAAGTTTCTTCAATGACAAAATCATTGCCATAGTGGAAATGCGATGAAGCTGTGCATTGGCAGAAGGGCAGGTAAAGGTGTGTAGGGAAAGGATGGCAGGCATGCATGTGCATGGGCA
Source organism: Dipteris shenzhenensis (assembly GCF_047967505.1). Taxonomy (NCBI): domain Eukaryota; kingdom Viridiplantae; phylum Streptophyta; class Polypodiopsida; order Gleicheniales; family Dipteridaceae; genus Dipteris; species Dipteris shenzhenensis. Next base: position 42,528,789 of record NC_141599.1, read on the forward strand.
CGAAATCTACCAGCTGATCATAGCCCGTAGCATACCCGGAATGGGCGATCCTCCTACCATCTACAAAAGCTTGAGCAGTTTTGCAGGTTATGCTTGTGGTGTGCGATCTTGTAGTCTCTGTAAATTCCATTGTGTGAGTGTTGTGTATTACATATAGATGTTACGTTGTATGGCAACCACACTTATGACAAATTATGAGGACGAACCGTATGGTTTTGGGGCTGATTCTATGAACACGAGCAGTGGCAATTTTGAAAGAGGTCCTCTCCATTTTCTTATTCTTTCAGTTCACATTTCTATTTCCTAATTCAAGCTTTCCTATTTTCTCTTCTTGTATTCGCTTTCCTTGCTTTCCTATTTTCTCTTCTTGTATTCGCTTAGTCCAATGATGATGTTCTCCTGTAATTGCAAGCCTCATGCGTATGGTAGAGCCCAAAATGGATTGTGCTGATGATGCTGACTCGGCTTTCATAGTAATGTACCTTACGTCCGTTGTGAAGTTGAGTCGATATATGTAGTTGGTATTCACTGATTGGTCTATCGTAGCATGTAATTGGTTTTGAGATGCCATTGTTATTTTGCAGAGGTACTTGACGAACCAAAGATTGACGACCCAAACCTTGTATATGAAGAACATAATGGCCTAGAGACTATGGATGCCAGTCTTGGTACAGCTTCTTTGAACACCAATTGCAAGGTCTTGCTATTGGAATGTTTCTTTTCTCAGCTAACGAAGTATTTGCACTTAATTTTATTGTTGCTCTGTGTTTTCCAAGTGCATCAATAGATATCGTGTGATTGTCATCAAACTTCCTTTTTACTGATCTGTGCAGCAGAAATCGTTGTAGAGGCACGTCATCAAAACATGTGACCAAAGCGTTGGACTCAAAACTGAACTGTTAAAATCCATGCAGGGTATTATGTCAGCGCCTATCTCAACTGATCAGTTCATGATGTTTTGTTGTTCGTCTATTTTCATAGCACTTACTTTGGCATCTACACTATCATGGACTTAGGCCCGCCAATGACCAATGCAGTATGGGAGCTTGCACAACAAGGTGTTGTGTTCTCCTTAGGTGCTTGTTTGATAAAAACGTCTATCCCTACTCCAACGTTGGTAGTGAGTCTACCTTTGTATTGGCACCAACGAGGGAAGCTAGTAAAGATATGGCCATTCTTAAGAATTTTGGTATTAAGAAGAACACAAGGAAGATGTTGAAGTCTGCTTTTTATGCAGCTATAGAACAAGCTTGTGCCAAAGGCAAGACCGTATCGATTGGTGCAGCTTTTCGATAATTGTTTCATGTTCCAAAAACATATCGTGGTTCACGTTGATTGTTCATTTGGAAAAGTGATACATGAGAAAGGCTGCAACGTTAAACTCAAGTGTTGGATATTAAACCACCAATTGCAGAAGAAGAGAGCGCTTTCAAAATTATGAAGTCATAGAACAACTCATTAATTACTTCTATTCCCATGTGACACTGGAGAGCATGTTTTTATTATTTGTTACAAGCTTTTGTTCCTTGCCGGATGTCGTTGTCTTTGCTAAGCTTACATTGTATTTATAAGAGAATAAACTTTTCAAAAGAGGGAGAGAGTCATCGTTCGAAGCACTTTAATGTTCGTGGTTCATGAATCATACAAAGATAATGCATCGCACTTTGTTTTTTATATGAATTACAATATATATGTAACACTACAAATTGGAAGAAAGTATGATCAAGGCAACACTTCACTAAAACTACATAGAGGTCACTCATAGAGAATGTTCATCATGTTTTCAAGCAAGTTCGACCTTTGGAGCAAAAGATGAGAAAAACATTCACAATGAGAAGTTATAGACTTGCCACACCATACACATGTGATAGATGGCATAGTTGATGGGGCAAGACCTAGTAGAGCAATTGTACCAACACACTTACTTTCTCTAGATTCGAATAGTTTGCCGGTTCTATTGATAAGCACATTGTCAGAGTTTGTGCCCCATTGGTTTGCTTTTGAGGGGAATATATTAGCAAAATATGGTACTTTCAAGGCTAAGATGTTCCATACCTGTTCTCATGCACATTGACTTAACCGATTGAGCTTTGCGACAATCACACTACAAGTTCCATACGTGTACGTTTTACAATTGAAAGATGTCTTGCAATTTGATGAGTTCTTTACAAAGTGAGGTCTTGGCGAGGTAGGCATGTCTTCTTTTTAATTGCGTTAATGCAACAACAATAGTTTTGAAAGGTGAACCCTTTGATGGTGCGATTTCTTTCGTCTCAGATAATATTATACAAGTGTACGCATCTTGGGCGGCTAACCAAATGGAGAACATGAGGGCCATCGACTGACCAGATCGTTGTCGCAGATGGTCCAACCCCCAAAGATTGTGCAGTAGTGAGAATGACATGAACCGAGTTGGACACTCGACCAAATTGACTTTGTGACTTGTTAACAACGTGGGGGAGGCTACAACGACTACAACAACACATGGGTCAATTATTGATCACATATGTTTGGACCAATTCAAAAAAAAAAAAAAACATGGCACAAACTTCATATATTGGTCAGACCATTCATTACTATACACTACCATAACTCCAACATGAAAAAAAACTTAACCATTCAACCACTCCTCCATCCTTTGTAGGCATAGTCCTTGTTTTAATTGGGTGCATGCTTAGTGTGTAGGCACACACAACCAACCCCTTTTCTTGCAAGGGTGGGCATGAGGCGGTGTGTAATTGCTCTGATTTAGAGCTGCGAAAATCTCTACCGCACAGTATCATACTCTATGTGTGGTCTCCACCTTGCTTTCAAACATAGTCTCCCATAGGAAAGGCCCCCATTGAGTGGCGCGAATCACGCTAGTTGGTGTTAGAACCCTTGCTGGCTGTCCCACAAAGTATCCACCTTCAACTACACCAATCGCAAAGGCGTCGTAATTAATGTGGCCGCTTTTTATAAACATACATACCGGCTAGTGTGAACCACATTGCGTGCCTGGCCACCCTCCTATTCTTGCTCTTGTCGTCCCTGCTCGATCGGGTGGTGTGAACCAGGGCCTCATTTGCAGCTCTATCAAGAGCATTCCCATGGCTTCATGGCTTTTGAGCGGGATTTCATGCCTTAAAAGTCAGAGGACAACGGGAGAACAACTCGAATTTTGAGGTGTTGCACTGTGGCCAAAATCATAGTGGCTGTTGCGCATGTTACAAGCCGTTCCCGTGTGTGGCAAAGGAGGCAAATTTGCTTCTTTTTGCCAGGGCCTTCCATGTTCCCACGTAAAGCTCCTATATTTGTGATGCCAAACCTTGGCAAATTGTAGCACCGATGGAGACGGAGTTTGGGGCTCTCTATTCGGGCAAATCGGGGCTAGGAGTGAATATAAGGCTTTGATTCATCTCTGGGCAGTCGCTTCAGTCAACATTGGCGCAGAAGGAGGTGTTGCAATGGCACATCAGGAGCATTTGCAAGGAATGGCCAGCAGCTTGGTCGCAGGCACGATTGCGATGCCATGCTTTGTTATGCCAGGGGGTTGTAGCCTTGGCGTACGCAGGAATAGCCTCTTAGGATCTCTTTTAGAGCCTTCCTATTTGTTCAAAGCCTTTGGAATATCAGGCTCCCCTATTTGTGCGCTTAACATCAACGTATTTCGCGATGTTAACAGGGAGCTTGGCCACCTGTAGAGCAAGCCGATTTAATTGCCGGCAACCTATTTTTTGGCTAACCCGGAATTTCGGATGGAGAAACATACCACGCAGGAATGCCCTCTTATACAAATTGCTACGCTCTGGTGTAAAGACGTTGGCTACCTACTCGTGCACGAGGCCTCTAATTTCTTCAAGTCCTCCATGGCGGAGCAGCCAGCCCGGGAGCCCTCTTTTTTTGTTTTTTTTTTCCCGGAACAATAGTGGAGGCACAAACAAAACCAAAAGACGCGATGACTAAACGCGAACGCGTGGGATGCAAGGGCAAAGATTGCATGACCAAACTCAACCTGCCCATGGGAAGGTGGATAAAGAAAGGTTAGGGTTTGGAATGATGAACGTTGGGAAGGGAAAAAAAAAAAAGTGACCGTTAGGATGGGTTTCTGAGGAAACATACAAAAACGTTTCTTCTTCTTCATCTTCTTCAAATGCTCTCAAGCTGCTCCATCGCCATAGCCATCCTTCGATCGCCATAGCCACCCATCCCCTCAAGCTCTCATCCATTTTGATTCCTCTCACGCTCCCTTTCACTTCCATCTCTGCTCTCTCATTTTGTTGTTGATCGATCCTTTCTCTCCTTCTCATCCGTCCCTGCCTGCTCTCGACGGCAGCGGACGGACCTTTGCTCAGCCCGGAGGATCCGTAACATCGATCTCTTTTCCTTTGCTCAGCTGTTGGTTTGCTCGATTCATTGCGTTGATCTGTCGTCGAACCTGTATCGATTGGAAGACAGTAGCTTAGTGCGCATTGCTCTCGTTAATAGATTTCGAATTTGCCTGATCGTCTTGTGGATTGAGGTGTCGGAACCTTTTTGCCCTTAGATTTGCGATTTCCAAATCCTCTGAACCGAGGAAACCGCGACCATTGTTCTTGTTCTTCGTTTGTCTTTTGTCTTGCGATGGCAACTCCACGCCGCAGTCCATATTCTAGCACTCGGAAGGCTGGCAGCTGGGCAGAGCGTCACCCTCTCTCTGAGAATGCGTCGCCTGACCTACATGCCCGAAAGACGCAGCACCTGGTAAAGATCTTGCGTCTTCGAGAGTGCAGCGTATCTGCGAAAATCGTGCTTCTTCGATCTAAGTTTGGGGGTGCGGATCCGCGTATTTGCAAAAGTCGATTCGTCGGTCACATTTCTTAACTATTGTTTCGTTTCAGGGTTGTCGCTTTATTCCTTCTCGTACCTCGATTGATTTTGACGTAGCGAACTACATGGTCGCCAAGGAGAATCATGACAGTGAGATATCTCCTTCAAAGGTAAAAGAAACTTTGTCTGCAGTGCTCGGATTCAGTTGTACCATCGAAATCTCAGCTGTTATCAAGCTCATGGAAAAACCGATTCGTCTTCGCAGGAAGAATACAAGAAACAATTGGCTGGCAACTTGTTGAAGGACAGCAACATTTTGCAGAAGAACAGCAGAATATTAGCGTTCAAAAGCAAGCCCCCTCCACCGCCAGACGGTTTTGAGAAAAACGTCCGATTGCTATACTCCGAGAACGTTCAAGCCGGCTCTACAAAGCGTAGCAAAACGTTCCGTCATATTCCTCAGGTGTCGTAAGATTCTGAGGTGCGTCAGTAATTGTCAATCATAATCTGGTCGCTGGTGCCTTTTAGCTAATGCGACTTCGTATGGTGGTGCAGTCGGCGGAGAGAACACTTGATGCTCCTGAGTTGCTCGACGACTACTATTTGAACTTGCTGGATTGGAGTTCAAAGAACGTTGTGGCAGTTGCTTTGGGAAACACAGTGTATTTGTGGCATGCTAGTTCGGGATCGATCGAAGAGCTGATGCAGGTGGGGGAAGATACTGGCCCGGTGACGAGTGTAAGTTGGGGTCCTGATGGGAAGCACATTGCTATAGGTCTGGACAGTGGTGAAGTTCAACTCTGGGACTCGACGGCTCTGTGCCAAGTCAGGTCAATGAAAGGTCACACTGGTCGGGTTGGAAGTTTGTCGTGGAATGGAGGACCTATCGTTAGTTCTGGCAGTCGTGACAGCTCCATCTTCAATCATGACGGTAAGCTGAGGTTCCGCCAACCAACAAACTCGAGTCTTTGTGCTTCCGATCTTGTTCCTTCAGATTTCCTTACCTATTCTTCACTGATGTTTGCAGTGCGTATAAGAGACCATCTCACAGCGAAGATGTGTGCTCATGAGCAGGAAGTTTGTGGATTGAAGTGGTCTTTGTCTGGCCAGCAGCTCGCTAGTGGAGGCAATGACAACCTGCTACACATTTGGGATGCATCAATGATGGGAAATGGTTCATCTTTGTCCTACCTCCACCGCCTTGATGACCACCAGGCTGCAGTAAAGGCACTGGCCTGGTGTCCATTCCAGAGCAATCTCTTGGCTTCTGGTGGAGGAACGGCCGATCGCTGCATCAAGTTCTGGAATAGCCAGACTGGAGCCTGTCTAAACAGCATAGATACAAGTTCTCAAGTGTGCTCTCTACAATGGAGCAGGCATGAACGGGAACTCTTGAGCTCGCATGGCTTCAGCCAAAATCAACTCTGTTTGTGGAAATATCCTTCGATGGTAAAAATGGCAGAGCTAAGGGGCCACACATCTAGAGTTCTGCATCTGGCCCAGGTGAACTTTTTCCCCTACACAATCAGACATTTCATATAGTACAACTTCGTAAGGAGCGTTTGTAATAGCCTATTTACTTAAAATTGGTTTGCATCTCTACAGAGTCCGGATGGTTACACTGTTGCTTCAGCTGCTGGGGATGAGACATTGCGATTTTGGCAAGTTTTTGGAACGCCAGACAGCAACAAACACCAGCAGCTCGCCAGGACCAAAAGTACGGATTCAGGTATCAGCAATTGCTCTATGATCAGGTAAGGTAGGATCAGGTATGTCTATCTTTTGCTTTTGGCATCTGTCTGTGATGCTTGTACATAATGTTTATACGTCTCTTTCTTTCTTTTCTGTCTTTTGGGAGAGAGGGGCGAGCAATGTAAACTACTCGATAAAATGTACAACTCTAATACCCTGGAAGAACTCATGCAATTAATCTCCCAACTTCCCTCTGCCTTTGATGGCATCTGACGGCGTTTATAAACGCCAATAAGATCATTGAGATGTTGTCAGCTGTAGTTTATCACAAATCATTTAGTTTTGACGGATTGATCTGACTGGCCTTTACAAGGATGCAAGCGTGCTGCTTGGACTTTGTTTTTCCAGTAATCAAGCATGCTTGACTGATTTGGATTGCTGTTTGGAAAGGAAGTTAATAATGCATTGATGTTTGTAACTATTGTTTGTGAGCCCTTCGTTGATCCCTCGATCACAAAGAGGTTGTGAAAGTTGGTAGCCGACTGGAAATTTTTTAATGAATGAACTTTTCTATACACATGGGCTAGCAAAATATCCAGGCAAAGCATGGATATTTTGCTAGCAAAAGTGGGATGGTGATGGATGGTTCCCACATTAACTTCACAATCCCATGCCATCAAGGTACACATCATCAAGGCCTTACACATCATCTTCCAGGCAGCATCCGTGAAGCTGTTTTCAAGATCTCAGGATACCTGGTGGGTAACTCATGGAAGGAGCTCTGGATAAGTCACAGATCTACTAAGCATTGAATGCAGAAGGAAATTGGATGTATTTTGATCATTCTGATTGAATGCTCCCACAGAATCATGGCTCATGATTTAGATGGTTTTGAGAGTTCCAGCAGTTGATCTCTGGATGGCAGAAAGGTTGTGAAAGTTGGGAACGTGGAGACAGGGTGATGACTTGGTAGATGACATGGCTTTTTTACTGGCACATGAAATGTATACACGCATGCTGGATGCCTGGTGAAAAGGCTAGTGATGGATGGTTCATTAAGGATTAACTACCAACTGGATATTTTTAAAAGGAGAAATCTTCATACATTTGGTCAAAGCATGGTTAAGATGGATTGTTATGCATGGTATGGTTCTTACGGCTCAACAAGATCTGTTTACGGATTTCCAAGTTCTCACGATTGCTACCCAGTGGGTCACTCGTGAAATGAAGTCTACAAAGAAGTTGGAGATCTACAGATTTAGTAGGATGTTAGTAATATTTTTAAAAGGAGAAATCTTCATACATGTGGTGAAAGCATGGTTAAGATGGATTGTTATGCATGGTTCCTACGGCTCAACAAAATCTGTTGACGGGTTTCCAAGTTCTCAAGATCGCTACCCGTGGGCTTCACTCGTGGAAAGAAGTCAGTCGTGGGTCATGCTTTGAGGTCTTTCCAAGTTCTCAGGGTTGCTACCCAGTGGGTCCACAGATTGCTTGTAGTCCTCAGTTACAGCAGTGAAAAAAGAAATATTCAGTCCCGTCTATGCAAAGTTGTGAGAGAAATTTGCTAACAAATCTCCCTTTTTGCAACATAAATTTGTGTAGCACATGTCTGTTGTCACCTGAACATGGCAGTGATTTGTATTGATGCTGTGCTTTCATTCTATATCTGACAGAATGGTCAAACTAACTAATGCTCAAGTTAAACTGCACAAGGTCTGCAGCTCGGTTAAGCAAGGTCAAGTTCAGTTCGAAACGTGAAGGTCCACAGATTGCTTGTAGTCCTCAGTTACAGCAGTGAAAAAAGAAATATTCAGTCCCGTCTTTGCAAAGTTGTCACCTGAACATGGCAGTGATTTGTATTGATGCTGTGCTTTCATTCTATATCTGACAGAATGGTCAAACTAACTAATGCTCAAGTTAAACTGCACAAGGTCTGCAGCTCGGTTAAGCAAGGTCAAGTTCAGTAGACTGGGGACTCTTTTAGCATCCAGTGAACAAGGTGGTCACCACCAGACAATGGGCTAACAAATCTCCCTTTTTGCAACATAAATTTGTGTAGCACGTCTGTTTTCACCTGAACATGACAGTGATTTGTATTGATGCTGTGCTTTCATTCTATATCTGACAGAATGGTTAAACTAACTAATTAATGCTCAAGTTTAACTGCACAAGGTCTGCAGCTCGGTTAAGCAAGGTCAAGTTCAGTTCGAAACGTGAAGACTGGGGACTCTTTTAGCATCCAGTGAACAAGGTGGTCACCACCAAGGACTTTGGTAGACAATGGGCTAGAAGAATCCAAGCAAAGCATGGTTAATAGGAATGTTGATGTTGATGTGCCAGCAACATGCCTGCTACCTGGATTGGACATCAACAAGGTCTGATGAGGTGTTTCGAAGGCAGGATTGCTACCGGTGCGTAACTAACTCATGGGAGGAATTCTGGATAACAAGTTGGAGCTCTCATAGATTTGCTACCATCAAATTAAAATAAATCAAATGATGTAGATAATGGCATTTGTTTCGATCAAAATTATCGATGATTGAATGAATGCTCATAGCCATGCATGGCTCATAATCATGCAGTCTCACCTATTTCCTGTCTTCATAATTATCATTGTTAGCAACATGCCTGCTACCTGGATTGGACATCAACAAGGTCTGATGAGGTGTTTCGAAGGCAGGATTGCTACCGGTGGGTAACTAAACTAACTCATGGGAGGAATTCTGGATAACAAGTTGGAGCTCTCCAGTGAACAAGGTGGTCACCACCAAGGACTTTGGTAGACAATGGGCTAGAAGAATCCAAGCAAAGCATGGTTAATAGGAATGTTGATGTTGATGTGCCAGCAACATGCCTGCTACCTGGATTGGACATCAACAAGGTCTGATGAGGTGTTTCGAAGGCAGGATTGCTACCGGTGCGTAACTAACTCATGGGAGGAATTCTGGATAACAAGTTGGAGCTCTTATAGATTTGCTACCATCAAATTAAAATAAATCAAATGATGTAGATAATGGCATTTGTTTCGATCAAAATTATCGATGATTGAATGAATGCTCATAGCCATGCATGGCTCATAATCATGCAGTCTCACCTATTTCCTGTCTTCATAATTATCATTGTTAGCAACATGCCTGCTACCTGGATTGGACATCAACAAGGTCTGATGAGGTGTTTCGAAGGCAGGATTGCTACCGGTGGGTAACTAAACTAACTCATGGGAGGAATTCTGGATAACAAGTTGGAGCTCTCATAGATTTGCTACCATCAAATTAAAATAAATCAAATGATGTAGATAATGGCATTTGTTTCGATCAAAATTATCGATGATTGAATGAATGCTCATAGCCATGCATGGCTCATAATCATGCAGTCTCACCTATTTTCTGTCTTCATAATTATCATTGTTAGCTTGATGAGGAAGTTTGCTCAAACATCTCCCTTTTTGCAGTTACTTTATCAACTTCTGTGGACCTAAACATGACAGCGATTTGTATTGATGCTGTGCTCCTTTCTCTGAAAGAACAGTTTTAACTAATGCTTGGACCAACTACTAAGTCTAGAGCTTGATTCAGCAAGCTCGAGTTAGGTACGGGTCAGTTTTTGGTGCAAGCATTAAGCAGGTATTACAGCTTGATTAATACTCCTACAGTTCAAAAAAAAAAAAGTTGGAGCTCTCCAGTGAACAAGGTGGTCACCACCAAGGACTTTGGTAGACAATGGGCTAGAAGAATCCAAGCAAAGCATGGTTAATAGGAATGTTGATGTTGATGTGCCAGCAACATGCCTGCTACCTGGATTGGACATCAACAAGGTCTGATGAGGTGTTTCGAAGGCAGGATTGCTACCGGTGCGTAACTAACTCATGGGAGGAATTCTGGATAACAAGTTGGAGCTCTCATAGATTTGCTACCATCAAATTAAAATAAATCAAATGATGTAGATAATGGCATTTGTTTCGATCAAAATTATCGATGATTGAATGAATGCTCATAGCCATGCATGGCTCATAATCATGCAGTCTCACCTATTTCCTGTCTTCATAATTATCATTGTTAGCAACATGCCTGCTACCTGGATTGGACATCAACAAGGTCTGATGAGGTGTTTCGAAGGCAGGATTGCTACCGGTGGGTAACTAAACTAACTCATGGGAGGAATTCTGGATAACAAGTTGGAGCTCTCATAGATTTGCTACCATCAAATTAAAATAAATCAAATGATGTAGATAATGGCATTTGTTTCGATCAAAATTATCGATGATTGAATGAATGCTCATAGCCATGGCTCATAATCATGCAGTCTCACCTATTTTCTGTCTTCATAATTATCATTGTTAGCTTGATGAGGAAGTTTGCTCAAACATCTCCCTTTTTGCAGTTACTTTATCAACTTCTGTGGACCTAAACATGACAGCGATTTGTATTGATGCTGTGCTCCTTTCTCTGAAAGAACAGTTTTAACTAATGCTTGGACCAACTACTAAGTCTAGAGCTTGATTCAGCAAGCTCGAGTTAGGTACGGGTCAGTTTTTGGTGCAAGCATTAAGCAGGTATTACAGCTTGATTAATACTCCTACAGTTCAAAAAAAAAAAAGTTGTTATAACTGCTTGTCTCATTCAAAGGAGATTATAGCTTTGCTGACTCCAGCAAGCTCAAATTGGTTTTACTTTATTGCTCCTTTCATTCAAGCAAGCTCAACAAACAGCTAGTAGGACCCATCAATAAGCAAGCTTACTGCTAATGCAGACCACCTACTTTGTGCTCCTTTCATTCCAGAAAAGATTAAAAGCTCGTTCGTATTAGGTTCTGAGGTGAGACAGGAAGGGGATGGTAATTTGGGCACTAACTCCGTGGGTAATTTGCAGCAAAGCTTAAAAACACGAAGGGGATACAAATACGTGGAGTACACGTATGGTGTCTTGGGCACAAAGTGTTACAACCATCCGAGCAAACTCAGCTAGCTACGTAGAGCTGGATTATGCCTGGTTGTCTCATTCAAAGTAGCTGCTTGATATACAGACCAGTGTTTGTTGCTCCTTTCATCATGCTAGCTCAATCAACAGCCTAATTCAGAGTATCCGTGCCTAGCGTGTGCTGCTTGGGTACAAGCAAGCTCTAGTTGAGTGCAATTACAGACCACTATTTGTTTGCCTCTTTCATTCAAGCAAGCTAAACTGACACCTACTAGGACCAAATAAAATTTGCTGGTCCATCAACTTCCAAAAGTTTAGCGGTACAACCTCAAGTTATTGCATGATAGCATTCATTTAAGGATAACCTCACCCTTAGGATTAGGAGAACCTTTAAATCCTCTCTCACATTGTCCTCATGATAGCATTCATTTTAAAGCCCTTGCACAATCCTCATTAGATAGAGATGTGAGAGATCCATAAAAGCGAAAAAGTAGATGAATTGGATATGTAGTGGCTTAATGATGCACACAGTAAAGGGGATTGAGATTGCGAGACATAATGAATTGAAGGCGCAAACACACACGCTCACACACACACACACACAAAGCAAGTGAAAACTTGGACTCGCAATCTATTATGTCTCGCAATCTCAATCCCCTTTACTGTGTGCATCATTGCGAGACATAATGAATTGAAGGCGCAAACACACACGCGCGCGCACACACACACACAGAGCAAGTGAAGAAAACTTGGACTAATTAATATATATATATATATATATATATATATAAATTAAGAGAGAGAGAGAGAGAGAGAGAGAGAGAGATGTGCGAGATCCATAAAAAGTGAAAAAGAAGACGAACAGACAATGAATTGAAGGCGCAGACAAGTGTACACACACACACACAGATGGAGAGCAAGTGCATGCAAACTTGGACTAATAGAGAGAGAGAGAGAGAGAGAGAGAGAGAGATGGAGAGAGCAAGTTATGACAAGTGAAAACACGCACACATGGAGAGCAAGTGAAAACTTGGACTAATAGAGAGAGAGAGCAAATGAAAATTGGACTAAGAGAGAGAGAGAGGGAAAATAGCAAGTGAAAACTTGGACTAATTGAAAATTTTCACAAAAGAGTTAGAGAAGCCAACCTCCAACAAGCTTGCCCCATCAAAAGTGAACGATTATAGAACAAGATGAATTACATTCAGTGGGCTTGCCCTCACCATCATGTCGAAGTTTAGCGAGTCTAATGTAGACCAAGGAGTGGTTGGACTAGTAGATGTTTGTGCCGTGTCTATTTTGTTGAATGGCTTGATCTTCCCATAAAAAATGAGATGGAAAGTGAGTTGGAAAAGGCTAATACGTTTTTTCCTTGTCGTATGTTCCAAATATAGAACAAGATAAATTACATTCCATCATGTTTACGTTTGTACTGTGTCTATTTTGTTGAATGGCTTTGATCTTTATACCCAAATGTGATCAACCGTGGAGCCATTGATTGTTAACAGTTGGTTGTCTAATTATTTTGCTTCATCTTGTGTTGTTGCATGAGCTCCAAAAGTTTTGAGAAGCATATGTTGAAGTCACCCACGATGTAAGTTGCGAAGTCGTGCTTAAACATAATGTGCACAACAAGTAGTGTACTTGGCGCTTTCATTACTGCTAACAAGCAACACACAAGAATTTTGCTACATCAACACAAGCCTAGCAAAACAATGAAACAAGTGCTTCTCAAACAATGTGCAGAATTAGAGAAGATGGATTGGATCCACTAAGCAATGATATCGCGTCTACCTCGACACTATCACAAAATATATTAAGAGGAGCTTCCAACACTATCCAAGCTTTGTGCATACACAACACGCACAAAAAAGCCAAGTAACAAAAAAGATAAAAAAAGATCCACTTCAATAATTATACCAAAGCTGTTAATAGATCACGAGAACCATTACCACGAAGCTTGCTCTACTTGCCGGTTAGTGTGCCTTGTCACATGAATTTCCTACATGGCATGACATATACTTTGACAACATTGAGATGATTGAAGCTAATAAGGCAAAATTTAATTAGCATTGACAAATTGCCTAGCAGATGGGCTTGCAACTCAACTACATCCATCGTTGACACCAATGTGTATCGGCATTGACATAGCTGATAGCTTCGACTTCAAAGGGAACTAGATCATCTGTGCCAATTCCACCAACCACATCAATGCACCTACCATTTGATGCCTAACGTCGAATACCATGAAGCCGTGCAGAAGTTGAATCAACAGCAGAGACTGTTGCTTGAAGACATAATGCTGAAGAAACATACAGATGATACAAAACCATTGCTAGAAATGCAGGCACTAGGAAAACTTTCACATTGCTTCTCCTCGTTCAAGCCCTCCTGCGGCACTATTCACACCAAGAATCCTCGGATATTGAGTTGCCCAAGGCAAAGCAGCCTACAACATAGGAGGCATAACTAAACATTCAAACATTCCAATCTTCACTTGCTTTGCTGACAACTACATACAAAAGCCTTTTGTGAGAGAAGCTCGAAACACTTTCAATCTTGTACAAAGACCTCAAATTAATTGTCTTTGATGAGCTCAGTCAGTATCATTACCAAGGCAAAACACCTTCCTTGCAACCAACATGCGGATGTGCAAAATCAAATGCAATCACGTACAACCGTTCGGCGGCTTGAATGTTCTATTTTGTAGACCTATATTTTCATCCAAGGCCACAACATTAGCAATGGCTCCTACAGTTTGGCAAGAAATGTCATGTACTACTACTACAAATCGACGAAGCCTATGTGCCAAGACAACAAGGCCTAACTCACTTGTATACACATTGGAAACCACACCTCCTAAGACATAGAGCACCTCAACCGTATATGCATTGGAAACCACACCTCCCAAGATATGTAGAGCACCTCATCCGTGCATTCTATTGCTCGCCAATCCACAAAGAATCAATTCCACATCTCTTCTACAAAAACATGTCCAAGGATAAACATAACGAAGAGGTCTTTGAGAAATTGAACACCAAGGCGCATTACCTCATTGTTGCAAAAGACACCAGGCATCGTACATGCAACAAAACATAAAGATACCAAGCGACCCAAAGTCTACAAAAGTGGACTGCACACTGAGCTAATGTTCTGGCAACCTGGACATTGAGGACGGCCTCATGAATGGCACAGATGGGTTAGCTGACATGAATAAAATGCCTCCAATCGCATGAGTCAAATTTTTAAACCCTAACATATAGGGAAGTAAACACGTCTATAGCATGCGTCCCTTTACGCAAACACCATTCGAATTCAAAATAGGAAAAAACCACTTGAACATAGTAGGCCATCCCGAATTCCTAATACAACCCGCTACAATAGGAACAATATATCGTGCCCAAGGACTATCTATCAATGGGTGCCCTTGCCTTTGACCCTTCTCACATCAAAAGGCAAGGTCTCGTGTATATAGCACTTTCATGCATATGCGACCCTGCAAACTTGTACATAACCTATCCACTAGTACACATGCACATAAAGGTTGATCCAATGGTTTTGCAAGAAATTGACCACCTCAAAAACATGGGTAGCTAGGCAAGTAAACTTTGGACGAACGAATCCAAAGAAGACCTCCCTACAATCACTCAACACAAGATTGCACACTCCACACAAACAAGACCTTAACTCATGTGAAAGCATTCGCTGCCACTTTCCTTTACTTGCATGGAACTTCATACCGCAGTGCCACGTGCCCCAACTCTACAAGCCTTCTAGCACATTACAAGGAAGGGGTGGAATGCTCGCTCACAACATTCGACCCCTCGTCCGTTGGCAGCATTGTAGTCATTCACCTTTACAAAGCACTACGAGCACGTTCAAAACAAATTGCATGTCAACATTTGATCCCCATAGTGTGGATATTTCAACATTGAAGTTGGTGTCAATGTCTTTTGGATGCCTCTTAAGAAATATTGTTGGCTGTGAGATGCTATATCAAAGGGCAACAATGTACTCATCATGCGTAAGCTTTAACGTTTGCAAGAGGGTGTTGAAATCTAGAATTTGGCTGCAATTTTCTTCCAATAGCTATGTGATGTGTTTGTAGTTTTCTTTGCAACCATTGGGTAGATGTTGGTCTTCAAAAAGCAACAAAATTTTTGTTTCTCTCATGGGAGGTTATGGGAATTGGAAGTGACAAAGTTTGGCTCTCTTCTTGCAAGTAGTTCTATGTTGGTGTGTTTGGATTCCTTTGTTTTCAAAAGGAAACCTAGAAATGTCTATTGTAATGTATTTGTCAAAAAAGGCTTCTATCACCTCATTTGGTACACTACCGTATGTTGGGGCATCGTGGACCCATGGGAGGCCATGGTCATGGTGGTTGCCTCTATTTTGGAACTCGGTGATGACTTAAGTAGTAGTCAATTATTTTACCAAGGATTACATGGTCTTGTCTTAGCACACGCTGCATGGCTTGGAATCTATGAACATGATACCTTGCAGTCGTCACAGGATTGAGATGGACAAGGTCACGAATCCTTTTACCAATGTTTGCCATAGAGTGTTCGAACGAAGCCGCTTTCAGCTTTCGTAAATAGATAATAAGAGGACTCCAAGTCTTTTCAGCATAATTTGATAATTTAATGAAGAAAGCTAGAGGGCCCAGCTACCGTAACATGGCAAAAATTTTTTAAAAAAATTTGTGATTGTAGTCAAATAAGTTCGCATGCACACAAAATCATGGCGGGAGCTAATGTGCGAATGCAAAAGGCGCACCATTTTTGCGTCTTCAATGACCTTTGTGAGAATAGTTCTGCCGTGCAATTGACCTCCTTTACGCATGCATACCCACCAGGTTGATGGTAGAACTTGTGCAACATGATTTTTCATAGTCTTGAAAAATGTGTTCTCAATTGAATTGGCGAACTGCATGTCCTAAGGGTTCATTAACTCCTATTGAGCTATTTCTTGGTAGGGTGTTCATTCAGGCAAGTCGTATCTCGTTGGGTATCCATAGAAAAGAGTAGGGAATGCAAGTTCTTCACAATTCTTGTGCTTGTTGAATATGCTTAGGGGTGCGAATCATTCAGATGGTGCCACAGATAATGTCTTGTCCTCAAAATCTAGTACTTGCTGACTTGTGTAGATCCCATGTACGAGCGTGTTAGTACCAAGGTCCTCATCGTCTGTAGAGTTGAAGGTGACTTGGTAACACTTTCTTCTCCAGTGTTTGCTCTTATGCTTTCTACATGCAAGGCCCAAAGAGGGTTCAGTGACACATTGTATTCATGGTATAATGGAGTTTGGAGCAATTTGCAGGGCTTTAAGGGTGAGACTGGGATGCACTAAGACACTCATGTAGTTGTACATGTAAGCTAGCTTGCACTTTATTGCGACCATAACACAATTGCATTGTTGCTTTAAAATACATGCTGTGCTCTATCCACATTAGCAAAGACATTGACAATAGCTCCTAGAAGACCATACTAACTAAAGTAGGAAAGTTCTCATATTTGTGCGAAAGGTATGCGTAATGCAATGAGGCATGCCTTGATTACATTTAGGGTGCTCGTGAATTGTGTTCTTGTTTGTAAGATCATATTTTTTGAAGAAAACATTGGCACTATGCCTTTTCTTATTTGTTTGCGGCACAAAGAACATGTAATTGCATCATTGGAGCTAAGACCTTTGCCATTGAACTCGTGAATGGAAAAAAACACTTTCTCGTGCTCCGATGTCTTAATCCTGGCTCTGATACCAATGATACATTTACTAGCAAAGAGGGTTGCCAATAAGTCTTCCACCCAACCATAGACTCTTAATGGAGCTCCCTTTTTTCCATGTGAGGGCTCTTTCCCAAACATCCTTAGTCAAGCTCCCTCTAGAATCCTCCTCCTAGCCCAATACTTTCCGAATGGCTTCTTCTCTTGTTGCATATGTCCTACAAGGGACGTTACCATTGAACACTCTCATGGGCTCCCCTTTTTACCTATTTATTTATGACTAGGCCTAGAAATAAACCTTGACCCAAAGCCCTCAAAGGTCATCAAGCCCTTTTGGTTTCCCACCTCACCATAACCAAGCTACATGCTTCTACAATTATGGTTGATGTGTTAATATATGCTCGACATAATTCATGATGGATTTTCCTCTTCCTTGAAAGTTTCATGTGTTTAAAAGATTACCATTTTTTAGATAATTACCTCGAATGATGTTGACGAATAACTTGACTTTTACTCTATTATTGGTGATGCTAATGTTTGTGTCCAATGTTGATGTCCACCACTTTGCTTAATGATATGCCTTTTTATCTGCATCTACTTGAGATTTACTTGAGATTGTAAAGGTTTGCTCACTGTTTTGGCATTTTCGAGCTTGAATCATGTGGGGGCTCTGCTCTTTACCCAAGTAAAAAAATTATAGCTCGTCCAATCTTTGCACCTGCTTTTGATTGGCTACACTTTGTACTAGGTTCTCATCACATTATCAAGCCTTGAGAATGACTTAGGCTAGTTCTTCGAATAATTTTTCTATTTCACCCACTACTACAAGTTGAGAATTTATGTCCTTGACTCGTGACACAATAGGGATCTTTTTAAAGAAAAGTGTAATGGAAAACTCACACTAGAAAACTATGCAAGAAGGGAGAGTAAGATGCCTTAAGAGAAGGCAAGACAAATGTCTCATACCATGATAAAGTTAAACGGAGGAGAGAAGTGAGTGGAGAAGAAGGAGAGAGGACATAGCTCCCCAACACTTCTTAGGGTTGGGGTTTCTAACCCCTTTTGCCTTTTTAGCACTCTATAAGTAAGTGCATTATTTACAACTGGATGTGATGTTGCAAATTTTCCTCAACATTTCTTTCCCTTCTCATAGCAAGCAACTTACTTCAACTTACTTCAAATGGTGCTTTTTGAATTCTTAATGATTGGCCACACATGAGGATGTGGATGCAACATTTATTAGACTTTCAAAGAGGCTTTAATCCAATTGCATTTTCTTTTGTTGACAACTAATGGATGCATTGATTGAGAGCTCTTGCTCTTCTTTGACACTATACATATGTGAGAGATATCAAACTTCAAAAGTTGTGTTGAAGGGTATCGATGTGATAATAAATGCACTCATTGGACATACAAAACATCTGCAATTCCATTTTTTAGTCAAAGATGGTTTTCTTATCATGCAATGTATCATGAATCTCATAATGAAGACATGAAAATGCAGGAAGGAATACAACTATGGAAACAAGCTCCACGTGGTCATGCTATGCTGATAAAAGGAGATCCCAAATGCTAGAAAAACATTTGAAATTGTCATGAACTTCAATTGGTGGACTTCATCAAATGAAATTAAGACTTCCATACGTTCAAAGGAAAATGTGCTCTCTTTCACAATTTTATCCACTAATTTTAGGGATTAACATCTTATAGGATCAATTTGCATGCATCCACCATCAATCACAATTGCATCAACCCCAAGACAACTTGGTTCATGCACCACTTTTTTAGTTAATAGTTATTGCTTTCAAACCTTCTACCAATCTAGAATCCACATGTAACTAGCTATTGTTGACTACATTTGTCTCCATTGAGAATTAGTAAGCAGTAATTGCATAAAGTCAATTTTTTTCCATTTGAAGAGGAATGTGGGAAGCTCTTTGGGGGAATTCAAGGTTGGTAAAAGAGGAAATAGTAGGCTTTTCAATAAAACAAATATATTTTGCTAGATGCATGTACATTATGTCTGAGAATGAAGAGCTAGTACAAAGTTGGCACTTCAGATGGTGGCTTTTTCTTTCGGGTTCAAGGTTGTGTTGACATCCATTTTGTGTTGGCATTAACTTTAAAGCATGTATAAATTATTTGTGGTTCTATTGGTATTCTCTTTATGTCAATTCTAAGGGAACCACGGCAAAGCTTATCATGCCAATCCATGCCATAGATGAGCGTAGAAAGTCAATTCTTCTTAATGATTGAGTAGAATGTTAACATAGTTGATAAATTAGTCATCAAATCAATGACTTCAATAAATTATGTACCCATGGTGTTATTATTATTCCTAGAGATTTACAACCCTTGCACATGATGGAAGGCAATAAACATAGACAATCCTATTTTTTGCAAGTACTTATTTCATGAGTGCAACATTCAAAATGAACTTCTATTCTAGAAAGCCACAAAAGAGAATTTTCTTCACCACTAACTCCAATGGAAGCTGATAATGTTTTTATGTTTCCAAGAACTTCAGCGTACACTATTTTCCTTTCTTCATTTTTTGCTCTCAAAATTGTTTTGTTGTATCTCCTCTAAGAACATCAATGGTGGGATATTTTGACAAAATCTTAATAACTTTTCATTTTCCCCTTTGACCCTAAGCCTCATCTTTCATCCCTGTTAAGTAGTGTCTCCTAATCAATGGAGTTGTTCAATTAACCCTTTTGTATTTTTTTGCAAAATTGTACTATATGAAAACATAGAGGTAGGTAAAAAAGGTGTTTTCCATGGGCTCTTTTGTAGCTCGTAATGAAGGCTTGGCTTGATGTAAGAGATGCTATTGTAAAGATCAGGGTATCTATAAGAGCACCTTTAAATGAGGCTGAAATGCGTGATGAATTGGAACAAGAGCTCATGAAAATGACCATTTCTATCAACCTCTCTCTTTTTATTGAGGACAACTGCATTAATTTTGAAGAGCTTCTAGTTTTGCGACGCACTACTCAATATGGATGGTAGGATAAGTTTACCTTGGATTTGGTAGAGTTTGCTAGAGGATTGGCAAATGAAAACTTACAAATTTCAGTTTGAATATCTCACCGTTGATGCCATTAAAGGAGATAGTACAAAACAAATTTGAACTATCATTGTACAAGAAATCGAAGAAAGATAAAAATTGTACAATGAAACAAATGGTCGCATAATAATAATATCACAGTTTGTATCAGAGCATGTTCTAAAGAACTTTATCTTTTAGGGATGTCCTAGATGGTATTTCATGTTTTTATGCATTGGGATGTTGCACTCATGAAACAATCATTTAAGAAAGAGAATATTATCCATGTTTATTGTCTTCTAGCATGTGGAAGAACAATGAATCTCTTAAATAATAATGACTTTATGGGTATCTAATTTATCTGACTTTATGTTAAAGTAATATTAATTGGTCAACTATGGGCTATGTTTTTCTTGATGATTAATAGGTCTCTGCCTGTAAATGTTGGAGGTGTGTCACTCACTTCGTCATAGTCATCCAAGAAAGGACCTAATATCCCAAAATTGTAGAATGTGCTACTTGAACGCTACTCTCACTCGAACGCAGTCACTCGATGCTTTGACTTACCCTAGAAATTCCCTCTGAGAATGAGATCGTCCTTACTATTTTTAATTATGTTCCAATTCCCCCCCCATGATCCACTTACTACTAGAAATCTTCTTGTTTAGCTCCCAACCACTCCTCTCTCACCCTGACATTATTTGATGCACACACATAGGCCACACTAAACTTAATTCTCCCACTCCCACAGAGACTGCTAGAATTAGTCCATCAACATCTTGGACAAGCTCTTGCCCCTAAATAGGAGTGCCCCTCCCCCCCCTCTTTTTGGAGAATTCACTATCATCTCATATCCTAACTGTTTGCAACGTGCAAGCCAACCATACTCCTTTATATCAGCACCACATTTAATCTCCTCATATCCTAACTGTTTTTAACTTGCAAGCCAACCATACCCCTTCATCATTACCACATTTGATCTCCTGCAACAAAACAATCTCTACATTCCATCATTTAATTGTCAAGATACATGCCTTTTGCTTAATCTTCCCACACAACCCGTGCATATTCCAAGGTACTAATGTCACCTCCTGCCTCCTTCCTCCCTCATTCATGTTGCGTTAAAATCGCAAGACATTATATCTATTCTCCTTTCCCCCTCCCATGCCTCTTGCCATATAATTAATTCTCTTTGATGGGTTTTTGAAGAGGATTTTGTAGTAGGCATTTCCTCCAACACCTTTGCATTTTGAGGCTTCTCCTCCAATAGTCTCTTCTTATGATTCACGTCAGGCAACTCTCCTTCTGCACCATCTCGAATAGTAACTAATCTCTCCCTATGCAACTCCTTGCCCTCTCTGACATCCAGTGTAGACATAAGTTAGACCTCCATGTCCTTATTCTCCCCTACAGCCACCACCTTACTTCTACACCCCTCTCTCGTTTCGGAATCCAATAGCTTGGATAGGTATGATACTGCAAGCACCAACTCCTTTCCTAGACGATCCTCTAGAGAGCTCCTATTATTTTGCATGCCACCCAAAAACACGAGTACTTCCCGATGGCTTAGCCACAACTTCCACGTCCTGCTTATGCCTATCCACATCAGACTTCTTAGCACTCAATGACCAGTCCGGCCCCCGATCGCCCTTGTTGATTTCATCAAAAACATTCACCATATTCTCAGCACAAGCCAATCTTGTATTCTCTTCTTTCATAGGACAACATCGATCATAATGAGACCAGTTTGCTTGCAAAGATAGCATGCATTAGTAACTGGGCCGAAGATAATCTTTTGTGTAACGATGACATCAATTGCAAGTTGCACCTCCACATAATCTGGAGTCTTTTGCACTCTGTTCCACAAAATCCATGCCCATTTTGGGCCAAACTCCTTCGCATACTCCAAAAAAACCAAAACCGTACCAAGAGCGTTTGCAACGATATTCACTAATTTTCCTAGCCAAGTAGGCATGTCGAGAAATTCCACCCAAACAAGATATTCCTTGCATAGAAACTCATTGATATTGAATAGAGGAGACCATGGAATCAACAACACAACTGCTCCTGCAAACATGCACGCCATTCCAAGCACATGATTGTGAATTTCTTTAGAAATGCACTGCAAACAAAAATAAACATTTCCCCATGAATCGAACTGCATATCCCTCAACAGGAATCTCACACTCGTATGCCAAGAATTCTCACAGCTCTCCCACAATCACGACCAGGAAAAACCAACTATACACCTCCATTAGCCAACTTTTTGATTTCTAGCTTAATCATTGCAAACTCCATCCTGCATGCAACTCCATTTCGCACTTCATTTCCACGTAGATCTCTCTTGCTTGGAATTCTTACAACTCTCCCACAGTTGGCACACGACCAGTAAGAAACCAGTATACATGTCCATTAGCCAACTTTTTAATTTTTGGCTTAATCGCTTGCAAGCTCTAGCATGCATGTAACTCCATGTCGCACTCCATTTTCACGTAGATCTCTCTTGGTAGGCTCAACTTCTTGCCTAATGACATCTGCACAAAGAAATCCCCAAGCCTCTTTGTTCCTCCCCTCAATTTTCTCATTATAGTTTCCACATACGATCTCTACTTCTCTCCTTGTGGACTACCTTTCTGAGACCCTAAGCTTACTCCATCCTCCCCTCCCCCAACCTGCATCCTTGCCTCGGTCGCTAATTCCAAATCCCTCACACACACCACCTCACCTTCTTTGACCAATTGACTTATCCCTCCAGACTCATTCCCTATCACCTCACATCTCTTGCTCTTACTCCTTACATTGGATAACTTGCCCCAACACCACGTGTCACACACGTGCTCTCACCACCCTCACAGATCTTGCCAAATGGCTCCTATATCCTCGAACGAAGGGTTTTTCAATTTGCCGGTGTTAAGCAGCTTTGTGGGGGACACTAGTTTTTAGCAATCTCTATAAAATCACCTCTATTCTACCTCCAAAGAACTATGTGAGCAATCTCTATCAAGTCACCTCTATTCTACCTTCAAAAAATATGCGAAGATAGGCAAAGAAATCTCTAGCAAGTCACCTTTATGCGAAGAATGAGATAAGTAAAGTAAGTTGAAGAAGGTGCAAATGGTGGACTTGTCTAATAGGAGTGTATATATAAACACGGTCTAGACACAAGGGAATGACAAATGTAAGGAGTGGCGAGGAAGGGACGATTCGTGGAGAAGCTTGAAGACACGAGAGTGCACTCTTAACCATTTGAGCTACCGTTATTTCAATATGATTTATAATCTTAAGTCCATATGCAACTATCCACAATTGAACAAAATTACTTCCTTTCCAACAAACACCATTTCCATTAGTGATAGATGTATCGTTTCTTCCTAACGCAAGTTCAAAATTTACGTTGAAGGTGCCAGCATAATTGTAACAAGTGTCTATCATAAAGCCTTTACTGTTGTATCGATGGTGGGATTACAGCCTTGATGTTGTGCTACGATCATGGATGGGTCTAATGAGTAAAATGTAGGTGGCTTCTCATGAGACTATAATTATTACAAGTTAACATTTTTGTGGAGAATGAATTGTATTGGCGTTTTAGGCTTCACATGGCTCCAAACTACTCTTGCAATGCAATCACCAGCATACTAAGCGTAGATTTGCAATGTAATCAACACCATACTAAGCCACATGCTTCATGAAACTCTTTGATAAAAAGAGCATGTTGACCACGTTTGAAGTCCACCTACGTTAGCAACAAGTTCAACGTTAAGAGTCAAGTCTCGATGGACCAAAATACTACTTAGGACATTCTCTCAAATCAACTCACCAAAATACTACTTAGGACTTTCTCTCAAATCAACTCTCATTTTCCATGCGGGGATTCACATAGTTTGTTTGAGCTTTCTTACTACTTTCCTGGGCAAGCCTTAACACCTTTGAATGATATGCGTTTACAAACAGCTCGAACAGTTGTCAGGAACGGTTCTGCCGATTGGCTTTTGCTTTTACAAAGGTGAAACGCACGAAGTAAAGCCGTGCACCCGTGCTTCAGTCCTTGGAATTGCTAAGAGAGGCGAGGCCTTGCGTGCGGGAGTAGAAACCCCTTTTCGAGATAAAATGCTGGTGACTGAATGAAGATAAGTTGCAGGAATCAGACCTTGCATCTGTACCATATCTATACACACCTTAACAACCGATCAGAATGTAAATAATTGGAAGGGGGCTGCAGGAACGTCGACCTTCTCAAAGCATCCTAGAAATAGAGGGAGGCAACTCTCTTCAAAGAGAGGCTCGGCCGGCAGGGATGAGACGTGGAACTCCGCGCGGGGAAGCAAAAAACCTCACGAAAGCTTCAGAGGAGAACCCAATGAACAGACAGGTCCATGTAGTCAAAAAACGAAGGAGGAGGGGGTGAAAGGGCAAGGAAATGTGAGAGGAGGGCGGTGGAGAAGGATCAAGAGGAGGCAATGGCTGCGATCGGATAGTCGGGAGGGAGCTGGGAGCGGCAGTGTTCGATGTCACGGGAGACGATGCGGGCACTCCATTTGCAGAGGAGGCAGATGGAAGCTTGGAGGGCAAGGAGGAAGAGGAAAGCGATAAGGAGGATCCACCAACGTTTGGCCATAGCCAAAATCTGCACAGGCAGAGACGCCCAAGACCATGAAATTGGTAAACGCATTATCGATCGCATCATATCTTATTTTTCTTCACATTCAATCATATCTTATTTCTCTTCAATCCGCGTTCATCATATTTTTCTTCACTTTCAAAGTTTGACCCACACCACACATCACAAACTTTGGGTCACTAAGAAGGTTGTGGTTTTCACATGGGAAAAATAAAATCATAGTTGGCCTCCCATAGGTAGCCTTAGTGAAGGTTTTCAGAGTTTTTGGCCTGCCCTTAGGGTAGCCTTAGCAAACATGCAATTTTGGGAAAGTAGAAATTACGCATTTTTTGAATTTTTTGGAAGTGCATTTTCCCTATTGACTCTTCTTCATTGGACTTCAATGGAGACTTTAAAGTGGTTGACTCTCTCTCTCTCTCGCTCTCTTCCCTTCTTTTATCTCCTCAAGTCTTCTTGCACACGATCTCCACCTTTTCTCCCATACCCTCTCTCTCTCTCTCTCTCTCCCCTTTATCTCCTCAAGTCTTCCTCCACACCATTTCCAGTGGATTCCTTTTTGTTTACTTTTTTGATCTCCGGCAGGCCTTATGAATGATTGAATATCATTCACCTTGTTAGATTGGAAAAATAAAATCATCATATTTATTATTTACGAGAGCCCTGACCCGTTTTTGATCTTGGGCAGGCCTTATGAATGATTGAATATCATTCACCTTGTTAGATTGGAAAAATAAAATCATCATATTTATTATTTATGAGAGTCCTGACCCGTCTACGACGGGTTAGCGACCCACCTTCATAAGATCTCATGCTGGGAATTGAGATCATATGAATAAGGTTTTAGGTTTTAATTATAAATCGCAATATTAGAATTCTTTTTAAAAGTTTTCAAATTGAATCCTGGTAGCATTACATACATCTCTTTCTCTCTCTCCTTGTCATTGTAAAGAGAGAGAACACAATGATACAAAACAAAGTAGTAAGGCCTCCAACTCAATATGAAAATCAAAATGGTACGTAAAGCCAGAGAACACAATGATACAAAACAAAGTAGTAAGGCCTCCAACTCAATATGAAAATCAAAATGGTACGCAAAAGTGCATATCCATATACAAAAAGATATAGTATGTCTACTTAGATATCCCCCGATGAAAGGATATTGTAGATCTTTCCTCTATAATATAAGAGTCGTTAATAAAAAACATCGTTTATGTAGTGTTCCGAGAGTGCTTGGTTGACACATATACTTTGGACTTTCAATGATGCAAATTGGACCTAGGCAAGTTTTAAAAAAATAAGATTAAGAATAATATATAGTCAATAAAAAAGAAAATGCATGTTCAATGATAGGACACTTACTTTCACACACAATAAGTGGCGGTGGTCGCCTAAGAGGTCTCATAAAGGTGTATGCATAATCACCATTTACGACCCTAATAAAAACATGCCAAGGCCTAGATAGTTCATATCTCAAGAAGCTTACAAAGATTGTGTACGGACTAGCAAGTCCAGCAGCTCTATGTGCATGAATTCTGTAAAAGCCAAGAGGAATCCACTCCTCCACAAAAACCCAGTCGCGTCTGCTAAGCGTCAATACAAACTCCCCATCTTCAATGTACCTATAGCAAAAACAATAGTTCTTTTAAGCACTCATGTATAAACCAAAAATATATATACCTTCCTTTTAAAAAACAAAGGAATAGCAATAGAAATTATAAAATATTCACTCTACAAAACTGGCCAAGTCTAGCAGATCAGCCAATAATTGAGCCGACACTGGAGCACACCATAGTCTTGGATCTGTGCATATATTTCAATATTGTGAATATACGATTATTAAAGATCGATGATGCGTGCAGGTAGCTATTAAGTAGTTACATCCCTCGGACCACTGCAGCAGAGTCTATTGTAAATGTAAAAGATATCGGCATCTGAGTTGTATTTCAAAGGTCAAGCAGTAAGATACACACGTGAAAATCTGTATACAAAGCACCAAGATAGAAAATTTTGCTAGCTCCTAGATCTAGGTGAATTAATTTTATGCCACATAAGTAAATAACGAAATAGTATGGTCATACTATATATTGAACAGTGGGACACTTCAGAAAGGCAACAAAGACACTCACATCATGGTGTTGTTGCACCTATAGAACTTCCTTGTATACGACATTTGTAGTACAAATCCTATCTGAATCCTCAATATTGGTCTCACATACATTCTATTGAATAAATACCTTGACAGCATTTGATGATCGTACTCGCGAGAAAGCCACATACAGTCGAGGTGCCAGGATAGCTTACTCACAAAAATATGTTGCATAGTCTACAATTCTTGGAAGGCCTTTATAAACCCAATCAATCAAGCCTTCCATGGACTTTGTCTCCAAATGCATTTTTTTTGGAATTACAACCTCATCTTCTTCCATCCCTCTATTTGTTCCTATGTCTAGAACCCATTGTATGAATTCGTGCTCCGATGAGTTGTCTCCATTTTGAACGACCCGCATATTTTGAGTGAGCTGCAAGACTTTTGTATATCTCCAAATTTTTGAATGGCACAATGCAGCATTGACAATTTCCTCTCGCCATGCCTTTGGAACCACCGACAACACCTGTCTAAAATCTCCCCCTAACAGCACCACCTTTCCACCAAAAAGTTGGTCACTGGACATGATATCTTACAACGTCCGGTCCAATGCTTCAAATGCATAGCGATGAGTCATAGGTGCCTCGTCCCATATTATTATCTTAGCTACCTTCAAAACATCGGCAAGGTGGTTGTTAACCCTTATATTGCATGTGCTAGTGGCATGCAGATCCAATGG
This sequence comes from Dipteris shenzhenensis, assembly GCF_047967505.1. Lineage (NCBI taxonomy): Eukaryota > Viridiplantae > Streptophyta > Polypodiopsida > Gleicheniales > Dipteridaceae > Dipteris > Dipteris shenzhenensis. Next base: position 42,556,403 of record NC_141599.1, read on the forward strand.
TATCTTGAAGCGTGAGTGTGCTGTCTAGCCATTTGCCAATAGCAATGCTGCAATGCTAGAAGACGTGCATGCTAAAACAATGTGTCCCTCACCATGTAGCCAAGAGAGCAAACAATTATAGAGAAAGGTCTTTCTAGATCCTCCTGGGTCATCAAGAAAAAACACCCCACCCGCGTCTACATACATTGTCGCCAAAATTTGTTCAAGGGCAGCTCGCTGACAATTATTTAAAGTTATTTCCATACGTTGAGCGATTTGTACCTGTTGCCCAACATTGAACATTTTCTCCTCTTGCAGTAAACCATTTACGATTGAGAAAGATGATCTGTCCACCATAGGCAACCCATCAAAATTTGATAACCTTCGTCCATGCTGCAGAAGATTGTGCTCCAATTGCAATAGGGTCTCCTTTACTACCATTGCCCAACGATCAATCATATTATCTATAGTTGATCCAAATGCATGGAAAAAATCATCCGAAAATGCCGAAGAGAAAATTTCCCACAAAAAGGCTAGGAGATGCAAGCTCACAAAAGACTAAGATTGTAACGAATAGGTATCTCAATTGCGCACTATTTTGATCAAACATAGCCTCTTGCATACAGACAAACCACTCCTCATCACTTTCCAATAGTCCTTTAGCAATGCATGCTACCTTGAAAGAAGGATAAAGTTGTCCAGAAAATGTGCGCAGGTCATCAAATGACTTACAACCCTTGCAAACGTTGAGTAACATACGCATGAAACATTGCTCGCCTATAGATGGAGAAAAATTCTACATTCGACTGATGTTTCTAGTCTTTCTTTTTGTCCATTTCTTGCCAGTCTTGTTCCAAACCCAGCCACTTGGAAAGTCACCATAAAATAGATCGTTTGCTTTAGGATGTAACTCATTGCATTTGAACCATTTTGCAAGAGTAGTTTTTCTGTTTTGTTCCCTATCCACTATATTCCACAAATTATCATCATCCCGAAACATTACACTATTCATCATAGGAAGATGAACTTGTAGCCTCTGCACGTCAAGCTTTTCATCATGCATGCCATACTCATAGATCCCAACATGCTTCTGATGCCGACACATAATGTGCATCTAAATACCTGCTGTTCTCATCAATGACCCCATCATTTGAGTTGTGCAATGCTCCTCGCCCTTCCATAGTATTTGTCATCTGCATCCTAATTGTTGCTCTATCATAACCCTTATATATGTATTTATATAGATACTTAATGGGCTGTGATTATGGAGCAAACTTCAACATTGATGTGTGCCTTATACTTTATCAAAAGGAAAGGATTGAAAGGCACAATCCAACGATTGTCTACCACACCCTCTTTCACTTGTATATGTCTACCGGCATCCTGATGCATGGAAATAGGATAACCATCATTACCCACAACAGTACATGGAGAGAAGCCCCGTGGGTAATGACACCTACATTTACCTTCGATCATGCAAGCAGTAAAGGGATTCAGTGCACCATTACACTGTTTAAGGACTGTATGCAACTCCAGAAATAATGCCACATCAGGAAGCTCAGCACATACCAATCGATCATAGTGGGTAACCTCTGTAGGTTTGAATCCACCGTCTAAAATTAGTAGTATAGATGAGTGTGGCAAACCTCTCTTTTGAAATTCTATCACACAGACATACTTAGCCACTTTGCCAAATAGATTATCCTTCAAAATTGATTTCATCATGTCTTTGTGCTTTTGATAAAACACACGGGTTGTCAGATCTGGTCGATCCTGTGCACTTTGGCCTAGCAATAGAGCTTCAGATATTTCGGGCCATTTTGGACTGCAAGTGAATGTAATAAACAAATCAGGTTTACCTCTTTTTCTAACAATAGCCAATGCATCTTGATACAACTGACACATGTATATATTGTGGTCCTCCTGTAAAGGAAGATGGCAACACAATTCTCTGCCTTGTAGCATTGCCAATTACATTATGTGTCCCATCAACTGGATTCACCATGTCCGTCAATCCTTGATAAACTTCTACATGTAGAGATGCTTGATTGTTCCCTATCCATATCAGCCTAGATTCTTCTATGCTACTGTATGCATCGACAATGTATTGTTGTAGTAATCTTCCTCCACGTAGAAGGCAAGCATTTGTATCTTCTCTCACTTGCAGACGATATGCATAGTATTGCCTTTGTGTAATGCTCTTATGACTCTGTATCTTGTGTAATGGCATGTCACCAGGAACATCACTATATGGCATGTGTACATGCCAACCATCCTCCCCTCGAGAAAATAGAAGAACATACATGCGAGGCATGTATGATCGATGCAAAATGGATATTCTTTTGACAATCCCATTGCGGCTTAAAATTTGGATGTCTCGATTTCCAAGATCAAAGTCGTCCCCTTGTGCTGGCATGATAGCAGCAACCTCACTAGCAATGGGAGCTAAGTATTGTTTGGAGGTTGAGCGATTTTCACAAATCACCATCTTTAAGTCTACATATGGATTTCTTTTTAAAACTTCCCTCACAACTAACAATGCACTGGTATATGGGTTGTAGGCATGCATCATTCCCTGCAACTGCTCCAAAATACCAGCATCCAATCAGTCAAGTGCTTGGATAGTTTGCATGCCAAGAGAATCATCCATGGAAACTTGAAGCCATCCAACATGCTTACCCACATAGAAGGCCATGTTTGAAATCCTTGATTTCAGCTACCATACTCAAGAGGGTCTTTGGCAAACTTCTAGGAATTTGCTTTGGATAGCCGTGTGGCTTTGCTCGCCTTCTTGAAACTGGTAGGCAAATCGTGGAAGCAGCCATTTCCTTTCATCAAATCGTGACTTTCAATGCTTGCTATGATTGCAAAACTTGCATGAACAAATAATAGATTGTGGTGATTAAAAGAGACTATATGTTGATTTCATCTTGGAGACTTGCAAGCAATATACAATTACTTGCTGGATGGAAGATATAGTTGTTTGATGTAGTACTTGAAGCTTTACAAGATCTATCTGAAATCTGTGTTTGATGCATACCAAACGACCCCAGAGACGCAAAAATTTGACCATGAGTGTGTATTCAGCTGTATAGTCGAAACAGATTCTGTGGATAAACAAATTGATGGGTCTTGCACAAGTTGATCGTGACACAACAGGCTTGAAAAGGAAGCACGAATGGACATAATTTCACCAATGATTACCAATCTATTTGATGCTTGCTTGAACAGAATCCAACATGCTATATTGGGACTTTCTAGCGTGCTCTTTGACCAAGTGACACTTTGCTTACCATCTCTCTCGTTTCTATTACTATCTCTCTCAAAATATCAATACTTATTTGTATGTTTTTGGTACATTGTATTGATAACTGTATTTGTCTTTTTTGTTGTGATCGATTCCACATAAAATAGAAGAAACGGACCTAACACTCGAGTGGACAAACCTGGCAATCCATGTAAGTGCGACATTAAAAGTGATAATCCTTAACACTATTTCTTAAGTGGTTAGCAAAATTTAGATTGTTTAGGGTGATCGTTTTAATTTGCGTGTGTGAGTGTGTTTTGTTTGCATATGCTCTTTGAACATGAAAAAAATTTAAATCCTCAATTTCATCTATGGGAACATTGTGGAATGTTTTCATTATAGTTTGCTTTTGTGCATCCCACCTATTATTTTTTATTAAATATTTCATTAGTGAGTGTGTGCTAGTCCTATCTACTGTGGGATATTTCCAGAAGGGTTTGCTCACATGGCACATGGGATTTGAGCGTTATTGTAGATGTATGGTTAGTCAATGAATATGTCTAAAAAATGGGATAGCCTCTGAACCACTACGGACTAAAACAATCTAAAATTTTGTTTTGAACTTGCACAACAATGACCAGCACACAATAAACTATTTCAACACATATTTGGATTTGAGCTTCATACGTAAACAACATGAAGTTAAAATGCATGACGAATACCTTACACGAATGAGTTTTCCGATATCATGCGATGGTCTTCAGGGAGAGAAATTTGCCATTGCATGGATTTCAAAGTTCCTTGAAAGGCCAATTCAAGTGTAGTCATTTGCAATCGGAAAGTTATGTATGCAGTGTGGTAATGAAAATGTATCAATCCCATTACGGATCTTGTATGATGGTAATTCTATACACCCTTACCGCTTTGAGCCAATTGTTGAAATGACAACTCAATATGATGATGAAGTTGTAATTCTCGCAATAACTACAGACCCATATCTTGCACCTAGTGTTGAAAATTAGCACTCAATTGACGTTGTCGTGCATTATCAAAATAGATCTTGCACCTAGTGTTGAAAATCAGCACTCAATTGACTTTGTCTTGCATTATCAAAACAGCCCCGATGGGACTCTAATATTATCGATGTTGCTTCAACCTAAATTCTTACAACATATCTCTCTTTTGATGCATGTTTTTAATGCAAACAAGATTCGAAATCATCAGTAGAGATGCCACATAAGATGCAAGATCAAAGGATTATATTTCATATGGCTATAGTCCATGACACAATATTATTTAGGTTGCAAGCAAGGAGGAGTTATGAGCTCTTGAGAGCGTAGCCCTATTCATGTATTCGTTGGGGTTCAATTCATAAAAGGCACAAATCTTTGCACATCGCCAAGGTAATAATAAAACACTACCCCTGACATTTGCATGGAAGATCGGGTCTTGATGGACCCTACATCACGTCTCATGTTTATATTTTTTCTCGTTCTTTTTTTTTCTCTTCATGGTATTTTCATTGAACAATAGGATCCAAGTTTCAGATTAAGATTGTAGTTATGTAAAAATAGGAACTTTGAAATATAAAGAGCTCTTAGTGACAATAAGTGGGTCTCTAAAGGTTAAGTAAGGCTATCCGCTTTCAAGTAACCTTGCATTTTTTCAACTAAATGGATGCAAAAATTGACCTTAAATTTCTTTTCGATAAAGCCTCATAAGCCAAAGTCAGTGGTTTTGTGCATACATGCACTCTTGTTTGCATCTCTATGATTGCATAAACAATTATTTTGGACTGTGGACTTGAAAATTTCGATATAGTACCCACAATTGGGAACGTCAAAAGGCTGGCAAAAGGTAGCCTTGTTTGATGTTGATTAGGTTGCCTTGAAAGGGTAATGCCCCATAGGTATCTGATCAAAGATATCGAACGGTTTGATCCAAATGAGAATGCTTAATTTTTCAAGTCATTTTCTTGGCTGTAGCAAAAAGCAAGTTTTGGCTATTTTGACAGCACCATAACTTTTGTTATAGATCTTTGATGGGTTTGCTTCCAAAAGCAAAGTTGTAGCTTATTCATATATCAACAACTTCTTGGTTAGACTCAGACTTCAAATCCTCAAGGATTGAGAGATATTTAGGGTACAAACTAGCTCAACAAGGAGGTTTCAATGACCTAAACCGAGTTCCAATCTGAGCGCAAGGGAACTTTACATGAATCCCCTAGGGATGAATTGAGCATTCTAGCACAGTATTGGGGTAGTCAAGCAAGAGTAGCAGGCCTATCCATTCAAGCAAAGGTAGAATAGTAGTAGCACAAGCCTCCTAAGGGTCTATACAAGCATCAAAGTAATAAGATCAGCCCACTAGGAGTGGCTAGATCAGCTGCCAAAGGGCAATCAACCCTAGCTGAGGATTGGTCTATTGTAAGTTATGCAACCTACTTCAATTTGTTAGGAAAGGCTTAAAAGGAGGGTCAAACACCTCATATTCTCCATAGTAAATAAATATTATTTTTCTAGTTATGCTACCTTATGTTACACATATGAAAAGAAATGTATTCCATGCACCCTTCATGCTGGGAAACCTCCATATCCAGGCTTGCAGGCTCTTCCACCAACCCGTAGGAGGAATGGAAGGACCTCTTACTAGTCTGGTCGCTTGAAGCCATGTCTTGCTAATGGAAATCTCAACACATGTTTCTCCCTTGTAAGAGGTCCTTTCATTGCTCCTACGGGCTAGTGGAAGAGCGGCCATGTCTTGGTAATCACTTTCTGGAAATCTCAGCATGTGTTTCTCCTCCCTTGTCTATGCTTCCTATGCTGCCAAAAAATTTTAAAGCTACAAACAAAGGTGATAGCATTTGGGGAGAGAGCTTCAAGTTGCATGTATTGCAATCATTTCAGCCCCTTTCCCACCAGGCCAATGCATTCCCAGATCAAAAATATGTCAAGCTCATCTCAAATAGATCAAAGAGGTCTATATTCTTTTTTCGGCTCAACAAGCAGTTGACTTTACATGATTCAAGAGTCTCAAAGGGCACAAAAAGTATGATCTATAATAGAGAATTACTCAAGATATCTCCTAGCTTCATCAAAAATGGCTTGTAAAGCATGCATAGATAGTCCATTCAGAAAGTTGTACTCGGTTCCCGATGATCCAGACTATTGTATTAGGTGCGGACATATTTCAAATGCAAATGCTTTCTATAATAGATATATCCCCAAACGTTTCTAAAGGTATTACATCTTTAGCAACAGGTATACTACAAAGAAGATCGATGTTGGATAATCCACTAAAGGTTGGAATTGCCAATCCTATCCCAAAAGTTAGTAGATCTGAGTATTTTGCCAAGTCTCCAATAGGATGACTAGATTTCATACACTTATAATGCACAATCTCACCACTGATGCATCTAAATGCATTTCTCTCCGTAGGTTGGTCATCTAATGTATGAGAACCAACAACATGTTCTCTTATAGGTCTCCTGCTCACATGCTTCAAAGTTCTTACTCTACTAGGAGTATTAAGCCATAAAGATGTGTCCACATATGGACAGTAAGTAGTAAAATGTTATAATACAATAGAAGTAGAAGTATCATTCCCTACACAAGGATGGACATTTCATCTAGTGTCATAATGTAAATTCCAGGGAGTAATTGTGTGTCAAGTTAGAGCCGAGCCTAGTGTAGACACTAGCAAAGTTATCATTCCCATGTATAGAAAACTTCTCTTTAATTTTGGAACATCTCCTCAATACTAAGGATCAAACAAGCTCTTCAAGAGTGAACAAGTTGAATAGTTTGTCCCAAAAATACAAGCTCTTTTAAGCTTTGATGAAATCAACAGGCCGAGCTCCTTATATACAGGTAGATGTGTGCGCATATGCACAATCCACCAAGTACTAGTACAGCTCTATGAATAATCTACAACTGTTCTTTTGGAAGCAATCCTGTCTTACATTTATAACAAAAGTTATGTTGCTATCAAAATAGCCAAAAGTTGTTTTTGCTACAGCCAGGAAAATTCATTGAAATTGCAAAACTTTCTGGATGGCTAGTTTGCAACCTGATTATCTCTCAATATTTGGGAATTCGAAGTATGAATCCAACTAAGAAGTTATATATGTATGAATAATCTACAACTTTTCTTTTAGAAGCAAACCTGTCTGACATTTATAATAAAAGTTAAGATGATGTCAAAATAACCAAAAGTTGTTTTTGCTATAGCCAAGAGAGGAAACAAGGGAGTAAGGATGTCCCTTTTGGATTTTTAAAGATTTCTCTAACTTAAAAAGATCAAGATGGATTTCTTTACACTTTTTGAATGCAAACATCTGATTACTTTTAGAAATTTGGAATACCAAGTTTTGGAATGCTTGTAGGAAAGTAACATAGCATTGAGGGACTTGGGAATATTTACCTTTTTATGAATGTTTATTTTACAAAATTTCCATTGACCGATCAGACATGCTTAATAGTTCTTGTTTGCAGGCCTAATAAGTTTAAAATTATGATTATTTGAGAACTAATCAAAGGACAATGGGGTCTCTATGTACTCCCTTGGGAATTGCTCTAACATTTAATAAGCATTTCATGAACTATTTAAATGCCAACCTTTGATTACTTTTGAATATTAAAATGCAGAGATTTAAGTATTCTAGTCTAGATAAAGTGGCATGGATAACAACTGTGTGCCGACATTGAAGCCTAGCTACCATAGCTTGAATGAATTGTTCTAACTTTCATTTGGTTGTGATGGTGCCAGGTGAGTTAACATACCTCTCCATTGGATTTGCATTGTGAAATCTTTGGTATGATGTGTGGGACTCAAGATATAGTGTTGGCAACTTCGAGCAATATGTTGTGGCCGATTATCTCCAACTATTGATAAACAAGAATGAATTATGTATTGGAGACTACTCTTGACTCTTTTTGGTTTTCAGGACAATTTACTAATATGAATGTGAGTTTTTTAAAGTTGACTATTACTTTGACACTTTGTCTGAGGAGGTTGAATAATAAAGTACTCCTACCTGTGATTTGAAAATGGCAGTAGCACATGGTTACATTTGGTTTACTTAAACATTGAAAATTGGTCCAGTAGTGTAGTAGGATAGATTATTTGTTAGGACAAAGATACACACTCACTCAGTCACTCACTAAGGCATGCATGCACACATGCATGCACATGTGCGCATGCACATGCGCACACACACGCACACACACACATGACAATAATTGCACTATATATATATATAATGGTGTTAGTTTATCAGCAATACTCATATCAAAGCCAAAGTAGTCACAGTAGAATGCAAAAAAAAGACTACTAAGATATAGCAAAGGCCCAAAATAGCTGGGAATAGAATAAAGAGTTGGTCACACTACATCACATGGTTATTTTATTTTTGATTATGTAGGTGATTAAAATACAAGAAAATCAACACAAGGTTATGCGCTTTTCCTTGCACCATATCAAGGCCTTTAAACATAATCAACAACTAGGTATTTTTCACCAACAGAAGCATGACATAGAGCTCTAGTGACTAGAGCATGTGAAAAATTATTGATCGTAATACTCTTGTTTAAAAGTATTTTGCTAGTAGAGAAAAACCATCAAGGATATATAGGTAGTCAGCCCAAGACTAGCCAAAAATCTAGGGCATTATTGAAGGGCGAAGCACATGGATGTTGAAGAGCATTTCATCAGAGAGAGTGCTACTTAGTGACATCATAGTGTAGCATTGTACCATCAAAGATAATGTTGTAGGTCCCCTTCTGAAACCATTAGAAAAATATCTTCTTGAGGAGCATCAAGAATGTCTTATTTTGACTTAGAGGAAGGACAAGCATGTGAGATAGAATATAAGTACTCATTCTTTCTTCAAACCTCGAATAATCATTTTGAGGGAATTCCAAACAAATTCATAATTTTGATTTTGAAGGAAGAGGTTGAAGATTTGACATCATGTATATACTCTACGCATTTATTACTAATGATGTAGGAGTAAAATGTTATAGGCTGAGGTATAAATTCGTTAAAATCTAGGCACTTTTGTATATAAGTATGTTACTTAGAATTCTCTTTCCATGTTTCAACATTAAGGGTGAAACATAGCATTTATCTCCCTCCAAGTGATCTCTTTTCCCATTTCCCACACTTTCTATCCCTCCCCCTTGCTCCTTACTCAAGGAGCTCAAGTGGCCTCTTATCTTTCTTTTTTTGAGCAAAAAGGTTTGTATTATATATTAACCTAGAAGATTTTACAATGACATTCATGAAAAAATTCACCCTCTCATGAGGGTATATCCAGCACTAGTAGGAAGAATCACACGTTCCTACATAATTTTTAACAATGTTCGCGATATTACAAACAAAGGTGACATCCAAACTACCATAAAAAGTTGGTAGTAACTTATGTGGCTTCAAACCTGTTCTTCTTTTACTTTGATATTGCTTGGCTAAATATTTTGGTTGCTATCCATATTGACAAAGAGGTTTTGGAACTCTAGCTCATGTGCTTCAATCTCTTTTTCTAGTTGTATATGTGCTTCATTGAAATTAAACATTCTTGATCATGTCTATCCTCTTCCTGTTGTTCAGTCAGATCATAAAAGCATCTTCAGCATTAGTGTACATCTGATAGAATTAAAAGTTGTTTTTGGCTATCTAAATAAAGAAAAGATCATGTGCCCTTATTTGAATCCATAAAATTCTTTTGACCCTTGTTGTGGTTAGATGGCCTTCCAATTGGTTTCTCCCCTACATGGATCTGACCCAACTTCCAAACTTTCTTGGCGTTAGGATATGTTACAAAGAGGTGAAAAATGTTCCCTTGTGATCTTGACCCATCCATAGTTTCGCCTATGGATTTAGTCCAACACAGCTTTGTGTAGGACTAGCTATAGGAGAGTGGACATTTGATCCATACATTTTTTAAATCAGGACTTCCAACAAACTTTGTTGTCTGCTAGCTTCCATCTAGTGTTCAATGCTCTAAAAATCTGCTTAAAAATGTGAGGTCCAACCCAACTAAACTCTTTCCTATACACCAACATGGAGCTCCTTTCCACTACATGTTGCCACCCCAAAGCCCTAATCTTCTCGTGACTAATTCTAGCTCTTGGTTAATGAGTTTGAATTCTATTCTTATCTTAGGCCAAGTATTCTACCTTAATTTCTCTCTTTACCCCACAATTGACCCCAACATTGTAACCTTTTCTTGAAAACCTAATTGGCTTTAACAATATCTCCATCACCCAGAGGGTTTTCTTTATGGATAATAGAGACCCAAATAGAGTGGATACTTAGAAAGGAACCCCTACCAATGAAATTTATCCAAATTTTTAGGACTTTAAAAGCCATCCACAATGACTTTAATAAGGAGCTACCTTGGTGGATCAAGGTTTAGGATTACACAGGTTAGCAAGCATAGGATACTTCTTCCACTTTAGATTAGGGATAAGAACTACTTTAGTCATCCATGAAGCTAGGAGTTTGGAGGCAACCTATTGTATATCAATAATCCCTTAAAAACGGCAACCTTGCCTGATGGATCTTTTAAGAAAGAATGGCCGAGTCATCTATCCAGCCACACACATTAGCCGTCGCATTTGCAAGGAGAAGCTTGACATTGGTCCTAATCTCATATCTTGAAGGGTTTGGATTAGGAAGTCCCATCTAACCTATCATAAGTGTTGTTAAAATCCACTTTTAGAAAGCATCTGTCTTTTCATGTGTCTTTTTTATGCTCACAACCTTCCCATATGCTCACGATTGCTTCGATAAACCCTTTTTCTTCTTGATAAATCTACATGTCGAAATCCCACTCTAGCCTATCAAAAGCCTTTCCAAATTCCACATTTTAAAATCATATGTCTTGTCCATGTTTCTTTTGCATCCTCACAAGCTTCCCAGATGCTCACAATTGCTTCAAGACAATGCCTACCTTTGATAAATCCTTTTTCTTCTTGATAAATCTACATGTCCATTTTATTCTTGGATTCGGAATAAATCTTGTGTCTATATTTTAGCATGGTAAGATGCCTCCAAAATTTTGGGCTTCTCCCTATTACCCTCTTTTGGAATGAACTTAATGAAACCTCCATTACTCTGACACGGTAATAGTAGCTGATTTTGAACACTATCCTACCATACTAGATGAAGGGTCCAACTAGGTTCCAAAGAAACCTATACAACTCAATTGGCAAAACATCCTTCCCCAAGTTCGTACCACAAGCCATTATATCAATAGCCTCTTTGAGTTTATTTACATCGTTAAGGTGGGTTCTAGGAGAGAATTGTCAAATTTTTGCACTGGTTTTCTTCCTAACATTCTAACATTTCATACATACCCTTCTAACATCAACATTTGGCTCCACACATGTAGAGAGTAAGCTTTGGAAATGTTGATAAATAATATGTATATTTTCCTCTATTAAGCAAGCATGAGGTGAATCACTCTTGTTTAGAAGGGGATATCATGAAACTTGACTCTCTTTCTTGTAATGAGCTTGAATATTCTTTGGTGGGTCTATCAATCTTTCCTTCACACCACTCCCAATAGTAGAATTAAGTTTCGTTTTCTCTTTTCTCCTGAACTCTCTCTTTCCCAAAATGATGTCCTCTTGTGCCCTGATGTCTCCATGCCTTGCAAGCTTTTCCAAATCCTCTAGGATGCATGCTATATGACTCATTCTTCTTGCATTTTTGGCATTTTTGGCGATTCTTGAGTGCTTTCCACTACTATTTGCTAGATGATAGATGCAGGTAAAAGAGCTATAAATGTTCCATTATACACCTCATTTATCTCTTTTTGAGAACACTCTTTAAATGAAATAAATTTGGGGTCACCCTTGAACCAAGAGGGAGTTCTCTTCCCAAACCAAAATCACAAACCATGAAGGTCTATTTGTGATTTGACAAAGTAGGGGAAGAGTGTATTCCGTGCAGAGAGGCTAATCATTTTTCTTAAAAGATCTTGAGAGAGAAAAGCCCTATCAAGCCTACCTCTCTCTGTGCTCTCTTGTCTATCTACTAATACTACATGTGAAAGACCCAAAACTATTAGAGTCCGAGTATCCTTTAAGTTTTTCCAAGCATGTAATTCACTCCTCTTATCATATCGAGGCATCTATCTAATTTATTATCCACCATGTCAACATCTCCCAATACAAAGGCATTACCACTTAACATTGATAAGCATTCCCACATATGCATTCTACTTTGGGTGCTGGTAGGGGAACAATATGACATTATTGTGAATTGAACCCCTTTCATAGCACACTACATAGCAATCTATCTCTGATCAACATCTTTTGATTCTCTAATTATACCTTCAATTAAAGTTTGAAAGTACACCAATTGCCCTACCACCCCTACCTTCTTCATGATTGGTATAATACCAGACTCTCCTTCTGTCTACAACTTTCAATCTAATTTCTAGAGTCAAACTTATGACCTTAACACCTTGAAGCTGTAGAAATATGGGGAGAGAGAGTTAGCTCTCAAGCAACTAGAAAGTTCCTCCCCTTTGGAGGGCTCAATGAGGCTGCACACATTAAGTGTGAGGCCACACACAATTAAGTGTGAGAAAATAATTTCACTTACAACTATCTTTTTCCCCTTCTTCTCCCTTGGGTTGGGGCTTCTGACTTGCGAAGTTGACTCCTTAACCTAGAATAATCTGCTTTCATTCTATATAGTGACCATGATTCTTCTTGAATTGAGAAGTCCTTTACTCCTGCCACATTAGATTTAGGAGAGATTTAGGAGTTCCTCCTCAGACTCAACATCCTCAATCAACTCTGTCACCATTGTATCCCCATTTTTTATGTCATCATCGAAGCCTTTGGACCATCTTGGCTTGACCTCGACATCCTCAAAATGATTATGATGTCCTTGAATTCATTCTTCAATTTCTTATTCTAGAAATGCCTCAAAATAATTCTTGGAAATAAAGGATGAGTCCTCTTTTCCCTTGCTTATGAGGTCTCCAGAGGTAGCAAAGGTTTTACCTCCCTTCTTGGGTGGCTCAGAACTAGAGACATCCTAGGATGTGTTGGCTTTAAAGGCCCACTTATCTTTTGGAACAAAGAGAGGACTGGAAGATACAATAGTAGGTCTAGTATTGGTCTTTTTTTGGGGGACAAATTTTGACAATGTGGTTTGACAAGCCACATAAAATGCAGGAATTTGGGAGGTTCTTGCAAACTAATTGTTATTTGCTTTGCAATTGGGAAATAGAAATGAGTCATATATTTAGAGTGGGCCAATATCCTACATAGACTCAATAATGTACTAAAATAATAGGGAGTGCACATGGAGAGCATGTGGAGGGCATGTGGAAATGTGTGGAGTGTGGAGTCAAAAGAACTGCACTATAAAAGAAGCCCCTCCCCTCTCTCTCAAGCATCTAATTTTCTCCTTGTAGCCTTGCCGTTGCCTTGTATCTAGCTCCTTCCATGCCTCTCCTTTCCCTTGAACCTTAGCCCCCTCTTCTTTGTAGTTCTCTCCCATTGGGAAGCTTTCTTGGCTTCTAGAACCAAGATCTTCCCTTCTTTTCCCATTTTCTCATACTTTTTTCCCTCTTCGCTGGGGAGCTCCGTTTGGGATATGTTCTGAGGGGATTCTCTAACCTTTAGGGCAACCTCATTCCAATATGTACTGTGGAAGCAACCCCTTCAGTAAGAGAAATCATTGCCTTTTCCTATTGCTCAAGTCACTCATGGACTGTTTTGGTACCCGGTTGCAAAACAGCCATAACTTCTTGCTCCGTACTCCATTTTGGTCGAAACCTATATCAAAATCTTCGTCTCTTTGAGCTCTATCCATTTATGTCTACTTCCCTGTTTTGATTTGCTGAGAAAAGGTTATGGTGTGCAGAACAGAGTAGACTTGGATTTGAAACAGTTTTGGAGTCTATTACTAAAATGGTCCTAACTTCTCATCTCTTGTTCCATTTTTCATGAACTATATGTCAACATTCTTGCCTTTTCAAACCCTAGAAGCATGCGTTGGTTTTGAGGGTCAAAGGAAGAGCTATTTCCATGCTATGATAGCTATATTTTTATTTTCAAAATTGTGGCTTCTCTTGTGTTGAGCTTTATCAAGATGATGCGACCCAACAACCCCATATGTTAGAATGTGCCCTACCAATTCAGCCCCTTCACTTCCATCCATGTAGTTCTTAGTATGAAAATTTTCTTCCAACAAAGGCTTGCTCTTACGTTTCGTGCCGAACGCTTGGCAGAAATCAATGCTTCCCCTCAACCTTTCCTCTTTCCCATGTTAAACTATGATCTCACCTTTGATGTTTATATCTTTATCTTGCTTTGATTCGTCTATTTTCCTTTTCCTCTTGTTCTTTTAACTCTAAGAAGTGACTAGATTTAAGCCCCCAAATTCTATGTCACATCTTTTGGTGGAGTCCTATAGAGAATAACAAGGGTTCTGGTCAAGATCAAGTTGCATACAAACCTGTGGGATTCCCCTTGGGTTTATAAACTACTCTTTTTCAACTCTTAAGACCTCCCCTGTGTGAAAGATCCAATACAGTGCACACAAGACCAATGGAAGAACTAAGGAGGCTCAAATCACACTACATAAGACATGAGAGGGAGATTGAAAATGTTTATCTCTATTCAACAATATAAGATAGGCTTCTTATATATAGAAAGAGCCTTTAGAATAGTTAACACATGTGGGATCCTCTCATCCACACCTCTCCTTGTGGATATCCTTGATCCACATCCTCACATTGAGATATGGTGCCATGTGCACATATTAGAGGCTAAGGTATGGTATAGGAATGCATTATAGTAGCCACCCTCTTGATACTTCAATTTTCCCTTGTGGACTTTGGCTTTGTAGAGCAAGCAAAGGTTACCTTCATTAATCTCCTTATCTTTGAGATTTCTATCAAACCATACCTTCCTTCATCATTTTTTTGTTGTCATTGCATGGTAGGTTCTCAACCTCATTTTAGTATGCTTCTCAAGGTGGAGTAGTCGTGCTTCCAAGGATTCTTTATCACCAAGGTGCTCTTGTAATGCCACTCATAGACCAGGGATAATGAGTTCCAATAGGAATACTACCTCTAACCCATATGCGAGTTGGAATGGCGTAAAACCTGCATTGACCTTAAAAGTGGTTTGGTAGGCCCATAAGGCAGAGTTAAGATTTTCCACCTAGTCAAAATATTTGGGCTCCACTACCTTTGTGAGAATACTGCAGAGGGTTTTATTTGTACATTCAGTGTCCATTTTAATGACTACAAATAAAATTGTTTTCATCATTGTTGATATTGTGGTTCTATTGGAATTTATAATTGAAGATGTCCATGGAACATAACATGCAATGGTGGTCTTAGGTAGGAAGCTGGTGTTCCCATTGAATGGCTCCCCCTTGATTATCATGGTGTTGGCATTCACATGCAATGAATAGTTCGTGGTGCCTCCCTGATCTGTAGCCTTGGAACTTCACCCTTGATCCTATAGAATTCATCTAGGTCGAGGTAATCTTTTAATATGTTGTGCTTCGCCACAACCCAACATTCAATATCTTTTTGGTTGTGATATCGATTGAGAAATAACCTCTCACCACACCTTTGTTGTTCAATCATTACTATGGCCCTCTCATGCAGAAATACACATCTTCAGAGGACCATATCCCTATCGTTTTTGTGTAGATGTCCTATGACCAATGTATGCAAATCTTTTCCTTTTGTTTGTTGATGTGGCTTTAGGAATATGGATGTGGAGAGTACTGTAAGATTTTTTCATGGTTATCTTTGTATATGAACACAAGGAACAATCCTATGTCAAGTAACTCATCGTCAATCTCTTCATTAGATGTTTTCTCTTTAGTGCGAGATAAAAAATCTACCCCATAGTGAGAAGAAGCAAGTTTATGAGTGATATGAAATTGAGGTCTTATAGTAGAAGCATTCAATTGATTAGTCTTGGTTTCATGGTTGTTTTGTTGATTAAATACAATAATGCCTAATTATCCACAAAGAACATGAAAGGGTTTCCCAATAAGTAGTGCTAAAACTTCTCAACATTGTACACCATTCCTAGTGTAAGAAAAAAATACGTCTGTGCTCAATAGATAACATGATCTCGTACGCAAGAGAGAAAACAAGATAGTATGGAGAATCAAAAATTTGATTACTGTCAAACTAATACAATAGATGGTGCTGCCTCCCAACCGTGCGCTCCTGTGAAAGAAGCTTCGATGGCGTGCTGGAAATAGTAGAAGATGGAGGCTGGATGCTAAGGAATCAGGGTTGGTGTAGCTAGTGATGAAATGGGCTTCACGGGCTTGCTCTTATATAGCCACCAGTCATAGTCAGTTAGGCTCAATTGGGTGATCGACCCAGTCCGCCCAAAACAGTCGACTAGGGGTCGGTCCCAAAATAGGCCATTGACCATACGATAGAACCATCATTCAACCCAGAGCCATCCGGGATCATCTGAGGCTCCAAACGGGCCCTGCAACCCGAGAGTGGGTTGCCCTAGGAAATGCTCCATCTACCCTCAGTGCGGTCAATCAAGGGATGCCTTCCCGCACTTGCATGTAGCCTAGTTGGCGGTGTGCCAACTCTATCTGAAGCCGTCCAGCCATCAGGCCACACATGGCCCCCATCTGGTGTCCAAACCAGGACCTACCGGATAACCGAGCTACTCAAATGCCTTCTCCTCATATGGGGGGCTTACAAATAGAGTTAGCTGGTTCCTGTGTAGTTACATGAGAGTGGAGCATTGATATCTAACACCCCCCCTCAATGTCCACCTGCAAGTGAACTTACTTTTTCGGCCCAATGCCAAGTCGATGAAGATGCCTCTCCAGCAAGTCTCTTCCAAGACCCTTCGTGAAGATGTCTGCAACATTCTCTGTAGTCGGACAATACACCAAGTCGACCTCTCCATCCATGATGAGCTCGCATACAAAGTGATATTGAATCTCAATGTGTTTTGTGCGAACGTGGAACATCGGGTTCTTTGCAATCGCCATGCAACTCTAATTGTCACATGATAACTGCATAGGCTTGTTCTGCACTGCACCCATGTCCCCCAAAATCCTCCTCAATCACACTGCCTCGCAAGAAGCAAAGCATGCAGATTTGTACTCGGCCTCGGTAGAAGAAAGAGCAATTGTGGGTTGCTTCTTGCTGACCCATGACACAACTCCAGATCCAAGTGAGAAACAGTACCGTGTCACTGATCTCGTGCTGTCCATGTCTCCTGCCCAGTCTGAGTCACAGAATCTGGTCAAGATGTTGCCCTTGGTATAGGTGATGCCATAATCAAGTGTGCCTTTGATGTATTTCAGCACCTGCATCCCTGCCCTCCAATGGTTCTCCCGAGGCTTATTGGAAAACCTGCTTAGTATACCAGTTGCAAAACTGATGTCTGACAGTGTGTTGCACACATAAATCAAGCTGCCCACAAGTCTTTTGTACTTCGCTTCATCCACCAGTGGTGATGAATCCTCGTTTGAGAGCTATGCGTCAACCTCCATAGGGGTACCAACTGTCTTGCACTTAGCCATGCAAAAAGCCTTTAGTATCTCTCCAGCATACTTCAGCTGTGAAATGAAGATCTGTTTCGGCTCCTGCCAAACTTCAATCCCCAAACAGAAATGCATCAGTTCGAGGTCTGTCATTTCAAACTCTCTTCCTAGTAAATGTTTCGTCTATGAGATCTTCTCTTCGTGGTTCCCTCTTATGACAAGGTCGTCCACATAAAGGACCACGATCATACACCTGTCTCCTTCTCTGAAGATATACAAATTTGCATCAGATGGGCTCCTCCTGAACCCGTTTTGTAGAAAGTAGGCATCAATTCGCTGGTACCACGCTCGTGGGGCCTGTTTCAGCCCGTAAAGTGCCTTCTTCAGTTTGCAGACTTTACCTTTTGAATCGGGGATCTCAAAACTTGGTGGTTGTTCCATGTATACCTCCTCCTTGAGATCTCCATTCAGAAAAGGCGGATTTCGCATCCATCTGAAACACGGGCCAACTTCCTTGGGCAGCTAAAGCCAAAACATTGCGAATTGTGGTTAGTCGAGCTGTGGGAGCAAACGTATCTTGATAATCAAAACCATGTACCTATGCAAATCCTTTTGCCACGAGCCGAGCCTTGTATTTATCCAACGTGCCGTCGGACTTGTACTTGGTCTTGTATACCCACTTGGTTCTGATTACCTTGCGTTTTAGTGGTTGATCCACAAGGTCCCAAGTGTTGTTCTTCATTATGGAGCCATACTTCGACCGCATAGCCTCCATCCACCTATCATCGCCCTGTGCCTCTTCAAGACACTTGGGTTCATCAGCACAGATCACTTCTGTCATCAAAGTATAGTTGACCAAGTGTTCCTGCGCCCTTCTTTGCTCCTCTAATTTCTTGGACCAGCGGTGTTCATATGGTTCCTCCTCAATGGCTGGAGGTTCTCTGCCGTCCAAAAGCTGCTTTACCCACTTCAAAAATGGCCGTTGCCATTGTGGTTTTGCAGGCTCTTCTTCATCTTCTTTGTCTTGAATCCTCCCAAGCACCATTGGGGGAGTTCGGTCTGCTATCGTGGCGATACTGGATGGATATCCTGGTCCTGGTTGTCCGGGAAGGAAGCATCCTCCTCCAATTGATGCAGTTGTTCTGAGAAGACCACATCGTGACTTATAATTACCTTCTTGGTAATAGGGTTATAGAGATGGTAACCCTTCGCCTCTTCACTGTAGCCCAAGAAAATACACTTCCGACTCTTCGGTTCCCATTTGGTCCTAGTAGCATTAGGGACATGCACAAAACAGTCACATCCAAAAACTCTGAAATGTGTAGCTGAAGGTTTCTTACTAAAAAAGGCTTGCAGTGGAGGCATCTCGTTCACAGCCTTCGTGTAGCTACGATTCAGGATGTAAACTGCAGTGTTACATGCTTCAGCCCAGAAAGTCTTTGGCAAATCGTTCCCTTTCATCATACTCTGGCCCATTTTGCAGATGACGCACATCTTGCGTTCTGCTACTCCATTTTGCTGTGATGTATGTGGCGGGGGTTTCTGCGTCTTGATCCCGTGACTTTTGCAGTAACTTTCGAATTCAGTCAATGTGAACTCTCCACCTCTGTCTGATCTCAGCTTCTTCACCTTCCTCCCCGATTCTTTCTCGACCATTACATGTCATTCCTTGAACCTACTGAAAGCCTCGTCTTTCGTCTTCAGGAAGTATATCCATATCCTTCTACTGTAGTCGTCGATCAGCGTCATGAAGTAGTAGGAACCACCTAAAGCTTCTGTCTCCATCTTTCCGCAGAGGTCCGTGTGAACGAGCTCTAGAGGAGCCTTTGCCTTGCTGGCCTCTTTAGGAAAGGGATGCCGATGCTGCTTGCCCATCATGCAAGCTTCACATACATCAGGCAGATCTGAAATTTCTGGTAGGTCTGCAATCATTCCACTTTTATGCATCTCCTTTAAAGAACTAAGGTTTAGATGACCAAACCTCTCATGCCACAACTTAGTGTTCTTCACATCCGCTCGAGCACTGAAAGCTGAGAGTTCGTAAATGTTGTTGCGCTGTGTACCTTTACCAATGACCTTCCCTTGAAGATCCAGAATTTGTGCACCATTCTTATCGAATTGAACTTTGAGGTCCCAATCCGTAATCGTAGAAACGGACAAGTTTCTCTTAATATCTGGCACATAAAGAACATCGAACAACTGTTTTACAACTCCATCTGACTTGAGAGCAATCGTACCTTTTCCTTTTGCTGGACATTTTGCATCATTGCCAACCGCTACCAGGATGTCATTCCCTACCGGTTGTAGAGAGGTATACCAATCCTTCTGACTGGTCATGTGGCACAATGCACCACTGTCAATGATCTAAGGTTCATCCGCAGGTAGATGAACTGCCTCCGTGCAAATCTCCTCAATTGCTATGAACAGCTCTATTGGTGCTGCTTGCGCGCTGATGCTGGACTCTTTCTTTACTCCGTTCTTCTCATCTGCAATCTTCTTTCGGCACTCATTCTGCTTGTGCCCTGCCTTGTTGCAATAGAAGCACTTGATCTTCTTCTTTCTCTTTTTATCATCAGAAGAAGATGGGTTACCAGAGTCCTTAACCTTACCTTTCTTTGATCTAGTCCAGAAAGCCGAATCTTCTCCAGTCCTCGTCTTTTGACACATCTCCTCCTCCAGAAGCATCGCGCTGAAATCCTCAAAGTTGAGGGGCGGATTTCTGTTCTCCATATGCACCTTCGTGCTAGATTCTCACTGGTGATGGTGATGCCAATCGCAGTCATCTGATCGTGCAAATTCTTCACCCTGGTGATGAACTTCTCTGCCACTTCAGTCTCAGACAACTTCTCGTTCGCGAGTTGAGTCTCCA
The DNA here is from genome assembly GCF_047967505.1 of Dipteris shenzhenensis. Classification (NCBI taxonomy): domain Eukaryota; kingdom Viridiplantae; phylum Streptophyta; class Polypodiopsida; order Gleicheniales; family Dipteridaceae; genus Dipteris; species Dipteris shenzhenensis. Next base: position 42,577,015 of record NC_141599.1, read on the forward strand.
AATTCTGAATTCGCGTCCATGCCTCCTCCACTGTGGTGACATGTTGAATTAACACCATGACGGAATCATTAACACTGCAAACAATAGAACACAGCGCATTTGCATTTCTACTTGTCCACGTGAGAATCTCATCTGCAGTTGGTACTATCTGTTGTCTTGCATTGGCTGGATCCGATGTCGCAACTGGCCTCACGTCCACCCCAGTAGCAGTGTCCCAAAGCTCGTATGCGCTTAGGATGGTCTTCATCTTGAACTTCCAGAGAGGATAGTTAGAGCCGTCCAACTTTCTGCTTTCAACGAACGGTGGGATTCGCAGTCTTGTGGGCTGGGCCATCTCTCACAATCTGCTCGCAAACAAAAACACACTACCAAATCTTCTTACTAGAGTCCAAGCTATGATACCATGTAAGAAAAAAATACGTCGTCTATGCTTAACAGATAACAGGATCTCGTACGCAAGAGAGAAAACAAGATAGTATGGAGAATCAAAAATTTGATTACTGTAGAACTGATACAATAGATGGCGCTGCCTCCCAACCGTGTGCTCCTGTGAAAGAAGCTTCAATGGCGTGCTGAAAACAGTAGAAGACGGAGGCTGGATACTAAGAAATCAGGGTTGCTATAGCCAGTGATGAAATGGGCTTCACGAGCTTGCCCTTATATAGCCACCACAGTCGTAGTCAGTAAGGCTCAATTGGGTGATCAACCCAGTCTGCCTAAAACGGTCGACTGGGGTTCAGTCTCGAAATAGGCCATTGACCATACGATAGAACCGGTGCGCAAAACAGAGCAACTAACCTACGGAGCCCGTTCGGCCCAGAGTCAATCCGGGATCATCTGAGGCTCCAAACGGGCCTCGTAACCCGAGAGTGGCTGAAGCCATCCAGCCATCAGGCCACACATGGCCCCCATTTGGTGTCCAAACCAGGACCTACCGGATAACCAAACTACTCAAATGCCTTCTCCTCATATGGGGGGCTTACAAGTAAAGTTAGCTAGTTCCCGCGTAGCTACATGAGAGTGGAGCATTGATATCTAACACCTAGTTCCTTTGTGGAGTAATTTGTTTCCTCCGTTGAGAAAAGTTAGCTTGCATAAAAGAGAAATGTTCTTGTTAGGTTGAACCAAAATGGACCCAATCACCTCCCCATACATCAACATGCCTATATAAAATCTTATTTCTGTATGGATCCATGAGTATCGATGCCTTCACCACCATCATCTCTTGCAAAATATGAAATGCTCCGGTCATTTGTCATTTTATTTGGACTTTGTTTCCTACCTTGTAAGCTGATGCAGTGGTTTAGCCACTCTAGTGAATTCTTGATGAACCTGCGACAATAAAAGATCAAGAACCTTATAAACGTGTGAACTTTCTTGACATTGTTTACATCCTTTATCTTTTGAATGTCATCAATCTTTGGTTCTCCACCATCATCCCTTCATTTGAAATTTTATGCTACAATAATAATTTTCAAAAGACATAGTACACGCAATTGTATGGGTTCAAGAAGCACTCTTGCACTATCTAAAAAGATAGCTAGAAATTCATCAATGTACTTCCTAATAGGTTTCCATCATGAACCTTAGAATTGTGGCTAGTGCATTCTTCAACCCAAATTGCATTACCTTGCTTTAGTCCCATTCAATGATGGTGGTTTTCCCTTTGTCTTCTTCAATTGTACCCATTGTATCCATCCTTGAATGAATACATCTCATGCCCCACCACTTTTCCTAGGATGCTATTGTTGAAGAATCCTGGAAAAGAATCTTTGATGGTTTGTTAACACTGCCCCATTAGGGGGAATGCTCTAGCATAGAGAAACATGCTATTTTGGGAGCCCTTTGAAATCGGGAATAGAGCCACTTATACACTCTCTACGTTAGCCACCTGGGGCATTAACTCTTTACCTTAGCCACTTGGCACTTACCAAATCATCTCTTCGTTGCCATTGTCTCATCACCTTGCTTAACCCAGCTGATCTTCGGATTTTGAAACATTTTCTGGACCCATGGAGTGGGGCCTGGAGGTCTGGAAGCTGAACAATTTGCGCGAAAGTTTTGATGGAACAGAGGTGGAGCAACATCACAAGCGCGCTCAAAAAGTGGGACCGACCTCGTACTTGGTGTCGTCATTGGAGTAACAACTATTCTGGTGGTGGTGGTGGTGGTGGTGGTGGTGGGAATCTTCGTCTGGTACATGGAGAGAACAAAGATGATGAAACTACCCAGTACTCAATGATGGTGACCTCTTCAAACATATGTAAGAAATTTTGTGGAGCTTAGTAAGAAAAATGTCAACTAGAGCAACACAAGCAACTTGTTTCATCCACTCCCTCGAGTCTCGGTCGGTTGTTCACTTTTGTGGAAATATTAGATGCTACTCAGCTTCAATGAAGCCCTTGCCAATGCGCTTAGGGAATTCGGAAAAGTGTACCTTGGGGAGATCAACAATGGGACCAAGGTGGCAGTGAAGCCAAGCAATCCGAGATCGGAATAGGGTATCGTGGAATTCCAGACAGAGATTGACATGCAATCCAAGTTACTTCATCACTATCTCTAATTGGATATTGTGAAGAACATCAAGAAGTACACTATACGAGTATATGGCCAATGGGCCTTTCACTTTGCCCTTGTCCTGGAAGAAAAGGTCAAAAATGTGCATTGGATCTGCTATGTGTGAAGTGTCCCTCCACACTGGAGCAACTCAAAGCATCATTCACCATTATGTGAAGGCCACCAACATCCTCCTTGATGATAAAGTAAACGGGCAGTGATATCGGGCAGGTCCAATGACCCCTTGTTGATTTAACTTCCTAGAGACCTCAGGTTTCCATTCTTCTTAGACATTATGATGATGGGGAGTAATTATGCACTTTGATCCACCTCGTAGATGAATCCTACCCTTAGTAACCTCAATCTTTGATTGACTTTGCATAGTTGAGGTTCATTCAATACCTCTATTGCCTGATTGGCTTTGCATCTGAAATCAAAGAGAATTGGTGCTAAGTCATAAGTCTATATACTCCCATGCAAAGACGTCTTTGTGTTGCGAGCATAATTCATATGCTTGTTCATAGTCACCCACTAGGCCTCGGTCATCAAGCATAGCACGGACTATCCATCGATCGTATCAACTTTGCAAGATAGATGTTCACCATCGCATAAACATATGCTTCCACCACAGACATACCCAAACACTAACTCACATATATGAGTGCCATTTGTGCTATGGTCTTCACAATGAGTTTCCGTCAAGACTCCAAAGGTGAAGGTCAAACTCAGCCGTAACAAAGGCTAGCACTAAAGAGAAGGGGAATCAAAAGGTAGTCCATCCAAGCTACAACCGTCGGTGAACCCCCAAATGAGCATTTATAAGCAAAATAGCTCAGAAAACATAGCTGACAAGGCAGCTCAGCACTACAAATAGAAAAGCTTCACAAATTTCAAGTTGCATTACTTAGTCATGCCAATCTACACCTCTTTCATAATTTGGCCTCTGCTGATTTTGTATGAGTGCCTAATATGGTAGAAAAAATATCTCTAGATGAACTCAGGAACTTACCCAAGCTGACCCTATAAACCCTCACATGCCTAAATTTGAGATCATATGCATTACTCAATTGAAGTATAACTGAAATTCCTCCTAGTCCCCTTCTGAACAATGTTGTCTGTACTTGGGTAAAAGCTTGATCATTAAAGAGGCAATCATCTTTCTCTTCACAAAATATCTATATACATTGAAAAAGAAAAGCAATCAGAAAATAACAGTATATCCTCCAAAACTCTAGCTATGGCCATTTAGCATTCTACTTGCTTGGTATATCTACAAGGATATATAGCCTGCAATTTGTTTCCTTCAAAAATAAGGCACATCATATGCTTTTGACAGTAGTTAACAAAGCATTATCAACTCTGCTCGCTTGATCCTGGCAAATCCGCCCAGCTTCACATTCTGAAAACAATCAACCTCCAGGGTAACTTGAATAGCAAGATTTTACATGGGAGTACAATCTGAGGGAGTTGAACCCCCTTCAGTAAAAATGTACCCTTCACCAAGCCTTGAAGAACCAGACTCGTATCATGCACATACATGATATCCCATGGTGAAGCAAGCCATGATGAAAAAATGTGCCCTGAACTCAGACAAGGACAGCAGATGCTGTCAATATCTTATGTATCCATGGAGCTCATGTTTAGTACAGCCCAATTCTTGGAACCCTATAGTTTGACACTGGCACAGCCGTGATACACCTGAAGGCATCAACTGCTAGACGAGCTTGTTCTTTCTAGCAGGAAAATGTTGCTTTTATCATCTCTTCCGATTCTCATATTGTCATCAACATATCTGTTTTGAAAAGTTAAGGCAGAAGTCTAATATCACCTTTAGATAGCCAGAACCTGTATAAACCATGAAAGACTATTGAAGCTCAATGCCAACTGATGAAAGGAAAACATTTTACAGATGGCATTTAGCTGACAATGTCACGAGGCAAAGACAGACCATTGAACATCTTTTTACTGCACGTTACACAAAATTCAACTTTTCAGTGAAGGACAAGCCTGAGCTTGACCCAACACAAGCAGAGGATACGTCAACTCCAGCCAGCCTTCTGGGTTAAATATACTCATCAGCAGATCATAGTTCTTCTGAAATAATCTCAATAACTGTGCAAAATAGAACACAGTCAGAGTAGCCCTATTATACAGTAAGAGCAGCCCTTAATACATGATAGTGACTGCCTTAAATATACAAATTGTAATGGCCTGCATAGCTGTACTGCATTACCTGCTCTGGAACTATGCTGGATTTCTCGAAGCGGATGTCAACTCGCTACGTCAAGGTTTACATGCACAAATTACACTAAAAAATATCATGCTCCAAATAGAAGGTCAGACAGTAACAGTTCCAAAGAGACATGTTCATTGCGAACATACCGTTGCACTTGAGGCATTGTAGGAGGCTTCGATGAAAAGTGCACCACTCAACATGCCCAGCCCAGCTACACTGAATTTAACTACATTCGTTGCTTTGTTCTGTTTCAACATGACCAATGTAACATGGAAGGAAAAAGGATGTCAAAATAATTGCAGATAACTACTTGCTCCAAACAGCGTGGTAGAGTACAAAAAAAGTACGTCACTGCCAGGCTGGGTTGATGAAAACAGACTACACAGACTATCGAAACCAAGTCGGTGCAACAGACTGTAGGTGCAGACCTGGTCCACATCAATAGATTGTAAAAAGTCTCCAAGTGTTATAAAGTCCCTCAATCCAAGCTTTGTCCTCTTTGAACCTAAAATGGAGATCGTGCTGTATAAAAGCCTCCATTCACCTTTTACCTGCGCACTAACTGTATCATAAGTTGCTTCCTATTTAACAGCGTGTTTCGTGCTCCTTCCAATCTCGTAAGACAAAGAGAGTTCAAAGAAGCCAGCCTCTTGCAGAAAGGAGAAAAAAGGAGTCACCTTTTCTAAATTCTCAGTTGGCCTAGGGAGGGGATTTCTGTACTCTAACAGTTTTATAAGTTCTTCGATTTGAACTTTCTTTGCAACTGGTACACCGAAAATGCCTCTGTTTACACCTGTCCGGTGATACAGCCTCGATTATTTTACACAATGAACCACCAATGAGTTCCTCGGTTGCCAAATGTACTCGTATCGTCGAATGACTTGAAACCCAGCTCTATCAACAGAAAGGCATCGCATATAGACCGGTTTGATGCGCTCGTGTTGTATTAATTAGAAACGGAAAAATCAACCATCGCATCCAATTCCTACAGACGGAGAAATGCTGTAGAAATCGAAGCTTTCCAGTCAACTTAACGTACAATGCCATCCACCCACTCACAGCAAAACAAAGAAAAGTCTTGAAGGTCGTGCAATTTGCTTCTCTACTACAGGATGTTCTTAAGAACAGCTTCATCAATGTGAAGCCTGGCACAACTTGTAGTTCCAGAGAATAAATACCTTGTAAGGCTTCTCGCAAGGAATCCTTGAGGTGGTCTGTAGGGAAGGACTGAAGGTCTGGCAATTCAGGATCAGAGACAGGGCCACTGAATGGGCGACTAACGCCAGGTCTGCAAATGGAGAGGGGACGCAAAGAAGCAGATGGATCAAGATGATGAAGGGGGCTATTGAATGATGAAGGGCGGGAGGGAGCTACGAAGCGAATGCGGCCAGCTGAGTGCAGAGCAGGGAAAGGGGGTGCAGACACAATCGCCATAGCCAGAGCTTCAAGCTCCCTTTACCATACAATACAATGTGCAGACAATCTCCTCTTTGTTTTTAGTGCTAAAATTGAGATTTTGTATCTAATGTGGTCTCTTCTTTTAACTAGTTTGTGTTCACATAAACTCAACATTTTTTGTCACCACATATCACAACACTCCACAAACCTCGGGGTCTCAAACTCTTGAAGATTTGTGTAACTCAAGGCCCAGCGGCGCAACTCACGGCTCCCTCTTGGTCACCTCGTATCCCGGTAGTACTCGCACTTTCAAAGAAAAAAATAAAAGAATGTTTCTCTAGAGAAATTGCAGACTTTCAGCTAAAATATAACTACATTGCCTGAATTTTTGCAAATTCGAGAAAAAAAAATTACTTTGAAATGAAAATGTTACAGGTTCATTGTATATTGTTTGCCAGGTTTTCTGTGAGCTTCTGTGAGCACTGCTCTCATGCTCTCTCAGTTTTTGGTCTCTTCTCATCGCCCAATAGAGTTTAAGGTAGTTTACACACTAGGTGCCCAAATTTGGGCAGGTAGGGATGTGGGATGAGGGGGCACACTAGCCGGCAGAAAATGAATGGATCCTTAAAAAAGCGGGTGAAAAAAAGCTTGGACAGTCAAATTCCCTTGCCCAAGCTTTGAACCATAGACCCCGCTGGATGAAGACGAGTTAAACCAATAAGCTAAAGCCTACTTGCTCTGACAAACATGGAAACTGTGACATTTTCTTCCGATCTGTGTGTAAGCACAACCGCCCATCCCTCAAATCAAATGGATAGGCGTGAGGGCAGTGTGTACCCACTCTAAATATGTTGACAAGCATGAACTTCTTATTGCCATGTCTTTGTCCAGTTTGCTATTTTGGTCCAACAAGATAATGTCACCATGTGTGTTTGCAATGATTGTTGTACTCAAGGTGAACTAGTCAAGTGAGGGCTTATGAAATTATACTATTTGTATCCACTATATACTTATAATACACTCCCGCTTTTTGTCCCTCTTAGCAATGTTCATGTTAGTTCTTTTTGTGTAAGACATTTTGAATTCATGGTAATGTAGAGGGACTAGTTAGTGATTAGATGGTTACATTTGCAGTTTTAAAGCTTTGGTGGGTCTTTATTACATGTATGACATTGTGATATACTAAATGAGTTGCTAACTTCAATATCTTCACATAAGTACACTAACATAAGTATGCTATCAAGTTTCTAACTTCAGTATCCTCACATAAGTATGCTAACAAGTATGCTAACATAAGTATCTTGACTTTAGTATCCTCACATAAGTATGCTAGCAACAAGTATGCCAACATAATTATGCTAACATTAGTATCCTAACATAAGCATGCTAACATAAGTATGCTAACAAGTATGCTAACATCAGCATCTTGACATAAGTATGCTAATGTATATATGCTAACAAGTATGCTAACGTGAGTATGATAACAAGTGTGCTAACATAAGTAATTGATATGGCCCTTGAGGGGTCCCCTTTAGGGGCAAGGGCCATATCGACTTACCATTGGACATATGTGGCATGTCTATATGGCCCTTGCCCCTAAAGGGGACCCCTCAAGGGCCATATTGACATGAAAGGGAACCCCTCAATGCAAAGTTGTATTTTGTATATTGCAAAGTTGTTTCAGCCTACATCCTTCTTTCCTAGATATTCTTTATGATACTGTGAATCCTATCATTTTCCTTTTGAAATCACAGTGCATGCATAGTTGGATTCTTCACATCTGATTTTTCCTTAGCAATTCTGAATCACCCCTTGTGCTACATTGTGAATCTTCAGCACCATACCAAATTGCACAACGCCAGTTTGCCCAATTTTCATTTCAATTTTGGAAGTTATTGCATTCCATGAATTTAAGTTTGGAATCTGTTCGAGTATTAGAATGAACTATCTTGTAGTAGTTTACATAGACTCATACTTAATTATGTATGATTCATCTTGATAACATTATGGCTTCTGTGATGAATCCAAGTATGAGTCCATTACACATAAATAAAGCATTTTTCTTTGACAGTTTATGTACTACCCTCCCTTTTGTTTGAGGGGGGTGTGGGTGATAGGAAAACCAAAGGGATGTTATGATTAAGGGGGGTTGGTTGGTAGATCCACGTGGAGCAATGCATGGTGAGATGCATGGGCAGCTTGGAAGGCTAGAGCATATGGTCGTGCTGTGATCATGACTCCATTGATGGCATGGTTTGTTCCAAGTTGGTTGTTCAGATTTCACCATTATGATATACCCGTGATGGTCATGGTGATACTTGAAGCAGAGCTGATCCTCTTTATCATGGTTCTATTGAAAATATAATCCAAGAACAAATTCACCTTAATCACTAATACATGCAATCAAAAAATTAAATATAAAGCAAGGTAGATGCTGATATAAACATCACCATGGTGGGTCTAAGAACAGATGAAAGATAATCCATTTGGAAACACAAGTTTTTGGCTTGAAAGATAATACAAGATGGTACACAAAATAATCTTATGTATGTTCCTTTGCATCCTTTTCCTTCATCTTAAAAATGAATTCCAAAATTTTGATATACTCGTCGTCGTTGAGCAAGTTATGCTTCAACTAGACTATGTCCGCTGGTGATCCTAGCATTGAAGCCAAACAAGTAGCCATGGTTGTACATCCTCCATCAAATACGACTACATTTCTTTAGAACCCTGTAGCTCAAACTTGGGAAGTATGCACCATGTACCGGATGAATTTTGGTGAACCTTGTACAAAGAATCGTCCAAAATAATGGTGTTGGCTGCACTTAAGTGCCTGTGCCGACCCATATTGTCTGTAGGTCCTTGAACAAAATTGGCTTATCACCCAATGAAAACTCTGCTTGATGACAGTGTTCCTGAGCCAATATTTTAATTTCCTTGTGGCGTGCAAAACAAGCACAAAGAATTCTATCAACTTTAATTCTTTGAGAATTGCTTCGAACAAAAACTTTGAACCAAGTAAGACAAAAATCTAAAAATGTAGGAACATCTTTCCTAATATGTATAGCCCATCCCTTGGACACTGACAACGATTCATGAGGGATGTATGTGCTGGGGGTGATTATCCATAAAAGGACTCTACAATCTTCACCAGAAGACCATTCAAATACAACACAATTTCTTTCCGATCTTCATGGAAAGGTGTTGGGACAGTCTTCGATGTGGGTGCAGGTAGGCATAATAGTTGAGGGTGATCCATCAATGGAATGGCTACTGGCCCAGATGGATGTATCTGAAGTTTTGATCAAGTAATCATTACCGTTCAGAATTTGTGAATTCTCGGTCCCATCTATTGTACTCATCCCTCAATTGCTTTGCCCGATTGTTCTCGAACATTGTTGGTCGGGCATGAGAGGAAGTAACATCAAGTAGACCTTCACCAAAAGGTGGGTTTAACAGTGTTTAAAATAAAGCTTCATGTACATCATCAGGAGCCATAAAATCAAGATAAGCCATATAGATTTAGAATGAGCCATATACAATCAAAACAAGCCATATAAAATCAAAATGAGACTTATAAAATCAGCCATATAACATCAGACATATAAAATCAGAATGAGCCATATAAACTCAAAAAGTATACAATCATAATGAACCATAAGAAATCATAGTGAATCATATAAAGGTAGACATATAATATCATATATATAAATTCATACATTGAAAAAATCAAAATGAGCCATATAAAATCAGCATACAGACGTATAAATATCCCTTCTATTACGTAGCCTAAATGGCTTCGATATAACAGCTCTGTGTTGTACTCTACACACCCCAGTATACAACCTTAATGCTTATTCTCCTTTTGCTTAACTTCATACAAGTGGTTTATAAGGCTCCACTTTGGGCTGCTAGGAGCAAACCCTACAATGAAGGCCTTTCAAAGCATTGGCCAATTGATCTTTTCAAGGTTCGAGGCCATGTACTGCTGGACCGCCTTGCCATCTAGGCTAAGGCCAAAGGCATTCACCATCTCCAGGTCTCTTGGAGCACCAAAGGTTTCGCAGATTTGCTCAAACTACTCCATGTGTGAGACTTGGTCTCCTTCTCCTAAGCATTTAATGATTAACTTAGAGATGGCGATGGGTCTACTCCTCTAGGGGTCTAAGTCCCTTATGCGTAAGACTGGAGGCTATGTTGTCCCCCTTCCTAGAGCATCCACTAGGATCCTTATGGCTTCATTGGACAACACCATTTGGGTCACTGATGGAGGCTGCATTGTTGGTGGTCCTTGGATGGAGTTTCCGCCACCCCCTGCGGAGCCGCTCTGGGGGTCCATTGATTTGGGGGTGCTATTGATGGAACCACATAGCCTACTCCCTTGTACATTGGTGTAGTCATGGGAGGTTGAGAGAGAGAGAGAGAGAGAGAGAGAGAGAGAGAGAGAGAGATGGGAGGTTGAGGTGTGTCTATGTGTGTGTGTGTGTGTGTGTGTGTGTGAGAGAGAGAGAGAGAGAGAGAGAGGGAGAGGGAGAGGGAGAGAGAGAGAGAGAGAGAGAGAGAGAGAGAGAGAGAGAGAGAGAGAGGGTCATAGTGTGGCAATATAGTTATCCCATGGTTTCCTAGATCAGTACAAAACCATGAGTATGTGCTGGATTCTCTCCTTTCTCCTATATTTAGTGATAGTAGAAAGACAATAGCTGATGTTTGCAAATGATTGCAACCTCTACATTTAGATGACATGCAAGTCTTGTTTATGGCATATCACGAGACTTAGGTGTCATTTGAACCTTATTTTTCATCTTATCTTGGCAACATTGTGTTAAATCATAGTGGTTCTTAATTGTTCGTGTAGTGCACATTGGAGTCTAGTGGTTTGAGAACTTGAAGGTGTTGAAGCATTGTAACACTTCAACCCCTCAAAGAGAGAACATCAGGGAGGGGGAGGGGGAGAGAGAGCAAGTTATAGAGGGATAGACGATGAATCAAACAAGATAGTTGTCTTCTCCCTCTGCTACCTCCAATAGACTCACACACTTGAGTACTTAAAGAAATATTTGCTCTTATCAATTCTATTTGCATGGAAAAGACACACTTGACATGACTTATCCTCATTCTGAGGTAGTCAATAGAGCGAGCAGGAAAAAGAGAGTGAGCCCAAAAAAGCGAACGATAATTTTTGAAGTGGTAGGAAAATCAAGCAAGTAAAGAAAGAATCTAAGTGTCCCAAAAAATAGTTTCTTGAAATAGAAAGTATTCAAAAGGGGGGTGATGTGTCATATTTCTTGGAATTTAGTAGTCCAAAGTTAAGGATTATCTTAACATGACCCCATTTGGGTTTGGCAATTAGGTGGGGGATTACTCAAAACATGTAACATATCACTTTAGTGTAGTAAGGGGTATTTTTTTCATGGGGATACTTACATGCCGTTTATGTGCATGAGGGGATTTATTAAATGATAACTTAACATAATTCATATATGTAGATTTATGAAGGGGTGTCACAATTTTAAAATTGAAAATGTAAAAACATATAGGGGTTTAACCAATTACATGAGAACATATCAAAATGCAAGAATAGGGGTATTTTTTAACACATGCTTGCTCACACATGCTTTATGGGTTCATGAAGAGTGACTTGCTAAGCATAATTAAAAGGTAGAGGATGTTAAAATTTACCTTTTTTTTTGCCAAAATAGATAGGTCTTCTTGCTCCCTATTATGAGAAACCTTCTTTAGATTGGTGCAACAAATCGGCCCAAATTTTTTTCATACTTTGATGCACGTAATTTTTTTAGATGGTGCAAAAGGGCATGATATTCATCCAAATCGTGCCTTGTTGCGCTTGATTTGATACGTAACATTATGCCGTTTGGATTTGGCAATCAGAAGATGCAGGGATGTCAAAATCTCATCTTTTGGGCCAAAATAACCAAATTTTGGCAACTTGCAAGGATACACGGATGTGAAAATGCCATCTTTTGGGCCAAAATAGGGAGTGCATTACCCGCGCTCCCTATTTTGGCCCAAAAGATGGCATTTTCACATCCCTATATCTTTTGATTAACAAGTACAAATGGGGTCATGTTACATATGAAATCAAATGGCAAGGCATGATTTAGATGATTATCATGACTTTTTGCACCATCTAGTAAAATATCATGCACTAAAATATGAATTTTTATTTAATTTGTTGCACTGGTGGGATTAGTGGGATGTAAGAGTGAACATTGGGAAGGGATGTTTTTGTTAGTAACAAAGAAACATGGGTTTTGTTCCAAGTATGGATAAAGTAAAAATAGCTAAGCATTTACATATGCATGGAATGTAGATTAGTCCATTCAAGAAGTCCTTGGAAATGCCCCACTTGTGTGGAAGGTTGCATTGATGATCTCAATTACTATGGTGGAAAGAGATAACTTGATTTCAATATTGTCTTTGATACTAATGATGACTTGCAATGAAACATACCAACTCTCTTATGGGGGATGTGAAATTAGTGTTAGTGGCTTTAAAGTCATATGCATATTTAACCTTTTACCATTGAGGAAACATATGGACTTTTGAATAAATTATATCTTTCTAATACTCAAATGGAGGATTTATAAATATTGTATTTTTTTAATTGCTCATTTTTTTTGGCTCGCTCACTTTTTGGTATTCATCATCCTTACTCAAGTGATGTAAGTAGTCCACTCTATCTTCCCTTGGCCCTGCTTGCATGATGGGAGAAAGAAACAGGTTGTTTGTTCCTATTCCCTCCACTCCTCGAACTCTTAATTCATCCTTTTGGAATCCCCAAGCAACCAATTGAAAAGCTTACATAGGGACAATCCTCTACTCCATCTTAGCCCTTTTCTCCTACATGGGTGCCATCTTATGCAAGTGCATTACAAACAAATAAAGGAGCCTTTTTCTCCATCCCATTCCCTCGAGTAAGATATCATTTGGGCATTGTTGCACCAAAAATTATAGATAGAAAACCCAATTTTTTTCAAGAAGGGATAGTGAATATACCAATTCAAATTTGTCCGAACATCTCCCGAGCTTATTAACTAAACCACAAAAACCTCATGCTACAAGTGAATAACCTTCAAAAATGTCGTCCGCCCTAAGGGTCTAGGTATTTGCATCTTTACTATCATTATTGAAGATTTACATGATGATGCAATGGAGTGGCTTAAATACGATGATTTAGTGGAAATTCTTTTGGGTTCTCATCCCCCATTTTCCTTTCTTGAAGTGTGGGTTAGAAACAATAGGTTTCATATATTCCTTTGTGTCTTACAAAAAAAAATTTGTATCATGCTAGCCTTGAGAGTTCTAAGCAAGAGTAAGGTGAAGACCATGGACATGTATCTTGCACCATTTGTGGATGAGCTCCAAGGTTGTGGCAAGGCACTCAGATGTATGTATTTCCATGACCCATTGGAAATAGAGACCTAATGTTACAAGGGTTTTATTGTGTACCATGTGTGACTATCTGAGGTTACACAATTGTGCAAGTCTAAGAGTGAAACAAAATTATGATTGTCCATTTTGTGAAGTTACCATTCTGCACATCTTGGAAAAATGGTGTATTAAAACCATCAAAAGTATTTTCCTATAGATCATCCCTACTTATTGGTGAGACTAATATGACAAAAAGCACTTAAGTGTGGAATGGCATGATCCTACCACATTGACACCTCCACATGGCATGGAAAAGCTTTCTGTTTCCTACACCCTTCCTTACTAGGGAAACATTTAAAAGTCAAGTATCTTTTGGATATGATGCACATATTGAAAATGTTTCTAAAAGCTTGTGAAAGCATGTAGTAGGAGATAAAGAGAATTGGAAACACTACTCGTGAAGCAAATTAGTCTAAGATGTCAAGTAGTTCATGCTAAACTTGCCGTAGGAGATCATAAGGAAGAGTTTGATGTCAAAATAGACTGACATTATAGGTTTTCCAAATATGGAGGATAATTCTACTCTCAAGAGGTGCAGAGTTAGATCGTGGAGTTGTTTAGTTTGCCTTTGTCACCAAGAAGGACTCATTTCCAAGTTAGAAGAATATGGATGTGCACTTTCCTACATGGTGGTCTGGCTTGTTCTATGGCTAGTGTAAGAAGGCATTAAGGACCAAACCGTACCCACTCGCATAATCCAAATGTCAAGGGAGTGATTAGGAGCACATGCTCTCCAAGCCTTTTTGAACGTCTCTAAACATATTGGCTGCTAGGTTGATTAAAAAAATCATTGCAAGGCAACCTTGTTAAGCCCTTGCCCTTAGCATTCACCCAACCCTATAAATCCAAAGGCCATTAGTGGATGTGGCTAATCAACCAATCAAACCCATAGTTGCATTAAGGAATCTATGTTCCCTTCTTGAAAGATTGAAGGGAGTTGTCAATACTAGAGTTCTAACGAATCGTCTAGCACAGTGATCCCATATAGAATTCCATGCATCCATCCCTCAATTGTTGAGAAATTCGGATAGTCTCAGGCTAATTTGGAAGGTGCAACCTAATTTATTAAGGGCCACTTGTTCACCTAGATATTCATCTTCAAGGATCTCTCACTTGTCAATTGAGAGGCTCTGTCTGATTTACAATCACCAAAGAATGTCTTCCAAATAGGATCTATCTTCTCTCAATGATGAAGTTTAACTTAAAAAATAGACATGAGGATTTCTTGCCATTTGAGTGTACCTTGTGAAAAGTCAAGTGCGTACCATAATTGAAAAATGTGCAATTTGAGTATCCACTTTAGAGTATAAATTGTCGCACTTAGCTTTGAATCGCTCACGCTAGAATTCAAGGGGGTTTGGGTGTGAAGTGGTTCTCCATTGTTCATCTCTCCCTCTTCCACTTTGTGTGAGCTTCTTTGTGACATCATATTAGAGATTATCTTCCCTTCTTTCTTCCTCCATTTCTTGCCTTCATAAGCTTTCTTCCTAGGCATCTCCTTTAATGAGTTGAGTCTCTTCCAAAGTTTGTGCATCCCATCCTTGTTTATTGGTCATTGAGCATTAGTCGACTATAGCAGCTATTTAGTTATACATCTCTATATGAGTAACAACTCAATCACCTATTGCACTGTTGTTATCTCAATTATATGCCAGCAATATAAAACTTGGACTTTTACATGCTTGGGACAATTTGTTTGCAACGAACATCAGCATACAAGCAACAATAAAGGCAATAGCTATCTACTAATTATATTACCAAAATACTTAGTGACACACGAAATTTTTTATGGAGAAGATCATCGAAAGGCATTTTTCCATTGTGTGTTCTACCAGAAGGAGCTATATGTGGTGGTGGTGTATCCCCATTTTCGCCATCTAAAAGCCTTGTGGAGATTTACATCATTTTTGTGCTTCTAATGGTTGGGTGCTGGTGAATCCGCCACTATTTTTTGCTTGTCTGAAGACATGTATTTCTGAAAGGGGAAATTCAAAATTTTGAGGAATTAGAAATTTTGGAATTGTGATTGGTTAGGTTCATGGCCAACCAAAATCAACAAGTGGAGTGCATGTCATGGGAGTGAGCATTGTTCATATTGTGGTGCTCTCTGGCGGTGCTTGTTGCGATGGGTTATGGCACTATTAGCAACAATTTGCATGGAAGAGGTATTGTTTGTGGATTGTTTCTCTGGTGCTCCAGCGAGACATGCAATGGGTGCTATGGTGTTCTCTCCCTGTGATTCTGTTCTAGTGTCCTATAAAAGTTATTGTAATGGGTTGTGGTATTGTTTAGTCATTCGCTGAGCAAAACACACCGATGGAATTGAGTGGACCATTCTATGTTAGTGACACACATGCACAGGCTACTTCTGTAGATTCTTTGTGTGCTCGTGTATTTTGGGTCTTAATTATATAACAGCGTTCTTAGTCGAGGACTTAGCCAAGCATTTCTAGGTGCCGATTATATAGCAGTGTTTCTGGTCCAAGATTTGGCCATTGCATGCACTTCGATTCTCATTTGCTGAGTGTTGTTTTTGTTGTCATACATCCATGGCCCATCTTGAGTTCTCAACCAGGCACAAGGAGCATGAATTTTGGGTGAGGTGATGGCATTGTGGACTCTATACTCTTCTTAACAAAATTAGAGAAGAAATTTTGCAAGAAAGTTAAGGGAACGACTATGTGAGCGTCAATGCATGGTATATACCCTTGATCTTCCATGAGCGTTTCGTGTTGATTTAGTGGTTACTCAAGCTCATGCTGATTGAATTAGTGACATTTGCAGGTGATATGCCTCTAAAGACCATTGAAGGTGAGACCTTTGAAGGGGATACATTGATGCATAGGATCACCCAAGAAAGTTCAAGGAAGAATTTCCTATAGATGGTCGTATAGGTACCCGTCCACTCTATTCCTTTAATCATCATCGCTCCGTGTATTAGGCAAGTATACTTGTATGGTCTTTATTTATTTCATTGCTTGGAATATTCACCATGCTATAGCTTTGAGTACCCCTATACTTTTGATGGAGTGGGGTAAGGCACCCAAGGAAGGAGGCTTGTCCAATAGGTATGGGATATCAAAAACTATGAAAATTTTGCTTAAGAAGGCATTTTAGGAGGCCACCAAAGAAGTGTGCCAAAGGTACTAGGATTGTCACAAGATTTTTTTGGGATTCGTATCATAGGGCAAATATAATGACCACCTTCTTGCTCTATAGGTTTCTTCTATTCAAACCCTAGACTATACATGCACTGCTACACTTATACTCATTGCTCTTATAATTTGACCCTAGAATTAGATTTTTCTTTGTCCCATTATACTGACAATCAGACACTTTGTAGATGAATATTTTCAACTTGTTTTGAGTTAAACTTTTTTGGAAGTTACATATTTTGGTGGATTAGTTCTTATACAAACTTTGAGACATTTTGCTGAGCAGGATTGTCGGGTGCTCTGTAATAAAATTCAAAGATTCGTACATTAAGCTGTGAACATTTACTAATGTTATTGATTGCTTTTGTTGTCATTATTGAGGGTTGTAGAGGGAGGGTCACCAATCCATTTCTGGATGATCCTCACTAACTCAGTCCTTTGTCTCAAACACTGTAGTCCAAAAATGACTAGTAAGTTTAACATCCATGTTTGACACTATGGATCTGGGTAATCCATGCAGGTGAAATATATGTTTAATAAACAAATATGCCATCTTGGAAAGACGATCAACCACCACAAGGATAGAATCATATCCACCTTGTGTCGTAGGAAGACCTACAATAAAGTCCATGGAAATGCTCTCCCACCTACCTAGTGGCATTTCCAAGGGCTATAAAAGTTCGAGTGGCTTCACCCGTTCTGCAGAAGAGGGATGGAGGCCTGCTATTGGCTAGGCACTTTTCTCAATACCTCCTGCACCCAAGTGGCCAAAGGAGTCCAAAATTTTTCCTTAAACTCAAATGATCACCCATGTGCACTTCTTGCCTCATGACCAGCACCGAATGCATTTCCACTGCATTTCCCTTGCATGGAAATAGGTCATGCGAAGGACTTCTATCTCACCTAATTACTGGGAAGCAACAGTGTGATCTATGTAGAGCTTATATCTTTCATAATTACTGGGATGTGATCCTTATGCTGTGATCTATACAAAGCTTGTATCTTAACTAATAACAAGGATGCAATCATTGTGGTGTGTCGTTATAGAATATTTTTCTCAACAAATGGGTTGCATTTGGTAGTAGTCATGTAATTAGCAATGAGATTTATGGTTCAAGGTAGATTTGGTACCTAGACGCTTGAGGCTTGACCCCCAAGTCTGGTTTCCCATATCAGTGAACGTATGTTGTCACTATATATGTAGTGCAAACCAAGAGCTTTATTAAAGATTCATATGAAGATGCCTAAGATAGGGCATAGGAATCTACCTTGCACTAATGAGTGTTACAAAAACGAGTTTGTGTAGCAATTCAACTTTTTGCATGTTTTGTCGATAAGGCTAGGTGACCTTCGCTAGGGCCCCAAATCCCAAAATTGCTCATATGGTTTCTTGTATAGACTTATAGAATGCATTGCTTGCTTTAGGATAAGGAGTACATGGAAAAAAATTCAATATCATTTCAATTTAATTTTAACTTCATTAACCCAAGAGGAGGAATACATTAGAAAAAGGATAAGGGTGGATCATTGTTGCATTTGTGAGGAATTTTATATCTAAGAGTCCATTCATGACACTATCCTTGCAATGAAATAATGCATGTTCATGTGACTTTATGTTGTCATAATTCTTTAAGCAAAATCATTGCAATTTCTTAATATCCATGATTGCGTTTTGTGTGAACTTTCAGTGAGCAAGCAATCATTAAATAAGAAAGAACATGATGAAGACACTTAGAACATGATGACAAGGCTTTGTCAAGTGCACCCTCAAAAGACAAACATAGTGATAAGCCTCCTTTGCAAAGCATTGACTACAATCCTCAGTGTGAGTTCAATTGCCACCAATTTTCCTTTGAGGTATAGCATAGCAAGGCACTACAAGAGGTCTAATAGATGCTAGAAGTTTGAAGATTTAATGCAACTTCTTCCCACAAATCCAACAATGGAGGTTAGCCTTCATAGGTCCATTGAATGTTGCTATGTACCCAGGAATAAGTACATCGTGGTGGAAACCGACTACTTCACCAAATGGGCAAAGCAAAAGCTTTGAGGGATAACATTGCATGAAGCATGACAAGATTCTTGTATGAGAATATCATATGCAAGTCTAGGGTCCTAATTGAAATCATGTTGAATCAAGGAGTTCACTTCATCAATTCAATAATACAAATCATGATGAAGAATTCTTGATTCAGCATAAGAAGGGAACAACTTACTACCCGAGGGAACAACTTACTACCCAAGGATGCCAAGCTAGGAGCAAAGGGAAAAACCTTCATTAACTATGGTTGGGCCATACAAGGTCAACTATTGTCATGATAATTAGAAAGTCATTGTTGAAGATCTAGAAGGAAAGGAATTGCCAAATCTGATGAATGGCATGAAGATTAAAGAGTCTAATTTGTTATGGTGGAGTAGGGACCCATGATAATTAACCAAATGGGCCCAACTGGCACATGTGAAATCAAGATGAATGGCACGGAGTGATCATGGAAAAAGACACAAAATTGGGCCAAGATTGTTCAAAAGTGAAAAGAATTCAATGGCCATGATACCATGAAAGGAGGGGATTCCATGATGAAAATGGAACCAGAATTTTAAGATGTGGAAGTTCTTTACCCAGCCTAAGGGTAGCAATGCAACACACAATTGTCAAGAGGAAGTTGTGTGGAAAAGATTGTGCAAATTTAGCAAGAACGACAAATTGTGGCTGAGGGAAACCTAGTCACAAAGCATAATCCAACAAAGGAGGAAGGAATGGCATGACTCCCATAGTGAAAAGTAAAAATCCATAGAAGGCATGCTAATTTTACTTTACAATCCCATAAGGGCAAAAGAAACAAAATATTCATTAACGGTGGGTCGAGCCATATAAGATCAAGCACTGTCATGATAACAGACATTCTTGAAGACCTAGAAGGGAATGAATTGCCAAACCCACTGAATGGCATAAAGATTAGCAAGTCTTGGCATAAAGACCTAGAAGGGAACGAATTACCAAACCCAATGAATGGCATAAAGATTAAAGAGTCTTGGCCTGAAGCACAATTGATTATGGTAAGGAGGGACCCATAGTAGTTAGCCAAATGGGACAATTGGCAGGTCATTACATGGTAATCATTATAAATTTCATGAAGGGATTTGATGATGAAAGAGGAGGCACTAAATATACTCAAGATTCTTCAAAGTCAAAAAACATTAAATGCCCATGATACTACAAAAGGAGGAGATTCCATGATGAAAAGGACACCACAAGTTCGAGAGGCAGTGAGCTCTTAGTTAGTATCCAGTCACAAGGAGGTAACCTACATGCACTACATTAAGTTGACTGCAATCGGATGCATCATTTTTTCAAAATTGAAGAGAACCTCACTCACACTTTTTCTTGCATTTAGCATTCCCTTTTCACAGCCCATAAAACTATTCCCTATTTCTTTTGTGATATGACTTACTCTAAATACTCTCTAAGCATTGCAAAAGCTAATGTTGTGGAATGACAAAGAGGCAAAATTCAAGACTATGTCAAACATCCCCTCCAAAAGGGAGATGCCCAACAAAGAGAAGGTATCACTAGCTCCAAAAAAGGTTAAGATTGTAGGGAAGCTTAAAAGGATTGATATATAGCACCTTGTACGGTGAAGTTGGCCATCAACAACAAACGAATGGCTAGAATGAAGTAGGTTGAAAGCATCCAATAGACTCTCCTAGAAGCAGGTCTTTGATTGGACCAAAGAAAAGGAAGTGATCGACATGAAAAAGGTAGGGCTAAAGTCATTCAAACAACTACATACAATGCAACCTCATGCTATAGACAACCAACTACGTCACACACTCATAAATAAAGTGATAACCAAGACTTCTCAATCATCTAATCACCATAATGCAGATTCTCGTTATAGTTGCTCTAAGATACATGTTATGCTATGATTAGATATGTTTTATTATTGCTATGGGATACATGGAAAATGAAAAATACGTCATGCATCATGTTTTTTGTTGTATAGTGATATGTCGATCTACATAGTCACATAGGTTAGATGGTGATTGCATTGTAAATGTAAGAAGTTTCATGCATTCCCTTCCCTCAAGGTTCTATATGCATGGTATGCATGTTCAATTCTTCTTATGTGCACATGATGGATTTTGGTGTGACTTATGCTTTCTTGCATTTACTTTATCATGAGGGCCATTGCAACACTTTAACACTAGGAATTGTTTCCTAAAGCAAGATTTCTTGTTGTATTACAATGAACATGGTGGATGTCCCAATCCTTAATAGCTAGATAGATGAAAGTCCATAGGATTTTCTTGTTTTGTTCTTCATTGCATTGCATTGAATTTCTTGATAAAGGATAAATGAATATTGGCTATGTATAATAGTGTGTGCAAACCCCCAAGCTATTTATCACTCCAAGTTCCTTTTAGCCTTAACTTTATACAACGTTGCTAGTCAAAGGTTATGTGGCATGCTTCTAGCTAGTCTCCAAGCTTGCACGTTTAATTTGTAAGGGTTTTTGATACTTTTAAGATGATCTCCTCTAAGCTTAACAACCCACTAGCCTCTGATTTGTAAGGACTTTTAATACCTTTAAGATGATCTCCTCTAAGCTTAATAACCCACTAGCCATCACATTATTCTTATGTGAACTACATGTTTATGATGACAAATCTATTATTACAAAGAAGGCTAGAATCTAGATAATGATGTAGAGTAGCTCTCATCTTTAACTTCTTTTTCCAAATGCAAGAACTATGGATGGGTTGATAAAAGAGCATGTATTCAAGATCTAATTAAAGATCTTGATCCTTCTTCTAGAAGTGGAGAGAAACAAAATCTAAGTGCTTATCTCCTTCACAAATAATTAAATCCTCTTTAGAAAAGGTTGAGGCCCCATCCTTTGGGCCCTATATCATGATGTGCTCACGTGGGATGGATCCAAGGTCTACCTCTCTCCTTTCATGTGTTTCCTTTGCTATTTGGAAAATTTTGATGATAAAGTTGGAAGCTTTTTCCTCGAAAATCTTCTGTGTAAATTCTCTTTCAGTGAAGGTTTTGAGACAAAAAGTTATCATTCTTGTCTCCTTGATTCATCATTTTTTAATTGAACCCTCATTAAAAAAGTATATATATCACATGACTTATTATTTGTTCCCACACTATAAGGATATAGTAATATCTTGAATAGGTAGTCATACCTCTACAAGACACACATAGAAGGGAAACATACCATGACGGTCCTCCTCCACACACATTTAAACATGAATATTTGTCATGTGTGATATATATACTTTTTTAAAGTGCTCACCAAGTATGCAGGTATGCTACTCAGAGACACACATGGTGAAGCAATTTGCCATGAGCGACCTCATCCCCATGTCCCTTAGTGAGATCCAAGAGAGTGGATAATTATAAGGGAAAGACATGAAAGTCTTTTTTGTGAATATTTTTCATCTTTATGTAAGATTTTCCTTATAATAATAATAAGGGGTTTGATACCATTACAAATTTTTTCCAAAGCTCATGTGCGTAATGCTCTTGAATTTATGTACTAAATATTTGTATCAAACTATCTAGTGCTAAGCACATTGGTAGTGCTTTTTGAGCTATATAATACATTATCTTATCAAGTTTGTCATCCTCAAATGCCATAAGGTTATCTGATATAAATGAATGTAAGATTCTTCTACTTGAGTTATTTTTAGCAAGTCACCTTCAGTTGAATGTTGTCAATTGCAACACTAAAAAAAAACATGTCACGCATGCTCTTGTTGTGAACTAGATTATTGTTCTTTTGCATCTATTGCATTGTTTCTTTTGCCTAAACTATTTCTAGTTGCCTTTTGGGCTCGATCTGTAATCCACATTTATAGAATATCACATTTGACTTGTGGTAATGATTATGAATGTTGTCTTGCTGCTACCATTGAAGAGGTTTACCTTTGTTACCCTCTATGCTGATGGTCATGTCCCTGCGGATTTGGCCCATCACTATGTGAACTATGAAAATGATTGCCCTTGCTTATAAACTTTGGTTTAGACTTAAGGCTTGGGTACATTGCTTCAATCAAGTCCATTTCTTCTGTCTTATTGTAGAACCAAAATTGCACTAAGTGCTTCTAATGTGATTTTTTTCTTTGGTAGTAAGGTATTTGGCCCATGACTATGTAAACTGTGAAAATGATTGCCCTTGCTTTCAAACTTTGTTTTGGACTAAAACTTTGAGACATTTCTTTAGTCTTCTTGCTTTTTATTGAACCAAAACTACACAGTGTTACTAATGTGATTTATTTTCTCTAGCAATAGCTGCAACCTCGATGTTTCAATATGGTGGGGGTAGACTTTTAAGAGACTACTCTATAAATTTTGCATCTTCCAATTTTGAGCCAATCTCTATGATGGTCTATGACATACTCATCTTCGTTCATTCTCATGTTACCGAAGTGTGGGGCTTTGGGTTCAACTTGTTTTCCCTCATTAATGTCGCCATTTTTTACGAAATGCCTTTTACAAAACTAGCATTCATAACCTGTGTAAAGGAAATGTCTTTTAGCTACGCCATGAGAATTTATAATGCCTTGGACTTTTTCTCATCATACATTGCCCTTTCAGTAGCTTTCCTCATTTGGTAGCACTATAGTACATGACATGAGATTTCAAAACTTCTTGTCGACTAGGAATATCTTATTTCTACATTTCTATATGTG
The DNA here is from genome assembly GCF_047967505.1 of Dipteris shenzhenensis. Taxonomy (NCBI): domain Eukaryota; kingdom Viridiplantae; phylum Streptophyta; class Polypodiopsida; order Gleicheniales; family Dipteridaceae; genus Dipteris; species Dipteris shenzhenensis. Next base: position 42,600,517 of record NC_141599.1, read on the forward strand.
ATACTTCTTCACACATCGAATCTCATGGTCTTCAAAACTTGGATCCATCCCATCTTGTAACACTCCCTACATTGGATAAGAACAGTTAAAGGTCCTTGATCCCCTTTTTAAGATGCGTGATCTTAGCCATGCTTAACCCCTCATGGTTACTAATATTTTCTCCAATTACAAGAATACTAACGTACACTAGATTAACAATGGCTATTTTTCCTCTCAACCAAGTGACACTTGGAAATTGATATGTATGCCACTCCCAAGGCTAAAGTAAACATACCAAGAAAACACTTTAATAGAGGATTAAGGTAAAGTGCAAGCGTTGATGAATCTAGCCTTCCAATATACTTAAGAGAAAACCTAAGACATAGAGGGGCTGCCTAAAATAAGTCCCTTTATTCCAATTTGAGCCAAAGAGAAAACTCCATTAGCTAGTCTATTTGCAAATCATATTTATCTTATATGGACTATCAACTGTTTTTGTTAGTGAATGTGATATTGACTTGAATAATCAATTTTGAAGGGTTGTTTACAAGAGGGTGGACACTATTCTAAATATGAATACTATTGAACATCCACAATGTGATGATCAAACTGAATGGGATCATGGAATATGCTTATGTAAACAACAAACTATTTGAAAGAGTATCTACCCCCATTAGAATATAACAATGCCAAGCCTTTTGCAATAAGTTTTGAGTCCATTCATGGTAATGTGTGGATTTCAATCATAAGCACAAATTGCCATGGGGCTTAAAAAAGAAAAGGTTCAGGCATCTAGTGGTTTTCTCAAAAACATGAATCAAACAATGAAGATATCCAAAGATAGTATTAAAGGATCTACATATTCAAACTTTTCCATTACTTGTCATATAGATTCGTTGCGTACAATAATCCATATGTGCATGTGTTCATCCATGGATGGATTGACATATGTATAGAATGCTTGCATCAATGGATGTATGCATGTCCATCCATCCGTTCATCTACACACTAAAAACTCTCGAAAGTCTAGAGCACACTCTTGTGAAATCTAGAGCACACTCTTGTGAAATCTTTATCACCAAAGTAGCCATTACAAACTTACATCATACGTTACCACTAATTGAGGTAAGTATAGGCCTCATGAGAATCAATTAATTTGTATTGTAATCATTATTCATACCGATTGTTCCTCAATAGAGCTAGTACTACTCAGCATGGCTTGCAACCATGTTTTGTCCATATGATGCTCAATGCCCAAAATTACGTTTTAAGTGCATACCTATAGTATGATACCTACAACTTACACAAGATTAAACCTGAATTAATTGTAACCATCTTCCACAACACAACATTCACCTATTGAAATCCACTTTCATGTCTTGGTCATCTTTTAATTGAATGATTTTTCTAGTAGATCTAACTAGTTCATATACAATCTATAAGACTGAATGTCCTTACATTGCATCCCTTTCTTGCATGCTAGCCTCTGCCCTTTGTGATTCAATCTAAGTCAAGACTAGACAGTGATGCAAAATACTAGGCTACTACTTAATAAGTACGTACAAATTATTCAAGTACCGGACCATTTCTATCTCATAAAAGCAATTAGTAGAATTATCAAGCATTACTTACTTAGCATTCAATTGCATTGACCAACATGACTATGTTAGTACAAGTCCACTATTGATCAAATTACGAGATCTTACCCTATCTTACATCCAAGTAAAACACAAATTTTCATATGGAGCTGATAAAGGGCCATGAAGGAGGCCTTCTAAACTTGTCCAACAAGCTAGTTTCAAAGGAGGATATCCTCTCATTGTAAACACTATTTGTGTGTAGGCATACTTTTCCATAGCAAAATACTTTCGCAAGAAACAATTATGTGCCTGCCTAATGAAGATTATTATATGGATAAATGCAAAACAATGCAAAGCTGACTTACATCATCCCTTTAAAAAATACTCATGTTGTGCCATTGTTTTTTATTTAAAACATCTCATGACCATGACATAGATTTCCTAGAGCAACTTGAAAAGAGTTGAATTGAAACTTACGAGGAAAAGGGATCTACATTCTTTGAGATCTACTGCCAGATTCTAAATGCCTTTCTATAATCAAAGTGATGCACACTATTGTGTCACATATCAAAGTCGTACAAGTGTGTAAAAGTTGAAACTTATATTGAGTTCCTCAACCTTTTCGTAATTGATTGCAACTCCCTACATAGTGAGAAGCACATTTTTATATTGCTTGTGCTGATGAAAGAAGACTTTCCCATTCATAACAATCAAATCTTTAACTTTAAAGCAAGGTGAATGATATATAATCATTGATAAGGCTTGCCCGAGATCAAAAAAGTGAAAAAGTGAGATGCAAAGTTAAAGGAGGGGGAGGGGGGGGCGGGGAGAGAGAGAGTAGAGAAAAAGGTGGAAGATTTCAAGGGAAAGAAATAACAAGTGGGGATTTAAACCAATCAAAAATTCAGACTTTCACAAAACAAAAACAAGGTGAATGATATTCAATCATTCATAAGGACTACCCAAGATTAAAAAAGCAAAAAAGAATACACTGGAGATTATGTGTAGGAAGACTACGGGAGATAAAGGAGAGAGAGAGAGAGAGGTGTGGAGGATTTCAAGGGAAAGAAACTAGATTGCTTGGCCAGCTGCGCTCTTGATGAATACTTCTCTCTTTTGCTATCTTGTTGAGGTTCACATGAGTCACGTTGTCAGAAATGATGCAGATGATTGATGTTCAATTGTTTTAACTAGAACATGATCAACAAGTACGGCTTGTAGAGCGTGTAGATAGAGAATAAGGTGCATATTCTCATTTTCACATAGTTGCTGAACTGTATGCAGCCATCATAGTAGCCCCATCCGAAAGGGAACAGGAAGGGGAACACTGCTGATTCCATGGTTATGTCAACGCACGCACTGCCAGCTGCTGCTACTCCGTCGACGTGGAATGAAGCGACCCTCTCTGAAAGCATTTCTGTACCCCGTAGCTGTATGGAGGCAAACTCATGCGCGACGGTTCACGGGGTCCACCATGTTTTGCAAAAGCAGGAGCTCAGGCTGAGATTCCGCTATTGACATTAACTCGAAGGGAGCTGTCTCATTGTGTAGCTCCAAGATACTTGCAATGGTTTGAGGAATCAAGATGCACATACCCATCTTGATGTCCGCACGCTCTGCTAAAGAATTGTACTTGCGCAATATTGGATTGTTCTCGATGTTGTATGCGAGCACAGCTGACAGTTCGTTCGTCACGATTTCTAGAGCCGAGCTTAGTGGGACGTTTCGCCAAGATATCAGAGGATTGTCTAGAAGTGACCTTCGATCGAGTGTGCCACGAGCAATCGCATTTGCAGTCGTGGTAACTGAAATGGATATATCTATGATGCTTAGCAGTTGCGTGTGGAGGTGGTTTGTTTTAAGCAACTGCCGAGAGTACTGTGGCATCAACCGCACAATGTATCTGCTCCGCTGGGCATCTCGTGTGCAGCTTTGGCATTTCCAGTAAGTCACTTGCATGCCCATATTCTTGCAAGCATCCAAAAGTATCATGTTTCCGAGTGCGGCGCTGTGGCTCGAGATGCGTATGCCTTGCGAAGAAACGATCCTTTGGTTTGCAGACAGTAGCGTGGTTATGCCACAGACACCGCAGATTTGAAGGCTAGAGAAAATAGCCGCGCAATTACTAACCCATTGCTTGTATCTATCTGCGATGGTCAACCACGATGACGTAGCTGGCCTCAAGGACATCTTTCTTGATGTTATATCAAGTTGAATAGCTCGATCTCTGGCTGCTCTGAGCGTTGACGAATGGTCATGTTCGAAGGAGTTTCCGATGGTCATTTCTACATCGTGACATGAATTGATGTCTTATGTTCGGGTTTAAACACCTACAGGGATTAATAATAAAAACCATTCGAAACTTTGCTACAATTTCACTCACGTGGTTTTCTCTAAACGCAACAGGAAAAACAAAATGGACTGAACCTCTATCTTTAGAAGGTGAAAGAATTGATAAAATAACTTGAATCAAGCAAATACATTTTGTTGTGCGTACCTTTAGGAGAAGACACTCGTTTGGAGGCTGCAAACATCTCGAAAACAGAAGTGTTGCAGACATGATTAGTATGTTGGTCGAACCAAGCAAATGTAATATTCCCTTGCGGAAACAAAATGTGCGAAGAAGTGTGCATGCTCAAGATGAGGTGTTAAAAAAAAAAAACCATACGTAATGTATGGTGGAGAGCCGGCACATGTCTCTCCAAAAATTATATATCATAGGGGAACGTGCCATCCCCCCGTTTCGAATAGTCACCTCCAGTGTTGGAGGTGTAGCGCATTAATACGGACCAGAGCAACAGACGGTGCATAAACATTTCAGAATTGAAATGACCGTACATTCTACTTACGTGGAGTATCCTTTGTGATGTCCACAGCTCGACGAGAAGTCGTCTATTTCTTTGCTGGAATGTTGGAATCTGAAAAACAATCATGATTAGTCAATATGCATTCCTCATGTTCTGCATGTTTGGATATGTTAGTAATATATGCAATTTCCTAAAGATGATAAATTCAAGCACAAAAGCTATACACAATCCAACGATCAAAGATGTTAAAACCATCAAGGTAATCATCTTCACACATCTTCGAGCAGTTGTAGTTACAATTTTACAGAGGATCAAGCACTTCTATTTTGTCCCCTTCACCCGGAATCCACCGCGATATAGGCAACTTGGGTCAGTCAACGAGCAGAACACTTAGCAAATTAAGCTCGTCTTCGAAGGTAAACGTCCGTGATCATTGCTTCGAGCTGTTGTACACTATTACAATGCTGAGGAGCTGCGCGATACTGTTTTGTCTTCTCCTGCTGTAAATCGAATAAGGTCCAGCGAGAGGAGCCGAGAAGTGATTCCCATCAGTGTTCATCTCTAAAGGACCGGACATATAGCCCCGCTCCAATGGCCCTGACATGAAGCCTCTTTCCAAAGGTCCCGAGATGAGCCCCCGTTCGATGGGTCCTGACATGAATCCCTTCTCCAAAGGTCCAGAGAATGTTCTGGAGATCGGACCCGAGAAGGTGACGCCCCTGGGAATGGGTTGCAGTGGCAACGCACTGAAGGAAGAGGTGCTCTCGAAGGCAGCCGCACGATCATCCGGGACGCTAGTGAAGGAGTGGAATTGCTCATGGCAGACGGCGGTATGCGGGGTGGAAGTGTTTGCAGTCACGGAAGCACCAGAGATTGATTTGAAGGTGGTTTCGGAGAGGTTTCTTGGTTTGTCAGCTGAAACAATAGCATTGTCGCTGTTGTGCAATCGGAAAGAACCGCTGCGAGCTTCGGAATCAGCCAAGGGAACAGGGACGATGCTGTATCTGTCTGAGGGGGAGGGAGAGAGGTGAGGGGGGGACTCGAGGGATGGACGAACATAGCAGAAGGAATGGCCTAAGCCTTCGTCGAGAGGCTCAGAGAAGAAAACAGCCACTCGCTTGCGATCGTGAGCAACAGGCACAAAGCACCCCACCACGCGCGACACACTGTTGCCCATGGCACATCTCTCTCTTCTTGTGATTGCTTGGCAGCTCTGTTTGACGATCCTCTCCTACTGCGGGCTTGTCAAGGTTAGAGGGGAAGATGGGTGGTGCGGAATTCCATGGCCGAATCTGAGGGAGAAGCACAAGCTACAGAGGTAGAGGGAAGGGGGAAGCAAATAGGCTTGATTTGTGTGTAGGGAGAGGGAGATTGCGAGGAAGCACGGCTAGGGAGGGAGGGAGGGAGGCCTTATAGGCTTCAGGAGGGCTGTTGAGCAACAAAGTGCGACTGGTTCCACAACAAACTGTGATGGCAGCAAACTGAGATGAATGCGGAAGAGGCACGAGGAGGGGTGATTGATTGCAGCATTGATTGCAGCAGAAGGAGCAGAAGAGCAACAACAGCAACAACAACAAGGCACAACAGAAAGCGAAGACGAGCTGAAAAACCGTTGTTCTTAAGAAAGAGAGCAATGAATAGTCGAGTATGTATCGAAGGTATACAAACCGAGACGGGCTTTTCAATAGCGATCAATCGATACGATGAACTGAATACAGCTGGTTGACAACGAGCAGAACACTTAGCAAATTAAGCCCGAATACAGCTGGTTGACAACGAGCAGAACACTATTTCAATGCTTTCACCTTCTGTCGAAGTGATCAACGTGAGCAAGGATTTCGTTCGTCCGTTTCGCCTGTTGAAGTGATCAACGTGAGCAAGGATTTCGTTCGTCCGTTTCGCCTATATTTAAAGGTTTTGCCTTGGCTTTTTACGCAGTTGGCTTTTTACGCAGCTTTTCAAAAGCTTTCCAGGTGAGGAATCCACAAAAGACTCAAATAGAGTACTGGTCATTTCTAGAACAATGCTTTAAATAGACAACTGTACCTTACGTAGTGTGAACAGTTGAGAGACAAGTTGAGAGCGTGCAGATGTCTCCTCCTTCAGGCTAGCCTCCAAAAAGGCTTTTGTACCGAGCTCAGTTTGTTTTGCAACACAACAAGCTCTCTCTGAACGTCAGTAAGCCGACCTTGGCCCTGTTGCTCTTCTGACTCATACATCTTTAGCTTTGCTTTCAGTTGGCTTACTTCTTCATTAAAAAGAGACTGCAATTCAAGGACATTGTCTCAGAAGACTCTTTTGAAGCTTAATTGTGAAACAGAAAGGTAAGAAATTTGATACCTGCAGGGATTGTAGCTCTTGTTGAAGCATGTTATTCTCAGCATATGTATTATCACTGAAAGCTGGAGATATTGATTTCTTTTGTGGCTGTGAAAGCTGCTTTGCTTCTCGTGCTACTTGCAGCTCAGCTCTGAGTTCCTCATTCTCTTGTTTCAACTGCAAGGGACGCATATATTGTTTACATTTTTCTTTTCAGTTGGCATGTAGGTTAGACGGACATGGCACTTTCAATCTTATAATATATACACCAGTAAACTGCAAAAAACTATTGATGTCTCTAATTTACCTTGACCTGAACTCAAATAAAAGAAAACCTTGAAAACTTTCTTTAATCAAAGGATTTAAATACAAAGTCATTGAAGAGACCTTGCCACGAATTAAGACCAGTGTGTCATTTTTAGCATCCACAATCACTCGGAGCAAAGTGAGACCATTTTCCAACCTTGTCAACTGCAAAAAAGCTAAAGGGTTAATACCGACTTTGTACTCAAAGCCATCAACAAATTGTTTTAGAATTCATGTTACCTGGTCCATCAATGCTTTTCCCTCGGCAAAATCTGGAGCTACTTTGGGTGCGGCTTTATTAATATCAAATCCTGAAGGTTTGAACGTTGGCAGGACATGACGCTGGAAGGCATCCATAGTGTCAGCCAGGGTGGTTCCAATTCCAACACTGTTTTTTAACGCCTCTTCTAGCGATTGCAATCGCTGTGTCAATTGACTTTCCTGTGCAGCAGCAACTTGCTTCGTGTCTTCTAGGGCTCGCGCACACTGTTCTTTCTGACTTCTTGCTTGTTCCCTCTCGCTCAAAGCTTGAAGAAGCTGTCCTGATGTACTTTGCAACATATTTTTCAGTTGCTCAACCTCGGCCTTCAATTGTGATGTGGCCGACTGAACCATAGATGCAACTTCTGCATCGCGATGTTGCCGAAGTCTTTGGAGCTCAATCCGCTGTAGAAGTTACACAAATCACTTAAAGCATGATTTGGACAGTTATACACTAGTTCTTTGTATAATGTGAAAGGGGAGGGGTCGCACCTGGTTTTTCTCGCGGGCAATAAGGTCGTTGAGCTGACATCGTAACAGATCGTTCTCATTCTTGAAGGATCGATTTAGGACACTTTCCACGTCGCTGATGCCTTTCTGCCGCCTCTGTTGTAAATTGAGCACCACAATGTTTTCATAAACAAGGATTCGACATGTAGAATAATCATTCTGGAAATATTATATCGCTAAAGTCATACTGGTCATCCACGTACCTCCGGAGAGCCAGATACGTCACCTGCATTCCTACTTCCACTCGGATCTGCATCAGGACAAGTTAATTTTGGTGAAGAAAGGCGCCACATCGCTAGTTTGGCCCAGTATCTTTAGAATTTTGACAAATAGGCATTGCTAGATTTGCGAACGCATTCCCCTTCAACATGTAAGAGCACGGTAAATGATGCCGCAGAAAATTTAGTGCTTCCAACAAAACCATGGGTATGTTCTCATGCCTACGATCTCCATTGGGCTATTTTGATTAGTTCCAAATTTCTTTGGTCTGCCGCAACAGGAGGCAATCGCTTCTAACAAGGATACGTTCTAGGGAGGCGGTGCTCCCAGATACGAACTCAGTCCATACAAGCATCAGAAAAGCACACAAAAGATTCGGAATATGAAGAAGGGGGGAGTACAAAGAAGGGAGGCAAGGGCAGCAGGGTTGGAGGTTGAGGAGGGAATTTGAGGGGAGGCTGTAGCTGCCATGGAGGGGCTTTTTACGCAGCTTTTCAAAAGCTTTCAAAGCTTTTGGGCTTTCAGAATTTAAAAAATCTAAGGGTGTATATTGTGCCATGTGGAAGCACAGGATTTCAGAATTTGAAAAAACGTCCTAGTGCTGGCCAAGTAACAAGAGTCACAGGGTGCCGATAGCAGTGCCCCCGAGTAGCCTGCTTCATAGATAAATCCTGCACCTTTGGCTTGTAGCACGATCGTATCTACGCAAGCAACGAGACACAGCATGGGCTTTGGAGGGCTTTGGCAAACTGTTGTGCGCTCCCTACTATTGATTACATGTCTAAATGCCTAACTTATCAGGGTAAAGATGAGCTCTGATTTAGGTCATCACTACAAGTAACCTGCCAGGAAGGTTGCATACCCGGGAAACAAAGACTTGTTTGATTTTCCAATTGATTTCTTTGGAAGTGTTAAGAATCTCCCGTAGACAAGATCGGCATCAAAAAAATGAAGGTTGCTAACTTATAGACTACAAAATCAGACGTTTCGAGGGCTTTCTCTCTCTTCGAGAATTATGACATGCCACTCTAGAGTCTGTGTTGTGTACTATGCCTTTCTCTCTCTTCGGATTGAGCCCTTTTGCTTTGCTTTTCTCTGTTTACTATTGTCTCGCCTTGTTCTACAGACCCATTCTCTTTTCGTGGGTGGGTGCTAGTAAGGGAGAAGGGAGCCAGGTTGCCAATGACGAAGAAGGGGGGGTTCGTTCGAGGTGCAGGAAATGCTTGCGTTTTGGCCGCGCAGGTGCGAAGGTGGGAAGGGAAGCAATGTGTTGCTGCAAGGCTGAGCAAACATCACCTTGGAAGGCATGATATTGATGAGCCAAGATTGATTCATGAGCATCCTCATCATCCAGCTCAACTAGGATATTGGCAAAACTCAGCTTTCTCTCTGTGCCGCTTCTTTTGCATGTCGCGGGTGTAGGTGTAGTTGAGGCTTGAACAAGGGGGTTTCGAGCTTCGCAGAGCTACCCTTTGTGTCAGCCACATTGTCAATTACCTACGAACGGATTGACAGGAGCTTGTGCTTGTATCGAATTGGAACTCCTAGTCTCCAATTTAGACCAGCAAGAGGGGCATTTCATCCACATCTTGCTACGCATGCAGGGTACATACAACAGGCAACAAAAGATCCGCAAGAGTCGTTACTCATTCTTATGAAATATGCGCTGCCAAGGTCCTGAAAAGTGTCGTAGAAGGCCCTTATTCAAAGCACCTTGCTTCGGCTTAGCAAGGTGTTGAACGTGTCTATTGCACAAGCTTCCATGATCGTCCGCCTACTCCCAAGAGGAAGATACTAAGGGAGCTTGAGTGGCAGGAAACCTGACCCAAACAGCACGAAATTGTCGAAATGCAAAGCCAATTTAATGTTGTAGTGAACATCTAGGATGGACTTGTGCTGCAAACCGTCCTCTGCAAAAATTTCTTTGCAGAAGCGAGATGGAAGTAGGTAGCAAAAGCAAGGTGGAAATAGAAAACGAAAAGCGTGAAGAGCTCGGCCTCAAAATGCTGTAAACGAAATCCAGCTTACAACGTGTGCAGATAGGAGAGGGTATCGATGCTTCGAGAGATTGTCATAGGGTGCCTCGACTTTTCTTTTTAGAAGTTTCCTTTCCAATAGTAAATTTCACTCATAGAAAGTCCGCTTTAGACGGGAACCTCACCTCGTTGCTATAGGCTGCCCCGCTAGGGGCAGTGCTAATAAAAAGTGGGAAGTTGGACCAATCATAATATTTAGGACTTCACAAAAAGAAAATTCTGAATTTTCGCTTCTTAGAGAAGCTAACCTCCACTTAGACCTACTAAGAGGGCAGGTCAATTCATAATTTCGCTTATTACGGAATGCTCCTTCATTTAGACCTAGCCAGGGCCAAGCCAAAAAACACTTTTCCAATGAAACTTTTCAAAAGCATTCATTGATGAATGAGCCCACTTAGGCCTTTTTCCGTTGAGGTCCAATCATTCTTTTAGCAACGAAAATTAGCAGAAGAGCGCCCTTTGAGCTGCATCAATCGATCAGCCCCCAGATGTTGTCGTCCAAAATCAGAGCTCCCATTAGCAAGGAATGCACTATGCACATTGCAGCAAGATAAGCAGAGATGTGCACCGAACTATAAATCACATTTAATGTTAAGAAGAACACCCGATACGAGAAGAGATGCCTACAATTGCAAAAAGGCATATCTAAGCAAATGAGAGGATTACAAAGAGCACTACTTCGATGAAGTGCTTGCTTCAGCTGTAAAAGAATTGATCGATGGGCTGATTGCACGCATAGGAATTGTGAGATGAGGATATATGAATATCGAATGACCAAGAAAGTAATGCGGAAAATGGAAAGATTGAACAGGCAGCTACAAACAAGCGAGTATTTGATGTCTAAGGAAGAATATCGACATCCCTTTACAAAGACTCCATGAGGGATCAAAGATTGTCCATGTTTTTTTTACATAATCACAGAGCAAATGGCTCAAAAGCATGGATGGTCTAACATTGCTTCCAAAGAAGCCTAGTCGAGATTCTCAGTAGACAAGAAAGATGATGAAAATGCCAAAGAGAGAAATGAAATAGACACAATGTGGATCAAGACTGGACACGTGGATAACCATGCACCGAGGATTGCAAAATGCTAGAAGCCATGGACATCCACCAACTCGGACAAAGTTTATTAGAAGGCGACCAAACCTGTGGACCGAAGGTCATCATAATCGTTTTCACGTATTGTTGAAAGATTGCAGGACGCCAAGGAGGAGGAGAAGGTGCTGAGTGGATCACAAATACAGCTCCAGTTACAAATTCTGCATTCGTGAGCACGCACAACTGAGACCAGGAAGTTGAAGAGCAGCCTCATACGATGCTAAAGCTACCACTGATTCAAAAACATACAAAACAGGAGGGAGAAGGAAGAATGGAGGGAAGAGTGAAAGGATACCCATTGAGCATGCATGAACCCAACGGCAACCCCTGGCAGCTGCACTTAGGGTATGTGTTCAGGACAGTTGGCCTCCTTAAGAACTGAATCAATAGCCAGAAGACTTGGTTCTCCAACGAATTGACATGTTTCCTTCCCTATATATCATCAAAAAGAAGTTTGAGACCCCCCTTTGCACAAGTGAAAGCTCTTCAACTTATCTCACCACTCTCCATGAGCGTTATATCACTTAGCAATTAATGAGAGATTTACCCTGAAGTTAAACAACAGATCTGCCATTTGTCACTGATTGAAGACGTACAATTTATAAGGATAGACAATATCAACTTTGCCCAGAGTCCTTTCCAAACATCATGCAGTGAAAGCACAACTTAACGATTCCTATTCTTGGAATAAATGCTTGATAATGAAGCAATTTAAAGATAGGTTAAGTTTCAAAATTGTCTTAATAAATATGTTATGGATTTCAGAGTACGATGACGGAGGACTAAAGAGATTTGGTTCATTCATGGCAATATACAGGTTATGTCACCCTGTGCAACAATTTGAAGGACAAAAGAACCGGACACATTGAAAACGTGATTCCTTGAGAATCACAAATGAAGGGGTTATCAACCTGCCACCGATCCATTAAATTCAGGTGGATTCCAGACTTTGAAACGAATCTTAGCCATGCCGAGCGCATTGCTACCCAAAAAATAAAGATTTTAAACGTCAAATGCTTTGCTTCCTCCATAATACTTGTTGCAAGCTAAGAGGACTTCAGGCTGACAATCAAGGTTAGGTAGCTAAGCAGGACTCAGTTACCAGACGGCATTGAAGAACATCTTAAAGTAGAATTTTGACAAATTCCTCGAAAAGAGAACTCATTTCACTTAATCATTTTGTATAAACTGACATTCATCGTAATGTCGATGTAATGTAATACTTTTTCCTTGCAGAATTTTACATGTATTAGCTGCGTCTTGCTTCAAATACTGCTTGTAACAACGTTTGACATTTATAAGACGAGTTCACATATCTTTTCAACCAGGTTAAATGGAATGTACAAAAAGAGCTCCACCCATGGGACAACTGTAATGAAACAGCAAATTCATATTGCAGCTTGTGCTGCAGAAAGCAATTCATTTGCACCAGTTGAATCTGCAAAGCTTGACAAAAGCATTCTGAGATTAGTGTGAAGGGATACGGAAACAAAATAGATTGTAGATTATCTACATCAAAGCAATTAACTCAAAACATACAGGAAAGTCTGGACAGTGGAATCTACCAGTAAGATATTTCTCTTTCCAAAAATTAGTGGCATACAGCTCAAACGTCAAGCCTGCAATTTCCTGGAAAACACCACGTACATTGGATCTGTCTTTCCTGGATTTGGGGAAATATCAACAGCCTGCAGTCAAAGAAAATCTGTTTTCATACATATACAGATCTTGAATCGTATTTTGTAATTCTTTCTAATGCTAAACTACTATTGGAACCCAAATCTTTTTCTATGATCAGCTAAGTACTGTCATCTATTTAAGCACCATGCTCACGCTTTGACCAAATTTTGTAATGTAAGGACTATGATTTGTATTATTTACTTCTCATCCCTTTGGTTGAGGAATCCATTCAATTCAGTTTCATCAAACATTAAAAGCCATATAAGGAAGTCTATAAAGAACAGAAGAAAACTAAAGGACATTACTACGCTAAGAAAACTACTTTTAATGCTTTAAAGCATTTGCTGTTTACAAGATCTCCTCTAGAAAATAGGAGAAGGATAGAAAATGCTCATTTAGCCATTGCTCCACCGAAATCTGCACACTAGAAAACTTGCATCTTGAAAAAAGTCCATATCATATGACTGAAATTCAATGACGCTAGTGACCTGAACATTGCCTGACAACCCTCAACCTGCACTTATACACTTTGTTGATACATAAGCTTTCAAGGAGAAATGAGGGTAATTCTCAAATGGACATCTCAACCTACCCAACCCCAATGCTTTTCTAGTCTATTAATAAGGCTCGCAAAAGGACTTCAAGAACAAGTCTAAAGAAATGCATCATAGACTTGAAATTAGCTATCCTAAGCCTACCACCTATCCAGGAGTCTCCATCATGAATTACCTTAATATTTGTATAAAATGGAATGCTAAACGAGTGTGTTATTGGATTTCAATATTATGATAATGGCCTCTAGTAAAGGACACATGTAGAACAATTTTCAAAACGTGAACTAATTCATACTGACTAGGTGCTAAATACAGCTGAGGGAGGCTATTTGGGGGATCCAACATCACAGAGCCTGCATCTAGGATCTTGCTCGTGGAAACAAATTACATAGGGAACGTTGATAAAATAGCCATGTCATCTAATTCCACCAATTCAAAGGACTCTGCATGATGTTTGGGCATTGTGCAATTGTAATCCAGCTACTCTTCCGCTCTTGGAAAACCAGGGTATGGTCTCATAAGTCTCTTGCCTTAAAGTTTATGGAGTTGATATCAACAGAGCACGAGCCATTGTTGCAAGCACCAACAACTGTCATGATAATCTCAAAGTGCCTGATGAACTGACAAGGCATGACTACTAGAGACTAAGGCTGGCCAAAAGTGCCTTCGTACATTTCAGTATATCAAGAATCCTCGAAAGATTATATTGGTTAGTCTGATCATGTTTATTGCATGCAGTTGAGATCAAAACCATGTAACTGGAGCCATGTTGGGTAAAGCTGGTTAAGGCATCTGTGCATTGCTGTTTTACAATATGCAGAGGAATGAATGAGTCTTGAATTTTTACACACCTTCCTTTCGGAGGAACACATGAAAGAAAGATCTTCAGTGTGAGTTTACCTGAGGTGGCTCAAAGCCACCCGAATAGTGAAAGTAAGCACCAACAATATAAACATGGTCCACATCCCCAGTTGCTGTCCAAACAGAGATGGCCTTGGTCCAAAAGCATCGATTTGAAAAGCTGCAAAGTTCACAAAGCCACATAAAAAGATAGCATAAAAGAAAAAGAAAAAAATCATTAAAAAAGCCATGCAGTAAAGACAATTTTAAAGAAAAGGATGTAGAATTTTACAAAAGCAGCTATGATTGAAGTGAGTATATTTGTTTTGTTGTGAGCATGTAGGCACAAACACCCACCAGACATCTCATGGAGGATCTTTCCCCCTACCTTAAGGATTCAGCGCCAACGCATGGGTGGACCTCATAGTACTGCGGGAAAATTCAGAGTTAATCTGAAATGGGTTTCTGATTTCCTATAAAATGTTTCATCATGTGCGAATGTGCCATGAAAAGGATGATATGTGTGTGCGTGTGTGTGCAGAAGTGCCATGTGTTTGTGCATGCATGCGCACACGTGCACCTATAGAGATATATAAACAAAAATAGAGGAGAAACACTGGTATGAAACAAATAAAGCAATCCAGTAAATTTTCTTACCCCCTAAGGGTAAGCTATGAATACAAACCATGATGGGCAGGCCACCCAAAGAAAGAGAATGATACTATTACAGAAAAGTTCTACTAGATGGTGATGATGTTTTGGCAGAAAAGAACGCTTGCAAGGAAGGAAGATATTTAAAGGTGTTATTAAGTTTTTAGACGGGTGCATCAAAAGCCAAGGCTTCCTATACAAAGAAGGCCTAGCTAGCACAAAAGCTAGCCACATGCTCAGCTTTAGTTGAAAGTATAAACAATGGTACTCTAAGATTCAAGGGAACATTAGCGGATTCTTGGCAAGTGAATAAGATCTCCCTTGGGGGTGGGGGCTCCCCATTGGACCCCGTATGGTTGTGTCCTGCTGAAACCTGTTAGCTTTTTTGGCAATTTCATTTCTTAAGAGTATCTACCTTAAGTGTGTTCTTTAATTATGACCATTAGTTACTGAAATTTAGAAGGATTTTCTATCAGGGTAATTCTCTAGGATGTAAAGGGATTAAGATTACCACAAGCGGTGACATTTGGCATCAAAGCATGGGTTCAATAAGTTTGTGAAGCGTGTGGATTATGCATACAGATAGCACTAAAACTTTCTGTTTTATAAGACTGGCTCGCTCTGGTGCCTTAGAATGAATTGCCCTCCTGCCTAGTGACACCCACTAAGAAAAATATGTGCATTCGGGTCATAGAAAGGCACTTTTATGTGAGATAGCAATATGCATGGACTACAAAGTACACACCACAAACAAGATTTTTCATAGCTATTCTCAAATAAATGAGAATTGTCTACGAGAGGAGAGGCTCAAAAATCTAATCATAGGTTCCAAAACTCAATCGAGGATAGGTGCTGTAAAGTCAAGAGAAAAGTACAATGTGTTGGGCATAGTGAGGACGGGGAACTATCTTCTACCTTGGTAAGGTGCAAATTATTTATTGTTCCGTACACCTTCACTGTTTTCTTCTATTGTCTCTTCTCTTCTTTAGAGATATGTTAGACTCAAGGTAGCATCTTGGCTGGATTTCCCAACCTATGCCAAGATCATAAGCTTTTGTATTCGGCTTATCACCCCCTTGTGGATGGAGTCTCTTCCCTTCTCCTTGCTCCTCCCTTCCATGCCTCCCATGTACACTCCCCTCGTAACTATGTGCATACTCTGCCTATTCTGACCCTTACGTTTCCCCAGTGTGTCACACCTCTCTCAAGAGACCCACCCTTACCTAGCACTCGCCCTTCCCCTCACAATACAATTCCAAGCCATCCGTGGCTTGGTGATGCTCCTACCCGCCTCACAATATTCTCTTCCTTACCTTGCACTTACTGCTCCGCTCACAACACTTTGCCAAGCTGCCATCCATGACTTAGTGACACCTCTCTCTTATCGTAAACTCTCTTCTCACCATTTCCCTCGCAACACTTTGCCAACTTGTCTATGGCCTAGCGAATCTCTTCGCCCTCTCAAAACACTTTCTTTCCCCTCTACTCATGTTCAGCGTCCACAACCCCTTTCCCACACGAGTACACACAATATCTCATAACACTTTCTTTCTCCTTCTATGCACACTCAGCTTCCATGATGCGCCCCCTCCCCTCCCCACCCTTGCTCCACTTCACTATGTTGCCCCTCTGTCATTCACCTTCTCTCAGCCCTACAACAAGCCCACCCTCTCTGCATTCTCCTCTTCCCATAGCTTGGCAACGCCTTCATCATGTGGAAATACTATAATATCGCCATCAAAAAGAAAACTCGTCAATTTTCCAAGATCCTTGGCTTTGTGAGAGCGAGCTCTACAATTGGTCCTATTTTTGAAGCCATTGCAGTCCAACACAGCTCACCATCCCAATATACCTAGATGAATCCAGGAACATTCCCAAACTCATCCTCTAAAAACACAACATAGTGCAATTTCAATCTCATGATAGTCACTCACAAGGTTGAAAACCATAAACTCCATCACACATAGCAGGGACTAGCTACTATGGAATCCCCACTGACGTCATCAGCGCCCAACAGTGGGGGTAGACCATAGTATAAAAACATGCTCTCACACATACAAATCCACACACCCACACATACTTGAGCATCCATTTATACAAAGTCTTTGTACTGAGTTTCTCTCGGCACTCCGAAGGTGAAGGGCAAACTCACCATCCCAATATTTAATGGGAGCCTCGCTGAATCACATTGAATGCTTAAACGTGACAGCCAAATTGGGAGAGCACAGCATCGCTATTTAAACCTTCATCAAGCAAACGACTTTTCCTCAAAGCCACAAAATCTAAGTAACACATTGTTGCACATGCAATCCTCACCTCCTTCACTCAAAAATGCCTTTTTGACTTCAGAAAGCACACTGCACAACAATCACCTGCTTTTGTGCACTCATCCAGACCTCCAAGCAGCTCCCTCGGCACGCAGATCATAATACCACGGTGGATAAGCATGGCAAGGGAAAGATGGACAATGATGAGCCCCCCTCAAAGAGTTCGAAGAAGCAAAAGCAACATAAACAACTGACGGAAATGGTAATCAACCCACCAGTTGAGTGGGATTTGATGCAAGAAGCCAACAATTGGCTTCTCACCAGTCACTCGGAAACTTTAAAGAGCTACCATGGACCATGGCATTTGACAAATCAAAGGCGAAGGAAGCCATCAACACCTATGACCCCAACACACATTCCTCATTTGTCAAGGGATGGAGCTCAAAGAAAGATGCAAAGGGTTAACAGAGGAAGCAAACATGTGGAAGAAGACAGCCGAACAAGCATTGCAAGAAACAACAGAGGAGCTACAGAAAACGAAGGCGCAAGTTTGGTCATTTAAAGGAAGTTCAAAAAGGGTCAAACAAGCAAAAAGTGACGCACCGGAATTTGAGAAAGAAACTGGACAAAGCCACAATCGGAAAACTAAACAAAGCTTCCTGGTTGGCTGGCTTGCCTTTGGGTTAAGCCTATGGGTTAAGTGCACTTATGTGATGGTGTTCTATGCTTAAAAGCCTTGTGAAGGCTCAGTGAATTGGGGCTGCATGCTCAGTTGCAGGGAAGGACTCCCAGATGCAACTTGTAATCATTTCACTGTGAAATATAAAGAAATACCGAAATGGGCGCCACAGTGTTTGGGACCAATCGGGTGCACTTGTCCATGTTTGTTAAGAAGGAGCATTCTAGCCTCCATCCCTTTTTCAGTGGTTTTGTTTGTGAACAAATGGGTAAATGCCAAATGGTGATCATGCAATGGTTAATGGTTGTGATATATGCTTTGTGAGCTGTAAATAAGTGCTGAAGTGATTAAAGGTTTAGTTCCACTGCCCTCTGAGTAATTAGAGGCCGGTTTCAGCAACAGAAAGCTCACACCTCATAACAGCAAGGCCTCCAGGCTTGAGCACACGCCTCATTTCTTTAAAAACTTCCAAAGGTTTTGCTAGGTAGTCAACACTAACCTGCAAAGATCCTGATAAAGTTAGAAAACATTTCAAGCATGAAACTATACCATTTCCCCATTCAAGAACATACTTCTCCTCTTACAACACATTTCAAAATACCAGCTAGAAATTATAATCATACTCATTGTGAGGGGGGGAAAGAGAGAGTGATGAATGGATGTATTTGGCGTACAGCATTTGTTATGACATCAAATGAATTGTCCTCGTAAGGAAGTACAGGGTTCTGATTAAGATCCTGGACAACGTAATCTGTCAGTACCTGCAAATCAGAGTTGAAGTCTTTCCTTACATCCATGCCATAAATCCTTGGACCTAAAATCACACGGTATTTAAAGCCCATGCCAAGCTCAAGCCCACATCCAAGCAATATCATAAAAACACTTTATAAATTCGATGACATTGTGGCATGCAACTACAGTTAAAGCATTCAGCTTATTTTGTAAATCAGTCATCTTTTCTTGCATCTGGACATCCTAAGAAAAAGTTGAGAACCTTTAGATTCTTGCCCTGCAAGAATTAATCGATGAGATGTGCTAACGACTTGTGAAGGTTGGATTTAATTCGAATGCAAAAATTAGAATATGTCGCTTAGAAGTGAACAAAGTCAACACTATTGCCTGTGGGTCTCATATGTGTGATAGGTGCATGAGATGGAGC
Organism: Dipteris shenzhenensis; assembly: GCF_047967505.1. Lineage (NCBI taxonomy): Eukaryota > Viridiplantae > Streptophyta > Polypodiopsida > Gleicheniales > Dipteridaceae > Dipteris > Dipteris shenzhenensis. Next base: position 42,619,462 of record NC_141599.1, read on the forward strand.
CCTTCATCCCCCTCAGAGGTGAACAAGGGTATGCCAGTTTATACAAGGCGCACGTTAAAACAGCCTGCATGATGCACCCTAAGGCAGCCACTTTATTGGATGCTAAAAGTAGAATTGCAAACTCCACCTCTCCAACAAAAATAGAATCCCATAATACTTGGAAGCTCAAGATATTGCCCTCTCATACTTGTAATAGAATCCACAAGCGTGGTTTGCAATGCTCATGTGGCAATGCAGATCTAATACCACTCTCTGGCTTTGTTATGAAAATCTAGAAGTCCTTAGGATTTTTTGAGGGTATCGACATGCCAATAAGCACCCTAGAAGTTGATGAAATTCAAGTACACTGGTCTTGTAAAGGATTGGTGGTAAAACAACAACAAAACATGGTGGCATACATGGCTTATTCAACGCATGTTGGACCTATTGGAGAGTTAAAAAGGCACTTGTCCAGCGCCAGATTAAGTTGTGTTAACCAAGGTTTCTTCTTCATTCTATTTTTTCTTTTTTTCTTTTTTAGCATGGCTCATACATCAACACTTGTGGAGGTAGGTCCTCCATGAAACATCCCTTGAGAGATCTAGTGGTTGTGAGTAACAACCAAAGAACATCATATATGCACACACAACACAGATTCAACCTAGTTGACCCTTTGCCCAGAGTGGGATGGAACAACCTCATAGATTCTAAAAGGAGACCTCCAAAAACAAGAGGTCAACCAGGCATATGGGCCCAAAGCGCACATTTATCCTAGATGACCCAAAGTTCCTTACGTCAAGGGAGTCTCTCCCAAAGTTAATCAATAGCTTCATGGCTTGAGGGGTGTGCAGCACCAACATGGTGGATTGTGGAGGTAGGATTCCATGAAACACCCATTAAGGATATAGGGATGTCGAGTAGCAACTAGAGCAAATTGTAGCGTCCGAGCTGACCCAGGTCCCTTGACTCAATGGGGGTCAAGGCCCAGCACCAACCTCATGGGTTTTAGAGATAGTCCTTCATGAGACATCCATGAGAGGCACTATGTAAGACACCACATGGACCCGCAGCACACATTTGTCCTAGCTGACCCAAGTAAGGCCCTTTTCTCAAGAAAGTCTCGCTGGCATCTATGGCATAACGATATGTGTTGATCTCAAGACAGACAACGTGCAGCAATCATCAAGGAATGCAAGAAAGAGGGGCTGTGGACTGAAAGGAAGCTGCTATCTCCCAGAACCAGACTAAGGGCTTTTCTTTTACAACATGAACATGAGGTCAGATAATTCTACAGTCCAAAGGGATAGCTCTACTTGAAGTTAGTCATAACTGGTTCATCTCTCAAACACTGCTGTCATTGGAAAGCTTTAGGAGAAGTCCCTGCATATCGAGTAGCTACACCAATTTTGTTGCCTAGGTTTTGAGTGGTAATAGCTATTTCAATGTATTCTCTTTGCCAAATTAGAGTGCTTCAAGTGGCATATGGCACATTCGATCTGTAGCAGCAGTTTTTAACTAATATCCTGAGTAGCGGCATGTTACTCAGTATGTGTCAAGTGATACAAGGCGGTGCAAAGATCCCTTTTGCAGAACGTGTGGCAAGTTTTTGAAAGAAAAAGCAACACTATGTGATAGGCTTAGCAGTGAAGTGGTGCAGTTATATGGCAAGTCGTACAGTTGCATGGCAAAAATAACCTACTCTAATATATGTTCTAGCTCTGAGACAGAGCAGAGTTCTGTGTGATGAACAGGCTTTACCGGATTGCGCTTCAATTCTTCCTCATTCAGACCCAATCCTGCAATCCTTCCCTGCTTGTAATCCTTAGGGTAATGGCTTATCTGTGTAATCGCAACAAGGAAGTCAGACATAGTGTAGCATATCAGTTGAGCATTGTTTCATACAGTGAATAGGATAGTATTCCCTGTCTTTCCTATGAAAAGCTCCCTTCCGTTGCCTAACAATGGATAAAAACCTAGATTGGTGCCAACAACATCTTTTAGAAAACAAAAACCATGAGTACATACCCAGCTGCTGCACATATCAAGCAAAGCAACTCCTGGGCTATCGCTAGGTGGGAAAACAGAAGCATAGTACTTTGTTAGGGCCCGAATTGCGGGATCATCAATATGGGTCACAAATCGTGGAGAGCTATAAAAGAAAGTGTCTGCACTTCTGCAATAAAGAAAAAAAGCAATAGATTTCTGTAAGTTAAAGAAAACCTTGCATCTCCAGCTTCATAGCAAAATTCAGAAGGAAACAGGCAAGAGAGGAGAGCATGGGCATCGGAACTCCTATACTTCTCACGTACAAGCTTTCTTATTCCAACAATCCATATTTAAGTATGAATATCAACAAAAGAGACTCTAACGAATCATCCTGGTGGCAGATTATAAACAGAAAACTAAATTCAACATACACCTTCATGAAAACTACATAAATCATTTACCTACCATTCATGAAATGTAAAGCTTGCAAATTGCACGTTGTACATATTTCTTCGCGAAAATGAGATGACTTGGCAAAACACAAACCCTTCAGCTTATGCTCTGTTACATTATACTGTTCATGTAGCTTTTGACTGAGCAATACTAATGCAGAGAGAGACAGTCTCCTCGACCTATGCATGGACCATTTCAAAGATAAAACTCTTGCCGGTGCTGCTCAAAGTTGTTGGCAGATTAAACCTGGTAGGGGGGTTAGTCTACAATATTTGTATGCAACGTGGCACTTGTGCATGCAGTTAGCGACATAATAGTTTGATGAAAGGCAATTTCAAGGGCCGCTTCTCTTCAGGAAGCGAAGACGAGATGTTATAGGGATTTGGCAACCGTTTGTTGCTGTAGAAGGGCGGTTCAATGAAGGCCGGCCGACGTGTCTTCTTTTGGTTGCGGATATCTGCGTTTGGTTGTCAGCCGGTCGTGTCTGGAGCTGTGTTCTGTCCTGATTGATAGTTTTTCTCTTGCTGTAGCCAAGTATGTTGAGAACCAGAGAGAAGACTCTGTAAGAGTGACAAGCCACGTAGGGATGAGCTCAGCTTAGCATATAACAAATGTTTTGCATGTATCATATGATTTTGAGCGTACTTACATTTCTCGTTTGTTTGAGAGAGGGTGTTATTGTTATGAGATAGTGTTCGTCCATCTATAGTCAGTGTCTGTTTTCTAAGAATTCGTAGCAGAGGAGGTTTAGAGTCTAGTGAGTCTAGTCTACGAATTGTAGGATTTCAAATTGCAGTATAAAGTGTGCTATGAAGGTGTGGTACAAGATAGATAAGCTGTCATATGGTCAAACCTTTTTGTCACAAAGTTCAACGGGAAGAACTTCCCATCGGTGCATCTGTTTTTCATGGAAAAAGGCCTATGGGAATTGGTGTCTAATCAACTACAAAGGGAGTGAGAAGATACAAGATTGGGAGCAGAAGAACGAAAAAGCGATTTGGCATATTCCATCGAGTCCTAGGATCGGATTATTTTCATCGTGTCAATGTCAAAGGCTGCAGCGCAGAACTAGCTAATGATCGAGATGATCTTTGAGGCTAAACTGAACTGTTCGGGGTTGCACATGGGAGAAGGAGAAAATCTGTGTACGCACCTTAACCACATGCAATATATCAAGAAACAACTTCATGCCCTAGGTTTGAGGGTTGACGACGAGGATGCAAAGGCTATTTACTCTCAAGTCTAAATCCACACTATGCAAACTTGGTAACAATACTACGGGTAAGCTCAGAAAATCTAAAATTCAATGACATAATCTCAATGCTTTTGAGTGAAGAACGAGAGGCAGAAGCAATTATGCATAGAGGAGAACTAGCGTGTGCCGTGAAGGACAAAGGAACGCTAGTACTGTGGAAAAGCAAAGAGCAAAGGAAGTAAGAAGACGCTGATACGTGGAAGGGATGGACGTACAGCTAAATTTTGCTACAAGAAAGCGTACGATGCACAGTGCAAGGATTCCAAGGCATGCTTGGTAGAAGAATCACTGACGGACAACTTTGCAAGACTGATCGAAACTGGTTCGTTAGCAGAGGACGATGAATCTTCTTGCTGGTTTTGCTATTCGAGCATGAGAATTGTAACAATAGAGCCTTGCGTGGGTGCCTTAAGTTTTTGCAGTATGTCTTTGTTTTTATTTTCCTTTCTAAAGCTTGCTTTGGAGCCCTGTCCTATGTGCATGGCTCATCTGATCTGTTCAGTCTCCGGGTTTCTCCTACTTGGTTTAAGGGGGGATTGTTGGCAGACTAAACCTCGTAAGGGGTTCAGTGTAGAGTATTTGTGATGCAGCGTGGCACTTGTGCACGCAATTAGCTGCGTAATAGTTTGATGAAAGGGAATTTCAATTGCCTCTTCTCTTCAGGCAGTGAAGACGAGATGTTATAGGGATTTGGCAATAGCAGGGCGGTTCAATGAGAGTCAGTCGACAGGTCTTCTTCCAGTTGTGGTGATCTGCATTTGTTTATGATTAGCTTGTCGTGTCTGGAGCTGTGTCTCTCCTAGTTGATAGTTTTTGTTTTATATGATTGTGATCATGTTTTGAGCTTGCTTCCATTTCTGGTTCGTTCTGAGAGAGGGTGTGATTGTGATGAGATAGTGTTCGCGAATCGCCAGTTTACAGTCAATGTCTATTTTCTAAGAAAAGTTGACAATGCAAATGCAAATGCAATGTCAAATCTCATGGACAATGACATATACACTTATTTCCAGCTTGGTGTAAAACATTGCATTGCCTAACTATCAGCATATGTTTGGTTTGTTTTTTAGAAGACCATGAATGTCTACCTATGACGATCTGGAAGCAAGACCACAAAGGATTCCACCTGAATCACTATTCTAGGTTATATTTAACAACCAACCCCCTCTGTATGCTGCATGTGTGCACACACCATAGTTACCAAGGAATGTCGTTCCCCCTTCCTAGAACGAGGGAATGCCCTTCCTGGGTAAAAAGGGGCATGTGGAACGTAGCGAACATTCCATGGAGGCAGAGCAGGCCCTAGAACCCCAATGAACGTTTCTGGAATGCCATTCCTTGGCATTCCAAGATCTGGTATAGCGGTCTGCTGGCTGTTAAACAGCCCCAAAGTGCCATTTTGGCACTTTGTCTCACTCCTTTTCCTCACCCTGCATCCTTCACTCCCTATCCTCTCCATCTACCCTTCCACTCCACCCCTCCTCTCTAAGCTCACTCTCTGTTGTAACATGCAATAGTTAATGATCACGTAATTCTAGCGATACCTTCTTCAAACCTGATTGCACGGCGTCTTTGCGTATGCAACACGGAAAGGGGAGAGAGAGATAAGGGTTAAACGAATAGAGTCAACAACCAATTGGGTCCCTATACCCACTGAGGGTCCCCTCCCCCAATATAGGGGAGAATTTGCTTTAAACTTAGAGAACTTGAAATACACTCTAGAGTGCACAAAATGCAACTCTGAAGAGGACACTTGTGAACATGCAGAGCTAACCCAAAAGCCCTAAGAAACAGTTCCAGCCACAACCAAGGCCTCAATGCTGCCCACATTAACGTTGTAGACCACTGTGCGAGGCTAATGATGAGGCTAGTGCTGTCCACGGGCATACAGATTGACTGCATGAGTGAGATAGTCTGCCTTTTGTGAGGACTGAGAAAGCTGAGAGATGGAGCTGACAATCTGAGAGATGAGCTGGGTGAAAGCTGAGATGAGAGCTGAAAGGTAAACTGAAAGAGCTACGAAAGAAACAGAGCTGATGAGACAGAACACCCAAACCCTCCGCCGTTTGCTGGCCAAACCCTGGCTGAAGTGCTGCAGGAAGACCTCTCCTTGAATCGTGATCTGGTACGGCTGTTTTGCCGCTGCTGTACGGCAATCTCTAGAGTGGGCAGGTGCTGCACAAGAGGCTAGAGCTGAGGCTGGAAGCAGGGGACTGAAAGGGGCTGAAAGGGGGCCCGTGTGTTGGACCCAGTGATTGAGACCACGGTTTCCAAAACCGTTTGTCCCATTGCGTTCCGGACGCCCAAAAACCCCTACCTATCAGTTCTTGCATGATTCGGTGTAGTATTTTCAGAGTTATAGATCTTTGTGTATTCGATTTCGTCTCTCTGTTATGCATTTTTTTCATTCTAAGGTTTTGAAACCTTAGCTTTATGCCACATGGCAGTGGATAAGTGTTGACTCCCATTTCTCACTCATCGGTTGGGATTTTGGAGTTCTGGCAGAAGAGAGATATTTGCAAATTTTCTTGCTGAGTCCGATTATGCAATGGCACCCATGTTTTGAGGCATCTCAGGTTCTATTTTCAGTAGCGGTCATTATCGTGGGACTATGATTTCTTGAGCATATCTCATGCAGATCACTCTCGTTGCAGACAGTGTGCGCTCATTCGTGGTATGCATTGGGTTGCAGTGGATGATTTATAGGCCATTTGGATGCATTACGGTCCTTATTGGATGCATTGATAGGCCCAAATTGCCTTGTGGGATGCTATTTTTATGGACGCTTTGCACATGGATGCTATTTTATGCTGAGGGACAGCTTTGACACATTGCAGGTGATGCAATGATAGTGCTATGCTCTCTTGGATGAGATATTATTGATGCATATGCCAATGGATGATGTTTATGCTTGAGTCATTTGGCACTTATTGGCATTTTCTTTTGGGCCATATTTGCTCATATGGATGCATAGTATAGGGCTCCCCAACCAACTGACTCGCCAGCCAAATAGGCCAAGCTGCAGGTCAGTTGGTTGGCTGGGTTGGCTGGCTGGTAGGGCCTGCTAAAAGCTGCCCTACTGGCTCCCTACAGGCCAACTTTGGGACGGCTAATGCTGCCTATAAAAGGCATCTCTACCAGCCCCTCTTTTACACAAATGTGCTGCCCTTGGGGGTGCCTTTGGGGCTCCTATCATGGGCTGCATCTAATATAACTAATCCTAAGAAGGAAACACTCTATCCTACTATGTTCTCCAGTGGGTACGAATGAACATGGACTTGCCCTAAGGTTGAGAGACTGACCTACATAGCTCGTACCTGACTGTCCTTGGACTAAGGCTCACAAAGGGGTCACGGCATACGACAAAATCACCTGATGGTAACCCCCAAGTGCAGGGGTGCATGTGACATTCCCCCTTTCTTAACTTGGTGGTAAACATAACAATTGTCATAAGTTGACTGCACAAGAACTAGTAGGATATGGAGCTGCTCGGTGAGCTCCCCTCTCCGCCCGTGGCAGCCTGACTGCCCCGCTGCCCACTGCTGCTCCTCGCCGCCCTTCTGCCTTGCATCTCCTCCGCCCCCGCTCCGCCTTGCCTTCTCCCCGCCATCGCGCTGCTCCTCCGTCCCTCGCAGCTCCTCCCGCCCCTCGCAGCTACTCCGCCCCCACTCTGCCCTTCCTTCTCCCCGCCAACTCGCCTCCCCGCCTTCTTTCTCCTCGCACCTCCCTCTGATTCCCTGCCTCCCCCGCCAGCGCGCCTTCCCCCCTGCCATTCCACCTCCCCCTCCATATTATCCCCTCCGCTTCCTCCGCCTCTCCCACCTTCTCAGCCCCTCTTCCTCCCCGCAGCCTCTCCTCCCCCGCCTTCCTTCCACTCCTCCACTCCCTCCTCCTCTCCTTCTCTCCTTCTTTCCTTCCCCTTCTCCCTTCTACCTTCCCTTCCGCCCTCTCCACATCTCTCCTCTGCCTCTTCGCCTCGCTTGTTAAGGTGAAAGAAAATCTTGGTGGTGACCCTTGGTCTGGCCAGAGGGTCTCTATTGCGGCACCCTCGACTCCCACAACCGTTAAGGTTCTTCTTTCCCCAGCTGACAAGCAACAGGTACAGCAGGCAGTTCAGTCCCTCCAGGACAAGGCGCTCATGGGCAGATTTGTGGGCCTCACGCCTACACGGAGACAGGTGCAAGAGTGGATCCAAGCGAGCTTGACATTAGAGGGCGACCACATCCAGGAGGTCACCATCTATGAAAGAGGTGTTTTCCTCATCCAGCTGAGCTCCCCTGACACTGCCTCAACATGCATAGATCACACCACAATAAAGCATAAAGGTATCAATACACATTTACTAAAACATACCTGTGCACTCCCCATATCCAAGATAGTCATGCATGGTCCACATCAAAATTCCCCTAATGAAAATGTCTGGGGCCTGCCTTGGGGCTCTAGAAATATCAAAGACATGTATGCCCCTCCATAGGGTCTCTAGCTCCTTGATCAAGGGTGCCATGTACATGACCATATTTTTAGCCTTGTACTTCCCGGCACAAGTAGGGCAAGCATGAGGTGTCCCTTCTTTATTGTAGTTCAACAAGACTATGGGCCATGTCAACCAAGATGTCAAGCGTAACCCAAAAGGGTTCACACCATCCATTGCGAGCCTGAGATGTAAATTGTGTGGCTCGGGTTGTGGGTCATGTGAGATGTTACTGAGTGCTAGTCAATGTATTGCTTCAACCACTATACATGAAAGACATTGCGCATTAGTCCATGGAGACGTGGTTGATCTTCTTAATGATCGAGAAGGGTCCAAAGCTCCTAAAGGATAGCTTGGGGCATCGCTTGCCCACCTGTTTCAACCTTTGCTTGATAATTCGTAAATAAAACCCATTCCCCTTCCTTGAAGGTGACATCTGGACGGGACTTGTTGGCCTAGAGTGTGTATGCTGCTGCTTGTGCTTTGGCTAGACGGTCTTTGACCGACTCCATAATCTCTGCCATGCTTTGTATGGTTTTATTAGCTTCGAAGATGGAGAATGAAAACCTCTTGCCGAACACTTCTTCGTATCGTGTACGACCAATACTAGACGAATAAGTATCATTAAGAATGCCCTGAACTAGAGGAAGAAAATGCTTCCGCTTCGACTATAAATCATGGCAATATTCCTTAGCACGTTGAACGCCAACTAATTGTATATTTCTGTCTGTACGTCTATCTACGGATGAAATGCGCTGAACATATGTAGGTTGGTGCCAAAGGTATCAAAAAGGAGCCCCCAAAAATCAAAGATGAACATCAAATCCTATTGATTGGTTGTTTGTTTACAAGAAATAGGCATCAAAACTTACTAAAGCAATCAATAAAAGTTAAGCACTGAGTGTTGTGCGTACCTACTAATGCCGGAAGGGGCCCCACAAATCCATAGCTATGTCTTGGAAATGATCTTTTGGGATAGGCAATAGCATAAGCAAACCAGGCACCTTCTTGAGGGCATTTTTACCTTTTGATAGATATGACAGCTATAAACATCCTTCCGCATCTTGGGCCAATAAAAGTAGTGTTCTAACTTCTCCAATGTACTGTTGATGCCTCGATGGCCACTTGCGATGGAGAAGTGCCTATCATTTGTCTTTAAGCACACATAATCTGTTTTTGTAGAAAGCCACCCATCTTGAACTGAATAATGGTCGGGAGCGAGAGTGATGGCTGACTAAAATTGAATGTTGAACTCTGTTGTATCCCAAGACTGTGCCTTCATACTATCAAGGTCCTTTTCATTGTATCTCTAGCACAGTGGCCCCTTGAAGTGTTTGGATGGAGGTTTTCCAACTGAGAGCATCGGTGACAGGGTTGCACTTGCCAAGGACATAATCGTACTCCTAAACTGTTGAAATATCTGACTCCATCTAGATTGCCAGTCTCTCTACTACGAGCTTGGCATTGTTTGAAGCCAATTCAGAGCTTGGTGATCTATCTTCACCGTGTAAATCCTTTCATAAAGGAAAGGCTACCAGTGCTTCAATGCCTGAATAACTCCGAGCAATTCTCTGTCATATACGGAATAATTTTTCTCTGTCATACACAGAATAAGCCACAGGTCTATCTTCCTATTGTAATATTGCCATGGGGGCCACATTGCTTGCATCTATGATGACTAGGAAAGGATCATCCCATGATACAATCTTCATAACTAGAGCTGTGGCAGCCAACCACCGTTATAAGTCATGGAAGGCTTTAAAAGTTGCGCCGATGATTGAAACCTTCCGCCGTCATGTTTTCACCCCTTTCAATAAATCTGTTAAAGGTGCTGCAGTTGTCGAGAATCCGGCCATGTGAGAGCTATAGGCCTGGTAAAGGCCAACGAAAGAGCGGATCTCTTGAGCCGTCGTTGAGACAGCCCAGCTTGTGATGGCCTAAACCCTTTCTGGGTCCAAGCGGATGCCATCTGCACTTATGATATGGCCCATATACTGAATCTCCATCTGCTCAAATTTAGTCTTTTTAGCATTGAGGTAGGACTTAATTGTCTTGCAGGCATTCTACACATCTTTTAATTGCTTCTCCGCTATAGCTGAAAATTTGAGGATATCATCCACTAAGATAAATAAACACTCCTATGTACTATGCAAATACCCACGGCATGATTTTGTTAAACGTTGGCTCTGCATTCTTGAGACCAAATGGCATGATCACGAACTCGTACTGAGATATGTCAACGTTGAAAATACAGACCTGATGGTAGCCACTCTTGAGGTCTATCTTGGAAAAGTACTTTGCACCGTTGAGTCCCTCCAAAATGTACTCAATGCGGTGCATCGGGAACTTATTGTTGCTGACTGTGAGTTTATTGAGTGTCCTATAGTCAACACACAAGCGTACTGACTTAAACTTTTTCTGTACAAAAAGTATGGGGCTGCGAACTGTGATGAAATGGTTGAATAACCCCAGTTCGTAGCAACTGAGACAACTGTTGTTCTAACTCCCCTCCATAGATTTAACCAGTCGATAAGGAAACTTACTTGGCGGGGTGGAGTTCGGAATCAAGTCAATCTGATGGTCCTCCAGTCTATGGGATGGAAGCTGAGATCTTGCCTAATGTTGCCACCACGAAACCGCCTCACTGATGAGATGAGGGGCTGCAAGATTGACTTTGTCTTGTTCATCCTAAACTATTGCTAACGGAAATGACCGAAAAATTGATGGCTAAACTGCAAGATAGCTAAGTGGTCACACTTACCATCATATTTGATGAAGTTTGGAGCGGACTGGGTGAGGGGAGTGATCTTAGCTGATATCGAGGCTGTTGGGGTTGTGGGAACTGATGCGCTCATGCTAGCCTGCATAGCTGAAGCAGCATTGCCTCTCGGTCTAGTCTATGTTGCTTTTTGACCTGGGCCCTCAATGGCCTCTTCATGCTTGCTATCCTCTCACATCAATAAGCGATTTACAAAATCTAAGTTTCCCTTGATTGCATCAGGTCACTCCCTCCTTTTCTTCAAGGTGCTTCTTTGTGTCATCCAACTCTCATCTTTTTCTTTCAGCTGACAAGAATTTTCGGCCAACTAGGACAAGAGAGTCAATTTTGTTCCCTAAGCTTCTCCATCATTTCTTGAGTGCTTAGCGGAATCATAGCTTCTGGGTGTTTTTGTCTTCATGGAAGTCGGACTCATCGTATTCTGCTCTCCTGTCCTGATCCATGGCACTTGGATGTGTGATGTTTTCCGATCCCAACAACCATGCACTCGCAGTAGTCAAACTGGATTATAGATTGAAGCTCTAATACCAATGTAACATGTAACGGTTAATAATCACTTAATTCGCAACAAGACCTCCTTTAAATTTTATTGCAAGATGTCTTTGCATATGCACCACAGAGAGGGGAGAGAGAGCTAAAGGTTAGAGAAATTGAGTTGACAACCGTCTGGGCCCTTGTACCCACTGACGGCCCCCTCTCCTAATATAAGGGAGAATTTACTTTAAACTTGGAGAACTTGAAGTACAAAAGACACTCCTCTAGAGCGCACGGAATGCAACTCTGAAGAGGACACTTATGAAAAGGAAAGCTGACCCAAAAACCTGAGAAACAGTTCCACCCACAACCAAGGCCTCAATGCTGCCCACACTGACATTGTAGACCACTGTGCGAGGCTAATTATGAGGCTAGTGCTGTCCACAGGCATGCAGATTTACTACATGACTGAGAGAGATGAACTGCGAGATGTAAGGACTCAGAGAGCTGAGAGATGGAGCTGAGAATCTGAGAGAGGAGCTGAGTGAAAGCTGAGAGATGAGAGCTGCAAGGTAAACTAAAAGAGCTACAAAAGAAACGGAGAAGAGCTGACGCAAACCTCCAACATCGAGGCCAAACCTTGGCTGAAGTGCTGCAGGAAGACATCTCCTTGAGTCGCGATCTGGCATGGCTCTTTTGCTCCTGCGGTACAGCAATCTCTGAAGCGGGCAGCTGCACAAGGGACTGAGGTGAGGCAGGAAGCAGGCAGCTGAATGGGGCTGAAGGGGGGCCAAGAGCCCCTTATATAGGGCTCCCAACCCAACCAACTGGCCAGCCAAATAGGCCGACCGTCAGGTTGATTGGTTGGCTGGTTGGCTGACTGGTAGGGCCTGCTAAAATCAGGCCCTACTGGCCGACTTTGGGGCAGCTGAGGCTGCCTATAAAAGGTGCCTCCACCAGCCCCTCTTTTACACACCTTGGGGGACCCTTTGGGGCTCCTATCATGGGCTGCATTTACTCTAACTAATCCTAAGAAGGAAACACTCTATCCTACTGAGTTCTCCAATGGGTACCAGTGAACATGGACTTCACCTAGAGCTCAGAGACTGACCTACGTAGCTACTGTCCTTGGACTTGGGCTCACAAAGGGGTCACCGCATATGACAAAACCATCTATACAGCGAGTGTGTCACAATGCACCCAAGTGTAGGGGTGCATGCATCTGCACAAGCTAAAACGCAAAGAGAATTGCAATTATCAAAGCTGCATGTGTGTTGAGTAGCGGCAATGCTCTGCATGTAGTAAATTGAGTCTGCGGGCATATTTGATAGATCTGATAGAATAGGCGTAGCTAAAACACTCTTTGAAATCCACCTAGACATGTTTTCAGATTTCCAGTTCTATGTTCTAGAGAGAAAAGCCTTAATCTAGTGAGAGAGTGCACTAAAGTCAGCTAGAGTATGTCAAACTTTTTGCGGAGCTAGCATAACAACTTTCTCATCGTATCTGCAAATTGACTTCTGTCAGTTGGAGGATCCATTTTGCATTGATATCTGGGATTTCCCTTCCGAGAGTTTTGTGAGGTTAGAGAGAGGACTGCCTTGAACAAAAGGCATCACTAGTTGTATGGAAGCAATGATATACACCAGAGCTTGCCCATTGTCTACTTTGTTAGTCCTGCAATGCTCTTCTATGGGTAGTCGCATTGCCAATAGGATGGTGAGCTGTGTGTTTTTGCTGTAAAGATAAGCACATGGACTCAGCCTTGTTTGACTTTACTCCATGATCATTGTGTGCAGCTAGCCAGCCGTTGGGGAGGCGGAGGCCTTATCCTCGGTGACAAGCGGGGGAGTGATGGAAGTGCTGGTGTGTTTTTTTCGTACAAACTTTATCTCATTGTAATAGTTTCCGCTGACTGGGACCGGCAGCCCACGCTGTCATCCAGCAGAAGCGGCAGTTGGCTTCTGCTTTAAAGGGGAAGGAAACATGGTTGCAGATGCCTTGTCCATGCAAGTTATCTAAAGTCTCATTGAGGCTAGCATGACTAAGTACATGGCTTCTTTAAGAGTACATGCAGAAACTAAGGGCAGCTATTTAATAGATTGTATAAGCCTCTAGCCAGTTTCAGTCACCAAATTGGGTAGTTATAGGCACTGTTTTGTTATAGCTGGTTAATTGGGTAGACAGCTCAATTTAAAAGGGGTCTTTGACTGGTGATTTGCTGAACCAGCTTGCCATGAACTTGCTTCAATATGCTGTAATGAATGTAAAATTGCAAAGTAAAATTGCATAGCGCAGTGTGCATACTCATCATAGCGCTGAAAGTCCTCCTTCTTGAAAGGAAATTGCTCTGGCCAATTCACATTCTTCAAAATCTGCACCACAGCAGATAATCAGTTTAATTCCTTGGCAAGCGTCTACGGAATGAAAATTGTAAGTCCGAAGCAATATTGTTTTGTCAATGCTTATTCTAGATAACGTCTGCACACTCGGTATCAGTCGGTTCACACTGTCCTACTGTATAGTCCAATTCTTGAGCAACAAGGTACGCTTCTTAAGAGTGAGGTTGCTAGGCTGACTGCAATAGCCAAGCTTCTGCACGCCGAGGACATTACTACGCCTAGAGGCGATAATGCCTTGAGTCCCATCGCAAAAAAGCGTCTCGCAGATCCTTTGCAGAAAAGTCCATGTTATATGGCCCTGGAGTACCTGGCTTGGAGGGAGCTTTCCAACTCCAACCCGTGGTGCACACAGAAGGCTCGTGCAAGGGATGCTATTGTCTACAATTAGAAAGAATTCCAACCCGCCGTGCACACATGATTAAAAAATGGCTCTCGCAAGGTATGCTATTCTCTCCGTCATTATTATAAGGAAGTCACGCCAGTTCGCTTCTCTGCACCTTAGATCGACATATGGTTGCTTTAGTCTGGCAATCATTGAATCACTATGTTCGCCTGCTTTAGTCTGGCGATCATTGCATAGATGGCGAAGAGCAGATTTAATTTAAGATTTTCTCGTCCTCAAGTGTTCATGGCGACTCCCGAGTGTTATAGGTGGTATTGCATCCCATTCACCGAAAGCCAAATTACGACTGATTGTTACAAGGAACGGTGCAAGTCTAAGAAAATTTCCGAAAGTTTGAGAACTGGCTAGAAGGCTTAAAAATTGCACCTGTTCGGCCTCGGATACCCTCGACCTCGCAGAGGCGGAAAAAGAGGAGGTTCCTGCGCTAAGCATCAGGCTTTGAAAAACAACAGCGCTCAACAAGAACCTACGGGAGCTAGGAGAGCGGTGTAAGGGAAGAGAAAGTGAGGAAGACGATCCGAGGCCTATGCAGCTCTTCTTATTGGTAGTCTGAGAGGTGAATGCTGAAGGAGGGAAGCAATGGCGCAGAGAGACAAGAGGGCAAACTGCAATAGAAAGTGCCATTCACTCCGCGCGATTCTTGATCCTCTTTTCAAACTCTGTTTTGATCGATCAATCTGGCCCTGTTCTTTGCGGAAGCCGACAAGTCAAGGGCACAGTGCGAGGGAGCATAAAGGAAGAGACAGAATCAATCTGCAAAATCCAAAAAAAGTGCAAGCATTGGAATCCGCGAGGTTGGGAAAGATGCCGCAAATTCAAATGTCTGTTTGAAGCGTGGGAGCAAAACGAAAAGCAGCAATTGATGATAAGGGCAGAGGAAGAACGAGAGAGTGCAGAGCATGCGAGCCGCCATAGCCAATCTTCTGAAGCTTTCACTAGTTCATCATCTTCTTCTTCATCATCTTATTAGCTTCACTGCTTGCTTCATCTTGTGATCGATTTTCTTTTTGAGTTCTCATGGACCGGGAAAGTGCCACGTGTACCACCTTCAACTATCAACAAATTCTTTTTTATTACATGGACACTATCTCCTTACATTGAGCAGCTCAATTGAGCATAGAACCAAAATCTCAAGCTCACCAGTGTTCACAACATCATCAAAGGCTCCGGTCGCTTGTAACAGGATCTCGGCCGTCGGATCAAAAATTTTGAGGAATGGGAATCTCCAAACTGCTTAAAGGCTCCGCTGTTCCTCAAACCTCCACATAGAGGCAACATCTCAGCAAATGTCAAGCTCACTAGATTCACACTCTTCACGCTCGCCTCTCTTCTCCTTTTTGGCCTGCCATATATGGAGGCCTTAGTAAAGCCGATGGGCATCTGAAAACCTCATTTTTTTTAGGGATTCCAGTCGCATGGAGCCACACCAACGCTTCAAATCCTCTCTCTCTCTCTCTCTCTCTCTCTCTCTCTCTCAGCTTTCTGCCGATTGTTTCTCCCCTTTCTCTCCTTCTCTCTTCTTCTTCTTCTTCTTCTTCTTCTCTCTCTCAGCTTCCAAGGCACGCCTTTTGAATGTATTCAACTTTTTTTTTTTTTAAAGCCCACCGGCTTAAGTCGGTGATGTGCATTCATGACATTGTCCTTGTTGCTCCAATGTGTTTTCATCAATCTCTTAATATTTGTTTTTTGGCTTGCCCCTTGGGTAGCCTTAGCAACAACGATGCAATTTGGGCAAAGTAGAAATTAGGCATTTTTTGAATTTTTGGAAGTGCATTTTTTCTATTGGACAATATGTTCATATGTGGCCATTGGACTTGAATGCATACTTTCAAGTGGTTGATTCTCTCTCTCTCTCTCTCTCTCTCCCCTAGGCAAATGTATCAACTGTTTTAGTCTCATAAGCCGTTTGGCCTTTTAGAGACGTTAATATCTATCTATCTATCTATCTATCTCCTCAAGTCTTCCGACACACCATCTCCACCTTTTCTCCCTCCCTCCCCCCAACACCCCCCCCCCCCCCATCTCTCTCTCTCTCTCTCTCTCTCTCTCTCTCTCTCTCTCTCTCTCTCTCCCCTTTATCTCATGGAGTCTTCCTCCACACCATTTCGAGTGGATTCCTTTTTGTTTGCTTTTTTTAATCTTGGGCAGGCCTTA
Organism: Dipteris shenzhenensis; assembly: GCF_047967505.1. Taxonomy (NCBI): domain Eukaryota; kingdom Viridiplantae; phylum Streptophyta; class Polypodiopsida; order Gleicheniales; family Dipteridaceae; genus Dipteris; species Dipteris shenzhenensis. Next base: position 42,635,815 of record NC_141599.1, read on the forward strand.
TGAATGATTAAATATCATTCACCTTGTTAAACCATGTAGTATTAGGCTCGGTTCAAACAACCAACTTAGCCACACCCAACCTTGTCCGCTCAAAAAGCACAATTAAAGTAACATCCACAACCTATAGTGGTCAAATGAAGCAGCACCCAACTATACATTTTTGGCAATCAAGTGAAAAAAGCAACAGCAAGAGTTGAACAAGTGAAAGAAGCAATAGCAAGAGCAAAAGCTGATTGAAAGCTGAAGCTAAAAAGCTAATTAAAGTGCAAACAAAGCTAGTAGGTAATTAAGCATAAAGCAAATAGAAAGCATTTGCTTTAGAGCATGGCTCTATAAAACAATGACCAATCTAACAATTTGCATAGGATGTTATACCAATTGAAAGAAGCAAGCTGAAACCTAAAAAGCTAATTGAGGTACAAACAAAGCTAGCAGGTAATTAAGCAGAAAGCATATAAAAAGCAGATAGAAGGCATTTGCTTTAAAGCATGGCTCTATAAAACAATGACCAATCTAACAATTTGCATAGGATGTTATACTAGTTGAGAATCAAGCAAAAGAAGCAACAGTAAGGGCTGAGAAACTGCTGCTCTTTCTATACAAGGATATTTCTCCAATTCCAACCAAGAACATAAGATAATGGCTCCTCTAGACAAGTTTGTGGGTTGCACGAGAGCTCGTTAGCTCCTCAAATTAGCAAGGTACTCCTGCTTTGTCATGGATTGAATCTCTTCAAGAATCATTTCATAGAAAACTTCCAAATCTAGCCTATCATCAAAAATATTACTTTGTGTTGGTTTGCTTGCTTCCCTTTGTTGCACAGCTTCCGCTTCTCCCACACCACTCTACTTTGATATTGACCTCACTGCCTCGATTGCAATTTGAGTAGCTCTAGTTTCTATTATTCTTCTGCTGATAGCCTCTAGTCCTTCCAATGGAGCTGTTTGGAGACAACCTTTCAAACAATGTGCTACCACAATCACTTCCTACTTTTCTTGTAGTCTCTTTACTTCTTCAATTTAAGAGAAGTTGTAGCTACTGGGAGGCATCTCCGTCATGTATCTGTGTGGTATAGCCCATTGTGGTTGTTGCATAGTTTGCAAGGCAACGGCATTCAAATGTGGTGGCAGCCATCCTGCAATGTGGTTGCTTCGGTTGCGGTAAATGTTCATAAAAGCAAATTCTGGTGGCCAGTGGGAAAGATTTTAGTAGAGCCATCAAAATTACTACTTAATCAACTGCACATCTCTTAAGAGGTACGTCCAAGTTTGTCCATCACAATAAATTTTGGATGCAACATACAGACACAATTTCTTAGCAGGGAAGTCCCACAAGCTTTTGTACTCGGTTCATGGGACAAGACTATCAAGGTTTGTACACTGTCTAACATGAAGTGCCTTGAATCAGTTTAGGCACACAATGATGTTCTTGTGTTTAATGTGGATGACTTCATCTATACAGCTTTGCAATCGGCAAGGTTAAAGTCCTGTTGGGGTAAAGGCACATTGCCAACCCTTCATTAAAAGATAGGACACCTATGACTGTCTTAAGACAGTCATAGGGTAAACCTAATCCTAATAAAACACAACTGAGTTTGTGGTGTGGCTCATCATTTTTCACACCCGCACTTGAGTGTCTCTCTCTCTCACTCTCACTCTCTTGCTCTTCTTCCCCCTTCACTCCTTTTCAACTGGTATCAGAGCCATTCCCCTCCACTCCCTATCAGAGCCATTCCCTTCACTCCCTAGCCTACCCACCCCCTTCCGTACGGACGTACGGACAGCGCCGTATGACCGTACGTCATCCGTACAGTCGTACGGACGGACTTCGAGCGGGCGCGGGCTGTGGCGTGCTACTAGCTGCTCTTCTGTGCAAGAGCAGCCTGTGCACAGCATCAGGTTGCGCGAAACCAGAGCGCGCAGCGCGCGCTCAGGTACGATTATCCGTACCTGTTGTACGGATTCCGTAGAGAAGTCGTACTGCCGTACGGATCTCCACAGCGTAGGTACAGGGAGCTGTTTTTCGATTTTTGTGCAGCAGGGAGGTACATTATTTTGGTTTTACGGGATCTGTGTCCGAAGAAATTTTTTTTTCTTTGGATCTGGCTGTTGTACAAGTACAGCAAGTACGAAAGTACAAAAGGCATTTTTTGTTTGGGGAAGAAAGAGAGTTGAAACAGCATTCTGCTCTTCATTCCTCTTGATTCAGGGTCATTTTTGAGTTCATAAAACTGTCTTATCTTGAAAGTACAGCACGTACTTTCATTCATCTCGTGCTTGAGGTGAAGGAACCACAGTGTGTGGTTGATTGCACAGTTATTCTGTTCTGGGAATGTAATGCCTTGATTTTGCAAGAGGACATATGCTTTTACTGGGTTTGAATCTCAGTTTACAGGTGAGCAGATCATAGGGCTTTTGCCCGGAAGGTGATGCATTGTATGCCTTGAGGCAGTGTGGTGCCAGAGAGCACACATTTGTCTTGATTTCCGCAGTGTTGAGGTGACATTTTCTTGCAGGTCACATTTCTTGTGCCACACTCAGAGAACCTCAGTTGAGCCACGCTTGGCCAGGGCACATCGAGTTTACTCGGTCCCTAACTGTCCATCGTTGACAGTGCTCAAAAGGTTCCTCATTGAGTGTTTGTACGTTGGGATCTGTGTATGTCATTTCTACATAGGGCAGTATATGCATTACATTGGTGGATGATTTTGTCAGAGAGATTTTCATATTGCATGCTACCTCAGTGTCGAGGTGTTCTCCACTTGATTCAGGTGTCAGATCAAGGGGCTTTTGCCCAGACTTTGTTTGATAGCACTTGGGTTACCGACAGAGATCTTCAGATGCATTTTCTCCCCTTGGTATAAGGGTGATTGCTTGGGATTTATCCCATTTACTGTTGCAGGTTTTGTGACGGGCTGAAGTGTCATTTTTTTTTGGGTGTTTGCCAAGTGGTTTCTGCAATTTAACTCAGTGCAATACCTCATCTGAGGTGGGAGAAGTGATCAGTACAGTCACTACAGCAGTGTTTACAGCAGTGTTTGTGGTTTGTCAAATGATTATGCACTGTTAAGCACTTGTTGAGCAGCTGCAGCAGTCTGAAATTACTGTTTTTTATGCCTCTTTGAGCACAGTACAATGTGTCAGAAGGTACAGTATTTGCAGGGTCATTTATTGTTTTGCTGCAGATTTTCCTGACAGTAAAAACAGCACCATTGAGAGTGCTTCTGGCTCTTGAATAGAGCAGGTTTTTCTGAGAAATCAGAATTTTTATTCAGTCTTTTTACTTCCAGGGAGTCAGGTACTTTCCTCATCTGATATGGCATCAGGGGGAGGTGATTCTTCAATTCTGAATATAAAGAAACTGGAAGGAGCACACAACTATGCATTATGGGCAGAACAGTGCTTGAATGTACTTCTGTTAAAGAAGATTGCTGAGCCCATAAGGGTGAAGGGTGTCAAGCCATCTGACATGGCAGCTGATGACTGGGAAGAGCTTGATTTGTCTGCGAGGGCAGCTATCATGCTCACTATTTCAAACACTCTTGTGTTCAATGTACAGGCTGAAAAGTCCTCTTATGGTCTATGGCAAAGACTAGAAGAATTGTATGCCCAAAAGAGCTCAGCCAGCAGTAAGGTTTATTGGCTGAAGAAGCTGGTCGATCTTCGCATGAAGGAAGGTACAGCTATGACCTCACACTTGAGTGAGTTCAATGCCATCTTTACACAGCTGATTGCACAGGGGTTGAACCTTGATGAGGAGTTCAAGGCTACTTTCTTGCTGTGTACCCTCCCCGAGAGTTGGGACACTTTCAAGACCACCCTGTCAAACTCGAATGTCACTCTTATTTATGCTGATGTAGAGAGCTCTCTCCTTATGGAGGAGATGAGCAGGAAGAATAATGCGGGCAGCAAGTCTTCAAATGCTTTGCAGGTACAGGATAGAGGCAGGACTCAGCAGAAGGGGAGATCTGCTAGTAAGTCCAAATCCCGCAGTCAGTCCCGTGGCAAAAAGGACATTGAATGCTTTTATTGTGGCAAGAAGGGACATGTGAAGTCTAAGTGCTTCAAGTTCATACGGGATCAGAAAGCCAAGAAGGCTGAAACAAAGGATGCAGGAAATGCAAGCAAAGGCAAAGGCAAGGCCAAGGCAGATGACTTGGATGCAGTGAATGTTGCAGCAGAGGACAGTGACAGTGACATACATGATGTTTTATGCTCTTCTGCTGTAATAGCACATGCTTTGGTTATTGATGGCCATGACATGCACACCTGGCTCTTGGATTCAGGTGCCTCTTTTCATGTTACTCCTCATAGGGAGTGGTTTACTTCCTACACAGGTACTCATGGAGTTGTTCATCTTGGGAACAACTGTGCATGTCAGATTGCAGGGATTGGCAGTATACAGATAGTATTTCCTGATGGACGGTCATTTATGCTTGATGGTGTTCGCCATGTGCCGCAAATCAAAAAAAATCTGATTAGCACTGGCTTATTGGATGACAATGGTTACCACACCACATTTGGGGATTCCAAATGGGTGATTACTGATGGCCAGACTGTAGTGGCTGAGGGTTTTAAGAGTGATACCTTGTACCCTCTTTATGTTTCCAGTGTGGGTAATCATGTTGTTGCCATAACCGAGCTGCCAAAGGTTTCATTGTGGCATAGCCGGTTGGGACACATGTCTGTTAAAGGAATGCAAGAACTGTCACGTTTGGGTTATCTGCCGCCTCTTTCTTTTTCAGATTTGCCTACTTGTGATCATTGTATATTTGGCAAGCACTCTGTCACTCCTCATAAGAGGAGAACTCCCCAGAATAGAGCACCACTTGATCTAGTGCACACTGATTTGTGTGAGATGCCACAGTTATCACTAGGGGGTGCAAAATATTTTATTACTTTCATTGATGATGCCACACGTAAGGTGTGGGTCTATTTCTTGAAGCATAAGGGAGATGCCTTAGATGCTTTCAAGAAGTTTGTTGCTCAGGTTGAGAATCGGACAGGACGCAGGCTGAAATGCCTCAGGTCCGATAATGGGGGTGAGTACTTGTCACATGCTTTTATGCAGTTTTGCCAAGCTAAGGGCATCAACAAACAGGAACTCACAGCCCCTCATAATGCATCTCAAAATGGTGCAAGTGAGCCTATGAATCGAACTATTCAGGAGAAGGTTCGATGTATGTTGTCTTATGCTGCATTACCCCATGGCTTTTGGGCAGAAGCCGTGCAAACAGCAGTTCACATTATTAACAGGTCGCCAAACAAGGCTTTGGAGTTGAAAGTGCTAGAGGAGGTGTGGTCTGGCAAGCCACCTTCATATAAGCACTTACGTGTATTTGGCTGCGAGTGCTTTGCTCATGTACGCAAAGAACTGCGCAACAAACTGGATCCAAAGTCTATCAGATGCATCTTTATGGGTTATGGTGACGAAGGTGAAATGGGGTACAGATTATGGGATCCCGTTAAACGGAAGATTATACGCAGCAATGATGTCATCTTTAAAGAGGATAGTGTACACAAGGAACCCGTGCAACCTGTGGAATACAGGAGGGTTATTTATGATGATGTTGGACAGCAAAGAATGCCCATTTATATGCAGCAGCAGCCTGCTGCAGATCACCCTGTTCAAGAGGGTATACAAGCTGAAAATCAGCCAGATAATTTTTCCAATGATGCACCACTAGATATGCCAGCAGATGGGGCTGTAGAACAGCCAGATATGGTGGTACAGCCACCCGTTATGCATGAAGAACAGGCTGGACAGTAGCCTAATCCGGAACATTTTGTTAGGAGGAGCACCCGTGCACAACGGCCTCCTGCCAGGTTTGTTCCAGGAGCCAATAATGTGGCTGATTTTATCATGCTGACAGATTGTGGTGAGCCTTCCAGCTTCAAGGAAGCTATGGGAAGAACAGAGAAAAAGAAGTGGGAGAAAGCCATGCAGTCAGAAATGGACTCCCTACTTCAGAATGATACATGGGACTTGGTGCAGTTACCTGCAGGCAGAAAAGTTTTGCCATGCAAGTGGGTTTACAAAGTCAAAGTGGATTCAAATGCTTTACCGAGGTATAAGGCCAGATTGGTTGCCAAGGGATTTAAGCAGGAGAAGGGCATTGACTTTGATGAGATCTTTTCCCCTGTAGTCAAGATGACTACTTTGAGAGCAGTGTTAGCTCTTGTTGCTCATGACGACATGGATTTATGTCAGATGGATGTGAAGACAGCTTTTCTTCACGGAGATCTCCATGATGAGATCTATATGAGTCAGCCAGAGGGATATGCTGTTAAAGGGAAAGAGCAGCTTGTGTGTAAGCTCAAGAGGAGCTTGTATGGACTCAAGCAGGCGCCAAGGGAATGGTACAAAAAGTTTGATGCCTTCATGCAGTCCCAAGGGTATCATCGGTGTGAGACCGATCATTGCTTGTACACCAAACGGGCAAAGGATGGCAGTTTGATGCTACTCATTCTATATGTGGATGACATGCTTATTGCCAGTAAATCTCAGCATGAGATTAGTGCTTTGAAGAAACAACTGCATAAGTCTTTTGATATGAAAGACTTGGGTGATGCAAATCATATTCTTGGCATGCGGATTACTCGTGACAGGTCCAAGGGACTTTTGTTTCTGTCACAAAAGGAGTATATTGACAAAGTACTGCAGAGGTTTAAAATGGAGGGGGGGAAGTCTATTAGTACCCCGTTGCCTCCACATTTAAAACTCAACAGTAAGGACAGCCCCAGATCAGATGATGATAAGGCTGAAATGGCCAAGGTTCCGTATGCATCTGCAGTTGGATCTTTGATGTATGCCATGGTTGCCATTCGTCCGGATATTGCTTTTGCGGTGGGAGTCTCAGCAGGTATATAGCAAATCTAGGCAAGCGGCACTGGGAAGCAGTGAAAGGTGTCTTGAGGTATCTCAAGGGTACCAAAGACTTGTGCATATGCTATGGTAGGCAGGATGCATTGGTGCATGGTTTTACAGATTCATACTATGCAGGGAATGCAGATAACCGGAAGTCTACTACCGGTTATATTTTCACATTTGCAGGAGGTGCTATATCATGGGTGTCTCGGTTGCAGAAATGCGTTGCACTGTCAACCACAGAAGCTGAATATGTTGCAGCCACTGAGGCCTGCAAGGAAGCAATATGGCTTACTCGGCTGGTGGGAGATTTGTACATTACAGGAGATATGCCAGTTTTGCATTGTGATAGTCAGAGTGCTATCATGTTGGCAAAGAATCCGGTCTTTCATCAGAAGACCAAGCACATAGAAGTGAAATATCATTTCATCAGGGAGGTACTGGAAGACAAGCGACTTGAGCTTGTGAAAGTGCATACTGATGATAATCCTGCAGATTTGCTCACTAAGAGCTTGCCTACAGAGCGGTTTGCACATTGCCGCCACATCATGGGATTAGGATGAGACCATTCTTACTTTATGGTCTTGTATACAGTAACTGTATATTGCTGTAATTTTTATTCTTTTCTCCCCTTTAGGCACATTGGCCTTTAAGTGGGAGGTTGTTGGGGTAAAGGCACATTGCCAACCCTTCATTAAAAGATAGGACACCTATGACTGTCTTAAGACAGTCATAGGGTAAACCTAATCGTAATAAAACACAACTGAGTTTGTGGTGTGGCTCATCATTTTTCACACCCGCACTTGAGTGTCTCTCTCTCTCACTCTCACTCTCTTGCTCTTCTTCCCCCTTCACTCCTTTTCAAGTCCAACAAAGTCTGATCAAATAAACAGAAAGAGAAGAAACCCTTCCTTGTGACACAATTAGAGGGCCATAAGCTAGTTGAGAATACCCTTGCATTGAGTGCATAGGGAGAGCTCTATTTCACAGGGTCAAATTACTATCTTCGGTGGTCATTAACAAAGATGATGCAACAATTTGTAAATTTGTGCCCATCATTGGAAGTCTAATATTGAACGTTGTGCCCTTTTTCCTTACCACTCCAAAGCTCATCTCACTTTGACTTTGTTTTCCACACACTAAGATAACCATCGAGCATGGGAGATAAACTTGGTCAATTGCTCAACTTGATAGGCTTGACGTTTGGTCTTCTATAAATATGATAATGTCTGTTCCCTTGAATTGCCTCTTTTGTTTGAACAAGCTCCTTGAGAGCACGAGGCTATGTTTTGTGTTCCATGGATGCTCAAAAGGCGATCGAATTGCTTATAATTGGAGAAAACATTAGTCATCTCTATGTCCAATTCTGTCCCAACTACAAGAATGTATTCCATATCATTCATGCATTGCCACAAACTTCATGTATAAGATGCCCAATTTTAACCATGTGTCTTACAATGGACCGAGTAGATAGCCCAAAAAAGGTTGTCCTTGGCCTCTCACCTGAAATCCAGTGCACCTAGCGTGCACTGCTAGTATCTCTTTCTCAGAGTGTTCGGTAGGTTTACAACCAAACCGTTCTTTGGATTTTTAGTGAAGTACTTTTTCATATCACTTGCACTGCAACACCTAGCTGCCCGAACGATGTTTGTGAATGACCTTAGATAGAAGAACTTTCCAATGGACAATGCCAACAGAAGCACAATCATTACAAAAGAAGAGGATATAAACAAGGCTGAACAGGGTTCATCTAGCTTGCCTTACATAGTAAGACCCTAGTACTCATTGAAATGCTGTGTATGTAAGTGAATGGTCTGACCAATAGATAAATTTTATTCCTTTATGTGTGTGCGTTGCTGGCGATGTTGTCCATAGGTGGTCCAAAGTAGTCCCATGGATTGTTGTCGGCACAAGGATCAGTTGTTCCATTTCTTTTGTTGCCATGTATTCGAGCAGGCTTCTCTTTTTGTTGCTATCTCTGTGGAGTGAATATTGAAGTCGCCCACAGCACACGTTTGAATTCTACTTGCAAGGTTCGTTTGTATTTTTTGCAGTGCTGTATGAGACCTATGTGTGATGCATGCGGGGACTTGTAAACATTAAGTACTGCCAGTTCTTTGTTTTTAGGATTGTGAGGATGCACTCTGTACCATTTTTGTTCAATGTTTTTGTGTATTCAAGTTCAAAATTGTTAATGTAGTAGGTTGCGAGTGCCAATCCACCGTCTATTGTTGCAATGTGTTTTAGATTTGGCAAGGCCACCTCATCAGCACATCTTGCATGTGTTTCTTGCAAATATACTATTGTTGCATTCATCAAGTATACGGGCATTGTGGGATTTCCTCTCTATGGCTATTGAATGCCCTCGTGTTCACGCTAACCAGGTCCACCCTTGTAGTGTCCTTGTTTGAGAGGTTCAGATCCTCGAGTTCCCACCTGCAATCATTTTGCAGGCGCCTAATTTCTCGCAGGGCCCTATGGTCCACCTTTATGTTTTCTTGATGTATAGGTAAGAGGAGGTATAAGTTTGAACACTTTCTAGCATTCTAAGTTGCCCCGCGTCAATTCCCATTGGAATCCTCTTACAAAATTGTCCCAATCTCTGGGAGAATTTCAAAGGCTGGATTGAACTAGCGAATCCCCCTCCACTTATGGAAGAGATAAAAGATATCTCTGTGTGGATGGGTGAGAGAGATGACATACACAACATTATTGTGCCTTTGATCCATAAAGCATATGATGAAGTCCAAGCCATAGTGGATGGTGGATCAGGTGTTAATGTGCTATTCAAGGAGCTCCATGATAAATGGGGTCTCCCACCAATGCAAAAGGCTAATTTCAACATATGCCTTGTCAATGATTCATATGCAAAGCCCTTGGGAATAGTGAATGAAGTGTCAAGAAAAGTCGTAGGAGTCCGCTTTTCTCTTCAATTCACAATCTTGGATATCCCCAATAAATCCTATCAAGTCTTGCTGGGACGTGCTTGGTTGTGTGAAGCATCAGTCCTCCATGATTGGGGAACTGATAGATTGACAATCCAAAATTGTGACACCACCGTAAGAGTCAATTTGGGGACGAGCAATAAAACCAATCGTGCCTAGAGCATTGGATGAAACCTCTTCAATGGATGATCTCAAGCAAATCAACCCCCCTACAACAGCATGCCATAGTGGGCGATACACAAAGCCAAATCCACCAACAAAATATTATGCATTATCCTCACCCCAAGGTAGTAGAACCACAACATTTTGATTGGGTAGAGAAACTAAATGTAGCCTTATGGGCATACAGAACCACACTCAAGGTCAGTACAAGAAACACACATTTTCAATTGGTGTACGACCTAGAAGCTATGGTCCCACTCAAATTTGTAATACCAAGCCTACGCATAGCAGTACAGGAATGCATGGGAGATCATGCATCCCTAAAAGAAAGACTCTATCAATTGGAAAAGCATACAGAGACCAAATTAGTCACCTACCATGCCATGACAACAGAGAAACATAGAAGAAAGGTATGGTTTGACAGAAACCTTAAAGCAAAAGACATCAATGAAGGTGACCTGGTCTTGTTATACAATGCCAAAGTACACAAGGGAAAAATCAAGTATCTAGGTTAAGGACCCTATCGAGTAAGAAAAATGAATCCCCTCATAGTTGTGTTGCTAGAAACATTGGATGGAGTCCAATTCAACACAACCATAAATGGAAGCCAACTAAAGCGCTACTACCTCAACACGCAAGCCATCCCTAACAAAAAAGAAGATTTGAAACCCCAAGTTTTCCTTAGTTAGTATTAGATTGTATCACTAGCACTCACTTGCATATGTACATCTTCGCACATATAGGTAGCATCAACCGATTTCAACCTAGGGCTCAGAAGTGATGCCTGAGTCCTAGATGCCTTATGAAATCCCAGCAAAATACAAAAAGGCATATAGTTAGTCCTTACCTAGTTACTAGGTCACCTGCACTCACACACTCACTTAGACACAGTCGATTGCATGAATAATTGTGCCGCACACTTTCATTCCACACTCTCAAAGCATGTGTAAAAATAAGATCTCTCACAATACACATATAAGTGTCATACCTGCATGACAACTAATCTAATGATCAATGGTACACCATATGAACATGGATGCAGGTTCAGAAACAATGCCGCCACTAAAGAGGATGCAAAGAAAGAGCCCACCACCTCATCCCTACGAGACCCCCTCCAAAGTTCACATCCATCTATCTCCTCTCAACCAAGGCAACCACAGGCATTTGTGGTTTAGAGTGATAGCTCTGAGGAGGATTCTGTGCATGACATGGAAACACAAGATGAAAAAATGCCAACTATACACAACCATTGATGAGGCCTAGTCCTTGGAACGTGTGTGGCCACCTATATTGACTTATGCTCTTTCCAATGCAACAACATCTTTCTTAGAGCAAAGGGGTCTAGGCAATTTGTATAAGAGCCTAAAGTCCTTTGAGGATAGTCCTACAATGACCATGTACATCAGGGACTTTCTCCATTATTATTACTCCAACGATGCACAGGTTGGCAAGTATGACACTGGTATTGTACATCAGAGCCAACTCAACATTATCCTCGATAGTACAGTAATGCAAAGAGCCTTCTCACTCCCAACTCAAGGTGCCAAATACCCTACAAGGCTTGCTGATGCTAAATTTCTCGAAATACAACCTCTCCTTGCAAAGGGCACCAAGTTCCATAGGGAGGGGATATTACTTCGCACCATCATTAACCCTCAACTCAAGGAAGCAGCACAATTCCTATCCACAATCTTGGCGGTTAAGTGCAGTAAGAATCAATCCCTCCCACTCCACACATTTGTTTTGCTGAGTAGGCAGCTAAAGCAAGACTAGATCCAGCACTTGATAAAAAGTTGATGGTTTATCAGTCATCTTCATAAAAAAACTTGGTGGTTTATAAGGCCAAAAATATAAAATTCCACACTTATTGGCTGTAATCATCAATAAAGAGCTATAGGAATAAGAAATGACTCTGCCCTAGTCACCAAAACCTATTAAGGAGTTGGACACTCCCTTCTCACTAGCATAGGAATCGTCACCAACTTCTCCTACTATCACATTGGCAAATGCAGATACCTCAGAAGAAATGCTTATTCTGGAGGTAAGAATAGAGGAATTTCCCCACGAGATGTTGTAGCTTGGCACACAATTGCAACTAATATATCTCCAACAATAGCAACATCCAGAGCCTAAGGCTACATTGTCACCAGCACCGCCCATCAACACCATGCCCCCAGGCTTGAGTTACTAATTGTTATCAAGGCCTTGTTCTAGTACACGAGGAGTCCTCTTTGTTTTGGGATGTCTGAACCAAGTTGAAGGAAAGAGTGGAGGGAAAATTCAGCCTCTTGTTACTCCTCTTAGTTACACTTCAGAAAGTAATACCCTTTTTTGGGTTTAATAGTTATCCAAATAGGTGCTTGCGCCAAATAGTGACTACAAGAGGATTTGAGCTAATCTCAACAGTTTTAAGGTAGATAGATGGTTTTAGCATCACAAGTTAGTACTACTATATTTTTTAAGATGCATTCCTTCTATGCTACACTTAAATAGTTGCTAGTTTCTACAAGGAAACCTCTATCAAGCTCATCAGATTGTGTAAAAAGTGGCAAAAGATGATCTTTTTTAGTAGATGGACTCATTTGCTTGTGCCCATATCATAAACCTAGAGATTATTTAGAAACTTGGCATAACATGATTATTGGAGACACAAAAATAAAGGTATTGATTTTGCCAATTTTTAGACTCTCTCACTAGACAACATCAAGAGATGCTACAAATGCATTGAGACTATAAAGGTTCTAGGATAGGAGGGTATACTGGTGCAGCAAAGTGTCAATGTTTGGAGGCTCAGAGTTCTCAAAGCCAGGCAAGCTTGATTTTAATACAAATTATTTTGTGCCCTAATAGCAATGTTAGCTTGTTTTCAACTTGGAAGGAAACCAAGATATTTGCATTAGTTTGCAAAATATCCAAGAACCCAATGCTTCTTTTAGTCTTGCATTTCCATAAAGTGCAAATATGTGAAATTGTTGTTGCTACTGATGAAACTTCTAATCGTGTTCCATAGGATGTGACAAGAGTGAGGAAGATTTACAATTTATGGGAGTAGTACAGTGACCTCTATTCACATGAGGTGTTACACAATGTGCTACAAGGGAATGGTTTACAATGTTACATGAGGTGTTACCCACTCTTCTTGCTACATACGTGCTCTTTTATTTTTATCTAACTTGTGCTTTGTCACTATTGTTCAGGATTTAAAACCCTACATTTCTACTATCACTATCAAATATTTTATATTTTATACATTGTGATTCTATGCATGGTGCCATGTGTTTTAAATATTGGTATTGTGCATCATGCCCTGTGTTTAAATAGTAATGTATATGTTAGCCGAACAAAAAATAAAAAGTGAAGCTTTTTGCTAGAGTAGGTAAAAATGCAAATTTTGTTTACAACATTTTATAGCATTTGTGAGCTACACAAAGTATTCCTTGCAGACACTCATGCTCTCATGACCTTTGGGAGTTTCCAAGGCATTTTCCCATGCATGCCATTGGTTGCCAATAGGCAATTCCATAGTGAGCTCTAAAATGTATGTCTGCACCTCATTGTGAATCTAGCCTTCCATCTTTGGGGTGAAGACACAACACTGCCTTGGGTTCTTCAAGAACTTGTATGCACTATCATCAATGAATAGTTTGTTTATATTATTGCACATTGGGTTGTCACTCCAAAACTTATCTAAGGTTTTCCAAAACACTGCTCTAGTAGTACCTAGAGTTACACAATTTGGATTAAGGGACTCACAATAGTCATGTCCATACATTCCACTAAGCTAGCCTTGCTAATCTATAAAGCACCTAGCCATCATTTCTCTCACCCTTACTAGCCATCCACAACTCTAAATAAACACATTGAAGTGTTTGAAAGCCCAATCAATAAATAATCTCGCATCATCTTGAATGAAAATGATGCATCTATTAATTTCCATGACACGTGCATCCATAAGCAAGATGTGGAAGTCCTTTTTTATTCATGCTAGCCATTGAATTTGAAACAAGGACTTTTGTAATAGGAGTAATCAACACACACACATGCCACATGTCGATCTTAGAAAGCACCTTTAGGACCTTAGCCAAAAATGAGCAAAAAACCTAAAATGAGAAAACTTCATCATGGCACCAATAGCACACGAAGCAAGATTACAACTCTACGTCAAGCACTATTGCACCCATTCCAAAGGATAGGCCCAGAAAATAAGCATGAGCTTACATCATTTTGAGAAACAGGCAACAATAGAGGAGCTTTTTAGAATCAGGGATGGCAAATGAGAAGATACATAACCAACAAATTTCATTGCTTGTAAAAGCTTCTTCTCAAGATATACAATAATATGAAGGTATCTTGAGAACCTTCTAAGAAAATGAGAAAATGTGATCAACAATAGAAGGTATCTTGAAACATCCAATTGTGACATTTAAACCTCACATACTAGTCCCCCTAATTGATAACCTATTTCAAGTTGCAAAGGTTTTGGGTGTGGTGGATATGCTACACACTGTATTAGCTTCAAAGAACCTCCCTTAAAAATGACAATGCAGTAAAACCCTTAGCAGACAATAGTCTACACACCTCTAGACACAAACCTAAACTTGCTAGCAAAGAACATTTCAGTAATTTCCTAGAATTGAGACAACCACTGTAGAAATGATGACTGGTAAATAGGTGCCCACAATCTTGAAAAAACGGCATTAGTATTAATGCAGTCAGGGAGTGAGTACAATTAAGCTAACTTTATGGATGATTAAGGGTCGATTTCCAATTAACTTAAGCCTTAATGAGAGTGTCAAATTGACATGTGTCACAATAAAAAGTCCTATCACGAAATGAAAATATGCTTCGACTGCGTTCTAGATTTTGAGCATGGTATAAAGCACCATAGAGGGCAAGTGCAGGGTAAGAAGCGAAGGGAGAGAGGGGAAGAGAGAGCCTGGGACTCAAGGGGGAGGGGGAGGGAGTGCCAAGGTGATGATTAATGTAAGCTTATGGAGGCACTAGCATCTATATAGAGGGGGGGGAGAGGAAGGAGAGTGGGAGGGAGAGAGGACGGAGGGGGAGGGAGCGCCAAGGTGATGATTAATGTAAGCTTATGGAGGCACTCTAAGCATCTATATAGAGGTGGGGGGGAGAGAGGATGGAGAATCGAGGGAAAGGGGGAACTAGAGGGAGAGTGGAGAGACTCAGTGAGAGGGCTGAATCAGAGAGATGCTCCACTTTTTGTGTGTTTTTCTTGCAAACTTCTTCTGAATCCTACTCCACTTTCTATGTGCTTTTCTTGCAAACTTATTCAGAATCCTACATTTGCCCACCCAAGTTACGAGTCACAATCTTCTAGGGTGTGAATTTTCTACACAAAATTAGCAAGACCTTGTGGTTGGTTTTGGCTAAAAATGGTGTATGGATGTGAAGATATGAATTTTTGAAGATAGTGGCCTCAATAGAATAGAGACGAATATATAGGCAAGTAGATGGTGACTAGTAAATAGTTGTGTTAAGAGATACTTTGCAAGAGTGATCCAAGCCATTAATCGATGAACCAGCCAAGGAATCTACTTTGGGAGCACCAACAATACACTCCCAACAACCAGATGGGCTCGCATTCACTTACAAAGAATTTTAGACAAACAATGCTCTCAATACATGTGAAAATGATAGCTACTTTTGAATTAAAGGACAACATGCACACACACACACACACACACACACACACACACACACACACACACACACACACACACACATAGAGAGAGAGAGAGACAGAGACAGAGACAGAGAGATAGAGAGAGAGTTAGAGAGTTAGAGTTACATCAAATGACGACCACAAGAGTCTATGTGAACAAAGATGTACAATAAATCCATATGTATCATGCCCATGGAAAGAAAATCAATTCCAAAACTATACCCTGACATGTGACATACACTATACAAGTAGGGCTTTGAAGACTGGTCAAGGTCATGGACTCATAACTCAAGCATGCAAGATTCTCCACATCAAAATTATATAGAGTTGATTACTATCCACTATTTGGGTCTAAGATCTTGGACACATAGCTCTATGCATCTTAACTCTCTCTATAGTAAGGCTCTTAGAAAGGAGATGGACTCATGTATGCACTGACTCGAGTGTTGCTACCAAGCTGTCCCATCTTCAATGCAAGCAATCTAGAATTGTGACACATCTCCACTATATCTCCTTTCCTTGAGGAGTTGTTCTATATCTCAGTGCAACTCAAGTAGAAAGAGACCAAGACAACATTGTGTGGGGGTTTAAGGTCACTGTGCCTTTACCCCGGTTATGTACAATACTCAAACACATATATAAATGAATGAAAAAGAAGATTAGGGTGTTCTGCACCCATTAAAACTTGTGTGGCTCTTTGTTTCTCTCTCTCCCTCTTTTATTCTTACTTCCGTTGAGAGCACTCTCAACTGGTATCAGAGCTTGGGTGATCTAGCTGAGCGTGCATGAATGCCTAGAAGCTCAGCAGCTCTGTGGGAGGAAGGAGAAGCTCTGTGGGAAGCTTTGTGGGTGACTTTACTAGCATCCGAGTGTGCAAAGACCTTGGAGGAACCTTTGGAAAAGTCACTTTGGTTTTGCGAAGTGGTTTTGAAAGCCTGTTAAGTGTTTTCAAAGAAAAAGTCGTTTTTTGAGCTTTTTCCTGTTCCGTTTGATGACAGAGACTCCATATTGACTTATAGAGGCAACTATTGCTTGCTTTTGGTGTCCACTTCACTTCAAGAGCTTGGAAACAACTTCATTCTTGAATCTGGGATCATTTCATTGGATTTCTGACTCACTGTGTCAGTTTCTACATTTTTCTGCCCGGGTGTTGGAACTCAAGTTTGGAGCAACCATTTGCAGATCTGTCAGTTTCGATGGACTCAGGAGGTCGTAAAACTTCTATGTTGCTCATCATTCGCACTTCGGTGGAGTTTACAAATAGCTCTGTTTCCAAAAACGTTTTTCAGTCTGTGTGTTGGACCCAGTGATTGAGACCACGGTTTCCAAAACCATCTATCCCATTGCATTCCGGACACCCAAACACCCCTACCTATCAGTTCTTACATGATTCCGTGGAGGATTTTCAGAGTTATAGATCTCTATGTATTCCATTTTGTCTCTGTGTTATGCATTTTTCATTCTAAGGTTTTGAAACCTTAGATTTATGCCACATGGCAGTGGATAAGTGTTGACTCACATTTCTCACTCATCGGTTGGGATTTTGGAGTTCCGACAAAAGAGAGATATTTGTAGATTTTCTTACTGAGTCCAATTATGCAAGGGTGCCCATGTTTTGAGGCATCTCAGGTTCTATTTTCAGTAGCGGTCATTACCGTGGGACTATGATTTCTTGAGCATACCTTATGCAGATCACTCTAGGTGCAATTTGAGTAGTGTGCGCTCATTCATGGTGTGCATTGGGTTGCAGTGGATGATTTATAGGCCATTTGGATGCATTGCAGTCCTTATTAGATGCACTGATAGGCCCAAATTGCCTTGTGGGATGCTATTTTTATGGACGCTTTGGACATGGATGCTATTTTATTTTGAGGGACAGCTTTGACACATTGCAGGTGATGCACTGATAGTGCTATGCTCTCTTGGATGAGATCTTATTAATGCATATGCCAGTGGATGGTGTTTATGCTTGAGTCATTTGGCACTTATTAGCATTTTGGATTGCCATTGCAGTTGGCATTTTCTTTTGGGCCAGATTTGCTCATATGGATGCATAGTATATGCACATGAGTCAGATGCTTTGAGACATGAGTTTTGGTGATATTTCACTCTATTGTGGCATACACATTTGGGTGCACCTAGTATTTGGTGTGATTCTCTCTTGTAGGCACTAGCATTTGGGAATTTTTGCTTCATTTGCATCATGGCATCCTCTTCCATGTCTGAAAAGGAGTTTTTTAGCATTAAAAAGTTTGATGGGACAAACTTTTCTTTGTGGAAAGAACAAATAAGGGATGTGCTTATTCAAAAGAAGCAGATTAAACCCTTGGTAGGGATTGAAGCTAAGCCTACAAATATGTCTGAGGATGATTGGAATGAGTTGGATGCATTGGCAAAATCTACTATTAGACTTCATCTTGCAAAGTTAGTTTATTTCACAGTAGTAAATGAGCAGACTACGGAAGATTTGTGGAAGAAATTGTGTGCCACTTATGAAAAGGAAACTACCTCTAATAAAGTTTACCTCATGAAGAGGTTGTTTGAGCTGCAGATGAGGGAAGGGGTCTCCATTGCTTCTAACTTGAATGAATTCAATATTATTTTCAGCCAGCTTTAGGCTTAGAAGATGAATTTTGATGCGGAGACTAAGGAAATATTTCTCTTATGTTCATTGCCATCCTCATGGGATACCTTCTGTACAACTGTCAATAACTCTGCACCTGGTGGAGTACTGAAATTTGATGATGTTGTGGGTAGCTTGTTGGCTAAGGATTGCTACAAGCTAAAAAGACAGCAAAAGGATAAGAAAAAGAATGCAAATTAGGGTGCAAATCAAAAGGAAGAGAGTCCAAGGGAGGACAAAGGAAAAGTGAAGATCGAGGAGATCAATGCAGCCACACATGATAGTGACAATGACGTTCTCTTCATGTCTAGTTTATCTGGAGAGTTGCTTACCACTTCAGATGATGCATATTCCCAGGATTGGATTTTGGATTCTGGAGCTTCATTCCATGTTACTCCCCATAGGGAATCGTTCTCCACTTATGACAGTGGAAAGACAGGTTGTGTGCATCTTGGAAATGATTATGCATGTGACATAGTGGGAGTAGGTGACATAAAGTTTTCTTTTGCAAATGGGTCTACATTTATTTTGAAACATGTGAGACATGTGCCTAAGTTGACCAAGAGTCTTATTTCAGTGGGTCAACTAGATGATGCTGGTTTTCACACCACTTTTGGCTTTCAGAGTTGGAAAATTTAGAAGGGCTCTATGCTTTTGGCCAGGGGTGCCAAGTGTGGGACTTTGTATCCCTTACATGTATCAGGGGTATTTGATCATGTTGTTGCAATAACCGAGCAGCCAAGCACTTCTTTGTGGCATTGCAGGTTGGGGCACATGAGCCAAAATGGAATGAAACTCTTATGCTGTTTGGGTTATGTACCGCATTTGAGTTTCTCTGATTTTGAATTTTGTGAGCAGTGTCTCTATGGGAAGCAGACTAAATCAGCCCATAAAAGAAGGGGAAAGAAAGAGTTTGAGAAGCTCGATTTGGTTTATTCAGACGTATGTGGTCCCATGCCTACACGGTCATTAGGCGGGGCTAAATACTATGTGACATTTATTGATGATGCAACTAGGAAAGTGTGGGCTTACGCTATAGCTCGGAAGAGTGATGTGTTCCAGGTATTTCAGAAATAGCTGGCCTTGGTTGAGAATCAGTCAGGTACAATGCTTAAATGCCTACGGACTGACAATGGTGGAGAGTATCTCTCTCATGACTTTCAGCATTTCTGTGATACACGTGGGATTAAGAGGGAGCTCACATCCCCTTGTACTCTTGAGCAAAATCCAGTTGCAGAAAAGATGTACCGTGCCATTCAAGAAAGGTTGCAATGCATGCTTTCCAATGCAAGTCTTTCTGTTGGTTTTTGGGCTGAGGCAATGAAGACTGCAGTGCATGTGATCAATAGATCACCTAGTAAGAGTTTGGATGGTGGTATTCCTGAAGAGGCATGGAGTGGCAAGAAGCCCTCTTACTCTCATTTGCATATATTTGGGTGTGAGGCATATGCACATGTGCCAAAAGAGCTTCGAAAGAAGCTAGATCCTAAGTCTAGGAAATGCATCTTTCTAGGTTATGGTGAAAGTGGAGAGATGGGCTAATGTCTCTCGGATGCAAAGAAGCAAAGAAGGTCATACGTAGCTTTCAACATTTCTGTGATACACGTGGGATTAAGAGGGAGCTCACATCCCCTTGTACTCCTGAGTAAAATCCAGTTGCAGAAAAGATGAACCGTACCATTCAAGAAAGGTTGCAATGCATGCTTTCCAATGCAAGTCTTTCTGGTGGTTTTTGGGCTGAGGCAATGAAGACTGCAGTGCATGTGATCAATAGATCACCTAGTAAGAGTTTGGATGGTGGTATTCCTAAAGAGGCATGGAGTGGCAAGAAGCCCTCTTACTCTCATTTGCATATATTTGGGTGTGAGGCATATGCACATGTGCCAAAAGAGCTTCGAAAGAAGCTAGATCCTAAGTCTAGGAAATGCATCTTTCTGGGTTATGGTGAAAGTGGAGAGATGGGCTATCGTCTCTCGGATCCAGAAGCAAAGAAGGTCATACGTAGCCATGATGTAGTCTTCAATGAGAAGAAGATGCATAAGGCACCCATGAGGGATGTGGAAATGAGGAGAATCACTTTCCAGGATGTGAATCCACCTACATATGTTGATAAACAACAAGCTGTCCATGCAGCAAATGTGCAAGAAATGGTACCACCAAGTACTCCCACAGGTATACAATCAAGGGTAGATGATGGATCATCTATTGGTGGAAATGATGAGCCAAATGTGGCTGATATGCAGGTGGGACAACAAGCTGAAATGCCCTTGAGAAGATCATCTAGAGTGTCTAGACTGCCTGATAGGTTTGTTCCAGGGGTAGACTATGTGATGCTTACTGATTGCAGGGAGCCTTCTTGCTACAAAGAGGCTATGATGCGCGAGGATCAACGCAAGTGGGAGTATGCTATGCAATCAGAGATGAGTTTTCACTTATGAAGAATAAGACTTGGGACTTGGTTTCTTTGCCACATGGAAAGAAAGCATTGCCATATACATGGGTCTACAAAATGAAGGTCACAGGTGATGATGTGCCTAGGTACAAGGCCCATTTGGTCGCAAAAGGGTTCAAGCAAGAGAAGGGTGTGGACTTTGATGAGATATTCTCTCCAATTGTGAAGATGACCACACTTAGATGCATGCTTGGACTAGTGGCATCAGAGGATATGGAGCTTATGCAGATGGATGTCAAGACAGCTTTCTTGCATGGGGATTTGCATGAGAAAATTTACATGGTGGAACCGGAAGGCTTTGAAGAAAAGGGCAAAGAGCATTTAGTTTGCAAGCTGAAGAAGAGTCTCTATGGTCTTAAGCAAGCACCTAGAGAATGGTATTAGAAGTTTGATGCTTTCATTCGGGTCCCAGGGTTTTTTTAGGAGTGAAATTGATCACTGCCTCTACACTAAAAGGGCTAAGGATAATAGCCTGATAATCTTGGCACTATATGTGGATGATATGCTATTGGCTAGCAAGAATACTTATGAGCTAGATGCATTAAAGGCCAAGTTGCATGAGGTCTTTGATATGAAGGATTTGGGACTTGTAAGTCATATTCCTAGTATGCGCATCACGCATGATCGGAGTAGGAAACACCTTTGGCTTTCACAAAAAGAGTATCTTACAAAAGTATTGCAACGTTTCAATATGGAGGGGGGGAAGGCAATGAGTACTCCATTGCCTCCATATGTGAAACTGAGTCATACAGATAATCCCAAATCAGATGAGGAAAGGGCCATGATGGCCAAGGTTCCTTATGCATCAGCAGTTGGGAGTCTTATGTATGCTATGATAGCTACTAGACCAGACATTGCATTTACAGTGGGAGTTGTTAGCCGGTATATGGCTTATCTAGGAAAGAGGCATTGGGAGGCAATTAAGTGCATCATGAGGTACATGAAGGGTATCAAGGAGATGTGCATCTGCTTTGGTAAAGGAGACATGCATGTACTTGGGTATACAGATTTAGACTATGCAGGGCATGTGGATAGTAGGAGATTCACTTCTGGTTATATGTACACCTTTGCAGGTGGTGCAGTGTCATGGATGTCTCGTGCATAGAAGTTCGTTGCTTTGTCTACCACAGAGGCTAAGTATGTTGCAACCACAGAGGGCTGCAAGGAGTCTATATGGCTTGATCGGCTAGTGGGAGATTTGGGGATTCATACAGGTGTACCGACATTGCATAGTGATTCCATGAGTGCTATTCAGCTAGCACGAAATCCGGTCTTTCATGCAAAGGCCAAACACATTGAGGTTAGGTACCATTTCATCAAGGAGGTACTTGAGGACAAGCACATAGAGCTTGTCAAGGTTCATACAGATAATAACCCTGTAGATATGCTGACGAAGAGTCTACCTGGTCAGCGGTTTGAGTATTATCGTGTATTGATGGGCATTGGATAGTATGCTCACTGGCTGTTCTCTCTTAAAGGCACATTGTCCTTTAAGTGGGAGGTTGTGGGGGTTAAAGGTCACTGTCCCTTTACCCCGGTTATGTACAATACTCAAACACATATATAAATGAATGAAAAAGAAGATTAGGGTGTTCTGCACCCACCAAAACTTGTGTGGCTCTCTGTTTCTCTCTCTCCCTCTTCCATTCTTGCTTCCATTGAGAGCACTCTCACATTGATCATGGTAGTATTATACACTAGATAGTGATCCAACCCTTGCCTAAATAAACAAAATCTCCCTTGTATCCCATAACAATCCTCTATCTCCACCTCAAAGGGACATAGCTTGCACATCTGCTCCACTATATCAAGGTCTACTTTTGGTAGAGATTTCTAGAAGGACGGTGACCCTCACCACTCACTGATACTCAGATCTGGTTTGATTATGCACGCACACTTTATGACATCCCAAATCAACCAGTCCCTAACCTCTCACACATGCCCCGCCCCACATCCTGCACCTTCTTCACTAGAGGAGGGGTAAAGGATGTCGTAATGAAACTTCATAATGGCTGAGCGAAGGATCATGAGGGGCTATGCACTGAGCTGATTGCATATGGGATTAACCTCCTAGCCCCAATCTTAGCAAAGATCTTTAATGTGTTTGTTTGGGGTTTCCACATACCTGGACCATTAACACTATCTCACCCATCTACAAGGCAAGGGATCCACTTAGACCAATAGGATAGGCTAAATTCCAACGTGATCATGGAACCATGGACCATATTCTCATGCTCAAATGTATCATCGTGGAGGTGAGGGCATGGAGCAGAGGGTTTATTATTACTTTGTGGATTTCTGCAAGACATTTGACACGGTTCCAAGAGCCCGCCTCATATGGTGTCTACAGGACTTGAGTTATGGGGCCAAGAGATCATTTGGGCTATCATGGCACTTTACGAGAGAGTTTCAAACAAAGTCTGGGTAGGATTCGGGTGGACAGACGAGATCATGAGCACTATTGGGGTCAAACAAGGGTGTCCTTTATCGCCTACCTTGTTTGGCCTCTACATTGATGAGCTTGAGATAGTGATGTAGACAGTGGGGGGGATAAGTTGCTCTCTTGCGGGCATGTTGATCCGGATATTTCTCTACATAGATGATGTGGCTCTCTTGTCTTCCTTAGCAGAGGGGCTCCAGAGACACCTAGATGCACTACAGTCCTTTTGTGATAAGTTAGTAGAAGGTGGAAGATGCGGAGCAAAGACTTGGTTCCATGACATCAACAAGCATTGGAACTTTGCAACCAATTTGAAGAGGTAAAAAATTCATCATATCCCTTGAGCTCAAAATCTAGTTGCTGATTTCTTGGCATGTCAAGCTTGTACTTCAATCATGCATGACGCGAGTGGAAGCACTACCCCAACAAAGCCGCAAGCCATGAAGGAGGGTGATCATTTGTAAGGAATGTAAAGGTTGTGGTCATCATGAAACTAAGTGTTGGGCACATTTGATACGAGTTTACTGACTTCGGAAGATCATCAGAAAGGTCCTCAAGGACATTTCTCAAAAGAAGGATGCCAGACCACACACCCCTTGAAGAAATAGCATGGCGACTATAAGAACTGGAAGAAGCTGAAAGTGATGTGCAAGCTCTCCAACTGTTGACATTTGTCATGGCATTCTTGTTTTCCTTGATGAACAACCTCATGCAGCGCCATGTCTCTAACCCTCGCTTGTAAAGATGGATGTGATATCGTGAGGGTTGGTCCTTTTAAGATTGTCTATGTGCTATTCTATGATGAAGATTCTTCTCGTGTAGTATTTCACAATACATTAGTCACACCCTACCTTGCCTATGTGTGCTTTGTGGATGTATCTTCACCCGATTTTCAGTTCAAACTTCCTCTTTCTATTGTTTGTCCATAGATAAGCCTCGTCTTGCCTCTCTCTTTTCCATCTTCCAAGCATGGTTGACATTCCCATGTTTTGTGGACGAGTGGAAGAAAATCCAAATGAGTATCTTGTGGCCTTCAAGCGCTGTTGTGTTTCTCTCAACTTTCTTACTGAAGATAGATGGCTGTTGGTTCTTCCCACATTTCTAGAGGGTTTGGCTCAAGTGTGGTATGAGAAGCAGGCCAAAGACGTTTGCCAAAGCTGGCCAAGGTCGGCAACAGCAATGATTAAGTATTTTGGCAAAGAAGAGGAGCCGGAGAATGTGTACTTGCAGGTGGCAAACTTGAAGTAGTTAGAAGATGAGACGGCGCATCGATATGTGGATCGAGTGGCCGTCCTTCTGGACCGTTTAATTACCACGCAGGAGGACAATGCCGGATTTTGAGCTAGACTGACTCAGCATGTGTTGGGCTACCTTGTAGCAGGAGCACGTGATGAATTCTGCCTCAAGCTTAAATGGGAGAATCTAGAAACTATGGTGCTAGCACATGAGATTGCTTAAAAGTTTGATAAAGTTCAGTCTGACCCCACTTCACAGAAGACAATTGTCCCTCTGCAACCCCCTCAATTCCTGCAACAACAACCTGGGGGGTCTAACTCAGGGGCATACCCCCACCCCTTATCAGGGATGTATCCACCACCTCCACCTCAAATGTATGGTCCTCCCTTAGATGCTTACCCTCAACAAGGTGTATATTCTCGCCCTCCACCTCGAAGATTTCCCTAGCCTCGCCCACGCCCCCCTCCTTTCTACTCCCTCGGCCCCTCCGGCTAAAGAGGCCCCCCTTGCAATAGAACCTGGAGTCAATGACCTAGCCAAGGCCCTGAATGATCTTTGGCTTGAGATGGTGGGCATCAGAAATCAAGCTAACCGTCCTCCAAGAGACCGTGCTAATGTTGTATGCTACAAGTGCCACCAGAAGGGTCATTATCGCACGGAATGTCCCAATATTCCAAGGGTGAATCTTCTAAGTGAATCAGGCACTGAGGATTCTGACGTAGAGTTCCTTGACCTTGGGAAAAGAAGTCGTACCACCTCGGATCCCTTTCCAAACCATGGACCGAGCCGCCCCAGGAAGAAGGTGTCCTTCTCAGAGCCCTCAGATGCTGAGATGGTAGACCCACCAACAGAGAAGACTAAAAGATCCCGCAGGAGTAATTGGTCACCCTGAGATTTTCCCATCGGCTCAGGGCAAGAAGACTATTCAGTCGTTCAGGACCTTGCCCATTGGTCTTTGAGCATCACACTCCCTCAACTAATAGCATTAAGCCCTAAGGTGAGACATGAGCTGCAGCAAGGGCTCTCAACAAGGAGGAGCAAGAAAAAGGGAAAGGTATGAGAGGCATCTTCTATCTCTGAAGAAATTGATCGGCACCCACATACAGTAGATGTCATCATAGATAATTGCCGTGTCAAAAATGTGTGTTGAAGGGGGAGCTGCATGTAATATCATGGTGCCCCAAATCATGAAGAAATTGAATTTGAAATGCACAAGGCATTCCTCCACTCGAATCAAGGTAGCAGATGGTCGATGACTCGTCACCACCTTGGGAGTCATTGAGGATTTGCCCATCACTGTCAATGGGTTGACCACCACCGTCAATTTCTATGTAGTGGACATCGAAGATACACGCAGGAGTTACCCAGCCATACTCGGGAGACCATGGTTGAGAAAGAGTGATGCAGTCAGCTATTGGAAGACAGGACACGTCTTTTGGTGCTTCTAAGTAGAAGATCCCTGTGCAACTAGGTGCCACAGAACTAGAAGAAGAAGAGGAGCAAGACAGTGATACTCTCTCATCCTCAGTGTCTGAATCGATGGAAGGATCAAACGAGGAGGAGGAGTTCTCAGATGAGGAAGTTTACATGATGGGGGTGTCTCCAACCCCCCCACCTACAAAAAAGGTAACAGCTAGTCCTCAACAGCTTGAATCTATGCTTTCCCCAGACCTCACTCCAAGTGAGAAAGGTGAGTTCTTAGAAATGTTCAAAGATTTCCCTGACCTTTTCGCAACTAGCTACCGCCACCTTCGCCATGTGACTGCCATAGGACACAAGATAGAGCTGAAGCCTGATGCGAAGCCTGTGGCTCAGAAGTATCGAAGATTAGGGCCCCTATAGACCTATGCTTTGTGCTTAGAGTTGCAAAAACTTGTAGAAGCTGGGTTTATTGTTCCAGTTCACAATACTGAATGGGTTTCACCAGTGGTAGTCACCCCAAAGAAAAACAACAAGTGGCGGGTCTGCATCGACTATAAGAAACTCAATGCAGTCACCAAGAGGGACCATCATCCTCTTCCCTTTCAAGACTTCATTCTTGAGAAGGTAAGTGGTCATGAGATGTATACTTTCTGTGATGGTTACTCTACGTTTTATCAAATCAGAATTGCCGAAGAAGATGTGCTCAAAACCACATTTGCGATACCTTGGGGGACATTTGCATTCAAAGTAATGCCATTTGGCCTCACCAATGCTCCTGCTACCTTTCAAATATTTATGCAGATGGTGTTTGCTCCTTATTTCGGGGATTTCTTGGAGGTGTTTTTAGATGATTTCTATATATTCTCGTCACGTAAGGAGCACATCATGAAGGTTAGGTTGGCCTTCCAAAGGGTCAATGATGCAAATGGCAGTCTCAACCCTGAGAAATGCACCATTGGAGCCACTCAAGGGAGGTTACTGGGACATATTGTGGGGGTTAAAGGTCACTGTGCCTTTACCCCGGTTATGTATAATACTCAAACACATATATAAATGAATGAAAAAGAAGATTAGGGTGGTTTTGCACCCACCAAAACTTGTGTGGCTCTCTATTTCTCTCTCTCTCTCCTTCTTCCGTTCTTGCTTCCATTGAGAGCACTCTCAACTGGTATCAGAGCCCGGGTGATCTAGCTGAGCATGCGTGAATGCTTGAAGCTCAGCAGCTCTGTGGGAGGAAGGAGAAGCTCTGTGGGAAGTTTTGCGGGTGACTTTACTTGCATCCGAGTGTGCAGAGACCTTGGAGGAACCTTTGGAAAAGTCACTTTGGCTTTACGAAGTGGTTTTGAGAGCCTGTTAAGAGTTTTCAAAGAAAAAGTCGTTTTTTGAGCTTTTCCCTATTCCGTTCGATGACAGAGACTCCGTATTGACTTGTAGAGGCAACTATTGCTTGTTTTTGGTGTCCACATTACTTCAGGAGCCTGGAAACACCTTCATTCTTGAATCTGGAATCATTTCATTGGATTTCTGACTCACTGTGTCAGTTTCTGCGTTTTTTGCCCGGGTGTTGGAACTCAAGTTTGGAGCAACCATTTGCAAATCTGTCAGTTCCGATGGACTCAGGAGCTCCTAAAACTTCTATGTTGCTCATCATTCCCGGTGGAGTTTACAAATAGCTCTGTTTCCAAAAACGTTTTTCAATCCGTGTGTTGGACCCAGTGATTGAGACCACGGTTTCCAAAACCGTTTGTCCCATTGCGTTTCGGACGCCCAAAAACCCCTACCTGTCAGTTCTTGCGCGATTCGGTGGAGGATTTTCAGAGTTATAGATCTCTGTGTATTCGATTTCGTCTCTCTGTTATGCATTTTTTCATTCTAAGGTTTTGAAACCTTAGATTTATGCCACATGGCAATGGATAAATGTTGACTCCTATTTCTCACTCATCGGTTGGGATTTTGGAGTTCTAGCAGAAAAGAGATATTTGCAGATTTTCTTGCTGAGTCCGATTATGCAATGGCGCCCATGTTTTGAGGCATCTCAGGTTCTATTTTCAGTAGCGCTCATTACCATGGGACTATGATTTCTTGAGCATACGTTATGCAGATCACTCTGGTTGCAGTTTGAGCAGTGTGCACTCATTCATGGTGTGCATTGGGTTGCAGTGGATGATTTATAGGCCCTTTGGATGCATTGCGGTCCTTATTGGATGCGCTGATAGGCTCAAATTGCCTTATGGGATGCTATTTTTATGGACGCTTTGCACATGGATGCTATTTTATGCTGAGGGACAGCTTTGATATATTGCACGTGATGCACTGATAGTGCTATGCTCTCTTGGATGAGATATTATTGATGCATATGCCAGTGGATAGTGTTTATGCTTGAGTCATTTGGCACTTATTGGCGTTTTCTTTTGGGCCAGATTTGCTCATATCGATGCATAGTATATGCACATGAGTCAGATGCATCTTTTGATGCTTTGAGCTTTGAGTTTTGGTGATATTTCACTCTATTGTGGCATACACATTTGGGTGCACCTGGTATTTGGTGTGATTCTCTCTTGTATGCACTAGCATTTGGGATTTTGTTTTATTTGCATTATGGCATCCTCTTCCATGTCTGAAAAGGAGTTTTTCAACATTAAAAAGTTTGATGGGACAAACTTTTCTTTGTGGAAAGAACAAATAAGGGATGTGCTTATTCAAAAGAAGCAGATTAAACCCTTGGCAAGGATTGAAGCTAAGCCTGCAAATATGTTCGAGGATGATTGGAATGAGTTGGATGCATTAGCAAAGTCTACTATTAGACTTCATCTTGTAGAGTCAGTTTATTTCACAGTAGTAAATGAGCAGACTACGGAAGATTTGTGGAAGAAACTGTGTGCCACTTATGAAAAAGAAACTGCCTCTAATAAAGTTTACCTCATGAAGAGGTTGTTTGAGCTGCAGATGAAGGAAGGGGACTCCATTGCTTCTCACTTGAATGAATTCAATATTATTTTCAGCCAGCTTCAGGCTCAGAAATTGAATTTTGATGCGAAGACTAAGGCAATATTTCTCTTATGTTCATTGCCATCCTCATGGGATACTTCCGTACAGCTGTCAGTAACTCTGCACCTGGTGGAGTACTGAAATTTGATGATGTTGTGGGTAGCTTGTTGGCCGAGGAGATTAGACGGAAGTCTATGGATGGCAACAAGCAGGATGTAGCCTTAAATGTGCAAAGGGGTAGATCACAGTTCAAGGGGAAGTCCCAAGAAAGAGGGAAGTCTCGTAGCAAATTCAGGGCACGAAACATTGAGTGTTACCACTGTGGCAAGAAGGGCCATATGAAAAAGGATTGCTACAAGCTAAAAAGAGAGCAAAAGGATAACAAAAAGAATGCAAATCGGGGTGCAAATCAAAAGGAACAGAGTCCAAGGGAGGACAAAGGAAAAGTGAAGATCGAGGAGATCAATGCAGTCATACACGATAGTGACAATGACGTTCTCTTCATGTCTAGTTTATCTACAGATTGCTTGCCACTTCAGATGATGCATATTCCCAGGATTGGATTTTGGATTCTGGTGCTTCATTCCATGTTACTCCCCATAGGGAATGGTTCTCCACTTATGACAGTGGAAAGACAGGTTGTGTGCATCTTGGAAATGACTATGCATGTGACATAGTGGGAGCAGGTGACATAAAGTTTTCTTTTGCAAATGGGTCTGCATTTGTTTTGAAACATGTGAGACATGTGCCTAAGCTGACCAAGAGTCTTATTTCAGTGGGTCAGCTAGATGATGCTAGTTTTCACATCACTTTTGGCTTTCAGAGTTGGAAAATTCAAAAGGGCTCTATGCTTTTGGCCAGGGGTGCCAAGTGTGGGACTTTGTATCCCTTACATGTATCAGGGGTATTTGATCATGTTGTTGCCATAACCGAGCAGCCAAGCACTTCTTTGTGGCATTGCAGGTTGGGGCCCCATAATGTGAGACATGTGCCTAAGCTGACCAAGAGTCTTATTTCAGTGGGTCAGCTAGATGATGCTAGTTTTCACATCACTTTTGGCTTTCAGAGTTGGAAAATTCAAAAGGGCTCTATGCTTTTGGCCAGGGGTGCCAAGTGTGGGACTTTGTATCCCTTACATGTATCAGGGGTATTTGATCATGTTGTTGCCATAACCGAGTAGCCAAGCACTTCTTTGTGGCATTGCAGGTTGGGGCACATGAGCCAGAATGGAATGAAACTCTTATGCTGTTTGGGTTATGTACCGCACTTGAGTTTCTCTGATTTTGAATTTTGTGAGCATTGTCTCTATGGGAAGCAGACTAAATCAGCCCATGAAAGAAGGGGAAAGAAAGAGTTTGAAATGCTTGATTTGGTGCATTCAGACGTATGTGGTCCCATGCCTACACGGTCATTAGGCGAGGCCGAATACTATGTGACATTCATTGATGATGCAAATAGGAAAGTGTGGGCTTATGCTATAGCTCAGAAGAGTAATGTATTCCAGGTATTTCAGAAATGGCTGGCCTTGGTTGAGAATCAGTCAGGTAGAACGCTTAAATGCCTACGGACTGACAATGGTGGAGAGTATCTCTCTCATGACTTTCAGCATTTCTGTGATACACGTGGGATTAAGAGGGAGCTCACATCCCCTCGTACTCCAGAGCAAAATTTAGTTGCAGAAAAGATGAACCATACCATTCAAGAAAGGTTGCAATGCATGCTTTCCAATGCAAGTCTTTCTGGTGGTTTTTGGGCTGAGGCAATGAAGACTGCAGTGCATGTGATCAATAGATCACCTAGTAAGAGTTTGGATGGTGGTATTTTTGAAGAGGCATGGAGTGACAAGAAGCCCTCTTACTCTCATTTGCGTATATTTGGATGTGAGGCATATGCACATGTGCCAAAAGAGCTTCGAAAGAAGCTAGATCCTAAGTCTAGGAAATGCGTCTTTCTGGGTTATGGTGAAAGTGGAGAGATGGGCTATCGTCTATGGGATCTAGAGGCAAAGAAGATCATACGCAGCCATGATGTGGTATTCAATGAGAAGAAGATGCATAAGGCACCCATGAGGGATGTGGAAATGAGGAGAATCACTTTCCAGGATGTGAATCCACCTGCCTATGTTGATAGACAGCAAGCTGTCCATGCACCAAATGTGCAAGAAATGGTACCACCAAGTACTCCCATAGGTATACAATCAAGGGTAGATGATGGATCATCTATTGGTGGAAATGATGAGCCAAATGTGGCTGAGATGCAGGTGGGACAGCAAGCTGAAATGCCTTTGAGAAGATCATCTAGAGTGTCTAGACCACCTGATAGGTTTGTTCCAGGGGTAGACTATGTGATGCTTACTGATTGCGGGGAGCCTTCTTGCTATAGAGAGGCTATGATGCGTGAGGATCAACGCAAGTGGGAGTATGCTATGCAATCAGAGATGAGTTCACTTATGAAGAATAAGACTTGGGGCTTGGTTTCTTTGCCACATGGAAAGAAAGCATTGCCATGTAAATGGGTCTACAAAATGAAGGTCACAGGTGATGATGTGCCTAGGTACAAGGCCCGTTTGGTTGCTAAAGGGTTCAAGCAAGAGAAGGGTGTGGACTTTGATGAGGTATTCTCTCCAGTTGTGAAGATGAGCACACTAAGATGCATGCTTGGACTAGTGGCAGCAGAGGATATGGAGCTTATGCAGATGGATGTCAAGACAGCTTTCTTGCATGGGGATTTGCATGAGGAAATTTACATGGTGCAGCCGGAAGGCTTTGAAGAAAAGGGCAAAGAGCATTTAGTTTGCAAGCTAAAGAAGAGTCTCTATGGTCTTAAACAAGCGCCTAGAGAATGGTATCAGAAGTTTGATGCTTTCATTCGGTCCCAGGGTTTTAGAAGGAGTGAAATTGATCACTACCTCTACACTAAAAGGGCTAAGGATAATAGCCTGATAATCTTGGCACTATATGTGGATGATATGCTATTGGCTAGCAAGAATACTTATGAGCTAGATGCATTAAAGGCCAAGTTGCATGAGGCCTTTGATATGAAGGATTTGGGATTTGCTGGTCATATTCTTGGTATGCGCATCATGCGTGATCGGAGTAGGAAACTCCTTTGGCTTTCACAAAAAGAGTATGTTACAAAAGTATTGCAACGTTTCAATATGGAGGGGGGGAAGGCAGTGAGTACTCCATTGCCTCCATATGTGAAACTGAGTCATACAGATAGTCCCAAATCAGATGAGGAGAGGGCCATGATGGCCAAGGTTCCTTATGCATCAGCAGTTGGGAGTCTTATGTATGCTATGATAGCTACTAGACCAAACATTGCATTTGCAATGGGAGTTGTTAGTCGATATATGGCTAAACCAGGAAAGAGGCATTGGGAGGCAGTTAAGTGCATCATGAGGTACATGAAGGGTACCAAGGAGATGTGCATCTGCTTTGGTAAAGGAGACATGCGTGTACTTGGGTACACAGATTCAGACTATGCAGGGCATGTGGATAGTAGGAGATCCACTTCTGGTTATGTGTTCACCTTTGCAGGTGGTGCAGTGTCGTGGATGTCTCGTGCACAGAAGTGCGTTGCTTTGTCTACCATAGAGGCTGAGTATGTTGCAGCCACAGAGGG
Organism: Dipteris shenzhenensis; assembly: GCF_047967505.1. NCBI lineage: Eukaryota > Viridiplantae > Streptophyta > Polypodiopsida > Gleicheniales > Dipteridaceae > Dipteris > Dipteris shenzhenensis. The sequence continues at coordinate 42,668,260 of NC_141599.1, forward strand.
TTTCAAGGAGGCTATATGGCTTGATCGGCTAGTGGGAGATTTGGGGATTCATACAGGTGTATCGACATTGCATAGTTATTCCATGAGTGCTATTCAGCTAGCACGGAATCTGGTCTTTCATGCAAAGACCAAACAAATTGAGGTCAGGTACCATTTCATCAGGGAGGTACTTGAGGACAAGCGCATAGAGCTTGTCAAGGTTCATACAGATGATAATCCTGCAGATATGCTGACGAAGAGTCTACCTAGTCAGCGGTTTGAGTATTGTCGTGTATTGATGGGCATTGGATAGTATGCTCACTAGTTGTTCTCCCTTAAAGGCACATTGTCCTTTAAGTGGGAGGTTGTGGGGGTTAAAGGTCACTGTGCCTTTACCCCGGTTATGTACAATACTCAAACACATATATAAATGAATGAAAAAGAAGATTAGGGTGGTTCTGCACCCACCAAAACTATCCTACTACAGCCAATAAAATTAGTGGAATGTCAATCTATAGGTTCAGTTTGTCTAGATTACCACTAGTGGAGAATTGCAGTGATGCCAATCTCATGCTGGCAATTACATAAAGACACCGAGATCATCAAACTCACATGTGGAATGGAATAGGACACCACTCTACTATGATCACTGGAATACCCCTCCTAGAATAGTAGGGTAAACATCTGTACAAGTGGAGAATGGCAGTGGTACCAATCTCTTATTAGGCCCTAAGAAATGGCATTCAGAAGCCTAAACTCACATGTGCAGAGATCATATGGATTTGTGTCAATCTCTGTGGAGAATGCCACCAGTGGAGAATGGCAGTGGTGCCAATCTCATACCATGATCTAAAAACATGCACAAGGAATCCTAAAGTCACATGTGCATTCTTCTATGTAGTGATCACTGTCTCCGCTGTGTAGAGATCATATGGAATTGTGTCAATCTCTTATTAGGCCCTAGAAGCCTAAACTCACATGTGCAAAGATCATATGGATTTGTGTCAATCTCTGTGGGGGAGAATGGCAGTGGTGCCAATCTCATACCATGACCTGAAAACATGCATAAGGAATCCTAAACTGAATTGTGCATTCTTCTATGTAGTGATCACTGTCTCCACTGTGTAGAGATCATATGGAATTGTGTCAATCTCTGTGTAGAATGCCACCAGTGGAGAATGGTAGTGGTGCCATGTGATGAATCAAACTTCTGCCATTCTCCTTAACATCATGGAGGATGGCACCAGTGGCATTATCCTCAAACTCTCACAGAGGATGGCACTTGTGCCATTCTGAACAAACTCACAATCCATGTGTTCAATGGCATTTGTGACACTCTTCTAACATCATATTATGTTGGAGAATGGCACGAATACCATTCTTTATTATAACCATCTTAACTTTGATATTGTGTATATTTGCTTACTGTGTTGGTGTAGTTTTTCATAATGCATATATAAGTTGCTTCGCCTTGGTTATTTTGTTAATAGAAGTTGCATTGTGGTTGTAATATTTCCTACTACAGTTATGATTTTCTATTATACATTTCATTGTGTCCTTGGTTCTTTTGTTAACAGAACATTGCAAGAATGGCTAGCAAGGGAAAGAGAAAGGTTCGAGAGGTGTCAGTTTATGATGGAGTTAGTTCTGGAAGAGGATGGTTTTTGGATATATACAATAACGAACTCCAAAAACTCCATAAAGTGCATTGTTTTGTGAACATCCAAGGAACAACTTTTGAAGATGTTGGACAAGTTAAAGAGATGGAGGATACCGAGAAAGACAACGTTCCTTGTCTCAAAATTCATACATTGGGAGGCAATGTGTATCAATTGGATCCTGCTTGTTTTGATCATGCGAGGATGAATGCTACTGGGGAGGACATGATGATATCTAGGGGTTGGATTAATGAGCCAGAAAATTATACCAATCAACAAATATTAGAAAGCTTTGATTTGTAACAAAAGGGATAAAGCAAGATATAAAAAAGAGTAGAAAAGTTTTGAAAAGAACCAAGAAAAGTGATGTTGAGGGATCAAGCTCTCAAGTGTCTCAGAACACATTGAAAGAGAACGCTAGAGAGACCGGTGAGGAGGAAACAACAGGTGAGAAGGAAATAAGGTCAGATGGAAAAACAAGCATTGGGGATAAACTGGAGGCTAAAGACAAAGAGACAACTTTAGGAGGAAAACAGGGATGTACGGGAATAGTCATTGATGGAACTGGAAGTGGAGGTGATGCAACGGGGAGTGGTGCGACACATATAACAGGACATGGTGAGAAATCATCTGAAGCAACTATCATCCTGTATAAGAAAATCCAGCCAGATGTTGACTTTAAGGCACTACAAAAGAAATTGGAAAGGAAGGACACAAGTATGACAGGCTTGATGGAGTACGTAGAGTACTTCCCATTTGGTTTGGAGTTTGAGGTGTTGATCCCAGTGATGAATTGCTTTAGAGCACCAAGCCAATATGTGTACAGGACATTGACCCTCAGCTATGTCAGTGACTTGGTCAAGAGTTTTGCAATGAATTCACGACCTCCTGCGACATGTGCATATCTTATGCCTTACCACACAGGCACAAATACTCCGATGTGCAAGGAAGAGATAAAGGTGGAAAAGTTAGGTATAATTATTGGATTCTCGCAGGGCAGCATTCGATTTATGCTGCAAGGATATTTATAACTAAAGCACATGGAGAAGCCTTCAATCAACGAAAAGGTTTCTATACACGGAGGAAGGCGAGAATTGTTGTCAATGCACCAGTTGAAGCAAGTTGTAAGATATCATCAATGGCCAACATGGAGGCACAGACCGTTTTGAAAAATCAACCATATATCGATATCTTACAACACCTAAGGGCGCAGTGGATTGCATTCAAACGACCAAAGAGACCAGCCCAAGGCCTTGTCAAAGGGCATAAAGATCGACAAAGTTGGGATGTGAGTAATAAACTTTGTTTTGTATGCAGTTTTTATTTCAAGAATGTTTATGGCTTTGTAAAAGAAATGATAGTAGTGTCAATTCCCTGATGTCAAAATGGCACTAGTGCCATTCTTCTAGTTACCACGTCATGCTTTTGACATGGTAATGGGAGAATCGCACTAGTGTCATTATTATCTCTGTTACATGATTTGGATTAGAAGAATGTCTAAGATGATTTTGATTTTTTTATATAGAATTTTGTAGGAGTTGCAAGCGTATCGATGGGCACAAACTTTGCTACCAAGGACACACACATGGTCACATACGATGATGACATCTACGAACAATGGATTAGGATTTTGACATTGGTGGAAGCGAGGTGATCTTGAGGGTCGAAATCCCACAATAACATATATGAGGTGTCTGCTAGGATTGGAAGATGAAGATGTACGTGCACTTCAAGTAGAGATTGAGTCTAAAGAAATAGTCTTCGTCAAGTCAAGCAAAGACAAGGACTCCATTGAAATGTCTCAATGGGCAATGGAGATTAAGCATGATAGAGCCCTGAAAGAAGCGCTCATCAAGGAGTTCAACTCACGTCACCCTTCACCCCAACATCAAACATGGGATGCCCTTGCAACTTACTTCAAAATTGATTTAATTGTTTATCAGAGCTTCAAGGGTTCATGTGAGTCATGGGTCAAAGAGAAGCTGCAAGTTGGCAAGTCCACACCTGATTTCCCAAAAGCCGCATCAATCTATGTTGATTGGGTGATTAGTTCAATAGAGGGTAACAAGTCTACATCGCAGTCTTGTTTTCCTTGGACAATTATTCAAGTGAACATGGAGATGGAGGGGGAGAGCTTTCTAACACGTCACTCCAAGGGGCAACTTCCAATCAGCTTGTGTGTGCTTGACACCTCAGAGGGATCTGCCAAAGGCATGTGTTGGGATAAGGATGCCTTCAAGAAGTTGCTCTGTGGCTTGATGGAGACCGTTGCCACTCCATCACAGTATGTATTGCTATCATTTATGACAATGATAGAGATGGTAAATCTCAAGGAAGCAATGATAGAGGCTCGATTTTGGCATAGAAGGTTTCTGGGTGTTATCCATGAATCGGATAGTGCACAAAAGGGTTTGTCTGAGACCTTCTGGTTTTTGTCACTTTTCAGCTCACATGATGGGTTTGATGGATTTGAGCACATGTTAGAAAACACAAGGCCATACACAATAATTGAGGACAATATTCTTTATTCTGATGAGAACCATGAGTATGAAAAAGAGGCGGTTGTGAAGCATGGCATCATCAAGGAGTGCATCAGGTGCTATTGTAGTAGGGAACATGAAGTTGTTGTTGACGTCTTTACTAATGGATGTGTGGCATTACAAGCATTGTCAATCAAAAGAAAAGTGATCTCACTGGTGAAGACATCCCAACAGGCGATAGAGGTCGAGGCTATGTGTGTGGCACATGCATCAAATAATCCCCATATTAAGATTTGGTCTAGCATTGAGAGGCCTCTTGAGACACATAGAGCTGATTCACCTATCGATGAAGGAATTAAAGAGGGTGAGCATCACATTGAAGACTTGCGACCTTTAACTGAAGCAAATCTTGAAGCTATCCCAAAGATTACATTGGAAGATTTGGAGCAAGGTTTTTGGCTACTCATTTATGCCTTGTGTATTCAGTTTCAAAATAATATGACTTTTATGGATTTTCTCGATTGCACATACTCTCATTATATTAAAGAGATTAAACATTAGGTATGATAAAATTGTGTGACATAATGACATGGGGAATGGTACTAGTGTCATTCTCCCTATGTCGGGTTATACGTAAGAGGTACTATTAACATTTTGTGTGACCTCATATGGAGAATGGCACTAGTGCCATTCTCTCTTTGTGGTTATGTAGAAATGGTAATATTGTTATGTTCCTTTCTTGAATCTATGTTAGTTGAAAGCATTACAGAGATTAAAAATTGTATAGTATTAACTATGCTACCAAAGTTTTGATTTGGGTGCTTTCTACAAATCTATTGGACCAAAGTAATACAGTATCTATGCTTTCAGATCATGCATTGTACATTTCTTTTGGGACATGGGGGGGAGGCACTAGTAGTATTCTCTCCTCCCAATGAGGGTATAGAGAAAGGCACTAGTGGCATTCTCCATAACCTTATATGTAAAATGGCACTAGCACCACCCCAAGAGAAGAATGGCACTATTGTCATTCTCTCTATGAGTTCAGAGAGAAAGGTTGCACTATTTGCATTCTCAATTGACCTTTAGAGAGATTGGCACTTTTGCCATTCCCCAAAAAGACAATGGAATCAGTGAACGACGATGGATAATGTTCATACTTTATTGTTATTTATTAGTTTCATATGCTTTTGTGCTTCGACATTGTTGAATACACTCTAAAGAATCAAAATATTTCTATATTCCTCAACTTCCACAGGGACCAACGATGCATGGAAGGATATGGAGACATCAAATGTAGAGGACAACATACCACCCAAAATGGGGACTATCAATTACGTGATGGATACAGGAGGTATAGAAGAAAACATAACCCAAAAAATGGAGAAAATTGCAAGGAATATCACGAATCCTATACTTTTAGAAGAGAACATGGATCAACGTACTGTCTCAACATTGGGGACAAAACTAGATAATCTTATTGTTGATGCAAACATGTATGAAATCATAGCACCTGACAATTTGGATGAGTCAGAAGCCAACAACTTCAAGGAGAATTTGGATCTATATCCACATACAATTTCTTTGGATATGCCACAATTAACAATCATATTAGACTTGAATGGCTTGTTATTAAGTCACTGCCTATTCAAGTCTCCAATACATCCGTCTATTATGCATGGCAAAAATAGTTATATGGTTGTTCGTCCTGGGTGCATAGAATTTCTTAAAATCTTGCTACAAAGATTTAATGTAGGTATCTGGTCAACTGCGATGGAGTATAACATACTTGATATGGTAGGAAAGCTACAAAATTATGCAAATGAGAGCCTCCCTTTCTTTGTTATATGGTCTCAGCAAGGATGCTACGCTTACAGTAAGACGAGGATAAATAGGCCTGACAAGGTTGGTGTTGAGGCAATGTTCAAACCCTTAGCAAAAATCTCAAAGGCATTTGGATGTGATGCTAGAAGGACAATCCTTGTTGATGACTCCCCATACAAGGCTTGCATTAGCCCTCCATCAAATTGCATATTTCCTTCAACGTTTGATGTACAAGACAAGGATGATAATATTCTACTGAGAGAGTTGATGCCGTACTACTACAACTCGATGAGACTAAAGATGTGCGCAGCATGATTGAGACAAATCGGTATGGACAATTACCTGTGATGGAGGGACATAAGGATTTCAACCTTGTCCAGAAAGTAATTGATGAATGGAGGGAGAAAAATCATGCATGGTCAAGAATGGAATATAAAACAAGAAATCTTCCTCTTGCAGATTAACTAAGAGAGAGGGATATAGGTGGTAGGGCAACCCATGGTGGTGATGGCCAGGTGCCTAAACTCAATGCATCCCAAATAAGACCTTTAAGGAATGCTCCGTAACTCTCTAGCATGAATGCTATGCAAGTTTCTCAATTGGCTATAGACCTAGGGTACAAAGGTCGCTATATCAAGAAATACATTGCTAAGGGCTACATAAACCGACTACAGAATGCGTATTTTTCATGAAGGTACATATGTCAAAGTGTTTTATCTCAAGTCTATATAACTGTTGTTGCAGTTAATTGAATTTGTCTTTTGTGATGTAGATAGATATACGTTCAAATCAAGCTTGAGTAGGTACATACCAGAACGAGATCCATTTGGACCACCAAAGTTACCTGTCCCTATCAACGAAGTGTTCTGGATAAAAAATGTGGCTTTCGAGGTGCATGAGTCAACCATTACAGGTGCTGGCTTGGGCTTGTTTGTGCATGGCTCCATCAAGAGAGGGACTACTATTCTCCATTATGGAGGTGACAAGTACTCCTACAGAGACTGGAAGGAATTATGTAGATTCATCCAAGGCTAAAGAAGTACTCTATCCAAGAGGACCCTACTGTCCCTATGAAGGATATGGTGCATATTGTTGGTGATGTTCAATATGGCAATGTGGCAGGATTTATTAACAGTAATAGAAATACCAATGTAAAGCCAAATGTTTGTTATGTATTTCTCCCTGATGTTCCACCTTGGTATGACCCCATGATGAACATAGATATTGCAGAATATGGTCACATTTGTATTGAATCCATAGATGATATACATGCAGGAGAGGAGCTATTTGCAGACTATGAGTTTTGAATAACAACATTGTATGTCTTTATACAATCATTACTTATGAGAATTACTACTTTCTTGCCAACTATGTAAATTGGTGCGTAATTGTTGTGTGTGAATAATATGCAAACATGTTCATAACTACATTCATAATGTATTTTGAAGGAGTGTCTCTCATGCCATTATTTCCGGTGCCATTCTCTTTGGGGCTAGAAATTGAGAGTTTCTTTGGAATCATGATTTATTTCAGGGATTTCAATGGTGCATCAACAAGTTGTTATGTTTTCATCCTAAAGTGTGCTTTTTTACTTTGCAATGAGTAATCAACATGACATGTAAAGTTATCCTTTTACAATACTGCTAGTCTATCTAAACATTGAAAGTGCACAATAAATGATTGTCATTGCCACCTAAATTACATCAAATGCTTGTCATTGCCCATTGATTTTCCATCAACTACATATCTTGCATTCATTCTCCTCAACTATATATATTGATTTTCCATCAACTACATATCTTACTAAGTTAAAGAGCCTATGCGTTTTCATTGCAATACTCATGGTTATTAATTACACACTACATTTTTAAAACAGTGTTTTGGAGATTTTCAAATGAGAATGCTCAGAACAAAAGCGAGTCTCAATATCAATGGAAATTCCAGAGACTCGCTATTATGAAGGTGTTTTTGAACATCACTATGGCTCACGAGATGAATCTAACTCAAATGGGTTTCAAAGTTTATTATTTTGTTGATGATAACGTAGTTTAGACACTGATATTCTATTTATTATTTGAGAATGTAGTTGATATTTCACACTTGATGAATGGCTATCTAGTCTATTTTCACATATTTCTCCTATTTTTTCATTGAGGGGAGCTACAATTTCTTCCAAAACTGCCATTCTGGGAATTGGGTTTTTCCCGAATTATCTAATACGGTCTTAGATGATATTCCACCTAACACCTGAGTAGGATTTGGGGCATCTTACAAGGACTAAGATGCAGCAAGTATCATGCCGCTTGATACGCCAAAAGAGACAATCTTTCCTCTCACATAGGATGGATTAGATGATCAGATTTTTTTGAGGAGGGGATGCCAGTTTTGCATTAGGGCTTCCCTCCAAGGGTAAACACCCATCCCTATCACTGATCTAGGCATTTGGCACATGTACGTGACCTTGTTGTTTGACGTCTTGATACAAGAATTGGATATCTTCCCTATCCAATCCCACCACATCTATCTTGTTTACTGCATAGAATGTGCGGACTGCATTGCATTGGCTCCACAAGTAGAAATCCAGGACAGAATGTGCGGGCTACACTGCATCGGCTCCACAGTTAGAAATCCTAGGACCATGAGGGGTTGTGGGTGGAGTACTTTGCACATGGGTAGGAGGTATTGGCCCTGATTTTTGCACAGATGTTTAATCATGCCTTATGCCATGGCATTTCCCCTGCTTGGAGTATGACCACCATTGTCCCGATACACAAAGGAGAGGGTCCCATGGACATGGGGAACTATTGCACACATATGATAGGCCACATACTAGCCAAGATGTATGGATTGGTGCTAGAGAGAGAGAGATCAACTCATACATAGAGGCACATGGATAGTAGGCATTGGGACAAGCTAGTTTTTGGTAGCAACATTCCACCCTTAATCCATCTTCACCCTACGGGTTCTCATTGAGAGGGGAGAGATTGAGATCCCACAAAGTCTATGCCTATTTTGTAGACTTTCAAGAGGACTTTGACACAATCCCATGAGCCCACATGATTTAGAGACTCTAGGAGATGCGAATATCAAGAGTCATACCTAGGGGGTGATGAGCCTATATGAGTCAATTAGAGGGAGAGTACATGCCCCTAGAGGTCTCTTAAATGCATTGAGATCATGACTAGAGTGAAGCAAGGATGCCCCCTCTCACCAACACTCTTCAGGGCTCTACATTGATGAGATCACGACTTTATCTGGTCACCTAGGAGGGGATGGACCCTTGCATGTTGATGATCAGATGATATAGATACTGCTATATGCAGATGACATGTAGTCCTCATCTCGTATTTAGTAGCAGCTCTATAAAGACATCTAAAAGCTCCAAAGGTGTTTTGCAGGGAGAGATATGTGATCATTAACCTTAGCAAGACTAGGGTTATGATCTTCAACACTTCATGGGCAGTACTTCATTGGCACAGCTTCACTTACCGAGGACACATGGTGGAGATTGTATAGTCATCCACCTATCTTGGAGTAGTCTTCATAGTAGGGCTAGTCTTTATAATGACTCATGTGCTGGGGCATGACTCACACGAGGTTAGGGATCTCTAGCTCAACTAGAGAGATAGTGCTTCCTAGATGTGTAGTGCTTCCACGCACACGAGGGTAGGGATCTCTAGCTCAACTAGAGAGATAGTGCTTCCTAGATGTGTAATGCTTCCATGCACACGTCTAGGACCCCCCGATAAAGGATGTCTTTTGGCACACTGAAGTCGATAGCCATGTACGTAGCACCCTTCTTGGGGAGTGACCTATCGGTAACTGAGTAGCGATGATTCAAGAGACTACAGGTAACTATGGGATCTAGGACAATTTGGAGTAACCCCTCGGCCCTCATCAGATCATACATGCAAAGTTTGCTATGACACCACTTCATATTGATGACATCTTCTAGTAGATGGTGGCATATCTTGACACGATATGGGCCTTGCCTAGCTAGAGGATACCAACATTAGAGTCATTTCAGATGACTAGACAAAAGTGGGGGTTAGCATAGCTTAATATGCATGCATATCTAGATGGTTTAACAGTCAACGTATTCATATGAATATTCTCCGCCCTTTCAGTACAACTTGGATGCCCAGTCGCTCCAGATTTTGCAAGAAGAGATCAACTCTATCACACAGTTAGATGTACTCCAACTCTATATATAACAAACTTGGGGTGGGGACTAGGAGTTCCCCACCAAGATCTAGTTCTACCACGATCACTTCTTGACAGTATTAGAGGATGGAGTGATTACCAAGCCCCAGTATCTGAAGGACAAACGGGTCTCACACTTACTGAGGATTTCCATCGGATAGATGCATGTCTCATCCCATCAGTTGAGGATCGAGACAGAGAGGGCCACAGGAACACTTAGAGCTATGGATTTGCAAGCTATGCACATTGGCAAAGGTGGAGGCATAGGAGCACTATGTACTTTCTGTGGGGTTTAAAGGCCACTGTATCTTAACCCCGATTATGTACAATACTCAAACACATATATATATGGATGACATGGAAGATTAGGGTATTCTGCACCCACCAAAACTTGTGTGACTCTCTCTTCTGGCTCTCCCTCTCTCTCTCACCCTCTTCTATTCCGCTTCCGTTGTTGAGATCTCTCAACTGGTATCAGAGCGCGGGTGTTCTAACTGAGCCTGGGTGTGAGCCTGGAGCCCGAAGTCTGCTGCTACAACTCTGTGAGAGGAAGAAAAAGCTTCATTCGGTGTCTTTACCTACATCCTAATGTGCAGAGACCTTGTAGAAACCTTTGGAAAGTTCTCTGAGTGGGTTTTTGCAAGCCAGCAGGTGGTTTTGGAGGCAAAAAGACAGTCTATTTTAGACTTGAGAGTCTTGTGATGAAGATATCTTTCTCTAGAAGCTGAATCTCACCCTGAGATCTAAAGCAAAGTTGTATAAGACTTTGAGTACTTCATTTTTTATTTTTACATCTGTCATCCGAGTTTTTCAGTGAAAAGTTACAGCTCCTGTAAAAAGTGACAAAATTCAATTTCTTGTGCAGATTTCGTGTGTTGGATCTCCATATCCGAGCCACCATTTGCAGTTCAGACACTCCCAATGGATTCAGAGCAGTCCAAAACTTCTACCTGAGAAGCTACTTCCGATTCCGTGAAGTTCTGAAGTTGTAGTGAAGCTCTGTCTACTTTAACGTCTTCATTCCGACATTTCCTGTGTGAGTGGAAACTCAACATCCGAGCCTCCATTTACAAAGCTGTCTGTCCCGTTGGATCCAAGTCTGGATCCAAGTCTGCCTGAAACATATCTCTACAAAGCTCCTTGTTACTATTCCGCGAAGAATTGAGGGAGTTGTGATTCTCTATGTTTTTCCGTCGTCTCTTTGAAGAAAATTTCTTAGTTTCTAAGACCTTCTCATTGATTGCCATGTGGCATTTTGGCTAAGGTTAAGTTTTCTAAGGTTCATTTTTTACAAAGAAATGCAAGGGTTAATTGGCTTACTCCATCCTTGGATGAGATTTTGGAGTTGTGGCAGAAGAGAGAGATTTGCAGATTGTCTTGCTGAGTTCAATTATGCAGTGACGCCCATGTTTTGGGACATCCTAGGTTCTATTTTCACTAGTGGTCATTGCCGTGGGGTCGTGATTTCTTGAATATACCTTATGCAGATCACTCTGGTTGTAGTCTGAGCCATGTGCGCTCATTTGTGGTTTGCATTAGGTTGCAGTGGATGCTTTACAGGCCATTTGGACGCATTGTGATCCTTGTTGGATGCGCTGATAGGCCCAGATTACCTTGTGGGATGCTGCATTGATGGAAGTTTAGCACACATATGCTATTTTATGCTGAGGGACATCTTTGACATATTGCAGTGGATGCATACGTTGTACTATGATCTCTTGGATGAGACATTATTGATGCTTATGCCCATGGACAATGTTTGTGCTTGAGGCATTTGACGCTTATTGGCATTATATTTGCCATTATTTTGTCATTGTGGATTGACATTTTCTTTTGGGCCGGATTTTCTCATATGGATGCATAGTATATGCACATGAGTCAGATGCATTTTTTATGCTTTGAGCCTTGAGTTTTGGTGACACTATCCTTCATTAAGACAGACATATTAGGTGCACCTAGTATTTGGTGTGATTTCTCTCTTACAGGTAATAGCATTTGGGATTTTTGTTTCATTTGCATCATGGCATCCTCTTTCATGTCTGAAAAGAAGTTTTTCAGCATTAAAAAGTTTAATGGGACGGACTTTTCTTTATGGAAAGAACAGATAAGGGATGTGCTTATTCAAGAGAAGCATATTAATCCCTTGAAAGAGATTGAAGCTAAGCTTGTAGATATGTCTGAGGATGATTGGAATGAGTTGGATGCATTAGCAAAGTCTAATGTAAGACTTCATCTTGTAGAGTCAATTTATTTTACAGTAGTAAATGAGCAGACTACGGAAGATTTGTGGAAGAAATTATACCACTGTGGCAAGAAGGGCCACATGAAAAAGGATTGCTACAAGCTGAAAAGAGAGCAAAAGGATAAGAAAAAGAATGCAAATTGGGGTGCAAATAAGAAGGAAGAGATCCCAAGGGAGGACAAAGGAAAGATGAAGATTGAGGAGATTAATGCAGTCACCGATGATAGTGACAATGGAAAGATGAAGATTGAGGACATTAATGCAGTCTCACTGATGATGGTGACAATGATATTCTCTTCACGTCTAGTCTGCCTACTACAGACTTGCTTATCACTTCAGATGATGCATATTCCTAGGATTGGATTTTGGATTCTAGTGCTTCATTCCATGTTACTCCGCATAGGGAATGGTTCTCCACTTATTTAATTTTTTTGGCAGGAAAAAGTTTTTTTCATACTAGGATATCATCATCATCATAAGTATTTACATGTTCTTTGGTAAAGAACAACCAGCCCCCATGGGGAGAGTTTCATCAAAACATTTCTGAGTAAAACATAAACAGTAGCAGCAAAATCAAAAGAGAGGGACGTAGAAGTCCTCAGTGTCATCTGTATTGTCATCATTGAAGTAATCAGAGTAATTGAAACTCTCTGAATCTCCAGAGCTATCAGTGTCATCTGCATGGGCTTCACAAGGTGAGTCAGGTTCCTTTTCGACCTTTTTGGAGGGTATCTAATTAAGAAACTCAGTGATCTCCGCAGAGACTTCAAAGGGTGCGGAATTATCAATCCCAAGGTAGCTTTGAGTGTGTTCTTGTAAGTCAGCATTGAAGATAGCAACCTCTGCTTGGAAAGTGTGGATCAGTTCTATGATTTTCTTATGGTCTTGTTCAGCCAGTTAACAAACAATAAGTCAGCTTGCAAAATAACTTGATTAAACTGAAGATTATTCCTGGTTACCCATATAAACCAAAGTGCATGTGCTCTCAAGGGTGACCAAGTGTCCTGTTTTGTCCTTGAAGAGTCTCCAAGCAAGATGGCCTTCCAATTCGATGGCTCCCCTGTCTCCAATTGGACTATTTTCCATGCCTTTCTGGCCACTGGACAAGCCACAAAGAGATGGAAGATATCTTCATTAGTAGAGGGACAATTCATACATTTACCATTACCCTTCCCAATCCTGAGTCCTCTGATATTGGTCCACACAGCTTTATGCAATATGAGCCACATCAGGGCAGATAGTTTGTCTAAAATTGAAGGAGACCAGATGGCACAGAACCTGAATTTCCATTTCTCTTTGGAGTCTTGAAGTTTCCACTTGTCATTTAGAACCCTACAGAGATCACCCATGTCCCTGCTTGGTGTGGGTATGGGGAAGAAAGAGGAACTTTCCACCCAGCTGAACTCCCTACTGTACACAAGGAAAGATCCCCCCTTCCACTGTTGGCTGCCACTCCAAAGTTGTAATCTACTCATAACAAGTGATTGGCTTTTGTTGTTTAGACTGAACTCTCTCCTAATCTCTACCCAAGTTTTCCACCTTAGTTCAGATCTGTTCCACCGCTGCCCCCAGCTTTGCAAACCCTTTTTAAATAGAAGAGCTGCCTTGGCTATCTCTTCCTCAGAAAGAACAACTTCTTTGAAAATAACAGAAATCCAAATTGAGTCCAAGGTCATAAAGGCACCTTTACCTGAAAAGACAATTTGGCTTTTAATCCCTTCAAAAGCTGTCCAAAGAGAGACCCAAAGCTGGCTACCTTTAGGTTTGCAGGGTTCTGGGTTACAAATAGCTGATAGCATGGGGTAGTTTTTCCACTTGAGGACTCTGAGGGGTCTTAGGGAGCTGACATTCCTAAGGAGAAGTTGAGCCCAGTCTTCAATAGGGTTTAGGATTGCCTTTAAAATCCAGGTTAGGGAGAGTTTTAGAGCAGCCTCTTCTATGTCAATAAATCCTAATCCACCCTCCTGCTTGGGTTTGATACAGAAGTCCCACCTGACCTTGGGTATCTTGCCTCCCCATAGAAAAGATCTGTAAATTTTTATGAATCTGTTAATTCCAGCTTTGGAGGGGCCAAGCTGAGAGGTAGAAGATAACAATAGGATAAATGCAATGGTTAAGAACAGTTCTTCTTCCTGCCAGACTAGCTTGAAATCCTCTCCATTTCTCCATCTTGTTTTGGAACCTGTTCATGAACCAGTCCCACATTTGCTTGAGGGAAATATCAAATCCCATGGGGATACCCAGCAGCCTAAAGACTGAGCCATGCTTGACCCTCTGGCATCCCATCCCTTCCAACACTTGCTGTTCATCACCTTTGAGAGTTGCATATCCAGTTTTAGAGTGATTGATTTTGGACCCAGAGGCTTTGCAAAAAATGTTTAAAGACTCCATGGCCACCTTGATATATTGTGATTCATTCTTGAGGGTTAAGTTTGTATCAGCAACAAACTACTAACAGATAAGGTGCTTGTCTGCTGAGGGTAGCTCAATACCTTTTAACTTGTTTTCTTGGCTTTGTTGATGGAGAAGCCATCCCAGGGAGTCTGTTGCAAAATTGCAAAGAGTAAAGGGGCAATAGGGCACCCTTGCCTTATAGATCTTTTAAGCTCAAATGGTTGGCTCATGATCCCATTAACACAAATCTTTGTTGTAGCATTTGTGAGGAGGAGTTTGATAAAAGCAATGTAAAGGGAGCCAAGACCCATATTAGCCAGAGCTTCGGTGATGAACTCCCATTCAAGTCTATCATAAGCCTTGTTAAAGTCAACCTTCAAGAAGCATATGTCATGTTTTGTTTCTCTGGCATACTCACATCCCTCCCAAATGTTGATAGCTTCAAGTAGATGTCTGCCCTTTATGAAGCCTTTTTGCTCTAGTAGGATCCACTTGGCCATTCTGTTTTTAATCCTTAGAGCCAAAGCTTTAGCAAAGATTTTATAGCTACAGTTGAGCATAGTAAGAGGTCTCCAGTTCCTTAGCTCAGTCTTATCTCCTTCCTTAGGAATAAGTTTATAACACCACCATTGATATGTGTAGGCAAGAACCCACTTTCAACACTTTCCTGCCATAAGAGAAGGAGGTATGGGCCAACAGTGGACCAGAATCTTTTGTAGAATTCAATTGGTAGTCCATCCTCTCCTGGTGTTTTACCACCATCAGCCATCACCCTAACAGCTTCAAACAACTCCTCTATAGTCAGAGGTTTCTCCAAGTACTTATTATCAAATTTGAGAACACTGCTTTTTCTAGCTTCCTTGCAAAGTTCTCTGGCTTTAATCACTTAATTGTCTACTTGAATGGTGGAGGAAAGTAGACTCTGAAAATGAAGCTGAATGAGGTCAATGTTCTCCTCATTTGAAAGGGCCAAAGAGTTGTCAGCTTTTCTAAGAAGGGATACCTCTTCATTAGACCTTTTCCTTCTTATACTTTAAAAGTATTCCTTGGTAGGTCTGTCAACTTTGCCAGCCCACCAATCTCTGAAGTATACCTTAGAGTCATTTAGAAGAACCTTCTCTTGAATCCTAAACTCATTTCTTTTGAGCACCAAGTCAACCTGTGCCTGAGGGTCTCCCTGTCTAGCTAGGGTCTCCAGGGTAGTAATCATGCTCTGAATGCTGTCCATCCTCTTTGCCCTAATTTTAGCTCTATCCTTTCTAGCTTTTCTAAGGGACTTTTGAGTCTGGTCATCAACTGCAGTATACTAGGATTCACTGGTAGAAGGAGACTCAATGAAAGCCTTGAGCCAAATAAGTTTAACACCTTCTTGAACACTCAAGTCGAAAAATCACTTGAACTTTTTCATGCATACGGGTAGCTTTTCTAACAGATTTAACTGTATGTAGAGCTGTCTTCAGGCAAGACACCCTTAGCTTGCAACCACCCAGTTGCAACTTTCCATTTGTGCTTGAATTTTTTCATGCATGTGGTAGCTTTTCTAACAGATTGAACTATATGTAGAGCTGCCTTCAGGCAAGACACCCTTAGCTTGCAACCACCCAATTGCGGATTGCCATTTGTGTAGACTTTTGTGACTTAACCATTCCATCCAAGCTTCAGGTTTCCTAGGTCTTAGCCGTAAGTTACTTTGACGTCCTAGCCCTCACTTTCTCAGGTGCTGTTTGATTATATAACCAACTTTGCCAAGCCTCGCATAGCTATTAAATACATGTGATCAAGCTGCTTGAGATTAGAGCTCATCAAGTTGCCAGCAATTGCTCAAGCAGGCATTTGACCAGCTCAGTTTCATCACATTGGTGTTCCATGGCCACTTCTAACCTCTACCTTGAGTGGTACTACCTCTATTCCAAGGCTAATCTGAAAGGCATGTGCGAGGTGATTACATCGTCGCCATCTTGTATGTCCATAATGTGCTATCAGCATAAAATTATTATGGAGAAGTATCTTCATATATTTAGCTAAGACCAGGGTCAATTTCATCTTCATACACTTTGAGCTTTAAAAAGTTCGTTTTGAAAACATTCGAGCTGATCTAATATCAACAACTATATTGAATCTCATTCAGTTTTTTGGGCAAAAAGCTGGACAGAAATAAGGTATGTATACAAGACAGCATTGATTGCTACCCGAGCAGGACCTCATAATTGGTGCCTCTGAAAGGTGATTCCTTCTATTTCATAAAACACTTGGATAGAACTATTTGAAATGTAATTCTAGACCTGTGCACTTTCTGTAGATATTGTCTACTCATGCCCCTGAGTCCTCACCCATCATGGTTGTGAAAAGATCATTATAAATCAATACAAGAAAAACCGTCTACCCCTTCAGGAATCAGTTGGTCGCCTTCTCCAATTCATCATCGTAAGCAGAAGCCCTCCCTTTTCTTCCCAGCACATGGTGCTGACTTGGCTTTTCCATGTTGTCAATTTCTAACCCATGATAACTGCGAGAGGCAAAGAATTCAATGCCAGATTTGGCTTCTAGTTTTGTAACTAGCTTTGAACTCTTATCTGTTTGTAATAGCAGTGCTTGCTCTGCTTCCTTCGATAATATCAGCGCTCTCGATGAGAAATCTTCCCTTTTATCTGCAAAGTAAAGAACAATAGAATATCAGAGTCAAAAGTGTTTGCCTGAATCTTGTTCATATATATCTGAAAACGTTTGGTCACCATGGTGCACCAAAAGTCCACATCTGACCTTTTTTTAATACATTTTACAAAATATTTTCGAAGTGCCTATGTGCATTTAGCAGCATGACTCAACAACTTAAAAGAAATTGTAGCCTCTTACGACCTTACACAAGTCACTTGTGTCCTAGCTATGCATTAACCACTCTCAAAGATTAAATATTGTGCAAACAATGATTTGCTGCTGTGGTATTATGATCATTGGTGCCTGAGACTGCTTACCCCCTCCAATAGTGGAGCTCTCAGAACAGCCTCTTCAAAGTAGACCTTTTCAGCCTTGACAGTAATGACTCAGCGAGACTACATGGCGACAAGAATGCTCCAAAATCATCCTTTTGAAGAAGGTCTCGCTAAGGGGGACCTTGAGCTTTAGTCACTTGCACTAAGGAGTCTTTGGTTGAGCAGAGGCTCCCTTGGGCTTGGTTTAGTTTGGTTTAGTTGGAGGAGTCAGCTCGTAAGCATGCGGTTGTCCTCAACCTGAGTAGAGCTTGGGTTTGCCTATCCTTGAGCAGTGTAGGATATGCAGTGGAAGTGTGTACTTGGAAAGAAGATGGCGTTACGGACAGAGGACAAAAAAGGGGAAAGTTGGCAGTAAGCACACTGCACCCAGATAGGACACTCATCGTTACATAATATCTAGACTGGAAAAAGTAAAAGGGTGTTACAGGGATGACCTCGTCCTGTTCTCAGACCTTGGGTTGTCATATGAGGAGCTGCTGCTCTATCTCCTCCCTGCACTGAGGGCTGGCCCAGGCAAAGCCTGAGTGAATGTGCATCCACTTCCTCACCAAGTTTCTCGTCAGGTCTTTGATTCTCTTAGAAACACCCTTTTACTACTGCAGAAGATCTTGAGAACTTGCCTCCTCCAATGGACCTTGATCTTGATTTTCCCCCCTCCAACACCCTCTTCTTATGATAAGCCTCAGGCAGGATTTCATCTGGGCTAGAAGGAATGGTAACCTCCTGACTCCTTTTGAAACCTGAGCAATCACAGCAAAACGCAAACCCACACACTTAAGGGCTTACGTCGAACCACCAAGGATGAGCATACTCCAATACCCCGTGGGCCTGGAACTCAAATAAGAATCTCATAGTTTTACCAAGGAACAGGAACATCCCAAAAACTCGAGTGCTGGAACAGGAACGTAGGGACGGGGGAACGGGAACCGGAACACCACATCATCAATTCATATGAAAATATATTAAATTATGAAAAGAAAACTACTTTTATAATATCTAAACTTTCCATTTCAGTTTCCGAAATGCCAAATTCAGGTTCGGAATGCCAAATTCAGGTTCGGAATGCCGGATTTAGGTCTAGAATGCCAGATTCAGGTCTGGAACGACAGATTTAGGTCCAAAACGTGATGCATATGCAACTCTCTCGGGGTACTCCCTCAGCTCGTCCACTCTCAATGCGGAGACGGTGTGAAGAAACCCGGAGCTGTCCAACAGAGATCCTCAATGAACGGGGAAGATGAATTCGAGTATATCTTGTGGGATCAACAAAACCCTCATTAGTGATGTGTAGGCAATGATCTTTATAGAAGTTAAGCTTCATCGGAAGCTCACTCGGTTCCAACCAAGTGCGGAATGTGTGTAGTTGTAGGAGATCCTCGCGTATGACCTGGTTGACCTCGTGATACCCAAGTGGGAGAAAAGGTGCATCAATGTTGTACTAGAAGGGGGAAAGTTTATCCATGTGGACCCCCAATCTCTCAAACCACCTGCTTGTGTGCATACTAGCATCTCTGGTCCCCCTCAACTACTAGGGCCATAGGGGAGTACAATGCCAACCATGGTAGTCTGTGACGTCCTAAAGTGCAGTCTCTGTATCCTCTGACACGATATAGATATGTGATGACCTTGAAAGCTGCATCAAGCTGTAGTGTAGACAACCCAACCTCGGCCTGCATGATCTGGTGGGCCGACGACTTACTACGAATCATCTGTGACAACATGAGAACCTGAATACACTCCAGCCGGAGCCCACTCTGCATCCGAGAGATCTAGCCCCCAACAAGGGCTGCCTCGCATACTGGCTAATTGAACCAATGAGTCAAATAGGAAAGCCTTGGTCCGTGGGTCTTGAAAGTGTGAGTGGAAACACTATCTTTGCATCCTGGCTGACGAGGCATACCCTCTGCTAAGACGGGCCTGCATCATTGGTCTCATCGTGAAAATAGGACTAGAGAAGAGGACCCCTAAATGTGTCAACCAGTGCTCCATCAAAGATAAATTTCTTCTGTGCATAGCTGCTCCGGATGTATTGAAGATCATAACTTTGGTCTTACCAAGGTTGACCTTCAAATCATGTAAGCTAATAGTCTCAAAATAATCTCAAAACCTCCAACTGACAGACTCAAGCAAGTAATGCTAATGCTCCAAAAACATATCCAAGGGCCATGGTAGCTCTCCGATGAGACGCGAAGATGTCGCAGATCTATAGCTGTCGAGCCATCTCTTGCTATGTGGCGGGGGGTGTGGTCTCCGTGATCTCTGTATCCAATGGGCCACATAAAAGGTGACACCTCATGTCGGGTGGTCTCCTATGAGTAGGGTAATGATGGGCTGGGCCTCTATCGTGCGCACTCTAGTCATCCTCTGTGCCACATGCTTTGTCGCTCTAGGCCATCTCTTCCTGCTGATCCATGCTGCCCTCATGTTAGCTATCTCCTCATCCTCTATCCCACTGTGTCCTAGGGTTGACTTGATGGCATAGAAGTCGGTAACGTGCCTCTGTGCCCAATCCGTTCCCTATGGCACTGTCACCTCCTAATGTCTGATTTGTTGTGTCTGTCTCTGTGGCCGTATCTGCAGATTGTTGTGACTGCAGCATCCTGAACTACTGACACTAGAATGTCCAAGGCATGGGCGAGGTCTACATCATCTCCAAGGTGGGCTGGTAACTCGCAGGACAGGTGGCTCATATATACTGCATCAAGGGCATGATCAAAGTGTACATGGATCCGAGTGGGGGCTGGTGGATCCGGTCCTATAGCTGGCACAGAGGTCGAGACGCTCAGAGTCAGATAGGAGTGGTTAGCGCCTAGTGGGGGGTAGGGATATGTTGGAATATGGAAAAAGAACTAGAACTAGAAACTGGAAATGGAAATGAAATGACAAGACTAAAAGACAAGAAATACCTTGAGAAGAGTGTAGACAAGACATAAGCTAGACTGATAGATTAGAATGATGTGACCCATTGAATATATGGGCCAAAGTACAAGACATAATGCAAGAGTGTTTATGGGATAATTGTAGAAGTGCCACATGGCACACACTCAAGACATAAAGACTAGACTTAGACTTAGACTTAGACTAGGAAATAGTACACTTAGTGTGCACTTATCTCCAACACCCTCCTTAAGTGGACACTAGGAGTAAGACAGAAAGACAAGACTAAAAGGACAGACATAAAGACTGATAGACTGAGAGACAAGATAGAAGACATGACAGACAAAAGATCCTGAGACACCCCTCCTCAAGTGATATCCTCATATGGGTCCACAAGGGTAGGGACAAGATGGATCTAAAACATAGTCAGATTGATAGACAAATAGACAGACAGACAAGACTAGATAGACAGAAGACTGACTGTAGACAAATAGAAAGACCAAGACACTAGAATCCCTTGACCTACATCATCGGTGGTCAAGGTGGTAGACAAAACATAGAAGTAATCAGAAAGCCCACTTTTCATCATGTAAGGAAGGAATAGCAGGATCAGCTGATGGAGATGTTGCAGCAACATGGGCTGAGGTAGATGCAGGAGCTGATGTAGAGGTTTTGGAGTAGCAGTCCCTCTCCCGGTGATTATCACAGCCACAAATGGTGCATGGATGAGCCTTGAAACAGTCCTTCTCCACATGATTAGTCTTGCCACAATGGGTGCAAGGCTTTCTTACCTTAGAACTGCCTTTCTTTGCTAAAAATGCAGTGTCAGTTACCTTGCGTTGTTGAGTTCTTTCTTCCTCTTGGAGAGCATTGATGATACCCTCAAGAGAAGGATTATTATGATACTTGAAGGTAGTGACAAGAGTAGCATAGGAGTCAGGTAAGCTTTTGAGAAGCACAGCAATAGCAATATCTTCGGAGATGGGAGACTTGACTGACGCAAGCTGAACCATAAGACTGCGAAGATAATTGACATGAGAGGCTATAGTAGCTCCTTCCTGCATATGTAGATCAAAGAATGAGATCATAAGTGCAATCTTAGAGTTTTTAGAGCGGGCTCCAAAAAGAGTGTCCAAAGTGATCCATGCTTGAGGAGCAGACTGTATGTCGGAGATGTGATGAATGTAATCATCTCCAAGGCCGAGCAATATGATAGCATAGGCTTTGTCGTTCTTGGCAGCAACAACTTGCTCAGATGGACCTTCGGGAGCATCACGGTGAACAATGTCCCAAAGGCCTTCTTTCATAAGATGGCACTTGATTTTGATCTGCCAAGTATGAAAGTTGGACCCATTGAATTTGTCGATAGATATGAGAGAATGAGAGGAAGATGCCATGTGGGAAGGTCTTACCTCTTGCTAGGATGCAAGGGCAGTGTCTATTCCCTTACAATATTGCAGAAAATAAATGAGAGGAAGAGATCCCAGAAGCCGGTTCTCTCACCACTTTGTCAGGGCCATAGCATATGACAGCCCATCGAAGTAGGAGGAACCAGCAAAAAAAGAAGACTGTTCAGCAAACTGAAAGAGGCAAAGCTTAGTACCTCAATCCCGGGCAGAGATAGAGATGAAAAAGGAAAGCAGATCTTCGTGCAGATGAAGTCGAAGAAGTCTTCAGCCTGTGCAGGTACGGATTCCGTACAGTCGTACGGACTGTACGGATGTACGGACGATGGCGCAGAGTACTGACAAGGTATGACGACGTACGGACGGACGAAGTACGACGGCGTACGGCGGCGTACGGCGGTCGTACGGAAGAGCAGAGATGGATGCTGCGCAGATTTGTCGGTGACAGCAGATCTGGTGCTCAGATCTGGCTGAGCTGCGCAGATCTGAAGCGCAGATCTGGCGCAGATCTTTGGAGTGGGCGCAGAAATTTAGAGCAGGAAAAGAAAAAAATGCAGCAGAGTCACGCAGATCTGGAGCGTGGCAGGGCAGATCTGCAGCAGGGGAGAGAGGAGAGAGAAGAGGCAGATCTGAGGGGGGGGGAGGCAGATTTGAGAAGAGAGAAGAGGGAGAAGAGGAATCAATCTAGCTCTGATACCATGTTGGAATATGGAAAAAGAACTAGAACTAGAAACTGGAAATGGAAATGAAATGACAAGACTAAAAGACAAGAAATACCTTGAGAAGAGTGTAGACAAGACATAAGCTAGACTGATAGATTAGAATGATGTGACCCATTGAATATATGGGCCAAAGTACAAGACATAATGCAAGAGTGTTTATGGGATAATTGTAGAAGTGCCACATGGCACACACTCAAGACATAAAGACTAGACTTAGACTTAGACTTAGACTAGGAAATAGTACACTTAGTGTGCACTTATCTCCAACAGGATAATGATATCACACATGCGACACAAAGGATGGGGATCCCAATAAATAATCCACTGTGCTCAACCCTCCTCCATGCGAGAAGCAAGTGAGCCCTCCTGATAACAGCCATCTGAGAAGACCGTTGTACATAATCACATCATGAACTGCTCCCATATCTAGTAGGTGTTGGCCATACCCCATAATGTGTGGTGCATCTTATGAGTGCCTTGCTATGTCAACCTCTGTCGGATCTCTCTCTGGTACTCTGAGGGGATTGGCCTCAATGTCAAATAGGCTCACCTACCTGTCTCCTATACATGCATTAAAGTCACCTAAGACAAGGATCTCCCCTTGCCTGCAGAACTCCGAGATATCCTTAAATATCGTCTCGTGCATATGATGATGTGTCTGGGGGAAAATAGCATACTGCAATGAAGATTGTGCGTGTGTCCAGTGGCTGAATTCATATCCACATGTGGCATGCATGCTCCTCCTTCCGCATCACACATATGCAAGGTCTCAAGTGTGACCTAAAAAGGATTGTCACCCCTCCAAAGCCTCGTATACCACTATCCCTCCACATCTCCTTCCTATGAGCTGACTCCCATGTGTACCCTATCACTGTGGGCAGTCCCCTCTCTAGACTCTCGTGGGTCTCTGTGTAAAAAATCACATCTCTGTCAATGTATGTTTCTGAGAACCCCCCAAGGTCGAACCAAAGGGTGCCATTGCAATTCCACTCAGCCATTTGTAGCTTGTTTTGTACTCTTGTCGCTGGGCCCCGACACCATCATAATTCACCCTCCTCTCTGTCCTCCCTTTCTGCTCTTTCAGTTCTTTCTCCGATGATAACCTTACCATTACTGTATGCAGCTAATTTCCCTTTCTGCCTTGCTGCCATCACTTTTACCATTCCTTCCCTCCAATGTTCTTGTTGTAGGAGGGTGAGATCATCACCCAAGAAAGTCATGATTCCTTCAATGTTGTCCTCATGCTCATAAGAGTAGATCTTTCCACTTTTGTCCAGAATCTCGCCACCAACGGCCTTGACAGTGCATCGGCCTTGCCTACTCTTGCCATGATCGGCCTTGACACTGCCTTACAAGTGAGGTTGAGTCCCATTTTGGTAAACAGGGTTGTGGCATCTGCCATAGGGGTATCTCCTACCAGTAAGCCTCTGACCAAATGATTTGTTATCCCACCTCTTGTCCTCTTCAAGGGCATCCCATATGATTGCCTTTTTAGGGGCTGATGTGTCTTTCCATTCCCACATCTTTGCTTCCCCTTTGCTGATTTGTTGTTTAAGTTCAGTGTGTTTCCCTTGCATTGTGGCCTGCATGGCTGCAATGGCATTCTGTGCTTTGAGCTCTTCCATGGCTTCACAAGCTCCTTCCGAGGTCCCTTTCATGTCCTTGATTTGTTGTAGTTCAATCCCTAATGCATGCACTTTGTCTTGGAGAGTGGTTTTGACAGATTCCCATTCTGCTTTTTGCTTTTCCCACTCTTCTCTCTTGGCTCTCTCCTTCCTCCATTCTTCCTGCATCTTCCCCCCTTGCTGCTTCACCTCATTTAGTGTCTTATCCACAAGCACTTTTTCAGCTAGCAAGGCCACATTTGAGGCTTCCAGACAGTCTATCTTTTCGATCAATGCAAGACATATTTTATTGAGACTGAGAAGGACATTTTCTGCAGCCCTATTAGTTGTCCCTACTGAGTAAGTTGTCATGGCATTTTCTAATGTTTGCTTCCCCCATGTGTTCCGTGTAGGCATTGTGAACAACCTTCCTTCCCCCAATGCAATCAAGGGTTACCTTTCAGTCTCCCTATGAGCATGAATAGCTTGCAATGATTTATTTGGGTCTACAGCTCCCTTAGTTGTTGCCCAACTCCCAACAGCATTTTCTGATTGTTTCTTGCCTCTTGTTTGTGAGTTCTTGCAGGTTCTGGAGAGGGAACGAATCTAGCAGGTTTTGGAGAGGGCATGAATCTAGCAGGGCCTGGGTAGGTTCAACAACCCCTAAGGGGGGGCTCTTATGGGCGAATGCGCCCTTCACACCCTGTAGCAGATAACAAGGTCTGGGCCGACCTTAGAGAAGCCCATAGCAGGCCATAGTGCGCTGCTTGGGCAGGTGCTAGGAACTATGCCTGGCAGTCACACAGGTCCGCAAAGATCCGGGCAGTCTTGAGGGCCCAAAGGGCCTGCTTTCGTGATGATATTGGAGGTGCACACTCAGGGAGGTAAGTTAGTTCGCATAGGTCCAGGTGCTGGAGGCGCCCCAATATGCACAGTTGGAGGGCGCAACAGCCCATGGGGGCTGTGAGGTGTGCCACAGCAGGTGCGAGGGCCTTGGAGGCCCTTGCAAATGGCACGGCAACAGTTGCAAGTGGCATGACCTGCCACATGGGTCTGAAGGCCAGGCACAATGGCCGCGACCACTAAGGTTAGCCCACAGGGGCCTAAACGTCATGAGCGGAAGGGGGACGAGAAGCGGGGGGGGGGGGGGGGGGTGGGGGTGGGCTGGGAGGGAAGGTGGGGCTTGGGGGGGGCTGAGAGAAAGAAAGAAAGAAAGAAAGTTTATTAAAGTCTTCGGAAGACCGATGGGTCTATGATACTGAAAAACCATACAATGAGCAGTGGTAGTGGAGCTACTAAACGAGCATCCACACCAATGCAGAGTGCAAAAAATGCAAAATGGCAATACTAAGCCCAAGTACAACATAGTAAAAAATAGTCATATCGATAATCGACTATATATCAATCTCAGCATCATCGTCATCATCAACATCATCATCATCCTCATCATCAACAGCAGGACATCAAGATGGATGAGGCAGTGGAGGCATGAGGTCAGCAATAGAGCGTTGTCGGCCCCTCAAGGGTGCAGTCCTGGTACGTCTCTTGGTGGTAGCTCTGCGTCTCACCAAGGCCACTGTGACCCCCATCGGTCGGGCTCCGACCCTAAACAAGGAGGGAATGTCTCCAAGTATGATCTGTGTGTCAACCCTCTGTCTGAGCTGTCAGGTCACAGGTGCCGGGTCACGGTCTTGTCGAGGTCTCGTCTCGTGGGGGTCTAGGTGATCTGGCTGAAAGAACTCCGTGATAGAGCTCTAAAAGGTATCAGTCAAGGAAGAAGTCTGCTCCTGTCTCCATGCTCGGAGTATCCTCTTGCGGTGTCTAAGCACCTCATGAATGAAACCAGCCAAACACCGTTGGTCTAGGTAGGAGAGGAGACAGGCCAAAACCCCATAACTATCTCTAAAGAGGTAGTAGAAACGCCCTCGGATCTCATAGTAAACAGGACACCTAAAGATGAAATGCTCCTCCGTCTCAACCTCCTGCATGTCACACAGTGTGCATATGCGCCTCTCCCTGGGTAACCGCTCTGCTCTGCCGCTCTTGATACGAAGTCTGTGTGAAGAGACCCGGAACTGCCCAAGAGAGATCCTCAGCGAGGGGGGTAGGTGAATCTGTGTGTATCCTGATGGATCAATGAAACCCTCCGTTGTGATATGTAAGAAGTGATCTCTGTAGAAGCCCAGCTTCACTGGAAGATCACTCGGGCCCAACCAAGTTCGAAATGTGTGTAGCTGTAGTAGATCCTCACGGATAACCTGGTTGACCTCGTGTGATAGGAGGGGAGAGAACGGAGCATCCATGCTGTACTGGAATGGAGGTAGTCTGTCCATGTGGAGCCTTAGCCCCTCAAACCATCTCTCTATGCGTGCATACCAGCACCTCTAGTCTCCCCCTATTGCAGGTGCCATAGAAGAGGAAAGTGCTAGCCATGGTATCCTACTACACCCAGAGGTGTAATCCCCATACTCCCTCAGTCGGTACATGTATGTGATGACTTGAAATGCAACATTTAGCTATAATGGGGGTGACCCAAACTCCACCCGAATGATCTGGTGAGGAACGGATGGCTTACCACGGATCATCCGTGATAACATGAGAACCTATAGCCGCTTTGTCCTGACCCACTCTGTATCCGACAAGTCTAGCCCCCAGCATGGACTGCCATACATCCCTGCTGGGCGGACCAAGGAGTCAAAAAGCAACCCTTTGGTCCGTGGATCCTAAAAGTGAGAGCAGAAGCACTGCCTCTCTAGTCTAGCCAATGAAGCATATCCTCTGCTCAGATGTGCATGCATCGCAGCTCTCATAGTGAAGATGGGTCCGAAAAAGACGGCCCCAAGATAAGTGTATGATGAAACTACCTCAACAGGGGACCCATCAAATGCAAACTGCTCCTGGCGCATGACGGTTCGGGACGTATTGAAGATCATAACCTTGGTTTTACCCAGGTTCACCTTCAAATCATGACTCACAAATGGACTGTAGTACGTAAAGGTGTCTCTGGAGCCCCTCTGCTAAGGAAGACAAGAGAGCCACGTCATCTGCGTAAAGCAGTATCTGGATCAGCGTGCCCTCGAGAGAGTAACCTACCCCCCCTGTGTCTGCATCACTGTCTCGAGCTCGTCAATGTAGAGGCCAAACAAGGTAGGTGATAATGGGCACCCTTGTTTGACCCCAATAGTGCTCATGATCTCATCTGTCCATCCAGATCCTGTCCAGACTCTACCTGAAACTCGCTCATAAAGTGCCATCACAGCCCAAATGATCTCCTGGTCGTAACCCAAATCCTGTAGGCATTGTATGAGGCGAGCTCTCGGAACCGTGTCAAATGTCTTGCGGAAATCCACAAAGTAACAGTAAACTCTCTGCTTCCGTGCTCTCGCCTCCTCGATGATGTAATGAGATCATGCATCTTGCCGAGTTCTAATAGGGCCTGCCCATAAGATGTGAACGGTCCTCGTCTGTTAGCCGAAACTCGTAACATTCATGCCTCCTCAAGGTCAATGTCTGGCAGTAGATTGGAATCATCCCTAAAGTCGAGGAGTGGTGCCTGACGAGCGCCTATCCCGCGTTGAAGTCCCCAACTAGGAGGACTTCTCCGCGGATAGAGAAGTCAACAATGGACTGATAAAGAGCAGCAAATGCGGATGTCTCATCCTCCCCTCAAATATCTCTAGCAAAGCGGGAGGTCTCGAGGGGGAAGTAGCAAACTGCAATAAACAGATCCCAGCTGTCCATGTGCCGAATCCAGATCCAAAGAAACCTGGAATGTGTATCTCTCTGCCCCAGTGAGATGGCCCCCAAAAGTGTGGATATGTAAAGGACTGCGACTCCTCCTAACCCTTGAACCCCTCTAGTATCCCTCGTCTCATCTCTGTAGGCAAGCTCCCATGTATACCCACTGACTACTGGTAGTGGGCGCTCTGGACTTTGATGTGTCTGTATAAAAGACTATGTCGTGACCTATATAAGATTCCGAGAAGTTTTCTGCTTCTAACCATAAGGTATCATTACAGTTCCAGATGGTACACGATAGGGTCTCGGATGTCTGAGTCTCATAGACCCCGCCTCCCTATGCGGGAGGAGAGGTGGGTACCCGACGGGGGCCTATAAGGAGTCGTCCATCCCGTACTACTGCCCACTTCCCCTCCTTGCGGGCCTAGTCCCGCTGTTGCAACAAAAAGAGCCTCTCCTCAACCTGTAGTGGAGTGAGGTCCTCATCCATGGAGATCGTTGGCTGGTCTCGTAAGACTGACCTACGATGTAAAGCTGAAAGTCGTGCCTGGGCATCATGGAACCGTATGATAAGGGGCTGTCGGTTGGGGTCCCTCCCGACCTACCATGCTCTCTCAATCCTGTGCTCAGTCGCCCCTAGAGTAGTGGCCACGAAAGCCATCGCATCTGCCATCGGTGTAGCCTCAATGGGTGGGATCCCACATACTCTGATGTTGAGAGCCTTGCTGGCTCTCTGCTACTGCTCTAGGAAGGTAGCTGAAACAGTTACC
The DNA here is from genome assembly GCF_047967505.1 of Dipteris shenzhenensis. Lineage (NCBI taxonomy): Eukaryota > Viridiplantae > Streptophyta > Polypodiopsida > Gleicheniales > Dipteridaceae > Dipteris > Dipteris shenzhenensis. The sequence goes on from NC_141599.1 coordinate 42,697,147, forward strand.
CTTGTAGGTTCCCGTTTGGCTACGTCGACCCATCTGGACGTCTCCTTGATGACAGATTGCATGCTCACAATCTGCGCCTCCACAATTGGGGTGCTCCCTGGGACTGTACGTATAGCAGTGACCTCCTGTCGAAGTTGCAAAATCTCCTGTCTGAGCCCCTGAATAAGATCAGCCTGGTCTCGGATAGCCTGAGACTGCTCCCGTATGAGACGTGCCTACTCCTAGGTGAAGCGTGTCTGCTCCTATGTGAAGCATGACAGCTCCCTCTCGCGCTCTCGGATGCTATGAAGCTCCATTAGCAAGTTCTCCCAAGCCTTTGATGGGTCAGCTCGTCTGTGCTCTAGCGGAAACTAAAAGGACTGTGGCATGAAAGTTTGAGGATGAGACTGGAGGCTGGGTGATGATTGGGTGAGATGGGTGCAGTATGGAGATGATAGTGGCCTGAAGGAGGCGATCCTAGCCGAGTGTGGGAACGTTGGCCGACTGAGAGGCAGAGGAGAGAGAAAGGTCCAGTAGTGCAGAACAGTGTATGACCCCTCCAAAGTAGGTGTCATAATCGGAGAGAACCCACTATATGAATAGAAAAACGCACAATTGAACCCGAACTAGATTCATGTTGGGGATTACTAGAAGTATCGCTAGAGGACATCGTTAACTTGTAACTAGCCTACTAACTAGAGTTAGTCTAGCTAGAGTTAGTCTGACCAGCCTACTAACTAGAGTTAGTCTAACCAGGCTGAGTGATGGCGTAGGCGTAGTTGTGTAGGCTGAGCGTAGGCGTGTAGGGGGAGGCGTAGGCTGCATGTAGAGAGGCTAGCGGGAGAGAGTAGGAGAGCATAGGCTAGCGGGAGGGCGTAGGGGAGCGATGGCTACCGGGAGAGCCTAGGGAGAGAGGGGGCTAGTGGGAGAGCATAGGGAGAGCGATGGCTAGCGAGGAGAGATGGGAGAGAGAGACAATTGTGCAGATAGCTGAATGATGGACAGAGGATTGAGCGTGAACGACAGACAGACGGAGGGCTAATCGATAGAGAGAATGGAGAGAGATGGCTGATCGACGGAGCGAGATGGAGCAAATTCAAGACCAAGAAAACGACCAAGAACGGAGGAGAATGGCTGATCAACAGAGATGGTGGGGGTGTCGCGACAGGAGCAGAGCTTGCGGGGGTGTGAAGCGCAAGAGCAACAGAGAGATGGCGGGGGTGGCTGAAAGGGAGGGTGCAGGACCTGCGAGCAAGCGGGAGAGAGAGAGAACGGAGAGGGAGGCTGAGCGGGAGAGGCTTGCAGGAGAGGGAGAGCTAGCAGGGAGAGAGAGAGAGAGAGAGAGAGAGAGAGCACCTGACTCTTCCATGTAGCCACCTTTAAGGAATGAAAATCGAGGTTCTTTGTGATCCACAGAGGTACTCTTCTTTTGAGTGATCTCTACATCCATGTCATAATTCTCCCTCAGCATACGGAAATCTACAGAGTACGCTCCCGTCCATTGGCTTTCCCTGGTATTAAATAGAATTGCAACAGTAAGCTCTAGTCCCATTGCTACCCCTGTTATTAAAACTATCTAAAAGCAACAGTGACATATGACAGTCATATCATTGTGTGACGTGTCTTTTAGGCAAGGATTGCTACAAACATATGAAAGTTAAAAAACATTTAGCAAACAGAAACTCTGAGAACAGTCACCTGCTTATACTTTACAGCTACATATTCAGGACAAATCTGTTTAAACAACTTTGTTTGATGAGTTCTAGCTACATCAAACGCACTGAAGATTTAATTCCCTGCAAGCCAAGGGGCAACCACAAGCAAAAGAAACATACATTGGAACCCTTGGCATGGACTGCATGAATATTTACATGCATCATGAAACATGCCCAAACTCACACTATGAAAGCAAAACAAATATAGAGCGATTCCAGCTTCACTATAGCCACCACACAGTAGAAACCATCTGCTCTATCATGCACAGCAGGTTTTTTTTTTTTGCCGAAAAAACAGTGCTAATTATATTACTTCGAAAACAAGATACAAGAGGTCAGCATTGCAGCTGACGGGCTGCGTTCACAAATCGGACGCAGCCCAAAAGGTAACAAAAGTAAAGCTCTCTCTCACGGAGGGATCAGGCGAGTGTGAATGAACAGCCAGAGAGGTGGTGAGTAGCACCACTGAAGGCCCTGCGAAGTATGCTCGAAGAAGAGGCCCTGTGTGTCCCAAACCCGGAGGAAACGTCTCCGCTTCTCCCGGCCGGCCCAGGAGTCCCCCTGTATCTGGTCCCACTAGCCTCTGAGGATGTGAATAATCTCACTCCAGATGTCAGTCATGATCTGGGCAGTCGATAAGGAGGTGCCACCGAGGATCTGCGCGCAGCGCGAGGTCCAAATGTGCCATCCTGCGATGCTGCTAATAATCTCCCAGACTGGCTGCCTCTCCTGAGCTCCTGTGCCAGCCTCTGCCAGGTGCAGCGGGATGCTCTCGAGCGGCCCCCACGTCCCCTGTGTGATAAGGAATGTGGGGTCCTGCTGACATGCCTCGAATAAGTGATGAAGACCAGGTGCGATGCTGCACCAACAGAACGCGCCCCAAGTGATCAATCCTAGCTCCGGTGCTGCGCGAGTAAGGATCCCGAAGGTCCACCTCCACACTTCCTAGGCGCGAGTGCAACTCCATAGGCAGTGTTTTGGTGACTCCTTGTCCTCATGACAGATCTGACAACGTCCGTCCTGACCTATCTGCCGCAACCAGCTCCCCACTGGAAGACCTTTGTGGGCAAGAAGCCACACGAAGTAGGAGATCTTCCGCGGCCGCCAGCTCTCCCACAAGGCCTTCTAGAAGGCCTGCAAAAATAACCTGGAAATACCCTGTGCATACCAACTGGGCCGCTGGGTGGGAGGGCGGCTCTGCATCCTCCCGAGAACTCGCCTGCCCAATGTCGTGCTGTAGGCAAAGAAAGAGGTCAGCCCCTGACCTGTCACAATCTCTGGCCATCTCCACTCTCCTGGGTCCTAATCAAGCTCTGACAAGGCCCGCCCCTCCCAGAGCCAGAGTCGCCAAAGCTGCAGCTGATCCTGCTCTATGCTAGGATCGGTCCGCCAAACCTTCCCCACGAGGCCTACGACCCGAACCCTCTGCCATGGGAGTAGGGGGTCGATGAGCACATCCTCTCTCCTGAGTCGGCCATCCCCCATAACCGCGAAGAAGGAAATAGAGGAGTCGTCCATCCGACCTGCAACCACCAGTGGGATGCCACGGGGGGTGAACTGTCCCAGCCAACGGTCCTCACCAGGCATGAGGATCTGAAACTCGGGTGGAACCAACCAATCAGCTGGGATCGCTCTGTCTATCTCCGTACGTCTCGCCTGAGCTCCACGGGCACCTCCAGCTGCGTCTGCAAGATCAGCGGTCTCCAAATGTCTGTACGTGTCCCTCCAAACTCGAAGGGACCGGGCTGGCCCCCGCATCCAGCCGTCCCACCTGATGTGTGATCTCTCCCCCAGCTGAAGGCCCTCGGCATCTCTGACCTGATCGTTCCAGATAAGCGGCTGGCGATCGATCTCCTCCTGATAGCTAGGAGGGGACTGTATGAGACTGAGGCGGAGCCGCCTCCAAACCATGAGGAGGCTACGAACAAGTGGGGAGCGGGGCTGAGTGAGCGGGGCGGAAGTGAAGATCCACCTGAGGGACGGTAGCCACTCTCCACCTCGGCGCGGGACACAAGAACCGACCCCCTGCTGAAGTAACATCTTCCACGTTTGCCCCCCCGGGGTCAAACCGCGGATAACTAGCTTGCCCAACAGGGCCCGACTCTGAAGCTCTGGATCGATGACCCCCAGGCCACCCTCAGCCTGCGGAAGAATGACTGTCTGCCAAGCAACCCTCGCTCTGGTATCTTTGAGACCATCCCCCCCGGACCACAGGAAGTTCCGAACCAACCTCCTAAGCTGTGCCACGCTGGATCTCGAGAAACACCAATAGGAAGCCACATACCAAGCCGTGGCTAGGAGAACCTGGTTGACTACCAGGGCACGACCTGCAAGGGAGAGCTTAGCAGTGCTCCAGAAAGCCAGCTTCCGTCGAATGGAATCTAGCACCGGGAGAAACTGCTGAGCTGGCGTGATATCCAGGCCGACCTGAAAGCCGAGATATCTAGCTGTCTGTCCCCGCGGGATCCACCTGAAACCCAAAAACCTCCCCCACTGAGAGCACGCCCCGGGGTTTGTGAGAAAACCAACTTGTTCCAGTTGATTTTCGCACCGGCATCCGAACAGAAGACCTCTAGGGCCAACCTCACCCTCTCCAACATCATCTCATCATCCTGGACATACAGTGCTGTGTCATTCGCATACTCCGAGTCCAAGAGCTCCGTGTTCTCCCAGAGGGGAAGGCGAACACCCCGGATCCCGGTAGACCTCGCCCGAAGGTAGTATGTCATAGCCTCGGCGAAGAAGAGAAACAGGTAAGGAGCAAGGGGGCAGCCCTGACGCACTGATCTCTCCAAACGAAAACGCTCTCCCATCCTGCCGCCAATGATGACCCTGCTAGAAGCTGTCCTGTATAGCGCTGAAATACCCTAAATCCATCCTGCTGGGAAACCTAGTCGCTCCAGAGTCCCCTCCAGGAAGGACCAATCCACTCGATCGTAGGCCTTCTCAAAGTCGAGAAGTAGGATGGCTAAGTGTGACCCACTGTGCTGAGCCCACTCCGCCGCCTCTGAGAAGGTGAAGACATTATCCAGGATACTGCGATCCTGGACAAAGCCTGTCTGAGTGTCATGAATGAGGTCTGGAAGTAGAGGCCGAAGTCTGGCGCTGATCATCTTAGCAAGGATTTTGTAGGCAGTGGTGAGGAGGGTGATCGGGCGCCACTGACGGATCTCCTGTCGATCTCCTCCCTTCGGGATGAGGCAAATCAGTCCCGAGGAGAGGCTCTCTGGCATATATCCGCTGCTGAAAATCCTCTGAAGAGCTGCTAGGAGGGGCTGATGGATCTGATCCCAGAAGGAGGTGAAGAAAGCTCGGGATAGCCCATCCTCGCCAGGGCATTTCTGCCCGTCGATGGCCATCAAGGCCTCCAACATCTCGTCCGTAGTGAACGGTGCCAACGACGTCGCCTGCATGCTGGGCTGGACCAGGGATGGAATGTGCCTCCACACCTCCTCACGGGAGCGTCGAGTGCGAGGGGCAAGCTGCTCCTGCTGGAAAAGAGTCCTGTAGAAGTCGGTAGCCAACCCCAAGACCTCACCCGGCTCAGTAACGATGTGCCCCTCCGCTGTCCTAAGACTCCGTAGCTGATCACCTACTGCTCTCTGGCCATGCGTCCTGAAGAACTCCCTGCACATCCGGTCGCCCTTCCGAGCCCAGAAAGAGAGAGAGGCGTGATAGGAAAACTCTGAACGGCGCTGGAGAGTCTCCTCAAGAAGGGCTCTGGCTCGAAGGGCCTGGATCCGAAGCTCCTCCGAGCCCGGGGCTGCCTGCTGGAGTCGCTGAATGGAAGCGAGGTCCCTCCGAAGAGCCCTCTCTCTGCCCCACCACTCCTGTCGAACCTGTAGGGCTGCGAGCTGGCAAATCTGGCTGGACTCCTGCAAAGCCTGAGACACCAAATCAACCAGATCCACGCACTCGCCCCAATCTCTGTCCCATAGACTGCCGATACTGCTGCGATGCACAGCAGGTATTGCCTCCTATGACCATTGACATCGCAATCAGTGTCCACAGCCCAACACTTAGTGAAGAGCTAAATAAGTATATATCTATATAGGCAGACATATGAGCATCATTGCCTGAGTTTTTGTCGATCAAATTCTCATTCAGCATATCAGTTCCAAGGCTGAATGGACTAAAACTACACCTAGGAAGTTAATCAGAACCAGACCTAAATTTCATCTTCAACATCACCATCATCATGCTGTGGATAATCATATGCAAAGAAGTGAAGCAGACAAGTAGCATAAGACAACTCATATCTTTCATAGCTGCACAAAAACAAAATCCTGCACTGTAGTGGAGATGAAAGATTATAGGACATAATAATCGCAAGAGGAAAGTTGGGGACTATGATTTCTGCATGACTACTCCAACCAAGGAAACTTGCACATTAATGCATACAAAGTCATAATCTCTTGACGATCTTGGCTGGCCGACACTGTGCACCAGCTGATGTTGCGATTGGCAGTAATTTAACATAGAAAAACACAAGAACTGTTCCCTCCCCCCCCCCCCCTCCTCCCCAAGCCCCTTTCAAAAAGCAAAGAACTTTCTATAATACTTGAGAAAAATGTTAGAATTATATATATAATTCAGCAGTGACCAATGTAATTTAATAAGCTAGTTAGGGGCACTTTTCCCTCTTTAAGAGGTTTTTCCCCCTAACCGTAGTTAGTCCACTAACTATGGTTAGTGACTACTAAGGTTTTTCCCCCTAACCGCAGTTAGTCCACTAACTATGGTTAGTGACTACTAGGACAAAACCTTATCTCACTCCTTCAGTTGTATCACTCTTACACTCATCTATTTGCAACTAAGCTTTGAGCTCTCTCTCTCTCTCCCGTTTTCAGTTCTCACCTTTGCTTTCTCTCCTGATCTCACATTTGGTATCAGAGCCTCGTTGAGCTCTTGCCTCCAGCCCAAGCTCCTCGTGCCCGTACAATTCGTGCTCCTACTGCTACATCGCCCCTTTTTTGTTGCAATTTCAAGCCACAAATTGGGGCTTTTGTGTTGGGAACTCCAGAGCAGAAGAGATGGGATTCACGGGATGCCTTAGCTTTGTCATGCATCTCTCTTTCAATGAAAAGATTTATCATTCCGCATATCCGGTCGTGTAAGACCTCGAAGGCAGCGTGGGATATCTTAGAAAGCATGTATGCAGCCCGGAATGATGCAAGGGTATCTTTCTTGAAAAGAGAGTTAAGCAATACACATATGGAAGAGGGTGACTCCATGTCAGTGATCTCAGAGAGCAATTATTGAACATTGATGAGATTATTCCTGATTCAGAGATGATTACCACCACTCTGAAATTCTCTTCCTGAGACTTATCTCAGCTTTCATACCTCGCTGAACTTATCATTGGGGGGGGGTGCAAATCCTCTCACTTTTCATGAGTTGATAGGACTTCTGCTTCAGGAAGAGCAGACCAGGAAAAACTTGGCTTCACGTGCAGGTGAACAAGCTATGCTCTCAAAGTTCAAGTCAAAAGGAAAGGGATAGGCAAAGACATCAGTAAATCAGCCTTCCAGTGAGTCAGGACAGCCTTCACAAAAGGCTAAGAATGATGCAAGTAAGCCCAAGAAGAAGGGTTTTTGTCATTACTGCAAAAAGCCAGGTCATCACATTGCAGAATGCAGGAAAAGGCTTGCAAAAGAGAAGAAAAACAGCTCTGGTATGGCTGTTTCACATTCAGCTCCTCATGCATCTGACAGTGGGGATGCTGCAGCCAACTTTGTTGGACAGGATTATGCCTTTTTATCTTGCATTTCAGATTCTAGGCTGGCTGCTCCAGATGCTTGGGATAGTACAGCCACTTGTAATGATGATACATATGCCTTTTTGACTTGCAGTTATGATCCTTCCACGGATGCATCAGCTTTCAGTGTCAATGAAACACTGAATACTTGGTATTTTGACAGCGGTGCCTCCAAGCATATCACTTCTAGGAAGTGTCTCTTCACTTCCTTGCATCCACCTCCCGTTGGTAAGAAAGTCACTTGTGCCAACAACTCGTCATATTCAGTACGTGGTACAGGAGAAGTTGAGCTTACCACCATTGATGGCTCAATTTTCAGACTTTCAGATGTCTTGTATGTGCCTGGTATCACCAAGAATCTCCTTTCAGTGTCCACTCTTAACAAGGCTGGATTTCAGGTCATCTTTGAGGATGACAAATGTGCTGTCCGAGATAGAGAAAATGATTATGCCTTGAGATTATCTGGTACTTTGCCGCGTGGGCTTTTTCAGCTTGATCTTTTTTAGAAAAGAGCAGCCCATGCTCTTGCAATTTCTACTCCTACTGTTGCCATGCAGAATGCAGAGTTATGGCATGCCAGATATGGCCACATGCATTACAACAACTTGATGACACTTCAGAAGCACTCTATGGTTGATGCATTGTCACCTCTTGAGATACCTCCTCCACATGCCTGTGAAGGGTGCATTTTAGGCAAGATGCACAGATTCCCCTTCAAAAAGGATGGTTCAGTTAAAGCTGTCCGAAAATTACAGCTTATACACAGTGATGTCTGTCGTCCCATGAGGACTCCATCATTGGGTGGTCATCTCTACTTTGTTACTTTAATTGATGATTACTCCAATTTCACTAGGGTCTTTGGGCTGAAGCGCAAATCAGAAGTGTTCATGGTGTTTAAACACTTTCAGCCATGGTTGAAAATGAATCTGGACTCAAGATACAGACATTGCGCACAGATAGAGGTGGGGAATACTTGTCTGCAGATTTTGATGCTTTCTGAAAGGCAAGGGTATTGTGCATCAGCTCACAGTGAGGCTGACCCCTCGGCAAAATGGCAAAGCTCAGAGGAAAAATAGAACTCTTATGGAGATGGACAGATGTATGCTGAAAAGCAAACACATGCCTCACAAATTCTGGCTTGAAGGTCTAATGTGTGCCAACTACATCTTAAATCGGTCTCCCACTAAGGCTTTGAAAACAAAAACTCCCTATGAAGTCTGGAATGGGAGAAAACCTTCAGTGGATCATTTCCGTGTCTTTGGATGCCTTGCATATGCTCATGTGCCAGTTGAATTTCGGCATAAGTTGTCAGATAAGGCAATTAAGTGCATATTTGTTGGATACAGTGCAGAAAGCAAGGGGTACCGTCTCTACAATCTTGCTACACGCAAGATCATTGTCAGTAGAGATGTGATATTTGCAGAAAATTCAGCTCACACTCAGGCTGAATTTCATATGCCTTCTTCTTCAGAGGATGTTTTTGAGGGGTTGCTACCCATTTCCTTGGGTTCCCTTGCTGATATTTCTGATGCAAATCAGAATTTACAGCCACCTCCCGCTGCTCCAGTTCAGCCACAAGATGTCTAACCACCTCCACAGGCAGTGGAACAGGTGGTTCAGCAAGAAATTGCAGACATACATGCAGCAAAAACAGTCCCAAACTGGCTGTTACAGACTCTCAGGGAGAGTAAGATTGATGCTCCATTACCTGGCAGGACTCGCAGTGCAGTAAGGCACATGGAAGGTGCTAATTCAGTGGAATCAGCATATGCAGGTATTCTTCTCGATGAGGAGGAGCCTGCAACATTCGAAGAAGCAAAGGACAATGTGCATTGGATGAATGCCATACACGATGAATTGCAGTCCATTTAGAAAAATCAGACTTGGGATGTCGTAGACTTGCCACCAGGTAAACATGCCATTGGTACACGATGGGTTTTCAAGGTGAAACGGAGGCTAGATGGCTCCATTGACAGATACAAGGCAAGGCTGGTTGCCAAAGGCTATGCTTAAGAAAAGGGCATAGATTATGAGAAGACTTTTGCTCCTACATCCCGGATGACCACCATCCGATCTGTTATTGCAATGGCTGCACATTTGAGTGGAATGTTCATCAGTTGGACATTAAAACAGCCTTCCTAAATGGAGACTTGTTGGAAGAGGTTTATGTCAAACAACCTCCAGGCTTTGAAATTTCAAGAAATGCACTTCAGGTATGCAAGCTGAATAAAGCTTTGTATGGGCTGAAATAGGCCCCTCGTGCATGGTATGCCAAGATTCATGCCTTTTTTACCAGCAAGGGGCTGCACAATAGTCCTACTGAGAGCACCCTCTACATTAAGAAGGATGGGGGGGAAATTTTAGTCATCATTCTTTATGTCGATGACTTACTGCTCACAGGGTCCAATGAAGATAATATTGCAGATTTCAAAGCTGATTTGCCGACCAACTTTGACATGTCAGATTTGGGGCTGCTTCACTTTTATTTGGGGATCCAGTTCTCTCAAGAGAGAAGTGGCACTGCTATGTCTCAGTCCAAGTATGTGCAGAAACTCTTGGACAGATTTAACATGCATGATTGTAAGCCCATAGCCACTCCCATGGAGCCGTGGCTGAAATTCACAATGCATGATGCAAGAGAATCAGTTGATGCCACATTTTACAGTCAGGCTGTTGGATGCCTCATTTATCTCTGCAACACTAGACCTGATATTCAGTTTGCAGTATCTCAGGTGAGCAGGTATATGCACAGCCCAAAAACTATGCATTGGCAGGCAGTTAAGCGCATCTTCCGTTATTTGCAGGGCACGAAGTCTTTTGGCTTGTTATTTCCCAGGGCGGGTGACTTGCAGATGCATGCCTACAGTGATTCAGATTGGGCTGGTGATTATGACACTAGGCAGTCCACTAGTGGCAATTGTTTCTTTTTGGGTAAAGCTTGCATTTCCTGGCTGAGCAAGAAACAATCTACATCATCATGTGAAGCTGAGTATAGGGCAGCTTTCACAGCAACAGTTGAATGTGTCTGGCTGCGTCGTCTATTTGCTGATCTTCATCTGTCATTGGAGGGTCCTTCTCCAATTCTCACTAATAGTCAGAGTGCCATTGCAGTGGCAAAGAATCCAGTGTTTCATGCTCACACGAAGCACATTGAGGTTCACTATCACTACGTCAGAGAGAAGTTGCATGCAGGAGAGATCAGTATGATCTTTGTGTCCACACATGACAATGTTGCAGATATTTTCACCAAAGCACTTCCACGTGAAAAGTTTGAGGCATTTCGCAGTGCCCTTAACTTATATCCGTTTGGTGATTAATCATCCTAATACATGACATTGGCACTGCAGGGGGGTGTTAGAATTATAGATATAATTCAGCAGTGACCAATGTAATTTAATAAGCTAGTTAGGGGCACTTTTCCCTCTTTAAGAGGTTTTTCCCCCTAACCGCAATTAGTCCACTAACTATGGTTAGTGACTACTAAGGTTTTGTCACTAGGACAAAACCTTATCTCACTCCTTCAGTTGTATCACTCTTACACTCATCTATTTGCAACTAAGCTTTCAGCTCTCTCTCTCTCTCTCTCGTTTTCAGTTCTCACCTTCGCTCTCTCTCCCGATCTCACAAAAAAGCCAGCCATACAAACACTGAGGGTAGAGGCCACTAGCGGGAAGGAAAAGTTGTGTCCTGCAACTTAACCTTGAAGACCCTTTGTCCAAAAATCTTGTATGCCTGGTGTGAACCTCAAAAATTTGACCAAGTGATGATAAATAAAGTTCAAAATACAAAGTGCTCAAAAGGCATAGTCTTTATCTTCTACCACAAAGTTTGATTCTTCATTTGTTGATGGATTTCTCTCTTCAACCAGATTTTCTTTGATGTAGCTCTTCTTCACATGATATGCTTCATTCTCTTTGGAGATGTAGTGGGAGTCATTCCTCTCCTCTTCTTGGGCTTGTCTCTTGGGGAACAACTGTAGAGAAAACCTTTTTAGGTGGCAATACTCCATAGTATGATTGGGTACTCCACATCTTTACTCTCATTCTAGGCTTCTTTTGGAATGATTTCCTCTGAATGTCCTCTATTAGCCAAGCTACCATGCCTCCACGTGAAATCCAACTGATCCTCTGTGTCCTAGCCAACGATCTGGACGCCCCCTGCCAGATCCTCTGTGTGGCAAGGCAGCTCAACAGGCTGTGCAAAATCATCTCGAGGTCCCTATTTGGACATCAATGGCACCTTCCATCCAGTCGCATTTGCTGCAACCAATGCGCAGTATGTAATATTATGTGGGTGGAAACTAGTCCATATGGGTGGTAATGACCTTCTAGGGCACCCACTGCTCTACGCAACAATGCTCTCTCGAAGGAATCCAGGCAGCTGCCTCGAGATGAAGACAATGACCAATGCGTGTGGTATACGAGAAAAAGGTCACCTCTGTAATCCTCTTCGAGTGCCTTGCTCTCTAAGGCCACAACCACTCACCCCGATCCCACTGAGACATCTCGTAGGGGGCGTCCCTCCCAGAACCAAAGCCACAGCGAGACAAGTCCTACCACAAAGTGATTGGTACTAGGTCAATGGTCCAGCCCATACCAAGGCCAATGACCGCTCTTTTTCCAATGAAGAAGCCAATTCAAGATAGTAGCCACCCTGTTGTTTTTAAGGAGTTGGATAGATCTCTAACTGTGGATCATTCATAAAGTGATGCTCAAATTGAACAAATCAATCAGACCATAAAGGATATACTTGAAGCATATGTAAGTAAACCATAAACTAATTGTTGGAGATATCATAGCCAAAGAGTGTGTTGATGTGATGTATTGGTGTGTAGTACTAGGAGATCTAGTACTAGTTTGTGTGTGAGTCATACGCGAGTGCCACGTGTCACTATGGGACTTATCCCATATGCACTTGCTGCAAGTGTGTGAGTGTCTAGCCTATATAAAGGCTTGTACTTCACCTTATCTCATTGATAATGATGGATGAATGAAAGCCTTCATGGTTTCTACATTTGTGTATCACTCATAGTTACTAGGGAACGTGAACGGCAACGGAACGTCGACCCCCTAGGGAACGGGAACGCCCAAATCCTAGGGAACGTGAACGGGAAGGGAACGCCACGTCACCATACCCATAAACAAACATACTATTCTATACATTAGAAAGCTTAAACTTAGAATCCAAGACTCAAAAACGTTGCAATTGCTTTTGGAGTAAGGACTCAAGACTTAGGACATAAAGTCAATACTGAATCTTATAGATGAATCATGATTCATGCATAATCATTGATAATAGAATCTAGATTAATCATTGTAGCTTGTCAATGGCATACAAAAGCAAAGTCCATAAGAGACAAGGCACAAGCATATGAGATTATCTTGAGTCTTAGAATCTTGAATCTAGATACAAGAAAAGAAGAGTGAGACCTACTACTAAGGCTCCTAGAACTTAAAAAACTAGCTGCTACATGGATGATCCACTCAACATTGTCAACATCAATGATCAATCTAAATCTGCAGCATTGTGGTTGCTGCCCTCTTCATCCTCTTTATCATCTCCATCATCTAGATGATCTGCATGTAAGGAACCGCTTAGGGAACGTTCCCTAGACGTTCCACAAGGGATGTGGAACGTTCCATAGCCATTCCATAGACCAGGCGTTCCTCAGACGTTCTCTTCAAGCTCAGTGAAGAGAATGCCGTTCCAACGTTCTATAGCTATGGAACGGTGTTCCCTGGCAACTATGGTATCACTTCTTCACTCCCTAACCTATATCTCTCTCTCTCACACCATGTTTCTAACATGGTATCAGAGCAGGTTAGCCCTGCCATAGCTGCCTTGCCATGTCATCATCTCTGCCCTTACCCTAACCCTAATTCTGCTCAAGCTCTTCTCCTCTCAGCTGCCTCAGTTCTGCACTCATTTCTGCCTCTCCTTACAGCCCTTTTGCATTCATTCCTACTCAAGTAGACAGCCTGCCTTCATAGCCGCCTCTATTCAGGATCTAGTGGAGCTCTAGGCGCGCTAGGCAGCCTGCTAGCTGGCTGGTCGGCACAGTCTTCAAGGCGGTCTTCCAACGTGTGGACCTCGAGGTCATTTCAGAGCATTCCATCGCAAAACATCAGGGTTTCCAGGCCGCTGTGCCGCAGAGCCAAACACCTGTGCATTGGTTGCAGAATTTGGAGGCTTTTTCGACCTAGTTTGGAGCTGCTATTGCATTTTCGAGTCATTTTAGGGTTGCTGCAGAACCGCCTATACCAAAAGCATTTTAGGGGCTGCTCCTAGCCTTCAGCTCATCTACACCAGCCGGTTTGCATTGTGGAGGCCTGCTACTTCATTTCATAATACTCTAGAGAGCCACCTGATCAATTTCGGACCTGCTGGTGCATTTTGGTACATCTACACATCTACTACAGCATCTCGGTGTAGCTTGGAACTGTTTCAATGAGGTCCTCATAAATTTTGAGATATACTTTTGCATTTGGCGCCTCTGCAGCTACTTGCTTGTTGACGATTTCAGATCAGTTGCAGTACCTTGAGCAGTCATCACGCCCACTATTGCTCTTCCCTTCGGCCATTCTTGCATTTCGGGGCATCCACTTGCTGTTTTTTGACTTGGGTTCACTCCGTTCTACATTTTGGGGCATTTGGAGCACCACTAGACACCTATATCTTCCCTTTTGCACACGAGGAGTTGGCTGTTGTGTTTTGGAGACTGAGACCAGCTCATTCCTTTGCTGGTCCTTCATCTCAGCTTGCTGTCCGACTTCATCAAGGTCTTTGCCATCATGACTTCATTGTCTTCTACTTCTTTGCTTGTGGAGAAGTTCAAGGGGGAAGGTTTTCCCACATGGCTAACCAAGATGCAGCTGCTCCTTATGCGCGAAGGTGTTTGGGATGTTGTTGAGGACGACAAAGTTGAATTACTTGATTGGCAACAACGCAAGCTTTGGAAGCAGCAGAATGCAAAAGCCATTGCCCTCATTAGTCTTTGCTTGGCCGACTCTCTCATCCATCATGTGGACTTCAAGTCAACAGCTAAGGAGATTTGGGATTGCCTTGAGACATTGTTTGATAATAAAATCACCAACTCCAAAGTCTTTTTGAAGCTCAAGTTTTATGATTTGAAAATGGAAGAGAGTGATGAGTCGAGTGATCATCTAGCAAGGTTTCAATCTCTTGTTTAACAACTCTCAAGTTTGAAAAGTGCGCTTGATGATGAAGATAAGATGGTTGTCCTTATGAGGAGTATACACGGGATATCCCATTTTGAGCAAACTCTTGAAGTACTCCGCCTTGCCACTACCACGTTTGATGATGTGGTGGTACTCCTCATTGAGAAAGATCGTCACAATAAGGAAACCACTCTTGCCTCTCCTGGTAATCAAGCATTTGCTTCCACAAGCGAATAGAAGACCAACAAGAATATTATTTGCAGGTTTTGCAAGAGGAAAGGACATAATGGGATCATTGCTTCAAGAAAAGGAACAGGAACAAGAGAAGCACCATGCCACTCTCCTTGCTGAAGAACACACCAAACCTGAAGAGTCCCCTGAGGAGATACAAGCAGCCACAACTAAGGTTCACGGCCTCTCATTTGAGGAGCATTATTACTAGAGTTCTAGGGCTTTCTTTTATGCTGTGTGTGTTTATGTTGAGTCAATAAAGGCTCTCAGCCTTGAGTTGTCCTTCTAAACTGAATGTATTTGGAGTCAATAAAAGGTACTTTGCCCTAGGTTGTCCCCCAAAACTTAATGTATTGTCTTTTACTTTGGTTTGATGGTATTGACCACCCAATTCAGAGTAAGGGGGTGTGACGAGTGATGGTTTGCCCTTGTTGATCGCAAGCTGACTGAGAAATCACTATCACACGAGAGGTGTTGGATAGTTGGGCTTGCTCTTTGTAGTATCGCGGTGGAGAGGGGATCAATCTACTCTTTGCGTGTTGGGTCTCACACTCTTTGATCTGAAGGGGGTGTTGGAGATATGATAGCCAAAGAGTGTGTTGATGTGATGTATTGGTGTGTAGTACTAGGAGATCTAGTACTAGTTCATGTGTGAGTCATATGTTAGTGCCACGTGTCACTATGGGCCTTATCCCATATGCACTTGGTGCAAGTGTGTGAGAGTGTGACCTATATAAAGGCTTGTACTTCACTTATCTCATTGATGATGATGAATGAATGAAAGCCTTCATGGTTTCTACATTTGTGTATCACTTCTTCACTCCCTTGTTATGCTCTAGCTGGGATAGCATGACCTCGAATAGATCGGTGGGCATTTCCTCTTAGATGACCAACTTTTGTAATAGTTAATGTGCGTAATTGAAATGGTCAAGAGAAGTAACTGCCAAGGTCCTAGGTGAGGGCGGAATGGCATTGACTAGATAGTTCTGAGTGCTAAGGCCTAGGTGCACCTAAATGTGCAATAATGCCAAGGGGCAAGTGGTTTTTAATGTGCCCCAAGAGAGGGGTAAAAAGGTGCACCAAGTGGAGAGGCTATAATGATGACATTTGGCAAGGAGAACTATCTAGGGAATTGAGGGTCTCATGGATAAGTATGAAGGAAAATAACGAAGGAAAATACGTATCTGACGATTTACTATCCTTGAGAATAGGCTAGGTGGAACAACAGATAGCCATCGCCCGTGATTGTTTCAACGACGAAGAGAGGTTTAGGCTACAGATAAAAACGAGGATAGATAAAGTCGTTTACATTTTGGTATCAGAGCAAGGCTAGAGGATGAAGGGGGATTCGTGATTTACGACGAAACCTGTGAAGGGAAGGTGGACGATAAATTTTTCGTTGGTGTTTTGCTACGACGACTGGTGTAGGTGACGCCTAAGTGACGGCGTTCCCGACTGTGTGGTTGGGGTGTCTACCGAGTTGGGTGATGTGCTCAGATTGGATCGCCTCGAGCAAGAATTTGGTGAAGACCCGAGGGCTATTGGTTGTCGCACCACGAATCTGTCTGTTCCGCTCCTGGAGTATGGCTGGTTGTGGGCAAGCAGAGATGGGTCATGGAAGCACGAGCGTGGAGCAGGGACGAGCGACGCGCATGCCTGAGCATTGAAATTAATGGACGGCTAAATTTGGGGCAACGTAGCGGTTCGGTAGTCAGACAGGTTTTTTTGAACGATTTTGGAGCGGGATGATAATCTACGCAACGTGAAGGCGTCACGTCAATTACATTTATCATAAAATCGTTAGATACATTTTGGTCGCATCTTGCTTGCTGTCCTGCAGAAGCACCGCCTGTGAGGCATTTTAAGGTCTCTGCACAACCTATTTGGAATGGACTTCGAAGGGAAACTCTACGTCTGAGAAAGAGCAGGTTGACATTTGGCATCGTTGCGAAACAACCAGGGAGCCTTTCTTTCCATGCAGTTTTTTTTTGTTTCCAATTAGTCCGGTTATTTCTGCACTGTAGAAAAAAAAAAAAAAACCCATCTTCCATTGTGAATCTATGGAGGCAGAAGGGCAGAATTCAAGGGTGAATCCTAGTGAGTCTAGAGTGCAGTCTACACAACAGATGTCACATCATGCAGCACCTACATTGATTGGTAGGATTTCGATATTAGAGGATGCTTTACAGCAGATTATGAACCAGCAGCTTCAAGTGAATGCTGGTCAAAATGAGATCAGGGAGATGGTGCAAGCCTTGTCGGCTAGACCGTCTAGAACTGATAAGGGCAAAGCTCCAGTAGAGCCAGAGCCCAGTATACATTCCTTAGAGCGCGCGAGGGTCAAAGTGCCTAATATCGCTAATTATAGACCGGAGAAGTACGCTGGTCGGATGACCGAGCGCAGCTTTGATGTGATCGAGGTTTGGTTACACAAATGGGAAGAAGCCTTCGCCATTTGTGAAATTAGATCCGATCTAAAGAAAATCCGCGAGGCCACACACCTGTTTATTGAGGCAGTGGACAGATGGTGGATAAAGCAACAGAAGGATCAAGTTGCTCCAACCACCTGGGAAGGGTTTAAAGCTGAATTCAAGAAACACTTTCTCCCACCTGATGAAGAATCCCGAGCTTGGGATGCTTATAGAAATCTTCGTCAGAGGAGTCTGTCAGTGGCAGAGTACACTGACAAATTCAGGGAATGTGTCATGAAAATAACAGACCCTCTCCCTATGTCGGTTCAGTTAAAGGACTATATCTATGGACTGAACGACAAGATCAAAATGGAAGTTCGGGCTAAATATGTGACTACACTAGATGAATCTATAGCAGTAGCCCTGAACTATGAGGATGCCAGAGGCAGATCTGGTGGATTTGTGCAGGCAGGGACTCAGTATGAGTACCTGAAAAAAGGGGGATTTCCGAGGAAATGGGTTTCAAAGACAAGTGTCTCGCAGCCAAGTGGCCAAACCAAGCAGGTGAAGCCGGTTGAGGGACCAGTAAAAACAAGTATCACCGTTGGGGTGAAAAGGAAAATAACTCCAATGGCAGCCCGCGCTTGATCAAAGTCCTCGTTGACCCCTGAACAAAAAGAGAAAGCTAGGAAAGAAGGATTGTGCTTCGGCTGCCTTCAGCGACATCAGTGGAAGGATTGTCCACTGAATAAAGACCGTCGCACGGCTAATATGATAATATCTGAATGCGACGTAGAAATGCAGGAGAGTCCCAATGCGGAACATATGCAGATGCAACTGGCGGGACCTTCTCAGAGGTTAGTACCTTGTTTGTTATGTGTATCTGTTGCTAAGTTAGTGACGAGTGCACCTGATAACATCCTATCTAAGCCCGCAGCAACGGGGTATACGGCCTTTAATGATACGGAGTTAATTAAAATGAAAGGACAAGTGGCCAGTCATGATGTCATTGTGTTATTTGACTCGGCGTCAACTCACAATGTGATTAACTCCAAGCTCGTGAAGAGGCTGAAATTAAAGACAAGTCCATCTGACTATGCGTATACAGTCAGGATGGCCGATGGAAGTTCAACTGAAGTATGGGACCAAAGGGTTACCCAGTTGGAGCTTCGGATTCAGGACTATGCTGAGAAGCTTGATTTTGAAATGACCAAGCTTGTGTTGGAATACTGAAGGAAAAGAGTAGAGTGGACACAAACTCAGAATACTTGCATTACTTCCTTGTAGAATGAAGAAGAGTGAGGTCCTTAAGTAGGCACCTCATACATGCTCACTGACATCACTGATGACCTCAGAGCTTCACAATCATCTCCTCAATCTGCTCCTAGATTCTCTCAATCATCCTATGTGGCTCTCCACCACCTAACTGTGCTTGTGGGCACCTAACTGTGCCTCTAGCACTCACACATAGAAACATAAGGTGTGCCTGAGGCATACACCTTGAGATATCCCAACAAACCCCCCCTCAAGGAAATGCCTCAGGCTATGTCAAGGATACATCTAGTCTCATAGTTTCTCATGCCATCTCATGGTGGTCAAGGATAAATCTATGGCTAGGTTCTCATGCTAGCAAGGGTTCCCTTGGGTGTAAGGTAAACAAAAGGGATACAAAAAGATCTTCCAATGGTTATAAGGTGACCAGAGGTGTTTACAAAACACACAAAACACAATAGTTTATTTTCATTCATTTTGGAGGACTATCCAGGCTGAGTACCTTGACATAAAAAGAGAGATCTGGAGCATACATAGAGATGTGTTTAAAATGCATAATCTTCATGGGATGCCTCATCTTGTGGAGGCAAAATATCCATGTCAAGGCAAGGTCTTACCACATGGGCAGTGTCTAGTGCCTTATAACATGGTACTATGATAGAACAAGTGGATCTGAAAGTCATATCCTTCAAGAGAACAATTATCTTGTCATCTCCATAGTTGTGTAGAGAAGCATATCTTAGGTATCTGACCTTCATCTTTTTCTTGTACTTGGAGTCAAATAAAAGTGCCATGAGAGGGTAGATCTCTGTAGTTGCTTCCTTTTTGGCAACCATTGTTTTGGCAATCTTCAACAAGGAAGTCAGGTTGGCATTTTCATCCTTTGTAGCATAACAAGACATTGCTTTATGTTTTGGCTTTTCACATATTTTGCATAAGCAAGCCATGAGAGGCTCTAACCCAAGTATTGGACCCAAGTATTGGGTAGTGTCTTCTCTCTTACAAGGCTTAGAATAACAACTGAAATGCTTCAAAATATAAGCATTTAATGTAGCAAAGTCTTGTGACCAAATTTCAAACAATGATGCTTCTTCTTACATGCTTCATAGAAGTGGGTGAAATAAACACTTTCCAATCAAAACCAGGTCTAGCAAGTCAAAACAAAACTGAAGCAACACTTGTACTGAAGTTATTGAAAACTTCAAAAGACCAGAAATGCTAGAGTAGCATTTTATGTAGCATCATCTTCAAAAGCTTGTCAAAACTGTCAAAACTAGAGAGCTGAACTTGGAGGGCTTATAGCTCACTCTTCAAAGCAAAAGAAAGGGGGCTTTCTGAGGCAAAAGAAAGCTGGTATACCACAGTAGATCCTCTGGGAAGAAGAGGCGAAAAAATGCGTCAGGTCGCCTTCTCCTTCTTCAACAAAGTCGACTGGTTTTTCTCTGTTTTCTCCTTCAATATGCAGCCATTGCTGCTCAGATTTCAGCACAAGGTAGCCCAAGGTATGGAGAAGCTTGCCCTGAAAGGAATTAGAGAAAGAAGGAGCAGTCGCAGAGAAAACGCAGCAAGAAAAAACGACGACCTCTGTGTAATGGCGACGAGCAGAAGCGAAGATTCGTCAATTCCTTGCAGCCAGAAGTTCGCCCCAACAAGGTGGATCTCCAGCTGGAAGGGCGTGGGAAATGGCTGAGAATCGGAGGAGAACAGGCTTAAGCAAATTTTTGGAAGAAGAGGGAGAGATGGTGAAGAAGAAGATGAAGAAGAAGATGATGATGTGGCAGAAATGGGCTCAAGGGGGATCAAAGGGCTCTGATACCATGTTGGAATACTGAAGGAAAAGAGTAGAGTGGACACAAACTCAGAATACTTGCATTACTTCCTTGTAGAATGAAGAAGAGTGAGGTCCTTAAGTAGGCACCTCATACATGCTCACTGACATCACTGATGACCTCAGAGCTCCACAATCATCTCCTCAATCTGCTCCTAGATTCTCTCAATCATCCTATGTGGCTCTCCACCACCTAACTGTGCTTGTGGGCACCTAACTGTGCCTCTAGCACTCACACATAGAAACATAAGGTGTGCCTGAGGCATACACCTTCAGATATCCCAACAGCTTGCTCATGCAAATATAGCCCTGGGTATGGCATGGCATTCTAAAAAGAATCCAGCCATTGATTGGAAAAAGCACGTATATCAGTTCAAGATGAATGATGTGCTTTATGTCTTGCGAGGTGAGAAAGGTATACCTCAGGGACCGTTGGTTTCCGTGATGAAAATCAGAAAGGCTCAAGTAGAGTTTTTATTCCTTTGCACAGCATCGGTAGAGCCGGTTGGTGATTCTTCGGCTAGCACTGATGTTACGCAAAGTGGTGAGATGGCCAAGCTGGCTAATCTTATAACAGAGGAGTTCTCTGAATGTTTTAGGGATGAACTACCTTATGGGTTACCTCCAGAGCGGAAAGTTCAACATAAGATTGAACTGATCCCGGGGGCAGAACCTGTAAATAGACCTCCCTATAGAATAAGTTTTGTTGAAGAGGCGGAGGTGCGTAGACAACTGGAAGAATACCTCAAGTTGGGGCAGATTCAACCAAGTTTCTCACCTTTTGCTTCGCCAATGATATTAAAGAAGAAAAAGGATGATACGTTTCGCCTCTGTATAGATTACAGAGCATTGAATAATATCACTGTTAAGCACAGGTATCCGATGGCTCGGATAGATGATTTGCTAGATGCATTACATGGAGCCGTGATTTTCAGCGAGATAGATCTTAAGTGCAGCTACCATCAAATCCGGATTAGAGCCGAGAATGTGCATAAAACCGCTTTTAGAAGCAGGTTTGGTCATTATGAGTTTTTGGTAATGCCCTTCGGACTTACCAATGCTCCCGCGACCTTCGTCATGCTTATGAACGATTTACTACGTCCGTATATCGGAAAGTTCGTAGTACATTTTATTGACGATATCCTGATATTCAGTAAGAGTGTTACTGAGCATCGTGAACACTTAAGGATAGTGTTCAGTACTTTGAGGAAAGCCAGTCTTTATGTGAATAAAAAGAAAACTATACTGTGTATGGTTAGGCTTGAATACTTAGGATTCATAATTACTCCACAGGGGGTAGAAATGGATCCGAAGAAAGTGGCTGCGATACTAACTTGGCCAATCCCTCAGAGTCTGACCGCGTTGCGATCATTCTTGGGATTTGTCTAGTTTTATAGAAGGCATATCAAAGGATATTCCGGAATAGTATCGCCATTGACTGATCTGACCTCAGATAAAGTACCTTTTATTTGGGGACAGAATCAACAGGAAAGTTTTAACACCATAAAACAAGCTGTGGTCACCGGACCGGTGTTAAAAATAGTTGATCCCCAGAAACCGTTGTTCCTAGAAACCGATGCAAGTGGCATTGCGGTAGGAGCAGTCCTCCTTCAAGAGGGAAGGCCAGTAGCCTTTGAAAGCAAGAAGCTTTCTCCCTCTCAAAGGAATTGGCCAACTCATGAATTAGAGTTGTATGCTATCATCCATGCTTTGAAAACATGGAGGCATTATCTGTATGGTTCAGAGTTTTATGTGGATGTAGATCATGATACTCTGAAACATTTTTGTAAACAACCTGACTTGAGGGGCCGCCAAGCTAGGTGGGCAGAGCTCATGCATGAGTTTAATCTAACGATTCGGTACCGAAGAGGAAAAGATAATAAGGTGGCTGATGCGTTGTCTCGCATTATGCACAACCTGAGTTTCACGGTATTAGAGAGTGCTCTAATGACCGAGATAAGAGAAACTCAAAAAGTGGACGAGTTTGTCCAGAGCTTATGGCCTAAGGCTCATGTGTTAAAACCCGGGGAAAGTGAAAAGGATGACTTGGCATCCAGAAAAGGCCAAACTTATGCAAGATATACCATAAGGAATGGTATGCTAGTTAGAAATGGCAAGGTTGTAGTACCTGGTTAGAATGATCTCAGACAGAGAGTCATTCGACAATGCCATGATAGCCCGTGTGCGGGACATCCAGGAGTCGAGAAGACATATGATCTCGTGAAGCGAGATTTCTTTTGGCCAAAGATGAAAAAGCATATTCATGAATATGTGACACGGTGTTTCTCGTGTCAGGTAAGTAAGGCCGAGCGGGTGAAGCCACCCGGACTTTTACAGCCCTTGGAAGTACCACTAAGTAAGTGGGAGAGCATTTCCATGGACTTTATTGTAGGACTACCTGCAACACAAGGAGGATATAATTCTATCCTTGTGGTGGTTGATCGTCTAACCAAGATGGCTCACTTCATTCCGACTAGAGAGTCTGTTAGTGCCCCGCAAGTGGCGGATTTGTTTATTAAACATATATTTCGTCTGCATGGATTGCCTAGATCCATAGTGTCACACAGAGATGTTAGATTTACCGGTCATTTTTGGACAGCGGTATTTGAGACACTAAGGACTGAGTTGGGAATGAGTAGTGGGGATCATCTTGAGACCGATGGTCAGACGGAGAGAGTCAACCAGACTTTAGAGGATATGCTGAGGGCATATGTGTCATTGAGGCAACATACATGGGACAAGTGGTTGCCATTGTTGGAGTTTGCCTACAATGATAAAAAACATTCATCTACCGGGTTCAGTCCGTTTGAGCTGAACTATGGTTATAGACCAGCCAATCCAACTATAGTTGGAGTACCTCAGAAAGTGCCTAGTGCCGCGAACTTTGTAGTTCAGATGCGGGAGATGCTAGCACTTGCGAGAGCTAATATCCGCCAGGCTATGGATAGAGCCAAAGTGTATGCGGATGAAAATCGGTCTATAAGAGTATTTGAAGAAGGAGAAAAAGTTTTTCTCAGAGTTCCTTCGCACTCGAAGTCGTTGACTTTCGAGTGCGTTGACTTCAGGAGAGTGTGCTAAGTTATCACCTCAATACTGTGGGCCGTGGTTAATTCTAAAGAGAATAGGCAGTGTAGCCTATAAATTAGAATTGCCACAGGGGTGTAAGGTGCACCCGGTTTTTCATGTTTCACGCTTAAAGAAATTTTTGCATACAGGTGACTCACTAATCGAAGGTGTGGTTTTGTTTCAGGAGATAGAGGATATTGCAAGGCGCCAGCCAACAAGAATCCTGGACCGAGGAACAATGCAAATACGAAATCGGAAGATACCCACGGTGTTGGTTGCATGGCATGGTCAGCCTCTATCGGAAGCTACCTGGGAATCTGTATACCAGTTACGGAGAGCGTTCCCAGATTTCATCATCGAGGACGCTGATGCTTGAAGAGGGAAGGAATGTTATGCTCTAGCCGGGATAGCATGACCTCGGATAGATCGGTGGGCATTTTCTCTTAGATGACCAACTTTTGTAATAGTTAATGTGCGTAATTTAAGAGTATTACCATATTAGAATTTGCATGTAGTAGTACCAAATATTTTGCAACATGTGTTAATCCATTCAAGGTAATGTATGGTTTCAACCAAAAGCACCAATTGCAATGAGACTCAAAAGGGAGAAGGTTCAGGCAGCTAGGGATTTTCTCTAAGACACAAATCAAATGGCTAAGACAGCTATAATGCATTAAAAGGGATCAAGATAGAGCAAGAAGTTGTGCAAATCCACACTGTTAGAAAGGTGAAGGCAAGACAACCTATCTTAAGTGCCAAAATCTTCAAAAATCCTTAAGAGTAATAAATGTCCAAAGTTATCCCCTAAATATTGTGGACCATTCCTAATACTTAAGAGAATCAGAGAACTTGCTTACAAATTGTCTCCACCAGAAGGACATAGAGTATATCCAGTTTTTCAAGTAAGTAAACTAAAAAGAAATTTGGGTGATGATAGTAACCTAAGGTCTAGTTGAACTCATTGAACCGCCATGTTTACAAGATGAGCAAGAAAAGATCCTAGACAAGAAAAGAGGACAAGACATTCAAAATATCAAACATGCCTGGTGAAGTGAAAAGATAGACTAGAAGAGACTTCAACTTGGAAAAAGGTAAGCAATCTACACACACCTACATGTATAAATGTATGTATGTATCCAAAAAAGATTTCCCTCAGCTCTGCAAAGCATATGGGGCTTTGGTGTTATGCATGCTTCACTTGCTGAGGATCTCATTCATCTTATTCCAAAGGAGGGGTGTAAGAACTTGATAAAACAATGGAGTCTAATCACACTTTTGGGCACAACATACAAAACATTAGTAAGGCAATCAGCCTATGTTTGCAGCCTCTACTCCCTGACTTGATCCATGATACACAAACTAGACTTGTGCATGGGCGCAACATTTTTTATAATATCTTTTCATCTTGGGAGGTCTCGGATCAGACAAAGTGGCTAGGGCCTTGCTATTCTACTCTTGGACTTTGAGAAATCTTACGATACAGTACATAGGGATTTCTTAAAGGGTACACTGATGTGCTTGGATTCATGGATCAAAGGTGAGAGGTGTGCCATTTCTTTACAACTCGGCTCACAATCAAGTCCTTTTTAGGGGTGCCAAAGGAGCCAAATCAGTTTGACAAGGATGCCCTTTTGGTGTATGTGCCTCTCAGTCAAAAGGGTCAAAAGAGGCTGAGGATGCAGAGGATGTTGTTGCTATGTTTAAGGCACAGTTAATGAGTGCAGTGGGAACACTCATGCAAGACCCACGGTTTGTTGACTTCATGTGTAGTCCTTTGAGGTCTAAGGAGAGAAAAGGCAACATGCAAGAGAGCCCAATGGAGTCCAAAAATAGTCACTTGACGTGATGCCATTGAATGGACAGCCAACAGTAATGCCAAATGCACAAGGTACTCCATTGCAGCAATCTTTCCATGGTCCTGGTATGGATATGCATGGCCAAGGAAATAATTTTTAAAATGCCAATCACGGAGCAAGCTTTTCCCCAACCCTCTTTGCATCCAAGGTATTTTGGTGGTGGTTCGGTGTCCCAAACAATGGCTGTAGATGTTCCTGGAATGCTTGGAAGCTACCCAGTGGGATCCCAGCCTGGTATGCAAGGAATGCAAGGGAATGTGTCTGGGGGTATGCTTCCTAGAATGCCTAACATAATGTATGACAATATTGGCATGCAGCCAGGAATGCAAGGTGGAATGTGAGGGAGTTTTGGAGCTCTCACGGGTATGTTTGGTATGCTTGGTTTTGGCAAATCCTCTAATGGGTAGTGGCAGTGCATGATAGGCTGGAGGTAAAGCTATGCATCCTCCTTTTTTGCAGCCGACAAACTGACACCCAAAGACAAGGTAGAGGATTATAAGGAAGGTGGGGCAGCAGTGAAGTTTGACACGGCTCAAGATAGGCTAGCTTTTGTGCAACATTTTCATGCAGCCTTCTCAGGAGGAAGTTTCAGGGAGCCCTCTAAAATGCGAAAGGAAGCCACCTTCCTAAAGGGAAAATTGAAATGCTTTACAGTGGTGGATCAATTTGTTGCTACAGAACAAAGCACCGACCAGTTGGGTTCCGTTCAAATAGGTCTTTTCAGCTACTTGGCTGACCACTACATTTGAGGTGGATGTTATGGTAGCGTGGCACAAGCTGGATGCAGTCACTGTCATGACTTGGAAGAGTACAATAAAAAGTTTTGGGAAGCCCTATTGCTGGTCAGCTCTTATCGGCATGTGCCTTTGTCAGAGCAAATTGAAAAATATTGCTGTGGGCTCCTAAGGAAATCAGAGACTACTGCACAAAGACAAGGGTAACCAACATGTCTCAGCTAATTGAAAACGCCACCACACCTGATGCACTGTTGCTTGGAAAGGCCAGCGGGTATAAGAGCATTAAGTACGATAGCTTTAAGAAATCAAGGAAGCCAGGGAATTCTTCCAAGGCTCCATTTAACAAAGAGAAGAAGCGTGATAGGCCAGGCTCTAATTGGCTGTCACGTGACGAAAGGAATGCTTGGATGGAGGCCAATAAATGCCTTCACTGCAAGGAAGAGGGACATGTGGCACGGGATTGCCCAGAACGCAAGCTTAAAGGCGAAATGGTGTGCTTCAAGAGAGAGATAACACTGCGTAGAGCAGCCTGTAATAAGAGAGTCGCTTAACCGCTGAAACCCGCATCAATTATGAAACCTCCAATGCACCGGTTGGACAGCCACGTAGCTTCCATTCACAAATGGTGCCACGTCTGATTGCATGGCCACCCCCCCTCAAACCTTAGACAACCATTACAATGATCCCTACAAGGATTACCCAACATAGCCCCCTTAATCTGAGAAGGGGATCCAGAAGACAACAGAGAAAACAACTGCTATAGAAAATACCTGCACAGTGCTGAACATTACAACAATTCAAACCCGTTGCAGCCATCTTCAACGCTTGGACCTTCATCTGCTACTTCTAACCTTGCAAATTCTTCAGTCAGTGGAGAATCTTCGACCAAGCATGCCTTCTCTCCTTTACAATGAATATGCAAAGCCTTAGTGTAACAAAATTTTGCCACATGTCGCATTTTAATTTTTGCCACAATACTCGCATACGAGTTTCTCTTTGCTGTTGATTTTCCTCTTCTTTCTTTCTTTCTTTTGTCCTTCTTTAGAGTATATGAAGCTTTTCCTCCTAGGATTAATGCCTCTGTTCTATGCTCTTCACTTTACAGCATTGAAACGAGATAATGGACTATCAGAACTAACCCTTAGCATTGTCTCCAACTCAGCATACCTCGGAGGCAGACTCAAATGTAGAATGGTTTTAGTGTCATCGTCATCAACTCTTGATCCCCAAGACTTGCAGCGGCTTCACGATTGACTCAATAACACCTCAACCTGGGTATCTCCTTCTCCCATATACAAGCTGAAAAGCTCCTACTTCGAGACAATTTTAGAGATCTTCATTTTTGCACTGAACAGAATTTCGATCATGCTCCAGTTCTGTGCCGCTGTCTTGGATACATCCACATGGTCAGCACCTAATGCTCTTCCAAGAATCCCTAAACGCTTTCTCATTCTTCACTGCTTAGTTTCGGGGCCTTGATTGTTGCTAGGGTTTTTCTCTGACCAAGACATAACACCCCACAAGCTCTTCTCCATGAAGAAAAGACGAACTGAGAACTGCCAAGAAGGGAAGTTCTTCCTATTGATTTTGACACAGAAGGTTCTAGCTTGTCAACTTTAGACCATGTATCCATTTCTCTCAACATGACAACTGACCAAATTCGACCTTTCAAAACTTTTCCCTAGACCTTAGATCCTGAGAGCTTTAATACCCCTGTTAGATATTTCAAAGAATAATTCAAGCTTTTTCCCTCACCCATGAAATCACAACGAGTTGAAATTCAACTATGGCTCAGCTCAATAAGTTTTGTTGACATTTACAGGTTCTCAAGAACTCATGTAATACTACTATGACACCTATCAGACGGACTGGTAAGCAGACAACCACAGACTCAAGCTCACGACGACGTGAGGAGAACAACATGACTCATCTGTATGGTTCAAGAGAGAGATAACACCATGTAGAGCAGCCTGTAATAAGAGAGTCACTTCACCGTTGAACCACATGTCAATTATGAAACCTCCACGCATAGGTTGGACGGCCACCTAATTTCCATTGTAGATGGTGCCACGTCTGATTGCATAGCCATCCCCCCTCAAACCTTACACAACCATTACAATGATCCCTACGAGCATTACCCGACAGTAGCAAGGTTGGTAGACAAGATGAATGACTGTCTGTGCAGCTCTTACTCGCTTTCACAAGTGTGAGTTTGTGCACATGTCCCCCCATGTGTGTGGGGGGGAAGGGTGCTGAAGAACACAACGGATCATCCTTTCCACAATAAAATTTATAAATATAAATATAAAAGGTGTATGGATAATACTTGTGATTGTGACACAGAGAACCAAATATCTATCCTCAGATGACACTGCATCAGGTCTATCGAACAATTAATTCTAGGTATACTTTTGAACAGCAAAGGTTTCTATCTATAGAAACGAGCCATATATTTTTACAATCAATTTGACATGCCACGTCTCACAAAAGGCACAAAAAACTGGTTTCTGCTAAGAATATCAACTATAGCAATAGAGAACCAAATATCTATCCTCAGATGACACTGCATCAAGTCTATCGAACAATTAATTCCAGGTATACTTTTGAACAGCAAAGGTTTCTATCTATAGAAACGAGCCATATATTTTTACAACCAATTTGACATGCCACGTCTCACAAAAGGCACAAAAAACTGGTTTCTGCTAAGAATATCAACTATAGCAGATATGTACCTTTAAATAAAGTAAAAGTAGAGAAATGTACCTTTTCCATGCAAGAACTGCTTCAAAAGGAGTAATCACTGGAGCCATGTAATCCTTGCTATCCAACATTGCTGTTTGTGCACATGCTACCAGTACGAAGATATCACACTACAGCAAGAAAAAGATGTAAAAACCTTTCCACTACTGACAGGCTATAGCATTAATGCATGGCAGCAGAAAGAATCAGAGAGCCAGACCTCAGGAAAGTTAGCCAACTTTGCCGGACTTGGTTTACCCATGGCCAAAGTATATGACTTCTTGCCTGCTTCTTTGACAAGTCTTTTAATTTTTTGAACGACTTCCTGGTAGCCCTCTGAAAGATTAAAACCAAGAAGGTGACATCATCATAAAAATGCAGGAAGGAATACCTTCAAAAAATTTGCAAGACAGATAGCAAAGGGGCATTATAATCATTTTTAGTCGAAAAGTGAGATGAAGATCCACTGTGCTTCATCTCAAACATGAGCAGAAGTCATACCGACCCCGAGTGTGCCAATCACAATACCGATTATGTTTGCATCCTTGGCTCGCTCTACAAGATAATACCTGTATAAAGAATGAATTCTCCAGGTATAACAATAACAAATAAAAAAATGTCTGTGTCGTGTTAAGACACACATCAGATTTTGAGAGATTTTTTTGGAAATATTTATGCTCCCTACCGTCGCCTCAAAATCTTGCTTTTGTTGGCCACATCAGTAAGCAACGATTTCATATCAGGATCATAGCGTACCACCTGGGAAAAAAGTATAGTCCATGCCTTAACCCAAAGATCCTTCCAAATGAGCCAACCCACACCGTTATTCAATGTCTTCATACAAACACATCACTTCAACCTGTGTAATATCTTCATCATTACCTGAGCTTCAAACAAAAAACCCCCAAGTTCTCACATCAAAGTGTACACATGGAAATTCTAGGCTTATGATTGGGATCACCAATAAAGTAAAAAACCTGGGAAAAATCTTTTGGCGAGCTTTTTAATGTGAGCTTTTTTACCATTTCCTTTGTTTTTGCGAGCTTTTTTTAGAAATCCATAAATGTTTTTGTTATAAGAAAGCTGGGGAGGTTAGAAAGAGGGGGAGAGGATATAGGATATGTTCATTTTCATAGCATGTGGAAGGGGTGGAAGAGTGTATACTATGCACAAGGGGGGGGCAGATATGAGTGGCAGTAGGAGGCAAAAAATTATGGAAGATATGTCCATATTCAAAGTAGAAGGGAGGAATGTAAAGGGGAAGGGAGAGCATATGTAATTTGATAGATTTGACCTCATATTTGGATTCCTCGTCGAATTCCGGTCATTTTGAGTACCAACATGACCATATTCCGATAAAAATTGGAAAAATGGTGTTTTTGTTATGAATTCATTTTGGCCTGTTTTGGGCCTATTTTGAGTCTGCGCTAGCGCAGACTCAAAATAGGCCCAAAACAGGCCAAAATGACAATAACACCATTTTTCCAATTTTTATTGGAATATGGTCATGTTGGTACTCAAAATGACCGGAGAACATAAGTTTCACATTCCTCATCCTCTCTCTCCTCCTTGCACTCCTCTTTGCATACCTTATAAGTTCCCCCTCTAACTATAATAATGAATATATGTTCCAACTCCCCTCCCCTCCCTTCTCCATGCCACTTTACCCATGCGACCATCCCTCCCCTTTTCCTTTATCTCCCCTCCCCCCCCTCTCTCCTCTTAACTGCAACCATAACCCAAACTTTTCACCCACCCCACTCCATGAAACCCCCCCTCCCCCTCTCTCTCTCTCAGGTGAATGAAAAGCTCACAATATTCATGAAAATTGAAAAAAAGCTCATGATAGAAAGCTCACCAAAAAATCACACCCGATATTTATGTGCAAGAAAGATCCAATTTTGATGTATAAGAAACAGTGGCCACGGCCATCCAAAGCACTTGAGTTGGACTGAACTACACAAAGCTACAACAAACCCAGCAAGCATAAACATCTTGCTTGAGATCAAAAAGTGTTGACTTCCCAAAAAGACCTCTCGAGCCACCCCTTTATAGTCAAGGGTGTCACTAGGCACATCTGATGAATCCTAGGTGCCTGAACTACGTGATCCATAGAGTTCGCTCCACTAGGAAACTACTGCACTTGTGTGTTGATTTAGCACTCTTCTCGAGACAAGCCAATATCCACACCCCAGCAGAAACAAACATGAGGTTTCCTCCCAGCTCGAGGAAGCTCAAAGAGAAGGTACTACTAAATCGCAAAGCCAAAAGAACATAACCACAGAAACTTGGGAGCAGCTAGCCATCCATGAATGTGGCCAGCTCCACCTATAAGGCATTCAACATCATTTAAAGATTACTACTTGAAGAGCAAAATGAAAAAGTAAAGCACTTGCCCAAAAAGGAGGTGCCAACTACAACAGGATGGATAGGGTGGCGAGAAAACACAACCACAAAGCCATACGGATGGCCTACAAATCAAAGCGGGGCATGCCTCTCTCCCATGCCTTGCATTCAAGAACTTCTATAATTGCCCCCAACGATGGAGCTTTGTGGGTGCGGCAGTGGAGCTTTGTAATACAGCTGCTTCTCAACTTGTAACTGCAAAAGTGAGCTACAGTTGCAATATGAGACTATGACTACAGCAACTTGGCAGTATATCTGGGGACCACACACAGGCCTGAGTTGCAGAGTCGAGGCATTAAGAGCAGGCATTAGGATGGCCATTCACCAAATACGAGGCCACACTATTCAAGTTTTTACCACAATGTTCTCCGGAATTGCCAAAATTTTCAATCATGAGCATAATGGCACATTCATGGGGCTTGAATGGTACTCATCCCCACAACTTCCAGAGTTTACTCCACCACCAACACATTGGAGACTGAAGGTTGGCCTACGGAATTTCATGCTTCATGCTGACTCAATGGGAAATTGAGACCTCACAGAGTCCCGCTGTAAGAGAGGAAAAACAAAGAGATCATTCCACAGCATGCATTGGCACGTTTGTAATCGAGAAGAATTGGTTTACTGTGGATCAAAAGGAGGTGAAATGAGGAATAGCATGGAGCAGTGTGGCCTCTAGAGTTCCACTCATTTTGACTTGAGAAAAGTGACTAATAATTCTGCCATGTTTCCCACAGCCAAGCACCACCTCTATGACTATTTTCGCATATCACCTCCACAGTTTGTATTTTCTATTTCGAGTTCTTATGTTGGATAAGGGCTTGAGAGAAGTGACTATAGCTCATAAAAGTTTAGCAATCTACAATGGGACTCTCTAGAGAAGTAAGGACACCTGTGCATACAAGTTCCCTAAGTACAAGAGCTGCAAAGAGTTTACCGAATTCGAATTTCCGTAGTAGGTAGCACTTCAAAGTTTTTCATAGGAGATAATAGAGTGATCCACTCAGCTAATTTCTTCTCTTTTACCCTCCTCCGCTTTGTTGGAAACCACAGTCACTTGTCTGGCCTCCCTCCCCCTCTCTCACATCTCCCCTCCATGGTCCACTGCAGCCAAAATTTTGGGTCTTCAATCTCCATGAAAACCTTGGCAAACTTCTTGTCAAGGTCCTCTATGCTTGCAACGATAAAGGGCTCGTAGATGGAATTTTGCTGCCACTCTTGAAGATAGTGCTAATAGAGTTATCGCCAGTTCCATCCCATAAGTTTGGTAGCTTGGGTGAACTGAAAGATGCAATCCTGAAAATCTTCATATGACTTGATTGTCCTTCTCTTTCACAATGTGACAAACAAAACGGTATCAGAGCTCATTGCACGATTCTAGGTATTGCTTGCTAGGCTTCCATGACCTTGGTTAAGTTTTAACTAAGAGCTAGGTGATGTCATATCTACCATGAAGTATGCAAACTCCACAGCCCGCCAAACTCGAGAAATTCCAAGAGATTGCCATTTGAGTTGATAGAATTCTAATGGTACTAGAAGTGGGAGGTCATTAGGGTACTGCAGCAAGGCATAACTGAGATGCCCTCTTTGTTCTCAGGAGGGGAAATTTTTGAAAAAGGAAAAGACAAGGTTTGCTGGAAAACCTGAACCAAAAGGACCAAAGGATGGACACTTGGTTTATCTCTTGCAAGAAAATTCAATAGCAGGTTATCTATGACAGAAGTCAGCACTAACTCTAAGCACCCAGCCACTAGAGGATGTTGCTACATCACGGCAACGTCAAGGCAATCTGATTCATAGCTTTGTGCTCTTAGCCCTTGAGTCACCGTGACATTGTCGAATTATATCAAAGAGTGTTCTAAGGAGGAACCCTTCTATACGTAATAATCACTTGACAATTGCACAAGCTTCATCATCCGCTGCTTTCCATTTGTAGCTGCTCCCACCACTCACAATAGCATTGAAGAATGCCCACTAGTCCTAGGATAGCTGACAACAATTCCCCTAAGTTGGATATGTATGTCGATATACTACTTGAAGCTACACGGTTCCCTCTTCCTAACAGATCTATGTGGGGGATTGGGCAATGCACAGAGCTGGAGCCACGGCTGTTCTTACCAAGATGATAATGTCAAATCATTCCCCAATAGTGCTTCACTTAGAGCAGCATCGTCTTGGACTCCCTCAGATGGGGGTGTGGATCCCCGATGCCTTGTTATAGGAGGAGGGGGTACAGCAGACCATAGCAGAGATTCTGCAAGGGCAGCAGCAGCTCTCTAGAGGAGCATCGAGGAGTTACAGCCACATGCACGGAGAGGTAACATTGCCTTTATGAGAGAGAGAGAGAGAGCACTAAGACAAGACCTGGCTTCCATAGAGACTAGGAAGCAAGAACCAATCTCTCGGTGGGTTGCAGATAGTATGAGAGTGTGCACCTTGACCTTCAGGCCACAAAGATCTACAGAGCCGAGTTCTCTCTTATCACTCCTCTAGGGCACACTGGGTCCAGCAGGGTAATAGGATGTCCAGGCACATCTTTCAGGTCACTCGCCCACGATCAACAAGGACCTAGCTTCAGTGGCTACAGTGGCTACGCAACGAGAGTGGCCATCATCCATGACACTCAAACAGGTTTTGTTCAGGAGCCCAACATCCTAAGCAACATCTTTTTTTTTAAAGAAGCAGTAGCTTCGGCAACAAAGGAGTCTCAGCCTATCGCAGTCCTCATGGATTTCAAGAAGGCTTATGACAGGATGCAGTGGCCATTTTTGGAAGGCACCATGAGGAGTATGGGCTTCTTGGAGCGCTAAATTTGGGTCTTGTGGCCCTAAATACGGGGACTGCCAGTCAGATACCCGTCGGAGCCACACAGAGGAGGCCTTCTCTCTTTCCTGCTTAGGGCAGCAAGGCTGCTCTCTAGCTCCATTTCTTTCCTCTTTGTGGTAGAGGCTCTAAGATACTTGCTGTAGTCCCATATGGCTGGCCACACTAGGATGGGCTTACCGATTCATCAAGAGGACGAGCATCTAGACTCGAAGTTTGCACACGATACAACCCTTTTTGTGGAAAAGCACCGCAAAGAGCCTAGAGGGAGTTTGTATGGGCTATCCATAGGTGCCACTCATTCCTTGGTATGTGTCTTGTAGGCCTAGTTACACCCAATTAGGTCAGTTGGTACAATTAGTACATGTACCACTTAGGACAGTTTGGACACTTAGTCCAGTTAGGGCAATTTGCCCTAGGGTTTTGTTATATTGGCTCTCTCTTGAGCCTCCACTCAGTTTTGCAGCAATTCATTACAACAGCTCGTTTTTGTCTTCTCTCCTTCATTTCTTGAGCTTCCATTGCTTGCCCTAGCCTACAGTGGTATCAGAGCATGTCGGGGATCCATTCCCTCAGCCATTGGCAGCTTGTTCAAGCTGTTTGGCAGACCCTAGAGCTCTCATTCCTGCTGGTTGCTTCATTCTCAAGGCATTTGCAGCAGGCTGAAGTAGTTTGGGGCTGTTTCGAGCAATTCTATCGCTAGAAAACGTGTTTTTGGGGCTCCTCCAGCCACGCCTCAAGAGTGTGCATTTGCTGCTGTTTTGGTCATTTCCTCAGCATTTTCGATTGATTCCAGCCTGCTACAGCTGTGTACGGCTCATTTATTGCTGTCATCTCCACACCTATGAGCCGTACAGCTGTACCGACAGCTGAACAGCGCATTTAATTGCATGCTTGAGGTTATACAGAGCTGTCCAGGGTGATTTCGGAGCTGTTTTCAGACCTGCAGCAGCCGATTTGACACACGTGTGAATTCCGGGGCTGCCTCGTGAAGCGTGACTACGTCCTCAAGCTCTACTTCAGCCGATTTTCAGCTTTGGGGCCTGCTGCTGCATTTCTAAGTGCTTACAACCACAAATATTAGGATTTGGAGCTTGCTGCTGCGATCCGGAGGTCTCTCCTTGAGCCCATTCCTTCTCACAGTCTTTATGGTATGCCTTTAAACAAGTCAAAACTCAAAAAAAAATTATGGAAAAGGCTCCTTTGTGTGCTTACACTGCATTTGGGTCTCTATTTTGTTTAAAAAACTATTCCCTGAATGACATTGATTTCGTGAAATCTTGCCACATCTTCAAAAAAGAACTCCAAAGTTGGGACTCGGTTTGGGATCTCGAATGGAAAACAAGACCAGGACTTGATTATGACAGGTTATAGTTGTGGAATACAGACTCGCATGGGAAGGGGGACACGTTTTAATCTTTTCCAAGGAGTTTAGTTGAGTGGGTCATTCTCATCTCCTTCCAATCCCAACACCTTATGAAGATATAGAAGATAGAGCCAGAACTCTTAATCTCAGATGGAAAGTTCCTGAGAACATTCACAAATGGAGAAGCAGGTTCCAGCTAATTTCGGAAAAGAAAATCCTTGGAAAAATATCTACCTTGCTATGGCTCATCCTGCATAAGGCAATGTGGACAAAGTGTAGAAGTGACTGGATTGTAGTTGGAAACGTATGCGTACGGGCGTCTGTACCGTACGGATTCTGTGCGTTCGTCCGTACACATATGATACGGTATTCCGTACATGATCCTTTTTAGCCCCCAAAAAGGGCAAAACAGCGATGCCCCATACATTTTCCGTTTCCGCCTTGTACGCATCTCCATTGGCCCGTGACCCATGGCACCTGTACACCGGTGACTTCCAACTTGCAGCCATCATCCGGATTCCGTAAAGCCAAGCTCCAGTCAGCCGTACAACTATACAACCGTACGAGCAACCAGCCAGCCTTGAAGCCTTCAAGACACTTCAAAGTTCAGCAGCCAACCCGAGAGCTGACCACTGAAGTCTGACGGTGTGACCTCAGGAGTCAAGATTCAAGATCGATCGAAATTTGAACGAGGACCGAGGTCACTCCCTCTTATCTCTCCCATGTCTGTTGAAAGCTGAAACATGTATCTTGAGTCTTGAAATTTTCTTCTCAGTCTAGACTCTAAATTTCAGATTTTTATATCTCTCTCTCTCTCTCTCGCAAATGGGAAGAAAGAAAGGAGAAGAATGGGAATTTGTAGAGACACTGAAGCCTTTGGGAAAGGGCCAATTCACTTGTAAATGCAAGTACTACCCTCACAAATGGGATGGAGGACCTACCCGCATACGAGCACACTTTCTTAGGATGACAAGCCTTGGGGTTGACCCTTGCTCCTCTGAAACTGGCCTCTAATCACTCAAAGGGCAGTGGAACTAAACCTTTAATCACTTCAGCACTTATTTACAGCTCACAAAGCATATATCACAACCATTAACCATTGCATGATCACCATTTGGCATTTACCTATTTAAATGTTCACAAACAAAACCACTGAAAAAGGGATGGAGGCTAGAATGCCCCTGCTTAACAAACATAGACAAGTGCACCCGATTGGCCCCAAACACCGTGGTGCCCCTTTCGGTATTTCTTTATATTTCACAGTGAAATGATTACAAGTTGCATCTGGGAGACCTTCCTTGCAACTGAGCACGCAGCCCCAATTCACTAAGCCTTCGCAAAGCTTTCAAGCATATAACACCATCACATAAGTGCACTAACCCATAGGCTCAATCCAAAGGCATTCTCTTTTCCGAGTGCAATTCCATTGGCTGTCCAAATGCAATCACACTGCACCCCAGCTGCACTCTCTTTGAGTGGTTTCCAGATGGCATTCACAAAGCTTTTCAAAGCTCCAAAATAAAATCAGCAAAGTACCCAACCAAAGAATAACTCATGTAGCACTGCCTGGGCACCTGTGAGCCAAGAAAGAGGCGGCACACGAGGCCAACCAATAGCTTATGGCAAAAAGAAATTGCAGCAGCAAAATCACAACTCACCAAGTCCTAGAAACTCGAACCAAGTCCTCAATCACCAAGAGGACGTAGTAGCCAATGCCTAATTGCATTCTCAGCCAAAGAGGGGTGCAAAGGCATGAAGAAAGAGCATTTACAAGAGTCGACCGGCCAAAATTCCACTGAAAAATGTGAAAAGAAGCACTTCTGTCGCGAAGAAGTGGGAGTTCTTGGGCTCAAAAGAAGCATGCTTCAGAGAGGAATGCATTGAGAAGGTTTTGGAGAAGTTTCATTGCCGGAAAGTCCTCCAAAACTGAGAAAAACCAGTCAACCAGTGCGTGGGACCACTCAAAATTCAATAGAAAGCTGTAGCTTTGCAAGAGGAGAGGCCCAGGAGGCGGTAGAAGCAAAAAGGTCCAGAAAAAGCCACTTTTGCAAATTCGACCAGCAAAAGAAGTGCTCAGCTCTGCCCGTTCTACCAAACGCACGGAGGGAAAAGCATAAGTCGAGGAATCCAAACGGGTGTCGAGGAATCCAAACGGGTGAGGAGTTATGAAGAAAAACGGAATTCAGCTGAAGGAGGCTGAAAAACCAGTCCGAAATCTCAACAAAGGGAGAAGATGAGAGAGAAAACCACACATGTGAAGTTTAGAAGGCCCAAGAAGGTCCACGAATGGCAAAGAAGCATGTAGAAGACACTAGAGCCACCTGGAACTCTAGGGGGCCCACTGAAGGTACATGGCCCTCTAGGGGGCCCATTAAAAATGCCACATCATCATTTCCCAACAACCACTCTTTTAATTCCTTGGGATGCCTTTGGGCCTAGGGATTAATTACGCTTATGTGCTAGGCACCATGCCGCGTTTAATTACACATTATTAAGCCCACGCTTGGACTTTTAAAACCAAAGTTGTCACGGTCTTGTAGTACATTAAAGTACTTAGAATTTCACGCCCCCGTGACATACCCCTCTCTTGAAACAGCAAACCACAGTTTGCTGCCCCAAAACACAGAAGCGAGCATGAAATATAGCATAAAAGAGTATACAAGAAAGCCACAGCTATAATATACAGAGACAGTGAAAATATGGCTAGGAGAGGCATGCATCCATCCATATACACTGCTCAAAATCTATGTGATCCTCGGCGATCAATAGTCAAGATGCATCAATATCATGAAGTCTCACAGCAGAAATACTGTCAGCTCAATATCTCGGATGAAACATACACTGTCATCAAGCGACCTCATGAAATCACGATGAGCCCGTCTGTACTGAGGGAGTGGAGGTGCTAACCCCCTCTCGAACACCAGGTAATGCTCCAGACGCTCGCTCTGCTAAACTACCTATAGGAGCCCGGACCGCAGTCGGCTCTAAATGAAAAGCATCAAGGTAAAGCTGAAATATCCCAGATGAATGTGCCAGTTCACCTTCCTCCATCCATTTCGCATCAAGTGATGGGTAATTTTGAAATTTCACCAAGTAGTGACGGATAGCTTTATCCTTGAGCTTTCTATCTCTGTGTGCCAAAATCTGCTCTGGGACCATAAGTTCATCCTGTTCTTCCACTTCAGGTTGCACCTCATCAGGTAAATCCTTAGGAATATCTCCATGATATTGCTTTAATAAGCTCACATGAAAGGCATTATCTATCTTCCAATGTGGAGGCAACTTCAACCTGTAAGCTACCTCCTTTATCTTTTCAGAAACCTGGAAAGGACCATAGTAACGCATGTTCAGCTTTGTGTACAACCTTTCCTTGCCTTTCTTATTTTTCAGCCTTGCCTTCTGAAAACGCAGCAAAACCCAATCACCTTCTGTGAATACCAATTCCCTGCGGTGCTTATCTGCTGCTCTTTTCTGCTTGTCCTGACTTCTTTGCAAGGAATGTTTGATCTTCTTGTAAGCCTCTTCAAGGCTTTCCACCCATTTTATTGCCAGACATTAATCTTGAGGATGCAGGTATGATGCGAGTTTCAACTAATAGACGAGCTCCGGTCACATCTTACAAGCAGGCCTTGTTAGATCTAGGCAGGATGCATGATCTTATTATTTATAATGGTCTCAATAGATGGCCCTCCTCAAGTGGTTTTACCTGCTTCCCACATGGAGGGGGCTCTAGCGTGGTTGACTACATCATGGAATCCCTTGCCTTTACCTCTCGTATCACTGATTTTATTGTTGCACCCTGTCCTCCCGGGGTTGATCACACATACCTCTTCTTTAGTATCTCTACACCCCATTTCACGGTACCTCCCACACCACAGATTACTCACACCACTTATCATGACATACATTTCGACCGTAGCCTCTCGCCTATATATTCAGCTCGCCTTTACATACTTCTCACATATATTGATTTTATACCCTTACTAGAGGACCGTGCTACTCTGTACACCCGCTCACTGCACAAGACTGCCCTTCAGGCTTTCCCCCACACTACTCGCTCCACTCGTCCCCCACCACTTGGGATCATCCCTTGTAATAGTTGGTACGATGATGAGTGCAAGGCTTTACGCCGTCAACTTAGATTCAAAACCAAAAACCATCTCCCATACGAGCCAGAGACGCTACTTGAGTATCGTCGATTGGTACGTAGGAAGAACCTGGATTTCGTCTGTCAAAACAAGGAAGAGTTAATGAATATTCTGTTTAGTAACAACTCTAAGGACTTTTGGCAGAGATTTCTAGAGGGGCGGTCACCTTCACCACTCACTGACACTTGAGTCTGGGATAATTATGCACGTACACTATGATATCCCAAATCAGCCAGCTCCTAATCTCTCACACATACCTCGCCCCACATCTTGCACACTTTTCACTAGGGGGGGTGTGAAGGATGTTGCGATGAAATTCCATAATGGTCAAGCGAAAGATCATGAGGGCCTATGCACTGAATTCATTGCATATGGGATTAATCTCCTAGCCCTGATCTTAGCAAAGCTCTTTAATGAAGCGGTTTGTTTGGGGTTTCCACGCACCTGGACTGTCAACACTATCTCACCCATCCACAAGGCAGGGGATCCCATGAGCCCGGAGAACTACAAGACCATTATGATCGGATATGTCATGTCGAAGATTTATGCATTAGTACTTGATTCTGGGGTCAGCTGATTCGCAAAGTGCAAGGGACTTAGAGCAGTCGGACAGGCTAGATTCCGACATGATCATGGGACCATGGATCACATTCTCACACTCAGGCGTATCATCGAGGAGGCGAGGACACGGAAAAAGAGGACATATTGTTGCTTTGTGGATTTTCGCAAAGCCTTTGACACAGTTTTGAGAGCCCGCATCTTCCGACGCCTACAGGATTTGGGGTATGACCAAGAGATCATCTGGGCCATCATGGCACTTTACGAGGGTCTCAGCCAGAGTCCGAGTAGGGTCGGGGTGGACAGAGGAGATCATGAGCACTATTGGGGTCAAACAAGGGTGTCCTTTATCACCCACCTTGTTTGGCCTCTACATTGACGAGCTTGAGATAGTTATGCAAACATGGGGGGGGATGGATGCTCTCTAGTTGGCACGCTGATCTGGATATTGCTATATGTCTTCATCAACAGACGGCCTCCAGAGACACCTTGATGCACTACAGTCCTTTTGTAAGTCCCATGATTTGAAGTTCAACCTTGGTAAAACCAAGGTCATGATCTTCAATACATCTCAAGTCGTTATGCACCAGGAGCAGTTCACATTTGACGGGTCACTTGTTGAGATTGTTTCGTCATATACATACCTTGGTGTTATCTTCTCTAGACCTATCTTCACCATGAGACCCGCGATGCAGGCCTACCTGAGCAGGGGATACACTTCATTGGCCAAATTAAAGAGGCAGTGCTTCCGCTCACACTTTTAGGATCCGCAGACCAAGGGATTGCTGTTTGACTCCTTGGTCCATCCAACGGGGATGTACGGTAGCCCTTGTTGGGGGACGGATCTATTAGATATAGAGTGGGCTCGTGTGGAGCGGCTACATGTTCTCATGCTATCGCAGATGATCCGCGGTAAGCCATCCGTCCCTCAACGGATTATTCAGGCTGAGTTTGGTTCATCCCCATTACAACTGGATGCAGCATTTCAAGTTATCACCTACCTATACCGGGTCAAGGGGTACGGGGATTGCACTTCTCGGCGCAACAAATTACCATGGCTAGCATTGACCTCTTCTATGGACCTATCAGCAACAAGTGACCAAAGATGCTGGTATGCACGCACAGAGAGATGGTCTAAGCGATTGGGGCTCCACATGAACAGACTCTCTCCCTTCGAGTACAGCATTGACATGCCGTTCTTTCCTCTCTTGTCACACGAGGTCAACCATATCATCTGCGAGGATCTTTTACAGCTACACACATTCCTGACCTGGTTGGGACCGAGCGAGCTCCCAATGAGGCTCATCTTCTACAGGAATCATTGTTTACACATCACTGAGGAGGGTTTCATTGACCCACCAAGATATACGCAAATCCACTTGCCCCCCTCACTAAGGATTTCTATTGGGCAGTTTCGGGTCTCTTCACATAGACTGTGCATTGAGAGTGGCAGGGCAGAGGGTCTACCCCAAGAGAGGCGCACATGCACATTATGTGACACACAGGAGGTCGAGTCGGAGAAGCATTTCATTTTCATGTGCCCAGTTTACTATGAGATCCGAGGACGCTTCTACTGCCTCTTCAGAGACAGTTTTGGGGTGTTGTCCCGGTTTCTCTTTGATCCAGACCAAAGATGCATGGCGGCTTTCATCCATGAGGCAGTCAAGCATCACGAGTGCCTACTTCGATCACGGAGACAGGAGCAGACCTCCTCCTTGGTAGACCCTTCTTAGAGCTCAATCACATAGTTCTTCCAGCCAGAGTAGGTGGACCCCCACAATATGAGGCCCCAACATGACCAGGATCCAGAGTCAACGACACGACAGATCAAACAGAGGATTGACGCACAGATTACACTTGGGGATATCTCCTCTCTGTTCAGAGTCAGAGCTCAACCGACAGGGGCCATTGTAGCCCTTGTTAGATGCAGAGCTATGACCAGGAGATGACACAGGACCACACCCTTGAGCAGCCGATAGCACTATATCGCCCACTTCATGCTCCCGCATTCTCATCCACCTGGATGAACTGTTGAGTATGATGATGATAATGATGTGTAGTCGATCACTCTGACATGACTATGTAGTACTTAGCACTAGCTTTTTGCATTTTGCATTGGTGTGGATGCTTGTTTAGTAGCTCCACGCTCACAGTTTGTTTGTATCAAGATTCTCACAGTCTCATAGACCCATCGTTCTTCCGAAGACTTTATTATAATAAACTTTCTTTCTTTCTCCCGCCCCCTTCTCCGCCTCTCAACCTCCCGGCCTTCATGCCTCTCTTCCCTCCCCCTTCCCCTCTTC
Organism: Dipteris shenzhenensis; assembly: GCF_047967505.1. Lineage (NCBI taxonomy): Eukaryota > Viridiplantae > Streptophyta > Polypodiopsida > Gleicheniales > Dipteridaceae > Dipteris > Dipteris shenzhenensis. The sequence goes on from NC_141599.1 coordinate 42,739,521, forward strand.
CTATCCTCCCCCGCCCCTTCAACCTGCATCTCCCCCCTCCTCCCTGCCTACTTCCTCCTCTCACCCCTTCTCCTCCTCTCTCCTCTTCCTACCCCTCTTCGCCTTTCTCCTCCCCACAGCTTTTTTGGAACGGAGCTTTCTTCTAGTCGAGTCGGCCTTCTCACCTCGATTGGCGGTGGATCCACCCTAAGCCAATCCTTCTCCGACTCCACTGGCCGCGAAAACTATCGCATTTTCAAAAGACGAGTTGCAGCAGCTCAAGAAGGGTGTAGAGCTTGAATGCTAAACCACTTTGATCACACGCATCTATGGGTCTCACCCTTCCAAGTCACAAGCTAGAGACTGGATGCTTGCGACGCTTCCCCCAGACCTCACCCCTCAATTTAAACATGTTCGCCTTTGGGACGAGATTTTTTCGGGTTATTTTGACTCTTTAGAGGCTGCGAGCGCCATGCTCCAAGCCCGTTTTCTATACCTCGGACACTGGATGATTTTCTTTGGTGCCTTCTCTCTAGGCTTTGACCCTATGAAGGAGGATCAGGAAGTGTTTTCGCTCTTCATCAAGTTTCTCGGGCTCCCCCAGGTCTACCATCGCCTTCTTCATGTGATTGGGGAGCACTTTGGTATGGTCATTAAGAACCCACCCCTCCCTAGATTGCCCTCGATAGCTACAAAGGCAACCAAGTCTGACGGGGTCCCTAGAGTTAGGATCCTTACGAAGGACCCTAATATTTCAGATGATCATATCTTGCTCCAGTGCTCAGATGGATCTTTCTTTTGACAGAGAGTGGAGGTCGCACGCAAACTGGACCAGTGCAGGATCTACAAGACCCGTGGGCATTTCGCCAAGGATTGCCCCAGGAGAAGAAAAGGCCCAAAAAACCTTCCGGGCACCAACTCCCGTTCGCCCTCGACAGGGGGGTGGGACAGTTCCTATGCCTGCTCCCCCACCTAGGCAAGGTGGTGGTATTGCTCCCCCACGACAGAGTGCTCCTCATCCACAGAGTGCCCCTTCGTTACCGCCACCTCTTGCCTCATGTCCCCAACGGCACCCGCAGCACTTCATTGGGTCCCGGTTCGTACACAACCTCCACCCCCGACAGTTCAAGAGGCAGATGTCTTGGACTCCACCTCCTTAGGAGCTTTGGAGTCCTCCGTTCTGGTAGATTGGTTGTTCCCAGTGTTGCACCCAACGCAAGATGCTTTAGCTACATTTGCAACCCCTCTCCCGGGCCTAGAGGTTGCCCCTCTCCCTTTCCTAGTGGTAGCCCCTCTCCTTGACCTCGCAGTTTCTCTGGTTGGAGGGGCCTCCGCAGCTTTTTAGACACAGGGCTCTTAGGAGCAGTCTTCAACTCCCCTCTTGTATAGAGGAAAGGGGGTTGGGTACCCCATTGATCCACTTCCCTCTGAAGGGATCCTCTGCACCCCTGTGTCGGGCCTGATTCATGAGGAGGACATTGTGCCCTCTACTTTTGGTGAGGCAGTGATTGGGAAACCTGTTGACAAGGCGTCTTCTTCTTCAGGTGGCAGGGTGTTTTCTCCTGTTGATTTTCCGCCACTTGGTTCCATCCCTCGCTTTTTGAGCGGGAGGTCTTCCCCTGTTGAGGGGTTTATTTCTACCATTAGGTCAGGTAAGATGTTCCATTCTACATCCTCCCGCCGATGAGGATTGTTAGCTGGAACATACAAGGCTTGGTGGCGTCCTCATCGCCGCCGCAGACAGCTGATTCAGAATCAGCTTCATCCGGGTGTTACTGGCGGTTCTATTGATGTTTTACTCTTGCAGGAGCTGGATGCAATGATTGTACAAAGTCAGGCGAGTTACTTTCGGGTCACACCTTTTGGTCACTTGCCTTTGGTACTAGGGGAGGTATTTATATTTCAGTTTCGGATTCTTTTCTCCCCTTGGTTGTCGAACATGGTGTGATCTTACCCTCTAGAGCCTAGTGGGTTTTTCTTTTGATTGGGGGTCGCAAGGTTGGACTCCTCAACCTTTATGCCCCTAATAACAGAGGGGATCGTGTATTGTTTTGGAAGGAGTTGCTCTCCTGGGCCCCCATTGCACATTCATGGGTCGTAAGAGGGGACTTCAACATGGTAGAGTTACCCTCAGATAAAAAAGGGGGCAAAGAGGGCGACATCCATTCTTTGGAGAGGGCAGCGTGGGATGCCTTCCTTTTCAGTTTTAGTGGCAGAGATGTTTGGCTTGACGATGCTTTTCACACTCAGTAACAATCACTCCTGAATTCTTGGTCAAACAAGAGGCCGCAGATGCCGATCCATTGTACCGATTGATCGATTTTATGTTGATGATTGGGCCTTGGATAGGAGGAGGATCAGTTTGCATTGCTCCTGGGGTTTCCACTTCGGATCACTTTTTGGTAGTTCTGAAGGTTTTCGAGCCGTGTTTGAGAGGACGTTCTACCAGCATTAGGATTCTTGATACCCTTTATGCAGAGAAGGACCTCTCAAAGGCAACTTTGCAGATCTGGGTTTCTCATGTGCAGGGTGGAGTGCCCTCCCCTTCACATATGGCAACAACTCTCTCTTATATTAGCGACTTATATCATCTAGTTGCTAGTACCAAGAGACGTGAGATTCTCATGCGAGAGATTGGTGTTCGCCAGGAATTGGCAGCTTTGTAGAGAGCAGAAGAGGCCACTTGATGCTTGGATTCAGGAGCTGCAACAAGGGCTCATCAGCAGATTTTGTTGTATCAGAGAGCAAAGTTTGCCTTTCATGCACGAGAGTCCTTTTGGATACAAATGAGAGGTAGAGCCAATAAGTACTTCTTCTCTACTCATGGCCCAAACATGGTAGAGAGAGTGTGTCTCAGCTTATTGACTCAGACGGAGTTTTGCAATCAAATCCAAATGCCATCATGTGCATAGCTACAGATTTTTATGCCTCCGTTCTTTCAGCAGATCTTGGTAGTGTGGTTGTAGATGATGCCAAACAGATCATTTGGCAGTGTATCCCTAGGTTGGTGAGTCCACTCTCTCTTGATGCACCTTTTACCAACCTAGAATTCAGGACTGCTCTTCTTGCCCTTCATAAGGGGCAATGCCCAGGTTCAGACGGGCTTACACCCTCTTTTTTCTTAACCTTTTGGGATATGATTGGGGATCACATCATCTCAGCCCTACAGGGCGTTTGGGACTCCAGTGAGATGCCTGGCTCACTTACGGAGGGTCTCATACATTTAATCCCAAAAGGGGGGTGCAGAAATTTAGTATCGCAATGGAGACCCATCACTCTATTGGGAACTAGTTACAAAATCTTGGCAAAAGCAATCCACCTGCGCTTGCATCCCTTACTCCCTAATCTTATTCATGATACGCAGACAGGGTTTGTTCATGGTAGAAGCATTTTTTATAATACTCTCCTTTTGGGAAGCTTCTGAGTGGGCCATGCAGAGCGGTTAAAAGCTCGCAATTCTACTCCTGGACTTTGAAAAAGCCTATGACAAGGTAGATTGGGACCTCTTGAAGGGCACCCTTCATCACTTGGATTTTCAGATGCATGGATCAAAGAGGTCTCAGCCTTGTACAGGTCAGCCCACAGCCAAGTGCTTATAGGAGGGGTTTGGGGAGACAGGTTTCAGATTTTCAGATCAGTCCATCAGGGATGCCCTCTTGCCCCTTTTCTTTTCCTCTTTGTGGCTGAGGCTATGAACATTTTTCTCAAGTCTCGAGTTGACATTCTTGGGCTCAAACTTCCGCTCAGACGAGAAGAGGACCTTGTGGATTATGAGTTAGCGGATGACATTGCTATCTTCTTGGAGGCCTCTCCTCGGACTCTCACTTCCGTTAGGACAGCTTTGGATTTGTTTTGTACTGCAGCACATGCTCACATCAATTGAAACAAGACTGATGTCTTTTGGATTGTGACAATGACACTCTAGATTGGGGGGCTGGTTTGGACTTCACATGGATTCAGAGGGGTGTGTCAGTCAGATACCTAGAATGCCAGGCATCTCTTCTTTGCAGCAGTTTGCTCCTATGTTGGAGAGCATTAGAAGGAAACTCCTTTTCTGGAGTTCAGCTAGACTGGACCTTGCATCCAGAGTGGTGGTTGTGAACGCTCAGACGAGAAGAGGACCTTGTGGATTACGAGTTAGCGGATGACATTGCTATCTTCTTGGAGGCCTCTCCTCGGACTCTCACTTCCGTTAGGACAGCTTTGGATTTTTTTTGTACTGCAGCACATGCTCACATCAATTGAAACAAGTCTGATGGCTTTTGGATTGTGACGATGACACTCCAGATTGGGGGACTGGTTTGGACTTCACATGGATTCAGAGGGGTGTGTCAGTCCGATACCTAGAATGCCAGGTCGGTTTGGGCATCTCTTCTTTGCAGCAGTTTGCTCCTATGTTGGAGAGCATTAGAAGGAAACTCCTTTTCTGGAGTTCAGCTAGACTGGCCCTTGCATCCAGAGTGGTGGTTGTGAACCAGGTTTTGCTGGTCACATCCTAGTATATGTGCTCCTCTTGGTGCAGTTCCAGAGATTGTATCACTCAGCTCACAAGGCCTATCAGGAATTTTTTATAAAGTGGGCTAGATGGTCCTTCCCACACAAGAGGGGAGTCTAAACATCAGCGATCCAGACTTGCAATGCAAGACCTTGATTTGCAAGTTTGTGGTTAGAGGAATTAAGCCTAGGAATGAGCCTTGGAAAAACTTATTCATTCACAATATCCAAGCTTTCCGCTCTGGAGGACCTCTCTAACCTCCCAGATGATGATTTTGTACCCTCCACTTTTGGAGAGCCAGTTATCGACATCCCTTTTGAGAGATCCTTCTCTCTCTCACCTGTGGACTCTCCTCCCCTTGGACCTCATGTGTGTGGCAGGAGGTCAACTCCGGTAGAGGTTTCTTTTTCTGCCACCAGGTCGGGTAAGGTATTCCAACCCACTTCCTCCCGCCGATGAGGATAGCCAGTTGTAATATACAGGGATTGGGCGACATCCCTCATCGCCGTCGCAGACAGCTGATCAGGAATCAGCTCCATCCAGGTGTTTCACGTGGTTCCCTTGACATTCTTTTTCTTCAGGAACACAAACTGGATGTCAGCGATTGCTCCAAGTCAGGTAAGCTGCTCTCAGACCGGACTTTTTGGCTTCCTGCCTTGGGAACCAGAGGAGGTACATGCATTTCAGTTTCAGATTCTATTCTCCCTCTGGTCATTGGACACGGTACCATAACCCCCTCCAGGGCCCAGTGGGTTTTACTTCTGATTGACAGACGTAAGGTTGGTTTCCTCAACCTCTATGCTCCGAACAATAGAGGGGACCGTGTTCTGTTTTGGAAAGAGTTGCTCTCGTGGGCTGACGTTGTGGATTCGTGGATTTTTGGAGGTGACTTCAACATGGTTGAGGCACCTTCTAATAAGAAAGGGGGCAGAGAAGGTGGTATCCACTCCCTCGAGAGAGCAGCCTGGGATGCCTTCTTGTTCAGGTTCAGTGGCAGAGATGTTTGGTCAGATGATGCATTTCATATTAAGTCTCAGTCACTTTTGTTTTCCTGGTCGAACCATAGGGTGCATATGCCTATCCATGCTCGGATTGATAGATTCTATGTAGGTGACTGGGCTCTTGATAGAGGGGGGACAGTTTGCATTGCACCTGGTGTTTCCACTTCACACCATTTTCCAGTAGTTTTGTCCATCTCAGAGCCTCATCTGAGAGGACGGTCTCACAGTATCAGGATCCCCAATGCCTTATACACGGATGAGACTCTCACACAGGCAGTGTTGGAGATCTGGGTTTCTCACATGTAGGGGGGGATGGCCGGTCCTTCACATGTGGCCACAGCACCTACCAATATCGCTAGTGCTCGGCGAGGTGAGGTACTCAGGCGGGAGATTGGTATCCGCCGGCAGTTGGCAGCCTTACACAGGGAGGAGCAAAGACGACCATCAGATGCTTGGATACAAGAGCGCCTTGCTGCGGACTTTGCTTGATCAGAGAGCAGTATGCCTTCCATGCACGGGAGTCCTTTTGGATACAGATGGGAGGGAGAGTCAATAAACACTTTTTCTCTACACTTGGTCCCAGACATAGTCAGCTTATTGACTCTAACGGCGTTTTGCAGTCCCATCCGAAGACCGTCATGCACTTAGCGACAGCTTTCTATGCCTCCCTACTTACCGCAGATCCTAACACATAGGCCAGAGATGTGGCTAGAGATGAAGTTTGGCAGATTTTACCTGTGTTGGTCACCCCAGAGATGTTATGCTCACTTAATGCACGCTTTACCAACACAGAATTCAAGACTGCTCTCTCCGCCCTTCATAAGGGCAAATGCCCTAGATCTAATGGTCTTACTCCTTCTTTCTTTATAGCCTTTTGGGATATGATAGGTGATCCCATTGGAGACCCATCACTCTTTTGGGCACTCTTTACAAAATCCTTGCCAAGGCGATCAGCATCCGATTACAGCCCCTTCTTCCAGACCTCATCCATGATACTCAAACAGGCTTTGTGCATGGCAAGAGCATTCTTTATAATATCTTTTCCTTTTGGGAAGCCACAAAGTGGGCTATGCATAGCGGGCAGAGGCTGGCAGTTCTACTCCTGGACTTCAAGAAAGCCTATGACAGAGTAGATTGGGGTCTTCTTGAGGGCACTCTTCTACAGTTTGGATTTTCAAATGCTTGGATTAGAGGGGTGGCCTCCCTTTACAGATCAGCCCACAGCCAGGTTTTCATTGGAGGGGTAAGGGGTGACAGATTTCATCCAGATCAGTTCGTCAGGCATGCCCTTTAGCCACCTTCCTCTTTCTTTTTGTGGCAGAAGATATGAGTATCTTCCTTAGATCTCAGACTGAGCTTTTTGGGTTGAGATTGCCCTTGAGACAGGAGCAGGAGCTTCTTGACTGTGAGTTGCCTGATGACACTGCTATTTTTATTGAGGCCTCTTCGCAGTCACTTGATTCTTTCCGAACAGCCTTGGATATTTTTTGCTCAGCTGCAACAGCACACATTAACTCGCATAAATCCTTTGGCTTTTGGATTAGTGATGAGGACACTCCAGGCTGAGGAGTTGACATTGGCTTTTCCTGGATTCAGAGGGGTGTTCCTATCAAGTATTTGGGATGCCAGGTAGGATTGGGCATCTCTCCAGCACAGCAGTTTGCCCAAGTACTAGAAAGTATAAGGAAAAAGCTTCTTTTTTGGAGCTCTGCTTAACTCGACCTTGCATCTAGAGTTGTGGCAGTGAACCAGGTTCTCTTGGCCACCGCCTGGTTTGTGTGTTCTTGCTGGTGCCGGTCTAGGGATTGCATCACTCAGCTTATTAGACCAGTCAGGAATTTTGCATGGAGTGGACTTGATGGCACAGCAGATGTTGCAGCGAGGGTGGCCTGGGAGACCATTATTCTCCCTACATGTGAAGGGGGCCTTAATATCATTGACCCGGACTTGCAGTGCAGGGCATTGCTTTGTAAGATGGTGTTGAGGGGACTCATGCCTGGGCAGCAACCTTGGAAGGATTTCTTTTTTGGACGCATTCAGGCTTGCACACCAACCTTGGGAGATGATTGGGTGGACAGCCCTCGTTGGATTTTTACTTCCGCCCCTCTCAGATCTCCTGCCTCTCCTCTCATGATTGCCATCCTGAAAGCTTGGGGGAGCTTCAGGAACACTCTTCAAAGGATTCCACCTTCTACCGTCGAAGAGATTGATAGGCAGCCGATCATTTGGAATGATAGTATACTTGACGAGCATGCCAGACCACTGGGCACTTCCCATTACATGCAGTGGTCTAAATGGGAGAGAGGCCCCGCCTACACAGTAGGCACTTGGAAGGCTTTTATCAGGCTACCTGAGGATCAAAGACTGCAGTCCATGAGTCACCTCAGAGGGGTAGCATGCAAGATTCAGCAGATAGATGTAGTCATCCCGATGGAATGAATCGTTGAGTTGCCTATTACTTCCACCACTTGGATGGGGGCTTTTTCGAGGACAGCAGTTCCTTTACAGGTGATCGCTCTTCGAGGTCTCGAGGAAGATGCACTGGTCTTTGACGTTGGGGATGGAGGTATACTCTCTACATCCAAGGATGATATTCTTCTAGAGGTTGCCTTTCAGCCTATTAGGATTGCTGGTTTTGTGGACCATGGAGCGGGCTTGCACTGGTACTTAGACCCCAACCCTCTGCTCTTGGCCTTGGGATCCTGGAGGTTGTGGTTATATGGAGGTGCACCTATTAGGTGCTTGCAGTGGGACCCAGGAGAGTGGGAGTGGATAGACCATGGGCACTGAGAAAGGGGGATTCCCTTCTTTCATTTCACGGTTGGTAATGCCAGGAGATTTCAGCTGAACAATAGGGGTTGGATTCCCTCCAAAGCCCCCCATTGGGAAAGCTTCTTCATGACCGCAGATTTGCGTAGAAATTTCTGGAGGAGGCTCTAAAAATCCCTCAGAAATAGAAAGATCACTCTTTTCTTTTGGCTTTCTATTCATGGAGGGATTGTAGTGAACCTGTGGAGATCACGATTTGGGGCTGATCCCACTTGTCCTCGCTGTCATTCTGCAGAGAGTTAGTGCGACATTGCCTTTGGGACTGCAGTCAGGCGAGGACTATTTGAAAAGGGGTTGCTCGGATACTCAGCATCTTTCATACTTCCCCTTTCTTCATGACTTGGGGCTTGGTCGCATGGTTATCCCTTACTGGGCCCCAGGTGTTTTATGAGGGTGAGCCTTCTTCTTGGGCACTCTCGGTCCACCGGCAGGTGATAGAGCCCTGCTCTCTTCAGGATGTACCACTTACTCCCTTCAGAGCTTCTCATGCTTCAGTGGACACCTCTTGGGAGATTTTGGCTAGCATTTCCTCTCGGCACATTTGGAGAGCCAGATGTACAGAGGCCTTGGATGGCACCCAGATACACCTATCACAGGTGTTCACAGGTATTCGGACTGACACGGTTCACACTTTGATAGCCATATGGGCTAGCATGCAGGGCCCTTCACGGGAAGCCTCTTCTAGAAGGACTATATTTCTTCGAGTTTGGAGAGGTTCTCCCTTTTTCTCGGAGGTTTCTACCGGATTGAGATGGCACTATCAACCTCAATCCTTTCTTTTTGGCTCTTGAGCTTTTCATGCATTGCATGATGTATCCCATATGGAGCTTGCTCTAACGGTTTTCTTTAATACTTAATAGAAGTCTCTTTTTGCAAAAAAACAAAAAAAAAAGCTTTCAGCCCCTCCTCATGGGGAGATTGGATGGACAGCGCTAGATGGATCTTCACCTCAGCCCGCCTCAAGTCTCCATCCTCCCCGCTTATGGTTGCGATTCTGAAGGCTTGGACCAGCTTCAGAGATACCCTTTGTAGAGTTCCTCCCTCCTCTATCGAAGAGATTGACAGGCAGCCGATTATGTGGAATGAGAGTATACTTGATGAGCAGGGTAAGCAGCTTGGTATGTCTCACTATATGCAGTGGTCCAGGTGGGAGAGAGGCCCTGCTACCTCCGTAGGTTCTTGGAAAGCTTTCAAGAGGCTTCCAGAAGTTTGCCAACAGCAAACAGTTAGTCACCTCAGAGGATGTGCAAGGAGGATACTTCAGATTGATGCCGCCCTCCCCTATGACTATGTGGATACAGATGACAAGCCCATTGTTTGCTCCGTGTGAATGGGGGCTTTCTCGAGGACAGGCATTCCTCTCCAGGTTATAGCTTTTTTGGGAGCACATGAGCATGCCTTTGGTTTTGGATGCACAGGTAGGTGGCACGCTGGTTATTTCTTCAGAGGATATCCTTTTGGGCATGCCTTTTCAGCCTGTCAGGATCATAGGCTTTTTGGATCAGGGCAAGGACTCTGCATGGCATATTGATCCGAGCCCTCGTCTCTCTCTTTCAGGTTCTTGGAGATTGTGGCTCTTTGGAGGAGTCCCGATAAAGTTTCTTTAGTGGGACCAAGGAGAGTGGGAATGGATTGTTGCAGGGAACCAAGAGAAGAGCCTTCCTTTTTTTGGTTAAACGGTCAGTAATGCCAGAAAGTTACAGATCAGTTGTAGAGCCTGGAGACCTTCCATGGCCCCTCATTGGGAGAGTTATCATGTTTTTGCTGATTTGCAGAGAGTCTTCTAGCAGAGGCTTTGGAGATCCCGAAGAAATAGAAAGGTCACTCTATTGTTTTGGCTTTCTATTCATGGAGGGATTGCAGTGAATAGGTGGAGGCCTAGATTTGGGGCAGACCCCACTTATCCTAGGTGCTCGTCTGCTGTTGAGTCAATTCATCGTTGTCTATGGGACTGCAGGCATACGAGAGCCATTTGGATGGGAATTGCCAGGGTCCTCGGTACTTTTGCTCCTTCTCATTTCTTCATGACGTGGGGATCAGTGGCTTCGCTCTCCTTATCAGGGCCTCATATCTTCTATGAGTGGCAGGATGCTTCTTGGGCCATATGAATTCCACGTCACCTAGTCGAGACACCTAGTCGAGACTTGCTCTCTTGAGGATGTGCCTATCTCCCGCTATAGACCAGTACATGCTGATGGGGATACCGCTTGGGAGATACTGGCTAGCATCACTGCTTGGCATATTTGGAGGGCTAGATGCACAGAGGCCTTAGACGGATCTCAGGTCCATCCCTCGAACACCTTGGCCAATATTTGGACTGACACCGTTCACACACTGATGGCCAGTTGGGCAAGCATGCAGGGTTCTTCCCGGGCAGCCTCAGCCAGAAGGGTTATATTCCTTAGGGAATGGAGGGGTTCCCCCTTTTTCTTAGAGACTACAGCAGGGTTGAGGTGGCACTTTCAGCCTCAACCTTGGTTTCTTTCCAGCTCGTTTTGAGTTTTCTGTTTCCTAATTTCAGGGGGGTTTTCCTCATGCACAGCATGATGTATTTCCACTTTGAGCTTGCTCACGTGGGTATTCTTCATACTCAATAGAAGTCTTTTTCATGGAGTCAAAAAATATTGTCAGTGCTCCATGAGAGATTAGGGACCTCACATGGCTCTCAAAGGTCAAATTTTAAGATAGGCATTGGGATAATCCTTTCTACCTCATTGAAGGAGACCTCAGGGCCAGTAGGCTAAGGTAGATCTGAAGATTTAAGGGCACCTCTAAACGAATAGGCATGGGCCAAGAAATGGTCTATCCCTTAAACATTTAAAGGTTTCTGACTGTCAAGAAATGTTTACCTAAAAATCTTAGGCATGTTTTTCCAAGGGGAAATGTGTTTTCTTGCAATCTTTAGTGAACTGCTCTCAAACAGAAAAAGACAGAATGTATATACAGGCTCCCAGGCTTGTGAATTGGCAATTAAAAGGGCGGAAGTGAAGAGACGCAATTATAGAACATATGTACTTCTACATGGGATGCAAAACCAAGATCAGTCCCTGCTCTTAAAAAAGCTTAAGCAGTAACGTTTATACTCTAGAAAGGGAATTGAAACACAGTAAGATAATCATTCAACTGATTGTTCAACCTTCTAGTTTAAATTGTTCTGAAATAAAGCATATGCTACATCCACAAGTGCAGCCTGCTCCATTCACTTGCAAGATATTTATGAAACATTTCAAATAGGCGTGATAAAATATTCTGAAGATGCTATGTAAATCTCTCAAAAGCAAAACCACCCAAATAAATTCATTATATCTATGTTGACTTGCAATTTTTCCACAGTATTTCACATTGAAACGGGACAGCACCCCATTAAAATAAAGATTTCTAACAGAAATGGTACCTACAGCAGATCCATTATAGGTAAGCATGATATTTGTCAAAGCTGGGCCTTCCAGACCAACCCAAACAATCAGAATATCTTTCAGTTTGCAATGTTCTGGCAAGCTCCATCTGAGACCCCCAAGACTATATTCATGAGCCCCTGCTCCAGAGGATTCTCTGGAAGTTCTCTCTTCTTTTGGTTGATTATTCTGTTGCTGTTCGCAACCACAGCTTATGCTCCCTTCAGTGATGTCTTCAGTATCAGCCGTAGACGAGTCCAAACAGCACTTGTTCATGTTGAAGGTATTATTTTCCACACTCCCAGGACCAGTTCGCAAATCGTTGTGTTGCTGAATTTCATTAGTAGTTTCTCGAGGGGCCATTTCCCTATCCGGAATTCTCGCAAATACTATGTTCATCTTGTCACTGCTGCAAGGCAGATTTTGTCTCTCATGTGTTTTCTTTTTTATGCTTGGTATGGCATATGCATACTCAAAATCAAACAGCACCTGCTTGGACCAAAAACCACAAAGTCTGATAAAAGCCATAAATTTAACAATAAAGATAGCAACAAGAAACATAACTCTGCAAATAAGTTTAGAAGTTTGCCTATGGTATACACCGACAAGGACGCCCATTTTAAAATACTGGAGTCCAAAAATTTCTCAAGATCGAATAATGGAACTCGTAGCGTAAGATAAACCATTTGACATGAGAAGAGCTTTCAAACTTTTCACTAGAATAAAGAACTCTGCTGCTCCCCATCACCTCCTTCCCCTCCTCAACCTCTTCCGCCCCTGTTCACCTCTTCTGCCCTGCCCTGCTGCCTGCTCCTCCTGCTTTACTTCCACTGACACTAACTCAGTCTACTAGACTCACACTCATACACGCACTCTCGGCTCTCTCAACACACTCAGCCTACCCGCCCTGCTCCTTCGCCTCCCTCTCCTACTCTGCCCCTCTGCTCTCCTGCTCTGCCCTTCGCTCTGCCCCTCCCGTGCTGCCCTCCCACTCTGCCCCTCCGCCCTGCTCCCTCGCCTCCCTCTCTCACTTTGCCCTCCTCTCTGCCCCTCCTGCGCTGCCCTCCCGCTCTGCCCCTCCGCCCTGCTCCTTCGCCTCCCTCTCCCGCTCTACCCCTCCCACACTGCCCCTCCACCTGCTCCCTCGCCTCCCTCTCTCGCTACGAAACCTGCCAAACATCGTTGGTCTGGGTAGGAGACGAATCGAGCCAAAACCCCATAGCTGTCTCTGAAGAGGCAGTAGAAACGTCCTCGAATCTCATAATAAACAGGACACCTGAAGATGAAGTGCTCCTCTGTCTCAACCTCCTGCATGTCACACAAAGTGCATATGCGCCTCTCCCTAAGTGGTCACTCTGCTCTGCCGCTCTCGATACAAAGTCTATGTGAAGAGACCCGGAACTACCCAAGAGAGATCCTCAGTGAGTGGGGTAAGTAAATCTAAGTGTACCCTGGTGGATCAATGAAACCCTCCGCTGTGATATGTAAGAAGTGATCTTTGTAGAAGCCCACCTTGTCTATCGCACCGTGTACGGTCTCTGTGTCCCTCATTTGGCAATGCTGTGTCGGCTACCTCCGCTGATCCATATATCTCTCATGTCAACTAGCTCCTCCTCCTCCTCTGGGGCCAAGTCAAATGCATAGAAATCTATGACCTGTCTCTGCGCTCAGTCTACCTCGGTACCCCGTGGTGCGGTGGTCCCATCCTCCTCCTCTCTGATATGTCATAGTAGTATCTCCCTGTGTCGTCGCATCTCCATCAGGTAGAGCCCAATGCAGACCTGGTCCTGGAATTGGATCAGTCGTGAGAGTGGGCCAAAGCCGTATCCTGAAAAAGGCAGTGGTAGCGCCCTCGGATCTCATAGTAGACTGGGCAGAGACACAAAAAGTGCTCCTCTGTCTCAACCGTCCCCATCGTGCACAACCTGCAAGTCCACTGCTCTCTGGATATGCATGCATCTCTCCCTGTCTCGATCCTCAGCTGATGGGACGAGACCCGCATCTGTCCGATGGCAATCCTCAGCGTGTGTGAGACTCCTCTGTCCTCGAGATACTGAGGTCTGATGACGAGCCCGTCTTCCGATACTCTCAAAAAGTGGTCATAGTAGAGCTAAGTCTTGGTGGGGAACTCCTCGTCCCCCCCGAAGTGCGAGATGTGTGGAGCTAGAGGAGATCTAACCGTATGATGAGGTTAATCTCATCTCGTGGGATCGACTCGGGCTGTGCATCCATGCTATATTGAAATGGGGTAAGCTGATCCATCTGAATCCCGTGACTGGCGAACCATGCGGTGATGCATGCAAACCATGCTGTTCCTACCCCACTCTCAGATAATCGTATGGAGGACTCTAGTGCCAGTCTAGAAAGTCTCTCACGGGGGAGGTCCCAAACTCTGTGGAGGAAAGTCACTGTCTGAAAGATGGCATCAACCTGGAGAGGGGTCATGGCAAACTCTACCTGTACTATCTGAGAACGAAAGCACTGCCTCTCTAGTCTAGCCAATGAAGCATATTCTCTGCTCAAGTGTGTCTGCCAGGTCTCATAGTGAAGATGGGTCCGAAAAAGACGACCCCAAGATAAGTGTATGATGAAACTACCTCAACACGTGACCCATCAAATGCGAACTGCTCCTGGCGCATGACAGCTCGAGATGTAATAAAGATCATAATCTTGTTTTATCAGGTTGACCTTCAAATCATGAGACTCACAAAAGGACTGTAGTGCATCAAGGTGTCTCTAGAGCCCCTCTGCTGAGGAAGACAAGAGAGCCACGTCATCTGCATAAAGCAATATCCGGATCAACGTGCCTGCAAGAGAGCAACCTACCCCTCCTGGTCTGCATCACTCTCTCAAGCTCGTCAATGTAGAGGCCAAACAAGGTTGGGGGTAATGGACACCCTTGTTTGACCCCAATAGTGCTCATGATCTCATCTGTCCACCCACATCCTACCCGGACTCTACCTGAAACTCTCTCATAAAGTGCCATGACAACCCAAATGATCTCCTGGTCGTAACCCAAATCCTATAGGCGCCGTATGAGCCGCTTGGGATGCTTTTCAGTGGTAGAGACTCTTGGACAAATGATGTTTTCATGATTTGCCTTCCTCGCTTCTATTTTCTTAGTTGAATATGAAATGTCAAAATGCCCATCCAATGCACGGATTGAAAGACTATAAGTTAACAATTGGGTTGATGATTGGGCATCAGATAGATGTGGCACTATTTGCATTGCCCCAGGGGTCTCTACCTCAGATCAATTTCTAGAGGTTTGTTTTGAGCCTCGTATGCATGGGGGTTCAACCGGTATTAACATTCCAGATGCTCTACACAGAGAAGGGCCTTTAAAGATAGTGTTACACATTTGGGTCTCTCATATGCAAGGTGGGGTGCTGTCCTCTTCAGACTTGGCTTGGCAATAGCCATCTATGATAACACTGAATTTTAGCACTCCATTACTAGTAAAAGAGAAATGAGATTTTAAGACAAGAGGCTGCTAAACGTCAACAGTTAGCATCCCTATAGTGGGAAGAGGAGAAGCGGGCTTCAGAGCGCCTTGCTACAGCAAGGGTGACTCAACAAAAGGCACTTTTGGATCACTGAGTTGAGTATGCCTTTCATGCAAGAGAGTCCTTTTGAATTCAGATCAGAGGGACAGTCAATAAACAACTTTTTCAATTGCTTCTTAACTTATTGGCCGTGACGGGGTCTTACAGTTAGATCCTAATGCCATCATGCATATTGCTTCAGATTTTTAGGCGGCAGACAATGACACTTACTCCCACCAACGATGATGCCAGGAAGAGGACTTTTAGGAAGCAGCAAGGACCCCTTTGATTCTTGGAGCTGAGAAAGAAGAAGTCACAAGGGGTGATGACTACGCGCACGCTGAAAATGATGAAAAAAGCCAACTCCACGCCCAAAAAGTGAGGTGAAGAGTTTTTTGTGTTTTAATCATTTGGTATCACAGCTTTGTTTTGACGATAGGGCAGCTTATACCAAGGGTGATGTGTGTCCATTTTCATGAGGAGATGGGTTTTGGAGCGTTGGATTGACACAATCCCTGATCTCTGTTTACCGATCCTTCCCTTGGATTTGAATCTTGAACACATTTTAGGGAATGCAATAAAGCTTCGACAGAGGCTCTGGGTGGCGTTAACTTTTTCGTGTGATGTCCCCTACACCCTAGAAAAATCCCACCCCCACCAAAGCACAAACCACAGTATAGTTCCATACATAAAATCAAGCCAATATGCACACGAATTTACACACTTGGGTTACATCAAAACATCTTACGATGTCTCTACAGACTTGTTCTAAGGATCCTCCAAGATCATGTCACATCCATACTAGAAAGTGACAATATGCTTGCATCCTATTTCGCATGTGCATTCATGAACTTGATGATAAGAGGATTCTCCCTTGTATCATCTGCATACTCCCCAACAATCATTCTCGATAAGGGGTTTCTCTAGCATAAACCTCTCTCTCTCTCTATATTTATTTATTTATTTATTTAGAGAGAGAGAGAGAAGTTTGTGCTAGAGAAACCCCTCATCGAGATTGAAAGCTTTGATCTTCTGCTGCTCTCTTCCTCAAAGTTTTCCTAGATGCCCTTCTATGGCCCGTGTTTCTTCACCACTTGAGACCATGGTTTACCATTGTTGGCACGGGCTTCCACCTTGGCTTCAAAGTTTTCTTTTATCTTTTTTGGATTCTTCCATAACCAGTCCATGGCTGGTTTTGAGCTCCTCTAGGCACTCTTTCAAGGCTGCATTCAGTTCTCAGATTTTCTAAGGCATGAAAGCTCTAGATCCCTGCGAATCCAACTGAAGTGCCTAAATGCATGAGGCTTGGTGTTCGATTACTTTTCTCAAGGCATCATTCTCTTTTTTCCAAGCATCCTACGTCTCATTCTAGGTGTCTAACCTTTCCATACACATCGTAATCCATCTTTGGGCTAAATTCCTAGTAGGGTTTGAAAGGCATGTACATTTGGCAAGATCTTGAAAGCCTCTTACATTGCTTCCCCCAGCACTTGGTGTTATCATTTTGTAGACAAAGAAGATATGTTCTCCCAAATGAAAATAGGGTGGGGTTACAGTAAAGTGTAGCTTGCTCTCACAGAAAAGATCAACGTCAAAACATGACAGGAATCCACAATACCATCAACTTCCGTCATGTCCCCTTCTCTCGGCAGAATTCCGTCAAGTCACATTTCTTGTCTTTTTGGGCTTTGTTTTTGCTGTGGGTTCTGTTGGGGTTGGCTGTGGGAAATTCCTCTCTCTCTCTCTCTCTCTCTCTCTCTCTCTCTCTCTCTCTCTCTATATATATATATATATATATATACACACCTTGGGTTTCACCCTTTCAGCTGTCAAGAAGCCCATTTAGATGCTCATGTAGGAAGTTATGCCATGGGATGCAGATGCCCATGACAAGCATGCATATAATCAACTTCCATCTTTGCAGTCCCAAGCTTCTTGCACTAGACGTGTACATGCAAGCATAGTGTCTGGGCGAGGTGCCATACATGTTGTTAATGCACGCATGCATGTATCATGAATACATGGGCCAATGGACAAGAGCACGGCCTTGCTCTTATGACCCCAAAGTCATAGCATGATCTGGCATTAATGATGGGGTTAGATCCAAGCCGTGTACCCTTTAAAAGGGGTCCTTAGGCTTCTTACACTAGACATGTCCATGCAAGCATAGTCTCTGGGCGAGGTGCCATACATGTTGATGCACGCATGCATGTGTCATGAACACATGGGCCAATGGACAAGAGCACGGCCTTGCTCTTATGACCCCAAGGTCATAGCATGACCTGGCATTAATGATGGGGTTAGATCCAACCCGTGTACCCTTTAAAAGGGGTCAGTTGATACTTTATCACTATCCCTAGTGCCTTTACGCCCTTGGGTAAGTCTATAAATATGACTTAGGGATCATTTGTGGGATCCCTGGAATGGACTCCTTGGGATAACACAACCTAGGGCAGGCCCATGCCATGTTAGAGGCCTAACACCTCGACCCGTGAACTCCCATGATATGGGACAGATGAGGCCATGGGCGCGACTCGGTGCTTCGCTAACCTTATGCTCGTGGTGAGTTTGCCATCTCCCCCAAATCAGACTCACTAATCCTTGGTGGTTTTGCACGTTATGGCTTCAAAGTAGATCTTGGACTACACCCAGGCTTGAGGTCAGCTACCCCGGACCTTGGGTGCCCGTTTCACCTGCAGTGTGATTCGAGTACGAACAAATTCTGCAAAGAGCACAAAAGGGAATCTCTGAGTCTGAGGGTCTTGAAAGAGAAAGGATTCAAAAGAGAAGATATTGAAAAGCTAAAGCAGCAAAAGCAGTGAAATTTGTTACACGATACACACTTTCTTCCCACCATAAGACAGAAAATGCACATGCCATTAGGAGAAAACAGACTGAATGAAAACAAATTGCAGCTTCAAAAGTGAACAACTGGCCTGAGAACAATACCAGAAGATCCTGTCTGCAACTTGAGGCATGATCTAGCAGCTGTTGCACACAATCGTCCACATCAATCATGGCTCTTCCAAAGACATACCATACAGGTAGTTTTGACATCCTATGGAGGCATTCAAAAATTCACATAAGAACCTAAAAGGCAAGCTTCAGAGGCAGACCTTCCCACAATGAAAGATAGACAAATTATTAGATACCCATTGACATGTTAAAGGTAACTGCACCAAAAGATAGCCAAATAATGCACATAACAAGAACAGACTTCAAACACCTTTCATATTAGTTGAGCTCCACCATGAAGCTTTGCAAAAGCACAGACAAACACATGTATAGTCTTTCATGGTGGACATTCTTGAGCAGCTCAGAAACATGCAACTTCCAACATACAAAAGATAAGCACGCATGTAATGACGTAGATTCTTCTCTTTAAATAGCCCATATGTATGTGATGCTCAGTAACTTCAACATATCGTATATGCTTTAGATCATGTGTAAGAAAAGTGTGACAAATTCAGAAAAAGAACCATTTCAGAATCAACCAGCCAAAAATCATGTAAAGGGGCATGTATCATTCACACATCTTCTTCTTTTTTTCACAAAAATAGACTATGAATAAAACTGGTGAAAGCAAGCTCAAGGCGGTAATACATCATGATGTGCATTAAAAAAAAAACTCCTCAAGAAGAGGTACAAAATAGCCAAGGTTGAGGCTGAAAATGGCATCTCAGCCCTATGGAAGACTCAGAGAAGAAGGGGGAGTCCCTCCATTCCCTAAGGAAAGCAGCCCTCCTAGCAGAAGCTGCTCGAGAGGACCCCTGCATGCCCTTCTAGATGGTCATCAGTGTTGTGTAGTGTATGTCCATGTACTGGCCATAGTCTGAGTGGGGTGAACCTCGGATCCATCCAATGCCTATGTGTACATGGCTCTCCATATATGCCACGCTGATATGCTCGCTAGTATCTCCCAAGAAGAGTCCACCGCGGTATGCACATCCCTGAAGGGTGAGGCAAGAACATCGTCCAGAGAACATGGCTCAATCAAGTGTCGTCTGATAGCTATAGCCCATGATGAGTCATGCCTCTCAAAGAAGACCTAAGGTCCCGAAAGGGAAACCCAAGCAACTGAGGCCCAAGTCATGAAGAAGGGGGAATGTGCAAAAGAACTGAAAATCCTAGCAACCCCTTCCATATAACCCCTGCCTCTCTACAATCCCATAAACAATGCTGAATAGTCTACACCCACAGCAGCATAGCAACGGGGACAAGTAGGAACAGCCCCAAACCTAGATCTCCACAGGTTCACTACAATCCCACCATGAATAGAAATCCAGAAAAAGAGAGTGCTTTTCTATTCCTGTGGGATTTCCAAAGTCTCCTTCAAAACCTTTTTTGCAGATTAGCAGAAATATGAAAGACATCCCAATGAAGATCTCTGCAGGGCCTCCAATCTCTACAACTGAGCTGAAATCTCCTAGCATTACGAACCGTATAACAAAAGAAGGGGGGGCTCTTCTCTCAGTGCCCTTTGTCAATTCACTCCCACTCTCCTAGGTCAATGAGAAGAACCCAGTGGTCCACCATGCTCATCCAAAATACTATCGCTCTAGATGAGTGGCTTCCTATCAATCTCTTCACGAGAGGAAGGGGGAACCCTCCAAAGAGTACTCTTGAAGCTGGCCCATGCTTTCAGGATAGCTGCCATGAGAGGGGAGGAAGGAGATCTGAAATGGGCTGAAGTGAAGACCCATCTGGTACTGTCCATCCAGTCTCCTCCCGAAGACAATGTGCATGACTGTATGCTGCAAATAAAAAAGTCCTTCCACGGCTCGTTCCCAAGTATAAGTCCCCTCACAACCATCTTGTAGAGCTGGAAGATGACATTCTGGATGCCACACCACAGACGCTCACTTCTTTTCGGACAGCATTGGATTTATTTTGCGCTGTTGTGGGGTGGCACATACTAATTGGCATAAATCAATTGGCTTTTGGATCAATGATGACGAGGACACTCCAATTTGGGGAAGTGACTTAGGATCCACTTGGATTGAGAGGGGAGTTTCTGTCAGATACTTGGGATGCCAGGTTGGCTTGGGCATCTCTTCGACACAACAATTTGCTCCAATGTTGGAGAGCATAAGGAGAAAGCTCCTTTTTTGGGGCTCTGTCAAGATTGACCTTGCCTCTAGAGTAGCCGTGGTCAACCAGGTCCTTTGGCCACGACATGGTTTGTTTGTCCTTGCTGGTGTCACTCAAGAGATTGCATCACTCAGCCTAAGAGACCCATAAGGAATTTTATATGGAGTGGACAAGATATCATTCACACATCTAACTTGAAACCACATGGAAATTTGTGTGAAGGAAGCAAGGGAAGGGGACCACGGGGTGGGAAGAGAGGGGCGATTAACTTCATAAAATCATGTAGATACATCTGAGATGGGTGAAATAGGCCAAGAGATGTCACATCAGAGATTGAGGGCCTTGTGTCTCTACAGCATGTCTGAGATCTACCACTTTCACCCTTGACTCACCGCCATGGGGTGGATTGATGGAGAGAGAGAAGAAGAAGAAGAAGAAGAATATATTATCGTCCTCTGAAGACCAAAACCGGCCTATGGGACCTGGGCAATACAATATCACAAGTACATGAAAGCTCCTCCCGAAGATGGGAGGGTGGAAAGAGAAACCACCTTCTAGGATTCAGGTGGATTCCTATGCTTGAAGAGCTTATACACAAATGTTCCTAAAGCTGAAGGTGACCCTTTATGCAGCAAATCAGCCAGTTTGTTATGTCCCTCAAGGAGGTGATTGAACTCTTCCCTAATGTGTGCATAGTGAGGGCATATCATTACCATGTGTTCTTTTGTTTCAACCATACCTTGATCACATAGTTGGCATATTCTACTCTCCCTTGGCATCTTTTTCCATCCCCCTGTTTCTATTTGCAGCTGGTGTGATCGGGTGCGAAGTGAGGCTAAAGCCCTCCGTTTATGCACTGCTATAGGTGTACATATGTACTTCTGCGTTGTTGTCTCCCTTCCTGTATAAATTGACCAATATTCGGGGTTGATATATGTGCGATAGTACTCAAATTTATCTTTGTTTTCTGCTGTTTGCCATTTCCTGTGTAGTGCATTCAGCAGGTCATAATGAAAAGCCTCTTCATCAATCTCCTCTGAAGAGTAGTTTAAATACTCTTCTACTTCCCACTTCTTGAACCATTTTTTTAGGTCCTGTGCCCATCCGGATGTCAAAATCTTGCCCTTGTTTGTCTTTTGAAGCTTCTGACTTTCATTCCATGCTCTCTTTGGTAGCCTTTCATTATCCATGCACTTTGAGAGAGAGAGAGAGAGAGAGAGAGAGAGCAACTTACTAAAGTCTTCAGAAAACCAAACAAGTCTAAGAGACGAAGTTCAAATACAATGTTTAGAATGCTCTAAGGGAGATCCTAAATGCTAAGGGAGATCTCAAACACAAAAACAACAAAATACATCCTAGAAATCTAGAGCTGAGGCTGGTGTCAACTGGTACAATGTGAATAAAATTGGTCGTTTTGTATCATCATCAGTTGCATCTCAATACATCTCTTTATTTATAGAGCTACCTGATTAAGCAGAGAGGTGTGACATGTTTGTGTCTCCAAAGAATACCCATGATTTGCCACTCACAACCTTTAGTCATCATGGCCTCCTACCTATGATGAGCTTGCGAGCGTCCACCCAGCTTGTAGATACATTGATGTGGACCGCTCTACTTTAACATGACCTTGTGAAAATCGAGGCAATCTTAGAGACGTATAAGAAAGTTAAGGTGGTACATGCATTACTCCATTTTGACTGCTGAGCCCTAAGATCTGCTCTCATGTCAATGCTCATGCTGTATGCTGTCTTCATCCACATCCTCCCAATAGAAAGAGGTAATGAGCCTCTATGTGGCATCAGTCATGGCATAACTCAATTGGTAATTATCTCCTCATCTAAAGAAGCAAGAAGAGCCCAGCATCTTTGATCTGTATATTCGATAAGTTGGGACAACCCTTTGATCATGTAGTAGGGGGCGATATGCAAATCCAATATGCTTAGGAGAGAGAGAGAGAGAAAGAAAGAAAGAAAAAAAAATTATTAGAGTCTTCGGAAAACCGATGGGTCTATAAGACTGAAAGAAAACCTAATACAAATCACAGTAAGGGTGGAGCTACTGAAACGAGCATCATCACCCGTGCTGAATCCTAAGTCTGATCATACATAATCAAATACATATGGATGTAACAATGAAAAGAAAAGGACTGGAGCAGAGCGAAATCCTCCATATGTCATGTCGCCTTGGCTAGTGCATAGCCGGTGATGGGACGCTGGCGCCCATCAAGGGATGCCGTGCGTCTCGGTCTCCTGGACGAGGCTCAACGCAAGACAGAGCCATCGTGACTCCCGT
Source organism: Dipteris shenzhenensis (assembly GCF_047967505.1). Lineage (NCBI taxonomy): Eukaryota > Viridiplantae > Streptophyta > Polypodiopsida > Gleicheniales > Dipteridaceae > Dipteris > Dipteris shenzhenensis. Next base: position 42,762,148 of record NC_141599.1, read on the forward strand.
GGGACATATCTCGGGTGGGTCTAAACAATGACTTCAGAAGAGAGAGAGAGAGAGAGAGAGAGAGAGAGAGAGAGAGAGAGAGAGAGAGAGTTTATTAAAAGTCTTCAAAAGACCAAAGGGTCTATGAGACTAAAAAAGACCTAATATAATGAGCTAAGGGGCGGAGCCTCTAAACAAGCATCAACACCCATGATGATCACAATAGGAAAAACCATTATCATAGTGACACCCATACATAAAGAGAGAGAACTCTCTAAGCTGATGGAGAGGGTCAGGGCCAGCAGCACTGTGATGATCATCTGGGGCTGGTGGAGAAGTCGAGCCGGCGGTGATGTGTGAGGCTGCAGTGGAAGCATAAAACCTCTGATGGGACGCTGACTACTGTCAGTATGTCTGGTCCGCTATCATCTCCTAACAATGACCTTGCAATGAACCAATGCTACTGTCACGCCAATCGGCCGTGACACCAATCGGGTGAGCATGGGAGAGAGGTCCCCTAGTCTAATCTGTGTCTCTGCCCGCTGGCGAGTCTGACATCCCTCCTCCTCTGGTGCGTGGGCCTAAGTGCAAAAAGGGAGAGCCTAAATGTTTTTACCACTCACTAAAGTGGGAAAGCTGAGCACAAGGAACAACAATCTGTTGTGTTGTGTGACAAAGACTAGTTGGTGCTGATGATGGGCCTGTTTTTGAAGCCCGGGAAATCACTGTAAATATTGTGCATGTTGTTTATATAACACGTAGGAGCACTAGTAGGTAGGTGGGATTAGCACTGCTAAGCACAAATTAGGCTAGTGTGGATTAGCTCTAGGCATAGAAGCTAGGAAGTAGTAATGTAAAGTAGCATAAGAGCTTTAGGTTTTGCTTTTGTAAATAATCATGATTTTCCTAATATGATTTTGTAATGAGACCGTGATTACAAGACGTGATGAAGAAAAGCTCACTGTTAGATCTTGGGAAATCGGTAGCAGAGTGCATGTGTAGGAGAGATGTAGATGATGAAGACAGAGGGTGTGGATTACTACAAGACAACTTTTGCAAAACTAGAGGTCTAGAGTTTGCATGGGTGCTTTTCATCTAAAATTAGAAGTGTACGTCGTTTTTTTGCATGTAGAGGCCGCTTTCTGAGGAGTCTTGGAGGGCTGTTTTTGAGCTAGGTTGTGCAAGAGAGCCGTGAGAGCCAAGGCAGCTTATACATGCAGTTTTCAAAGACTAGTGAGGGGTGCAATGACCACATCTGGAGATAAGCAACGAATTTAGATTTGTTATCTTAAAGAAAGTCGTAGAGCAGTTCAAAGGCTACAATTTTGGTTTCTAGAGTGTGTCAATCCAACTTTAGTAGCAAAAGTTATCCCTTCTGTAAGGACTGGCAAGTGCTATTGAGATTTTGTGCCAAGGTTGGGCACGTTACCGGGTATTGTGTTGAGGAGCATCTTGGTGCTCCCAAGAGCTTTCCATTGTTTTCTGCAGGCTGCTAGCTTGCAGGTTGTTGCCGATTCATGCTAGAGGTTTCATGGATTGAAGAACAGGTGTTTGTCAAGTTTGCACAGATTTGTGGAAGCAGGTTAGGTCGCTTGTTGTACCAAGGGCACTTTCAGAGGTTATATGGGCACCTGTTGTCCAATTTTATTGCCAAAGAGCCCTATCTGATCCTATGGGGGTTCTCTACAAGATGTGTGTTTTTCCTGTACCACGCACTACGTGTGATTTGCTGAGAAGATTATCTTCTTGCTTGGATATTCATGGGCTTTGTGACGTGTTAAAGGTGGTTGTGTGCTCTATACCCAAGAAATACATGAAACATGACATGTATATGCAGCTATAAAGCCAGTTTCCTTGTTGCTCTACCCGTCCCATCACATTTTGGTGCCTCTACGGAGGAATGATCTCCAACCAGACCTTCAATTCACAATTTGTGTGACTGCTGCTTGCGACAACCCACAAAGAAGCAAATGTCATGATGCAGGATTTTCCCTTATTTCATGGGACACCCATTGACGATGCTACAAAGTTCATGGAACAGTTGGAAATTACATGCTTAATCAAGAATCGGCAAGATCCCGCATTCGTGCTGCGGATTTTCACTTATTGTTTGCAAGATGAAGCTAGCAAGTGGCTTCGTGCTTTTGAGGCTTCTCAACAAGCCGATGATCCAACTCAACAGGTGACTTTCGAGCAAGCTAGAGCTGCCTTTTTGCAACACTTTATTTTTTCCCAAAAACATTGCTTCATTAAGTATGAATGAAAGCCGCAAGAGCAAGCTCAAATGCGGGAGTACATCATGTCATGCATGAGAAAAAAAAAACAGCTCAAAAGAGCTAACAAAAATCCAAGGTGGAGGTTGAAAATGCCACCTCAACAGAGAAGAATGGAGATCCTCTCCAAACTCTTAAAAAAGTCTCTCTCCTAGTTGTAGCCCCTCTGCAAGATCCCTGCAGAAGAATGGAGATCCTCTCCAAACTCTGAAAAAAGTGTCTCTCCTAGTTGTAGCCCCTCTGCTGGATCCCTGCATGCTCACCCAGATGGCCATTAGTGTGTATATAGTATCAGTCCATATACTGGTCATAGACTGGGAAGGGTGAACTTGTGAACCCTCCATCGCCTCCGTACATCTGGCCCTCCAAACATGCCAAGCTGCAATGCTAGCCAGAATCTCCCAAGACGTGTCTACCGAGGCATAAGCAGTTCTAAAAGTTGTGGCATGAGATTGAGGGCTTTGTGGTGTGTGAAAGGTCATTGTGTGCTCTATACCCAAAAAGTATAAGTTGTGGCATGAGATTGAGGGCTTTGTGGTGTGTGAAAGGTCATTGTGTGCTCTATACCCAAAAAGTATATGAAGTATATACAGCTATAAAGGTAGTTCCTTGTTGCTCTACCCGCCGTCAGTACCCTACAATATGACTTGAGTGGGATGAGGTGTGTCCTCATTAGCTAATGTAACAAGTCAATCAACCTCAAACAAATTGTTGTGCTTTTTAGAATATCACAGGCAGTGGCACATCAAAAAGGTTGCACTGCTTTTTAGAACATCACACATGGAGGCACAACGATTTCCACCGAGTCATTCCTTGCAGCCAAACCTCACGTCAGATAGTCCATTGATTTCTTTTTCCATTCTCAACAACAAGACTCCAAATCCCTAGATAGATCCAAATGCAACATGTCACGTTTATAAGGTGGTGACGGTCTTTTACTCTCACCCCTCAGTTGACCATTGAATCCTATGCTTGGATGCAAACAGTACTAGTGCCTCGGTGGAGATGCCCTCTATTGCACTCCGGGGTTGCTTGGTAAAGGGAGCCTACTCAGTGCTTGGTTGCCACAGCTAGAGGTTCAGAACTGTCACGAGAGTTTGTGCTGCATGGGCAAAATCGTATGAAGACGGGTAGACAAGCACACAACATTGCAAAAACTCAATAAACAGCCGAGATATCAAACCCAATTCTTGTATTATCAAAGAGGCCTTGGGTTGTTACAAACAAACGTAGCTGCAATCGACTCACACAGATTCTCACCTCGGTTTGAGGCACTACACTTGCTATGAGTAGCAATCGGACTCAAACTACAAGACCAATAAGAGGGCGAGTAAAAAGCCCGTTCTACAATAGACTCAAGGCTTAAGTAGCCTAGGACTCTAGATTGTCGGCCTCGCTAAACCGCCTTCTGATCTTAGACCTAGAACCCACAAAACCACTGCCAAGGATTGGCTCCACAACGTGGGGTGTGTTGGCTCTTCCTGGATGCTCGAGGTCGCCCTGCTCAGCTTCTCGGTGGTGGTAGCTTTTGCTTCACCCATTCTTGGTTACTCGGACCTGACTCATGTTGGCTGAGTAACTCGAGGCCAGCATTTCGCCTCGGCGTACCTAAACCGTGTCCTCACGGCTCCAAACTTGCAGAGATAAGTCTTTGTTCAAAACTTGGCAACCAAGCGAGGGGCTTTCGAGGCGACGATCAGACATTGTCTTACGCCTTTTGGGAGTTGGTCGCTAGTGTTGCAGATATAGGGGAGGCCGGTGAAGGGTCGGGGCTATGGAAGGACGAGGAACTTCTGACAAACAGGGAAAGGCCAACCTACCTAGAAAATATGGGCGCCTAGGAGTTAGAGCTGGTGGCCAGGGGTAAAGTGAACTGATGTCAATTGGCTCCCACTTTGGGTGTTGGAGTCAATCTTCTGTCCACCGTTCTGCAACCGGATCGGCCTCAGGTCTACTATACCCAACTCCTTAAACTTGTACCTCTATTTCTTGAACTGGGAGCGAGGCTCCATCCATTTCTCGGTGGGATTCTTGCACACAACTAATATGTGGTGCCACATGTTGGTGGATATAAATCCCATTAATTTCTCGAGCAATTGTAATAGATCTGTGTAATACCACAAGCAATGCATCCATTATGGGCCAAGGTAGTGCTCAGATCTTGTCCATGATTGGTTGGCACTCGGCTCTGAATTGTACTTTGGCGCTAAAAGCTTTCTCTTTTATTGTCTTGTCAAAAATCATGGTAGGCCTTGTCATAAATGGAGAGCTCAACGGTAAATCACCAAAAGGCTCTACCTGGTGGAGAGGCTGATCAATGCGTGGAGGGGACGAACTGGACCCAATGTCTTGGGCCATAGGCAACCTACTATAAGTAATAGAAAAACAAGTTTTACTAAGTATACCACGAGTATCCTGTGCTAGAATGCTTCTTGAGCCAAAGGAAGGGGCTCTGCAAAAAGGGAGTCGCTCCAAAAATGTATTGCAACCTCAATAAGGCACGAAGAGATCGTACATGTCTCAATCCATGCACCTAGGGACAACGAAACATCCGTCTTGAATGGCACAAGACGAGGCATAGGATCCAGCCGTATTAAATCATGGGCCGTTGTTTTCTCATCCGAGTTTGTCTCCGTAGCCTGCTTGTTGGTGGGTGCCTAGCCTGCCTTAGCCGTGGTAGTCTGGGAACCAATAGTTCTTGCTGAAGTGGCCGGTATGCGCACTTTATCATCACCAATGGTTGGGAAGCTAACCCGGGTCCCCCTAGCCCAGAAGCGCCACCTTGCCCAGAATCGCCATCCTTGTCATCATTGGGTCCCTTGAGCTGAGTAAACTTGCTTGGGTGCTCCTCCAAAGCATTCAATCTCTGCAACAAGGCCTGATTTGCTCCATGATAGCCACCTTTTCTCAGAATGTGGCATTCTCTTGGCGCAATTGGCGAGTCGGCAGTGATGATAGTAGGCCAACCAACGTGGTGTGCCTCCGCTAGGTCTTCTAAAGTTAGTGAGTCACTGCTAGATGTTTCTCCTACAGCTTGGTGTGGGCTGCCGTCAGATTGTTGCGCTCTACATTTAGCTTCTTCTACTCTGTATCCATATTCTCGAGCTTGTCGTCATAAAAGGCTTCAACCTTTTTCTCATAAGCCATGCTCTTGCATGTTGTATATGAGAACCTGAGGGGCAACCCACTGCCTGGCTACATGGTGCAAGGTGCGAGCAGCTACCAAAGTTTCATCTCTGAGCTTACGTTAGTTAGCCATTACAACATCCTAGGCCTTAGCAATGTAGCCAGGCACATCATATGAAAAGGAGGTTGATGCCTTCACCAACGGGAACCCTCTGTGGCGGCAATAACAGTGCCGTAACTTGGGGTGGATCAGGGAACCGATAGGGCTCTGAGTCGTGTGGCTGCTCAGACAATGGCCCAGCTTCTTGGGTTATGCGGCTCGGGTAGCTCAGTAACAATCCTTTTACCTTCACATCTGGCACTGCCATCGTTCCCTACAATTATTTTCCGGTCACTGACTTCTCAATGTCCTCGATCATCGCCTTCTTGCCCTTAGGATCAACGGGTGCTATCACAGCCGGCTGCTCCTCGCTAATTTTTTTAGATACTTTGTCACCCTGCTCAGTGACTACCTATGTGTCTGGCTATCCTTGGTCCTTAGGTTGTTCGATGTTCGTCGTGGTCTTTTTTGCATCCTTCCCTTTGGATGTGCCGATGCCCTTGGTAATTGATAGGCTCAAGCTTTGATAGGTTGAGGAGGCACTGCACTACTTTCTTTGGCAGAGGATGAGGCACGGGCTGTTGAGGCTCAGTTGAGACTGAGGGCGAGCAATACCCTCTACACGAGCCAAAGGAGCTGGCTGCTGTGGAGGAGGAGGATGTGGCGTGGACCTCACGAAGATTCGAAAATAAATTTTATTTTGCAGGAGGGCTCGGTTGGCTCTTTGACAGGTGGGACTGACTTGGTCATCTCTTTAGCAGGCGGGCCTAACTTGTTTGGCTCGGGAGCAGGCAAGATTGGCTTGGGTGGCTCGAGAGCGGGCTCAATGGGGTTGAGGATTGGTAGAGAGGTAGCTTAGTCCTCTAAATCCAATGTCGAAGACCCAAGTTTGTCTATCAGAGCAAGGGTCCGAATTGTCCTTCCAAGGCTAGGGTATGTCACTAGTCGTCAGCTTGTGGATCATGCAAAGGTGAGGGCCGAGCTTGCAGGGCGCCTCGCCCTTGCCACTTATCACCTAGAGTTGTTGCTCGAAGTTCTTTTAAAAGTCTACCAAGACTTTGTCTTCGTAGGCCAACAACACCTTAGCAATCTATGCTCGGGGGATGTTGCCGGCACTCTTCTTTAATCCAATGTATTTTGACAAAAATCGAAAGAATAGATGAATCTCAAGATCCAGGGTCTTGCTAATGAGGCAGCCCTGGGACACCGAGTAACTCTTCTCCTCGAAAAAACTGTCACAGTGTGCGTTGCTCGACACTGGTGCGGTCTTTGAAGTATCCAAGGAAATGGGTGGGAGTTGGAATACTTGGCAGAGCAGCTATTTGTCAATTTGGACGTGATGATCTGCAAAGAGTATGTTGTGATAATCTCCGACCAGTATGTTGTTTGTTGGTTTGGACGTGATGATCTCTAACTAGTATGATGTTGTCTGTTGCCGTGTATGACTCCAGAAGGTCTTCGGCGACTGAGGCGTCCCAAACTCCCAACCATGGCAGCTTTGCAAACTGCTCGAGTCCATTTCGATTCATGTACAACTTTGTGGTGTCGTTAATGTCGATTGGATGTGGTGCAAACAGCTTCAGAATCCCCTTGCACTGGTTGATAGATTGTTCTTGAGGCTTGAGGGAGGAAGAAGCCATAGCAACAGTGCACATGAGGGCGATGGAAACAACGGCAAATAAGGGAGATGGGGACGTAACTGGCCAAAAAATACACTGAAAAGTATAAGGCAATACAATTGAAATGCTCTTTTAGCCCCCATGCACCAACAAGTAGTTTTGAAAGATGCGTCGTCGAATTAATTGTTGCATGTGAAACCTCAACTAGAGTGAGTTGCATGTCCACTTGATGATGACGACCAGTTAAGGCCTCCTTAAGAGCTTCTCCTCCACATGGCACTCCATGCATTTCCTGTCTATACACTGTCACCAAGCAATTATATGCTCAATGCGGCTTTACTCAGCTCCTGTTAAAGAGCTCGGGTATGACTTGGCCTTGCAAATCCATGACCTGTACTGTACTCTTGCTAAAGCCTTTGTGAGCTTGGCCCATTCCATCCAAGTTTGAGATTGGTCTTGGAATCACCCTAACTTGGGATTACACAATAAAACGAGTATATCTTTTTTTCAAATTTTTCCTCACAATGTGCCAGTCATGCCAGGATTTCCTCCTCCTTCGGATTACCTGCTTAGATAAATCTATGGCAACAATAATGTACTTGTTCTGGGTTTATTGAGCTACATTCTTGAAAGGCCCGATGTAGTCCAAGCCCCATCTCTGCAATGGTTCACATCGCCAGCTTGGTTGCAATGGCATATGATATGTGGGAGTAAATCTTCCTAGTCTTTGGCAAACATCACATTCAACACACCGACCGTGTATCCTGTAACAGGGTACTCCATCATAAGCCTGCTTGTAGAACTTTTCGAGCTATTAGCTAGCCACTGAAGTGACCTCTCGCAAGCGGAGTATGTGCCTCGGTAAGTACCGTTGCTCATTCATGTGGCAAGACCCAACAGCGCAACACTCCATCAGCACCTTGGTGATAAAGCTCACCACCAATCAGAGTGTATTTACAGGCTTTCAAAGCCAACTACCTGCGATTATCTCAGGGCATTTGCTATAAAAATGTGCCTTGTGACAAGCACTGAAGCATTTCATCATAGTCAGTCTCAAAAAACTAACAAACAATTGAGCATCAGGGAGCTCAGATATCACATATTGGCTTTCATCTCAGGCAGGAAAATGTGACAAACAGTCTGCTCCTGCATGGGACTTACCTGGCTTGTGGATAATCTTGGGATTGAACTCCTATAACAATAGCATCCATCTCACCAAACGTCCCTTGAAAGCTGTTTTGTTGATTAAATATAATAAAGCTTGGTGATCCACATAGAAAATGAATGGGTTGCCAAGCAAATAGGCCTAAATTTCTTGACCTTAATTTATGGGAATTGACCATTCCAAGAGCCTCACACTCAGTAGTGCTGTAAGTGCACTCGGGTAGCGTCATCAGCCCGACTGGCATAAAAGACCAGGTAGTCCAGTATGCCATCTGTCTGTGCCAAAATAATGCCAATCGCATAGCCTAATGCATCCACATCGACATGAAAAATAACATCCAACCTGGGTTGGCAGAGAACCAGTGTCTCAGTTACTCGTTTCTTCAATTCATGAAATGGTGCACACAACTTTTCGGTCCATTGAAACTTGGTATTTTTCTTTGGTGATCTCGTATAAAGGTGCTGCAATCTTGGTAAAATCTTTCACAAACCATCTATAAAAGTTGCAAAGTCCAATGAAGGATCTAAGCTGTGTCAAATTCTTTGGCTCAGTATTTGCTCAATTGCTCAGATCTTACTCGGCTCGGTCTGAATACTCTCCTTGGAAATCACATGGCCAAGTAACACACCAACTTGTACATAGAAACTACACTTGGCTGGGTTCGAGGAGGTCCATGCCTGTCTAAACCTAGCAAAAACTTTTTCAAGACAAGCCAAATGCATGGCTACTGCCAAGTATGCACAGAAATCATCCAAGTAGATAGCAATAAACTCAGTCAAGAATGGCAAGGGAATATGGGTTAGCATGGATTTCAAGAAAGGTATGGAGGGATGTTGAGACTACCTTGAGTTCTAGCTAAGAATCTAGATGTTGATAATGAGAAATAGAACTTAAGGAGAGAGGATGGAGACGGATTCTAGAGGGAAGGAGACCCCCCCCCAACTTAGTGGCAACTATCCATCCTTTAACTCAAAAATAGCAGCTGATGTGACACTGTTCTCAAGATTGCATGGAATTATGACTAGCTCGCTGAACTACGCGACGTCCTCGACGCATCACGAGAACGAACTATGGAGACATCGATTGGACTTGACAAAGGAGCTCAACTCTTCCGTCCATTTTCCTCTCTTACACAACCTAAACGATGACTACAACGGAGGAGAAGGCAATGAGAGAAACGTAGTAGTCGTGCCTACACCAACTCCCCACCAACCTCTGTCGGTGGAGCAGCACAAAAGGGTCCAAGGACCTCTTATGTGGGCGTCGTTCAAGAATTTAAGGGAGGATTGTTTACGCCTCCCTTCACGCATAGTTTTGCTAGCCCTTCCAGTGGTGGTGGAGAACAAAGCAAAAAAGACGGTTTCTCGTTTGGAGGAGGGTTGCTCTCCATTGGCAATCAAAGAACTCCCGCGGAAGGGATAATAAACTCTCCGGAGTCAGATAAGCATATCGCCAACCAGGAGATGGAAGAAGACCAGGAGAGGGAACGTTTTCGACTTCTCCGCACTCCCCAAGGAAGGAAAGTTCTCAAGGCCAGAAAGAAACGGAAGTGCAGCAGACCCATAACGATTCTTCCTCCCCTTCCCGAAGAAGTGACGTCTTAGATGGAATCTCAGCGGAGCGAGAGATACACGTGGTTGCGCCAACGCAGCAGACCCAAGCATCTCAGGGAGTTTCAAATCATCAGCAATCCCACTCTCATCTCGATAACCACTCAATAGATTGATCTAGTCTATCCTCATCCAAAAAAGCAACCACTTTACCTTTAAAATATGTGCTCTCCTCATTCTCAGACTGGAAACTCTCCTGCTCACATGCTCTTTTAGGTTTTCTTACTAGCCCTACGCCTCCAACTGTCTTCCTTGAGAACTATAATTGGATAAGAAAAGGCCTTGTCATGGTGTACGGACCATTAGGCACCAACCCTTATATTTAGCATTCTGGTCTCAAGATTTCAACCCAGATAGACCAAGATCTACTTTCCTACCGTTGTGGGTGGAACTCCCTAATCTCCCCTTTTCTTTGGTCAACCAAGCTCCCAACCTCTGTAGAAGCTTGGGTCAAGTGATAGATGTTGAAAAAGAACAGTTCATCAATCCTAGAGGGCACCCCCAAGTTTGTGTCAAGCTTGATGTGACTAAGGAGCTCCTAGACACTCTGGTGATAGTCAATAGAAATGGGAGCATTTTCATGGAACAACCACTAGTGTACAAGAATTTACCAAATTCTTGTTTCCTCTGTGGTTTGTCCTCTCATGTTGTCAAAAATTGTCCTCTAAAGAGGAGTAAAGCAAAGACTCCCCAGCAACCTCCCAAGACTAAATGGTCTGCCAAAGAAAAGCAAAAGCCTCAAGTACAAGAAGAGTTCAAGGGGAAAAGGGATAGTAATGTCCCTAATAAAACTATAGAAGCACTCAAGAACCTTAAAACTCAGTCTTTGAAAGAAACAATCACCTTTCCCTTGGTTAAACAATGCATGTGATGCCTTGATAGAGCAGGAAACTGAAAAGTGAATTCAAGAGGCTAAGATGGAAGAAGATGAGGTAAAACCTGGGTGTTCTAAGGAGTTTGAGAATGATGTGAATCAGCAGGATGCAAGCATGAGTGACACGGATTTGGATGCCTTGGAGAAAGAACTACCACTTCCTAAACAGAGTGAAAAGGATACAATGGTGCAAGCAAAGCCTCAAGCTATGGTTCAAAATAAAATAAGAATTTCCCAGGTTAAAGGCCAGGGAGCCCCTCCTAAAACCCCTGCCCCAAGGCTAAAAAGGTAAAAAATAAGAATGTTAAGTAGTCCTTTCTCTTTCCTCACCTTGAATGTGTGTGGACTTACTAACCCCTTGAGAAGTCAGGAATTGGCTAAATGGCTGAAGGGAAACTCTCTTTCCCCCACTTTTCTTGCTCTGCAAGAAGTTAAAGTTACAAATGAAGTCTTGGAGAATAGACTCAAAACTATTGATAAGAGAAGGGTGTGGTTTTACTCGTCCCATGAAGTAGGGGAGGGACTGCAATAGGTGTTCTTTCTCATTACAAAGACTAGATCAGCATCCAGAATGCCAAGGTATACTTCAAGGAATGGTGGGCAGGTAAAATAGATAGGCCAACTAAAGAAAATTTTAAACTTATTAGAAAAAAGGACTCAGGAAGAATTCCCCAACCCTCAGAAGGAAGATGGTTCCTATGCAATGTCAGATGAAGAGAACATGGAGATCATATTTGGTCATTTTCAAGGTATGCTTAGTACTATGGGCGCAGTTGATGGACAGGTTGTGGTAGCCAGGAAGAGATGTCAACAAGTTAGGCATACAATAGTGGCAAATCTAGACACGATGCAGTTGGAAAATGACTTTTCCCTTCAAGAGCTCAAGGAGGCAGTTTTCTCCATGGCAAATGGCAAGACCCCAAGAGAGGATGAACTCCTATAGAATTCTATAAAACTTTTTGCGATACTATAGGTCCTTCCTTGCTGGAAGTTTGGCAAGAAAGCTCTAACTTGGGTTTTCTTCCCCTTCGCATGAATTGAGGTGTCACCAAGCTTATCCCTGAGGAAGGTGATAAATTTGTGTTAAAAATTGGAGACCTCTAACTATGCTCAATTGTTCTTATAAAATTTTTGCTAAAGCCCTTGCTCTTAGAATGAAAAACAAGATGGAAAAATGGATTCTCCAAAACAAAAAGGCTTCATAAAGGACAGGCATCTTTTGGAAGCAATCATAAACCTCTAGGAGGGATGTACTCATGCTGAGGAAACTCATCAAGACGTTTGCTTTATTAAAATTGATTTTGACAAGGCATATGACAAGTTAAACTGGGATTTTTTGCTTCACTCCCTTAAGGACCTGGGATTAAGTGAGAAATTCACTTCATTTGTTGCCTTGCTTCTCTCTAATACCTCAGCTAGAATTTGTGTTAATGGGGAGATGAGTCAAACTTTTGCACTAAAGAGATCTTTAAGGCAAGGATGTCCTTTGGCCCCTTTGCTCTTTGCCATTGCAGCAGATGCCTTGGGATGGTTAATAAAGGATCATGTCTCTAAGAACTCAATTAAGGGAGTTGAACTCCCCGCAGGTAATCATCTGTTCAACCAACAGTTTGCAAATGATACCAACTTAACTATCAGGAACTCTAATCATTACATTCAAAATGCCATGGAATGTCTGGATCAATTCTGTTTCGCCTCAAGGTCCAAGATAAACCATGCCACAACAAGGTGTGCCTTACTCTCAGGAAGGATGCAGGGACACTTAGACCAGTTGGGCTGTAAACAAATTCAACATGGGCAAATTTTGTTGGGCATTCCTATGAGCTTTAAAGTAAGTATGAAGGACAGATGGGAATGGTTTTTAAATAACTCCAAAACAAGTTGGATAGATTAAGAAGTTTCCTCTCCTGCTGGTGCCCCTCTAAATCAGCGTTAGAAAAAATTATTAGAATCTGCAGATCTTTCCTTTGGGGGAGGAAGTGACACTAGAAGGAGAATCTCAAAGGTCACATGGTCCTACTGTACCAGGCCGCTAGCTTGCTGCTCAGAAACTTCAAATTTGTCAGACCTTATAGAGTTCCCAAATGGAAGAATTACCCTCTTCTTTATGCTATCGGCAACCATGAGCCTTGTATGGCTAAGGGCAGTCAGTTATGGAAAACACTGTGGAATGCATTTGAACAGATCAAGAGTCAAATAGTTTTCTCTGGCAAAGGATCTTTCATGGCATTAGACTCAATTTAGGTTTCAGTGCTGTTCAAAACAAGCAGTTAAATGATGAGGACCTTTTCAGAGCCTGGCATCTCTTTTAAAAATGTTTACAAACTTGGGATAACATGTGGGATAAAGGGAACTTCAGATGGAAGACATGGTTAGAGATCAGAAGAGAATTCAGATTCAGACTGGCCAATACTGACCAAGAGCTTGTCATGAGCACAATACAGCTCTGGAATGGGGAGCTGTCTTGGAAAGGGGTTCTGACTCTCAACACTAGATGGAAGCTTTCTAACAATGAGAGAAAGTGGAAAACAAGATTTACTTTGATCTGGGAGAAAAAGGTTCCAGAAAAAAATGTCTACACTCATCTGGTTAATCCTTCACAAAGCTGTCTAGACTAACCGTAGGAGTCTGAGTATTGGTAAAGGGGACGGAATGTGCAAAACATGTCCTGGAACAAAAGAACACATTTTCCACCTTTTCATCAGATGCCCTGGAGCTAGGAAAGTCTGGAAGTTTATCCAGATCAAGATAGGAGAACCTGTCAATTGGAAGTCTCTACTTTTGGGAGATGCACTGAAGATTCCTTATGCCTTGTGGATTATTATTGAGCACATGCCATGTGGTTTATATGGATTGCCAGAAATGCTTTTCATTTTAATGATGAATGCCTAGTTGTTGAACAGCTATTCACAAATTGGTATGATAGAAATGCTCATTTGCTTACTAACTAACTCCCCTCTGTTTTGGACCAGGCTAAGTTCCATCTGGACCAAAAAAAGATATACATATGATCAGCTTGCTCAGTTATAGGTGGAGGTTGAGGAACATCTCAGAGCTTTTGCCGGCTGCACCAACTCCCCTCAGGATTGGCAGACCTTGCTTATTCCTTCTCTCTTTCCTATTTGGTTGAACTTGAGAAGTATCTCTGAGCCTTTACCAGATTCACCAGTTTCCAGCAGGATTTGCAAAACTTCTCTTTTCCTGCTCTCTCTCCTATTAAAGAAGAACCAGTGGACTGGAGTGATTTGGTTTTTCCCTTTTCAGTGGGATTTCATGTTTCTTGACAGCCATCCCTTTCTTGAGGAGAAGTTTTGGTATCACAGGAAAGCTATTGTACAGATCTTATGATTATAATATAAACAACCCTTTTTTTGCTCAAAAATAAACTCAGTCAAATAGTCTCGGAAACATTCAACCATGAACCTCTGAAAAGTGAAGGTGCATTGCGCAGACCAAATGGCATGACTTTAAATGCATAGGCACCCCATTTTGTAATAAATGCAATTTTCTACTAATCCTCATGTGCTATAGAAATCTGATTATATCCACTATAGCCATCCATCAACGGGTACATCTCGTGGCCTGTAACCTAATCAATAATTCCATCTGTAAAAGGAATCGAAAAAGGATTCAGCACTGTCTGAGCATTAAGCTTCCTATAATCGACACAAACTCGGAGCTTGCCATTTTCTTGGGCAGGCACCACCACGATTGGAAATAGCCAATAGCTCCAATGGATTTAGTAGATAAATCCCGCTTGGATGAGCTGTTCAAGCTCGGCTTTTACTTGCTTGACATAGTTTGGGTTCGTCATGTACCTTTGTTGGCAAATCGGCTTGCCATGGAGACTCCCCGCAAGTCAGTGTAGCTCCATGCAAACACATCTCTATACTGCAGAAAAATATGCTTGACTGCATGGAATTGATCATCCAACAAATGGGCACTTACCACAACTCTGTGTCTCCTCTGTCCTACCCAAGTTAAGTTCCTGAGTTGGTTTGGGAACCAAGTGCTCAGTACCAAGCTGAGTTATACTGATCTTAGGCTCGGCTAACTCTTGTTCGCAAGTCACATCTTCAATGAAGTGACTTGGATACAGCACTATCAGTTTCTCATCCTTCATCTTCTGCTTAAGGTCAGCAGCTATTTGTAATATATCAATCTCTCCCACATGTAAGATTTGCATTTCCATCAACCAAGACTCAACATCCTGTGGAAACTCATCTTTCACTTCCAAGTCCTTGGGTCGGTAGCTGCTCGGTATTTGCTTAAATCAGTCGCGGGATTTCCAACTCGGTATCCCCAGTTTTGACTGTCATAATCTCGAAACCCCAATCATACAAGACTTTGACACTTCTCAACCATAGTCTACCCAGCGAATTGGATAGGCATTCATCTCCAAAGAGATGACAATCAAGCTTATCTTGTAATGTATTCCTCTTATGGTGATGACGGCATCTTGGAGAATACCTTTGGGCTCAATGGGTCGCTGATCTGCCATACGTACTCGGAAAGGAGATCATTTGCTTGGCCACGTCCTCCAAAATAATATTGACTCCTGAGCCACCATCCACGTTCACACCATTTTTTAATCTTGATAGTGATGCCGGAACTTCCTCATCCACTACTAGTGTATCAATTACCGGAATGGTCATCACCGGAGAATCTACGACTAGGGGTGATTCCTCCTCGGCTCGAAGCTACTAAAGAAAAAACTCTGGCAATGTGGGGCAAGCTTCATATTGCGGAAGTTTTCCCATGCTTGGATCATCTCTGAACTCGAGTACTCGGTGGTACTTGGCTAAGTCTGGAACTTGCTTGTTAAAGCTTCACCTAGCTCAACTGACTGTATGACCAAAGGTGGGTCCAGTGGCAAGTCTACTAAATGTGCCTCCCCTTTCAATTCCTTGGCAATCTTGGCTGCCAATTGTTTCTGCTCCTTCGAATTAATGTCCTTGGTCTAGGATGGACCCTTCTCAAGATGCTCCACTGGGCCTTAAGACCATGTAAGTGCATTGGCCTCAACCAAGTGTTAGTTCTACAAGAACACCTTGCATTAGGGCTCGATTTCATTTCTCTCGGCATTGATTGTGAACAACTTGATGTGCTCAAATCACAACTTACACCCGGTCTTAGTATGACAGTGCTCACCACAGAAGTAGCATCGTATTGGTGGTGGTCCTTGGTTCTTCCCTTTGTCATTCTTGCCTTTGCCTTTGCCTTACTCGGGGTCCATCTTTGGGTGGACATCTACAGTGCGCTCTTTATTGTACCAACACTCAGAATCATCATGCCAAAATTTGGTAGGTGTTGCATTACTTGGTCCAACACTCACCTCCAATGTGTCCTTGCCAAGAACACTTTTTTCACCACTTTTTGTTCGGACCAGGTTTACGTCGGATACCCAATTTCTTCAAGGCCTTCTTGAGCTTAGACCCAATTTGTCTTTCTTGGATGAGGCATCTTCCTCATCGCTCTCCTCGTTCTTCTTCTTAGGCTTGGACTTGGCAGGCCCACTGTTCTCCCTAGGGCTATCTCTTGGTTCAGCAACTCTTCATCTATCTTGGTCGGATTGACAATTTCTGGGGAGCGCAAGTCCACCTACGTGTAATCCATAATCAACCAAGCACGGAGTGATTTGTCATTTGGTGGTGTGCTCAATTGATTGATGAGGACCCGCATTCATAACACACAGTTTTGGATAGACTCATTCTTTTTCTGCTTCAGGTCATTGAGCTTGGTACAAACATCCCCCTCGTCAATCTCCTGTCTAAACCTTCTGAGAAAAGCCTCAACAGTCTGTGAAGTAACCAATTGGAAATTGGTTAAACCATCACTGAGATGTCTTTGCCAAAGTACATGGGAAGTAATTCATATACTTGTTGCACCATTAATATGACAAACTCACAGGAAACTTTGCAAATGGCTATAGGGGTCTTCGTCATCTGCACCTCCTGAAATCCTAGCCTGCACCCCCTGAAATCCTAGAACTTCTTTTTGATAGGTTATGCAGCCTTCGTTTTGACAAGTGCCCACTCGGGTACCATGTTAGCTAGGTCAGGATCCACTAGGTCAGGTGGTCTTGGTCTCGGCCACCCCATTGCAGCCTTGGGACCAATAGGTGTAGGACTTCGGCCCAAGGTTGAGCAAGTTTGGGACTTTTTGGTCGTGGCCGTGCCATTCCAACCCCGGTAGGACTCCGCACTCAAGTTGTAGGACCCCGACGACCAACTGGAGCCTAGTTTCCACCCGATCCATGCCAGCAACTATTATTGTGAGCATGAACATAGTGTGTTCATCCTAGTACTCGCGCACTACGACACCGAGCAGTCACAGGTGGTTGCTCGAACTGCAATATATCTTCTAGACAGACTCGCCTTCCACCAACTGGAACTAATCTTGTAGCACATGGTCCAACTAGTGCATCATGTCCATAGCTTAGCTCCTGCATTGCCTCCATTGCACAGACACATCTTCTTTGTCTTAATTCTAGCTAAAGAGGCTCGTCTGGTCTCAAGACTTGATTCACGCCTTTCAAGTCGAAGATCTGCTCATGGCTTGGTTCATGGACAGAATCATCGCACGACACAAAATCCTGGCTTCTCGTGGACAAATGCTCGCATTCTTCATACCATCACCTCGAGGACTCTCCCATCACAAGCCCCTTAAGACGTCTTGGATAAAGCTCAAGGACTTACATCGTCCACGACTACTAAAGTTGCTATCGCCGGTGGGGACTAAAGCACTATGCCAAAAAGGCCCCCTATAGATGACAGGATGGATCTGTACTCCCTCGGGAGCCCCAGGAAGTAGAGCGTCACCGGCAAGCGGGGAACATGATGTGGCGTGTCCATATCCTCCAACATGAAGCAGTGATACCAAGGAATAAGGTAAACCAAATGTGGCCCCAGGAAAATCGGACTCTGCTTCACAAGGGCCTGTGAGGTGGCTGGAGAGCTCAGCTGCAGGAGAAAAACTCCCTTCCCATAGATAGTGACCTCCTAAACGTGATCACCCTCTAATGCTAGTCCCAGAAAACTCCCCGCCCATAGATAGTGACCTCCTAAATGTGATCACTCTCTAATGCTAAGCTCGCCTAAAGCCAGTCCTGTCTCCTCGAGGGTGTCATGCCGACGATCCGACCGACCACGGTCCTATCTTTGAGAGACCAAACTGCATGCTGAACCTGCTGCTTCTCTAAAGGGGAAAGGAGAATCTTCACAGCTTTGGGAGTCGAGGATGCTGCCATGAGAGCTCCTCTGTCCAAACCAAGCGGTCACTATCAAGATTATGTTCCCCAAGAACAAGCACTAACACTTTGCTGCCTTGAAAAGAAAGAGGAAACCAAGGAAAAACAGCCTGCCCAAAAGCTGCAAGCTGTGTGGGCTGCAAGTGTAGCCTCAAAAAGGAAGAAAGTCTTGTGAACCCCTCCCTCAAACTTGAGATATTCGTCCTCAAATAGCCTTCGTGCGTGAGCAAAGTCTTGCTGCTCCCTCTCAGAAGCTACCTCACCTTCGACTGCCTTCTAGGGGGCAGCTCCTAAGCACGAAACTGTCCAGGAGCTAAGGGGCTGGTCGATAGCCACCCTTTCCAAGCTCTCTGGCCCCCAAGGCAGCAAAATACTTCTACAAAGAGAAGGTAATTTGTGTTTATGGCACTAGTCTAATCTGCCCTCTATAGGTTAGTGCAATTACAATCTCTTGCACTGTACATGTGGCACTGTGTCACATGTCACTCTAGAACTTAGTCTTACTTGAGGGTTCAGGACACCTACAAAAGCCACACTTTCTCTGTATTTCACAGTGTGTGCAACTTTCTCCAGCTTTGTGTGTCACCTCTCCACTCTCACAAACTTCACATAATACGTAAGCGTATTGAGCCTGTGGCTGGGGGAAAATACAGCAGGATAACCCCAAAGGACTAGTGAGGTTGTCACACTAATAAAGTTTCTTCATGGTCTAAGCTCTGACATGCAGCCGTACATGCATATCCATAGACCATAAATTGAGCCTTTGATCTTTCTTAGAACTTAGAGATGATGAATGAAGATAAGGACCCAAAGTCTAGGACAAAACAAAACATCCAAGGTTCTACCTTGGTTCAGTACACAACTCAGCACACAGGACAAGAAGTATGTAATGCCATACAAATCACATAAGAAGGATTCACAGGATGCTAAGTTTGGTGGCTATCTTAGACCCATAAAGCAACACCAATATAGAAGGGCAACCATTATTTTCATTGCCACAGGATGAGGCATCCAGAGGAGAGTTGTCTTCACCTGAATCGACACACAAAACCAGATATAGAGCCTCAGGAGCAGCTCTTCAGCATGCAGATCTTGTTGTGCACAAATCAGCAGACACAAAGTCAAAGTCCTGTTTCACAACCGTAGACAGAAGATTTGATTGCTAAGCAGCTAGCCATGAAGGAGAAACTGAATATCGCTGTGGTTATTAGGTTATCCAAAGTGCTGCCTAGACATTCAGTAAGTGGTAGCACAAAAGACTTGATTGCTAAGCAGCCAATCATGAATGTCAATCTAAGACTCAGCCCTGGTTAAATTCTTAGGTTATCCAAAGCTCTATCTAGGCATTCAGGTATAGTCTCTCCATTACAAAGTGCAGATTTGACAGGTATTTGTTTGTGAGGGTTGAAGTGGAGGGCTCCAAGAAGACATACTGAAGGTCTGAAGAATCGAAGAAAACCTTGACTTGAACACTGACAAAAGCTGAAGACAGAAGAATCTATATCAGAGATCGAGCATCAAAACTACTATATTTTATTGTTGTTGTATCGTCAGTCCAGTGATTGTACTGCCACCTCTTACGGATCAGGTATTAGTTCCGGCCGTTTAATAGTTCCACTATTGTCAGGAGTTCCATGACTAGCCATATCTCATGCATTCGCAGATGTAGTGCTAAGACTTTCCATTGGTCGCCCTCCCACTCACAGAAGCACATAGTTGAGCACGATCAAAGAGTTCCACGTATCTAACTACTCCAGCAAGATGAGATTCAACTGGACAAGGCCTAGGACTGATGCAAAGAAGAATGTAGGCCATCAGAAGATGGTGTCATTAATCATAAATTCATTTATGATACTCTTTTGGTCGAGTGACATTGTATTCGTTGTGCCCCATAGACGCTCAGGGGGATCCTATCTGCAACATAGGATGACAAATGTGAACCTCTCATTCATCCCTCGCCTATGCAAAAGCTTTACAAAACCAAGATAAAGCATGCAATTCACCATGCAAGATGCATGTGTACCATTTGGTAAGCCTGAATCATCAAGGTGTGGTGAAATTTGGGATGTAGTGCATCTTAAAGAGGTTGAGAAGACAAGCTAAAGACATAGACATTGTCATTATTCATAGTTATTCAAAACTGTACGTACATCGCTGTGTGTGGATGAAACAGCACAACTTTCACCTTTATTGCTAGAGGCCTCAGCCACAACTTCAATGTTTCAGTCTATGACAAATAGCTAAAGTAAACATTGCCAAGACCAACCTCATGGTCTTTGATATATGGAGGGCCTGTAAGTATCATTCCTCTTCATTGGCTAGCTGACAGTCAATGAAATATCCTTTGGCATGTGAGTTGGACACTGAAAGCACACCGACGCATGTCTAATATTTGACCATTAGCATATTAAGAAGGTAACCAGAAAAGTGAAAATGAATTAAATAGGCAGATCCATCCTGTTTAACAAGCTCACGGTATTATTTTGGCAACATATTCCAAAAGCTCACTTCTTTTATCCATTGAAAATGCTAGAAAGCTGGACAAGTGAATTAACCATGTTAGCGAAATGGAAAACTGATTGCCTCCTTTTTGGCACTCACTTTTGCTTATAATGGAGAGAAGCTCAGGGCATTTGCTATGATTTTCTTGTAATTTATTGTATTTACAGTCTCACAGACCCTTTATGATCATAAACATGTTCTATTATAACAACTCGGTGGCTTCGAGAACATGGACTAAAGGCTTACGGGATTGACAGCTGCATTGTCACCCAAAATGCATATTAAAATTACAATCTAGAGGAAAGAGATACGAGTTTAACAGCATATCATATAAGTCTCCCCTTGCAGTACCTTGATGAAGCTGAGGAATGAGAATGTGAATAAGCATCTTTAAGGAGCTATAACAGTTGATTCTTCCATTATTGGAGCTTTCAAGGGAGGAAGTTATACAGGTACACTGGTTTATCAAATATTTGTGCACAACTGTAGATTTCAGAAAATGACGTACAAGGAGTGAAGCCATTTATTTGAGGCTCTCAATATGATCAAGAAACGAAGTAAGGAGGTCTCACTGACAAGCGTTATTTAGAAGTTAACAATTAGGGCTTATCTGATGCTCACTGACTAAGGCAGGTATGCCCATAGTGAATTATACAATCTGCATCCACATGTGCAGCTGCTATCTCGTCTGCACAACAACTGCCATAGGTAGTGTCTGCCAGCAAATAGAGCTGTACAGAATCTCTTGTTTCACCTTGCCTTTTCATCTTATTCCTCAATGCTGAAGAAACTGCGACAGAAACCTTTAGGAGATGATCTGGAAACTGCAAACACAATCAGCACTAAGATTTAAGAGAGCAATTGAGCACGCTTAACAATACATGACAAAAGATTGCTGAATGCACAACTGTAGGCAGCTTTGAAAGACAGGGCCCCAACTTAATACAAGTTGGAAATTTACCAGCACCGGAACAGGTGTGTCATAGGGAGGGGACTCCAAACAGGAACAATGCTTCAGGTTTGGTGAAAAATGCAATGGCCTCTTGGTCAAAAGACAACAAAGAAGGAAGGGGAGGACAAGAAAAGAGACACAGTGAAGCTGACGTTCAAGGTTAATAGCACGGATTCTCAAGGTACTAGTCTTCTCTGGGCAAGTTAATTGCTAGCAGAATTTCATCTCTCATTTAAGACCTTCGGGCTGACTAGCTTCAGTTGCCATCGTGTAACATTGTATCTCTCGGAGAGCACAGTCATAAGTCTCTATTTTGATGTCATACGTAGAACATATCTTTGTGAAATTTTACTTATTGGAAACTTCGTTGAACTAGAAATTGAAACTCAATTGGACTTCTTCAGGTTGGGTGCTGCCCATCTTAGTGGTCTCCATGCTCTTGTTTATTATGTCAGTGCTCTGGTTACTCTGCAAGAGATTTGGGGAATGTTCACAAAGTTGTAGTGATCTTCCCAAGTCTCAAAATTTGTATTTTTCCCCAAAACTGAATCTTGTACAACACTCTAGGCTGATTGGATTGTTACCCAGCCCAGAAAGGTAAGTGTCAACATTACTGAGCTATTGACTCAATGGACTTGTGCATTCAATTAAAGCTGGAACTGTACTATCTAAAACACAAATTAAATAGAGTAGACTTGACTCACTCAATTCATCTGCAGGAGCAACTTAGGCACTAATTGCACCAACCCTTATGATGTGCAAGGGGACATTTTGTATGGCAATCAGTCCGCTAGGGTATGCTAATAAGTGTAAAAAGGAAAAGACACTTCCAGTTAGCTGGCTCAAGGAGGAGTGTGTGCTGACGTTGGCTTGCATACTGGTAGTACTAAGCTTGTACTGGGGTTCTACAATTCTTTCGAATCACAAATGTATGTTTGCCTCTCACAATTTGAAAGAGGCAGCTCATGTTTTGGTTTGGATTTTTGAATCAAACCCGCCTAGGCGCTCCTCATATTTTAGTGTGTTTGTTTGCGAAGGTCCACTGTGTACACACTCTAGTATGCTTTGTCATTCATTAGACATTTGCATCCAAGATCTTTCTTGCTGGCTTCAGCTACTCTATTTTTTGGCCACAAACTACTACTCTTTCTTGGCCTGCAAAATCAAAGAATGGGTGCTCTAAGATGTAAGGCACTATCAATGATTATCGAGATGACTACAGACTTTGTGATTTTGCATATTCAGCTTGCGGAGACAGCATGAGAGGCTTGGACAATCTCAAAGGATTTGTATGAGACAAACAACGCTCTGGGATAATTATGCTCTCAAATCAGTTGTTACCATGGTGATGGAAGGAGAGTCTACAAACAACCATCATGTCAAGATTCAAGGATCAACTAACAGTAGTTGGCCACAAGGTGGACACAAACCAGTTAGCCCTGCTCATGATGATTAGTAAGCTTTCAAGGAGCTTTCACAGAACCATAGAAGCCACTCACTTTTGAGGATCTAGGTCCATTGTTACTGCAAGACATAACCTGGGAGAAGCAATATGATGGAGATGGTGATGAGAAGGCTCTTGTTGCTTCAACCAAAGGCAAGGCCAACAGTTAAGGTAATCCAAGTAACGGTCACCCAAGAAACCGGATAATGAGGAGGATTCTTTCAGATGAGGCAAGGGAATATTTACAGCACATCTCGTAATAGAAATTGCTTTCCTACTGTTGCACCCGCACCACTGAGGTTAACTATGCAGACAGCAGGGTCACTACACTGATGTCAGATACATTGAGAGCTCAAGCCTGCAGATCCAGATTCTCCAGAGCCAATGATGGACAACAATTGCTCAGTCAATAAGGTTGAGGATATGACTGATGTCACGGGACTAAGATGATGGACATAAATGGGTCGGTCAATGAGGCTGACGACGTAACCGATGTCACTCAAGTGAGATGAGAACCAGGCTGGGCATTCAAAGTGGAGGCATCAAGAGCATAGGGACTGTGACTGTTGTAGAACTTCATAGTCATGATGATGAGATGGATGGATTTCCCCTAATGGTGAGCACTTCAGCAGGGTGCCTAACTTGCTGTCATGGCAAGCAAGATCGGAAACAAATCGAGGCTACACTAGCCAAGCCTTCATAGAGGTGGGATGGATATCCAAGGGTACATATTCTCCTGATATTTATGGCTTCAGGAAAAATATTTGGCTTTGGTTTGTCTTGACGTTCTCTCTCAGGAGAATGGAGGAAGAAGATTTACGGACAGATAGATGGAGAGGCTTCATTGCAGGCATGTCATGGGCTTCTAGAAAATTGCGGTGCTCACATGGACAACTATCGAGGAGGCCACTCTATGGAGACCAGTTGATTTAGTCTGGGACTTAGTATCGGAAGTTAGGAACCTCGTGAAGCAAATAGCACAAAAAGTACGTAGAAGACTCAAGGTTCAAATCTGAAAGAGGCTCAATAGGAGCTTGGTACCGGAGACAAATCTCTCTATTCAGGATATTTGATCAAGTGAACAGATGTACCACATGATGGACAGGTTCGAGAACACCTTGAATACGTGGTGCCTGCTAGGATCCCCCTGTTTCTAGATCATGGGGGCACCAGCCAGATGTTCATCTGTCTGTACAAGAATGGCCCAATCATCTCAGTGGTGGTCGTACTTGACGGCAATAGTTGGGCACTTAGAACTTCCGATGGGTTCTGTCACCATAATGTAAATATCCTGAGTCAAAGTACAGTTGACCATTTATTTGATACAGTCAAAGTACAGTTGACCGTAGTCAAAGAATTGACTACGGTCAAAGATACTTGACTTTGGTCAAGTAAGCCTGATTTCGGTCAAGAAGACTTGGTTTATACCAAGAAGGTTAACTGTGGTTGACCAAGATGTGCCAACTTCAGTTGGAGAGACTTGACTATATTTAAGGCACCTCAACCCTTGGTCAAAGCCCCTTAATTATGATCAAGAGCGTTGACTCCGGTCAACCAGAGAATAAATATATTTATATATTGTTATGTGTGCACATGTGTTCAGTGGGGATGCCCACCGTGACTAGAATTAGTCAACAGTGTGTTATTTGCATGCAAAGCGCTAACAAATTGTTGCAAGTACTAGGAAGGGTTATTTTCCTAAGCGCTACAGAGCCTAACAAGCATCTAGGAGGCGGTTCACGTGACCAAGTGCTTCGAAGACTCCAGAGTTGCCCTTAGTGGCATGTAGAGCATTGTCGAGGGGAAAGACTCCATAATTATGCATCTGGCACTTGCCGCTGAGAACAGAAGATCCTCGGTAATCTGCGTGGAAGAGATCAGCTTGCGCCTTACGTGTGACGAATTCAATCGTTGATAAGGCATCGTAGATTGCAGACGTAGGTTCTTTCGTCAACTTGTCCCGTCGTCGATCCCTTGCGCGGGCGCTAGGTGCTGGAGAAGTAATCAGGACGCAAGCACAACACGCGACGTCAGTCAGCCAGCCAAGGTCTGAACCTTAGGCCGACGTGGCACAAGAGGACACGTGGCAGAGGTCTTGGCAGGTCAGCAAACACGTGGCACACAGATGACGTGGCGACCACACGTGCGAGCTGACGTGGCAGCCAAGTGGCATGCATGTGCAAGTGCTGACGTGGCAGTACATGTGGCAGCCAGCTCAGATGATGATGTGGCACTGACACATGGCAGACAGGTGGCTGATGTGGCAAAATGGGTTTATCTAACCTGACCTTGGTTAGTGGACTGGTTAGAGGTCCAGTTAGTTGACCCAACCAGACTAGTTTGGTTACTGTAACCAGATTGTGACAAGTCCAGTTAGTCTAGTTGCAGACTAACCAAACCAGAACCAGTCAGTCTGGTTAGAGTAACCAGCCGGTTACTTCATCTAGTTACTGTCCCCAAAAAAAAAAAAGACAATTACAGAGACTGTTTCTGCTAGCAGTTTTCACCAACCTGTCAGACTTTTCCTGTCAGAAAAACAGCAGAAAAGCAGAGAAATCAGAGATTTGCACAAGTAAAGAAATGCATGCTTTAGTGCTCAGAAAAGGGAATCAGATGCATTCTCAGTGTAATTTGCAGTAGCCAGAAAAGGGACACACAGCTTTGAGTTTATGCCTTGAGTTGACAGCCCAGCACTAGCACAAGTTGTGAATGCAAGACACCTCTTGTTGAGGTAATTTTCTCTTTGAAAAGCAAAGGCAGTGTGCATCAGTTGCATACACAGTGTGTGTGAGAAACTTGTAGATCTCAGACAAGTTGTAGGAGAATGGCTCAATCAACTATCCAGTGGGATTCACAAGATAGGGATGCACATCCAAGACAGAGAAGTGTGCAGCAAACTCAGTAAGAATTTGAGCAGATGGTACGCATTCGTATGCAGGAGATGGAAAATCTCAGAAGGGATCCAAGAGCTCAGCATTTGTTTCAAGCAGAAACTATGCCTAATGCAGCTTATGATGTGCCAATGCCAGAGGCACTCTCGTGTACAGCCCGAGAGAGAGGGATCTCATAGGGGACAGTCTCATAGCAGGAAGAGATTGAGGCATCATCACCGATCTCCAAGCCCTTCACTGTCCACCTCGAGCTCAACTTCTGTATCTTCTTCTTTATCAAATAAACCATCCAGGAAAAGAAGGAAACACAAGAAGTCTAGGAAGAGCAAGTCTTCCAGAGAGACCAAGGAATTCAAAGATGGGGGAAAATCTATCAAGTTTATGACCTATAATGGACAATATGGTCATACAGACAAAGCACAACAGTTCATTAGACAATAGAATAGTTTTCAGAATCCTCCAAGTTGAGAATGGTCAGTTTGCACTTGACAACGACAGCTAGTGCATGGTGGAGTGCCCAGAGCACAGATAGGTCAGCCCCAAAGAGATGGAAGGGCTTCAAGAAAGCCTTCTACCAGCAGTTCATGCCTAAACAATTTAGAGATCATGTCCTTCAAGATTGGGACAGTTTGCATATGGATGCAGGAGATACAGTGGATGTGTACAACCAAAAGTTTTGGGATGCTTATTTGCAGGTTGCACCTTTCAAAAAGATCTCCAAAAGAACCCAAATGAGAAAGTACAGAGCAGGTCTCAGTCCAAAAATTCAGGCAGTGGTGAATGCTTTGGGGGCAACAAACATTCAAGACATTGTGCATTCAGCATCAGTAGCTAGTCTCGTGCCATTACAAGATCCATCCACAATGCTATCCTTGCATGCAGAAGGTGCTGAAAGGAAGAAAACTGATTTTTCAAAATCAGAAAAGAAAGAGTATCCAAGGTTGAAAAGAAAAGGTTTCAGCCTCAGAAGCCAAGGGGTACTCAGCTTTTTTTTTTTTTTTCAAGAAAGAGACTTCTATTAGGCCAAGCCACTGATCCCCATGTCATAAAGAATGGGGAGTGGACAAAGTGACTGAAAATCTTGGCTACCCCCATCCAAATCATCCTCGCCTGTCTGCAATCCCATAAGCAATGCTGAATAGTCTCCAAAGCAGAGAGGCAACAAGGGCAAGTAGGGTCGGCTCCGAACCTGGATCTCCAAAGGTTCACTGCAATCCCACCATGGATAGAAAGCCAAAAGAAAAGAGTGATCTTTCTATTTCTGTGGGATTTCCAGAGTCTCTTCCAGAAGCACCTCTGCAAATCCGCAGTGATATCAAATGTCTCCCAATGAGGAACTTTGAAAGGTCTCCAACCTCTACTACTGAGCTGGAATCTCCTAGCATTACTGACCGTGTAACAAAAGAAGGGATGCTCTTCTCTCGATGCCCTGCGTCAATCCACTCCCACTCTCCAGGGTCCCACTGCAAATACCTAATGCGAACTGCCCCGTAGAGCCAAAGCCTCCAAGATCCGATGGAGAGAAGCCGAGGGTCTAAGTCGAGGAACCACTCTGAATCTGATCCCTGCACCAAAAGACCTACAACCCTGATAGGCTGAAAAGCAGACTCAAGCAAGATGTCCTCTGTGGACCTGAGCAATCTGCCACCATCATGCACACTAAAAACCAAAGCATCCTCATGTGCATCTCAAAAGGCCAAAACCTGAAGAGGAACACTGCCTCTCGTAAAAGTACCTGCCCAAGTGGAGCAAGGGGTACTCAGCTTTCAAAGTCATATAAAGGAAAATCCCCATTCACTCCTGAACAGATAGCTGAATTTCGCAGAGATGGGAAATGCTTTAGATGTGGGAAAGAGGGGCATATGGCTGCCTAGTGCCCTGAGAAGCCTTCGGGTTCTAAGGAGCAGAAAAAGCCACAAGTACCACCGATGCCAATGGTGGGAGCATTCCCATATGTTTTGGGTAGTATCTTAGACCCAAAGGAAAAAGAGCTTTTGCTATCATGGGGAAAAATAAGAGATCAGCAAGCATTAATCCTATTTAATCCAAGGTCTACAGACAATTTCATATCTGAAGATTTAGCCCTGAGATTAGGGACAAAAACTGAAGAGCTAGGCAGAGCTCTTGATGTTGATCAAATGCTCCAGGGAAATCCAGTGCAAGTTACTCCTTTGATTGGAAAGCTTCGTGTCCATGTGCAGAGCTATGTAGATCAGAAGGACTTCTTAATTTCTCCTCTCAAGCAGCATGATGTTGTACTTGGCACACCGTGGTTCCATCGAAAGGAAGTAAAGATAGAATACCCTAAGAGGGTGCTGAGTTTTATCCATAGGGAGAAGTGTTTAGTTGCCAGGAGTAAAAGGGAAACTATCCCCATTGTATCTGATGTTACATGTCGTAAAGCAATAAAGTCTGCCATTTCCGCGTACATGGTTTTTGTAAAAGAAAAAGAGAGTGATATGCATGCTGAAATGAATGATGCAGACAAAGATAAATTGTAAACTTTAAAGATTGTTTTTCAGATGCTTTGCCAGGGGAGTTACCCCCAGAGAGACCAAAAGATCATCAGATAGAGTTTATGCCTGGTAGTGAGCCACCAAATAGACCACCTTAAAGAGTCCATGCGACTCAGAGAGAGGAGATTATGGCTCAGATGCAGGACTTGCTGTCCAAAGGGTTGATTCAGCCCAGTTCATCTCCTTTTTGCTCACTAATACTTTTAGTACAGAAGAAAGATGGTTCTTTTCGAATGTGCATTGATTATCATGCATTGAATAAGATGACCATCAAAAATAGATTTCCGATACCACGCATAGATGATGTGCTTGACCAGCTCAGAGGAGCAACAGTTTTCAGCAAGATAGACTTGAAGAGTGGTTATCATCAAGTTTGAATACAACCACAAGATGTGCATAAGACAACTTTTCACACTACATTTGGGTTGTATGAATACTTAGTGATGGCTATTGGGTTGACAAATGCTCCAACCACATTCAATAGAATGATGGATCTCTTTCTGGAAGAGATCCATTATCTGGGATCCAAGAATGGGATACAAATGGATCCTGCAAAGATCCGAGCCATCCAAGAATGGCCAAAGCTGAAAACTGTGCATGAAGTCCGTAGTTTTTTGGGACTCTGCTCCTATTACAGGAGATTCATCAGGCATTTTGCTGATATCGCATCTCCACTACATGACTAAGAAAAATGCAGCCTCCACATGGGGAATGTCACAGAAGAAAGCATTCAATACACTCAAGAAGAAGTTGACTACAGAGCCTATTCTTATAGTCCCGGATCTTTATCAACCTTTTGATGTTGATTGCGATATCTGTGGAGAGTGTATTGGGGCTGCATTACATCAGAATGGACATGTAGTAGCATACGAAAGCCGAAGATTGCGTGATGCTGAAAGATATCTGGGAATCTATGAAAAAGAATTGTTGGCTGTAGTTCATGCTGTGAACACATGGAAGCATTATCTTTTGGGTGCAGATTTTACTGTTAAAACAGATCACCAAAGTCTGATATATTTTCTAACTCAAACAAAACTCTCCGAGAAGCATATGAAATGGGCAAATATGATGTCAATGTATCATTTTCAGATTGTCCATACTCCAGGAATTCGGAACAGAGTGGCAGATGCCTTGTCCCGAAGACCCCGAGTCAACAATGTGACCATTGCTTATCATCAGCCCCTGGAAGGCATGAGGGAGCAATATGCTAATGATGCAGATTTTTGTGAGATTTTACAGCAAATGCAAGAGGGGCAGTCCACCAGTCACTCTTCACTGAAAGATGGGTATCTAATGAAAGATGATTGCCTATGCATCACCCAGGAGATGAGGAAAAAGATTTTGGAAGAATGCCATGCACCTCCCTATGCTAGACATAGAGGAATTACAGCAACAACTCTAGCACTAGAGAGGTATTTCTTTTGGCCAGGGATGCGGAAAGATATACATCAATTGGTTATTGAATGCCTTACCTGTCAGAAAGTGAAGTATGATAGACGGAGCTACGTGGGTGACCAGGTTCAGAGTGGGAAAAGTACCTACCATTGGTAGAGTTTGCTTACAATAATACAGTACACAGCTGTATAAGGAAAGCCCCCTTTGAGGTCATTTATGGGAAGGTCATTCTGCCACCTATCCTGAGGACCAAAGACGAAATATTTGCAGCTGATCAGTTTGTGAGAGACCTCCAGACAGCTTACAGCCAAGTCCGGACAGCAATTGAAAGGTCTCAAGAGAAGAATAAAAGATCTGCAGATAAGCATAGGAGAAAGTTAAATCTCAAGGAAGGGGATTGGGTACTTTTAAAGTTTGAGAAAGCTAGGCTCCACAAGTTCAAAGGCAAACAGAAAGTGTATGCAAAGTTATCTCCCAGGTATTATGGCCCTTTCAGGGTTACAAAAAGAATAAATGAGATTGCATACAGGTTTTAGCATTGCCAGAGCATTGGAGGATTCACAATGCATTCCATGTGAGTCTTCTAAAGAAATTCCAGGGGCCAGAGCCTACAGAGGCAACATCAGAGAATCCACCAGAACTGGATGAGCTAGAGGAGGTCTTTCAGCTAGAGCAGATCGTGTACCATACTGTACGCAAAGGCCCTCAAGGCAAGGAATTTTACAGGTATCTTGTAAAATTCAAGAATTATACGGCATTGGATGCCAAGTGGATGAATGAAGACATGTTGTCTGATCATCCACAGCTTTTACAAGGAAGCTTTTCAATTGAGGTCAACTGAATAGAAGCCGAGGGGATGTCACCATAATGGAAATATCCTAAGTCAAAGTATAGTTGACCATTTATTTGATCATAATTAAAGAGTTTTCCATATGGGTTAATTATGGTCAAAAGAGTTTTTCTATTGGTCGAAGAATTGACTACGGTCAAAGATACTTGACTTTGGTCAAGTAAGCCTGATTCCGGTCAAGAAGACTCGGTTTATACCAAGAAGGTTAACTGTGGTTAACCAAGATGTGCCAACTTCGGTTGGAAAGACTTGACTATAATTAAGGTGCCTCGACCCTTGGTCAAAGCCCCTTAATTATGATCAAGAGTGTTGACTCCGGTCATCCAAAGAATAAATATATTTATATATTTGTTATGTGTGCACATGTGTTCAGTGGGGACACCCACCGTGACTAGAATTAGTCCACAGTGTGTTATATGCATGCAAAGCGCTAACAATTAATGGGTGCCATGGTGGTGCGCTTTAATTAATCTTTATAGGTACTAGGAAGGGTTATTTTCCTAAGCGCTACGGAGCCTAACAAGCATCTAGGAGGCGGTTCGCGTGACCAAGTGCTTCGAAGACTCCAGAGTTGCCCTTAGTGGCATGTAGTAGGACTTAGTCTAGATATTAGACAAGTGGCATGTTGCCAATTTGAAATGAGCTTGAAGCTCTTGTAATATTGATTCACGTTTTGGATTTGTATGAACAGCTCTACGCTGAACAGTGTACTCGAATTCTCTCTCATGAATAAAAATTTGTGGGGGTCCAGCCTGACGTTTTGTCTTGGGCCCTAGTGCATCTGTAGAGAGAGGGAGTAAGGGAGAGCTTATGAAAGTGTAATTGCTGTCTTTTATGAGCTGTAATTGCTGTCTTTTATGAGCGAGTGGGTTAGAGGTTCCGTGTTGAGAGTACCACATCTAGTGGGTATTGTGTTGATGGTAACTGTGATCCAGGTTGGCTCAGTTGAATCATGGAAATTGTGGAGCTGTTGTTTCGTGATTGGACGTAGTACCACTAGGTATTGTGTTGATGGTAACTGTGATCCAAGTTGGCCAATTTGAATCCTCGAAATTGTGGAGCTGTTGTTTCGTGATTGGACGTAGCATGTCGCGATCATTGCCACATCATCGAGGAGTGATACCTAGAGGTGCAAGAGGGGTGTGTGATCTACCTAGTGTTTGAGGACGCATTCGACTTGTTCCTAAGAGCTCTCCCATGGGAGCCGATGGAGCATCTCTTTGATTAGGCCCATAATGAGTCAGTGAGAGGGGGTATTGAAACATGAGGGTCACTATCCCACTTGTGAGCCCCCAAATGAGGACCAAGGGCATGACACGTGGAAGTTTATAGGGCTTTGAGAGGGCTGCCAAGGGGGCAGGAGTACAAGCTGCCATCAAGGACCTATGGGGCTGCCATGTGGGAAGCAAAGAAAGGCAGCATGTATTGACTGCATGTGGGCATCAGATCCACCATGGAGCTGGCTATCATATCAACAGCCAAAAAAGCCCCATCCACGTGCAGTAGGTGCCCCACCAAAGGGGCTGGTTTGGTCTTCTAAAGACGCGTGTATAGGCCGTGGAAGGGCCTGTTAAAACCTGACTGGTATGTGGGGCTGGGTGCACAAGAGATGGCCCAATCAATTCAAATCTAGGGTCGGCTATGGACCAAATCAGGTGGACAGCAATAAGAGTCACCCCTCCCTATCATGTGCACGGACCGTATTCGCACGTGTACTTTAGGCACACAGGACTAGCTCAGGTAGCATGAGGAGGATGGCCTAGGCAGGCGATTCTCAGGTTGAGTTGCAAGGGCAACAGACGAGTTAGGGTTTTTGCTATTTTTAGCAGCACTGGGCTCTAGCCTATAGAAGGAGCTCAAGGGTTTGGTTCTTAGTCACGCAAGTCAGAGCAAGCTTGGCTACTCCTTGCTGGTCTAGATCCTAAATCGTGTTGCGGACATACACCTGCTTTCTAGTGTAGACCGAGGCCCTGCAGTAGATCCAAGGCCCCTATGGGCACCACCTGGTGGTCTGGGACGCCAGGCTGGTTGCAACCTGGTTGGGAGATGTGCCAATGTACCAGCAGCTCAACCTGTGGCCAGAGGGGACATCCGAGACCTCGTGGTTGGGAGGTGAGCATGCCTGCAATTTCCCTCAGCGCTAGGGTCGTGTCAGTTGGTATCAGAGCCAACTCTTGAGGTATGAATCTTTGTAGAGAGAAGGTGTGGACGAGATTTCCTCCATGTATGGATCGAATTCGAAATTTGTGTTGGATCCCTACAAGTGCTTGTGGTTGCACTAGTTAGGCCAAAGGAATAGTCAGGATTAGGATTGGGCTGAAATCATTGAAGATGGTGCATGAATCACTGAAGAAGCAGGTAGAGATAGATTCATGATTACAGGTTTGGATTTGTGTGTGACTCCCTGGCATGGGAACCACTTTGAAGAGGATTACATGATTGAGGCATAGACCTGTTGCGAATCCAGGTAAGGCTGTTGTGAATCCATGTAGGGCTGATGCGATTTCATAGCTCAGGTTAGGAGGGGCAGCGAATTTACTGGCTGAGGGAATTAGGGTAGGCGCTGCAAGGAAAAGGGAGGAGATGTGTGCGCTGGATCCAAGAAGAGATTAAAGGACACGAAGCAAGATATGAAAATGCATTAACGATTAGACCGGGGCGGCTCCCGAAAGGCTGGTACAAAGAGGAGGACACTTCAATGAGACTTCAGCACAAGTCAAAGCTGCCATGCCTAGCATTGAATGGATGATTGAAGCAACCAATATCCGACACTCTGAGAGAGGACATGTCACATGCTATCGTTACCCTTAATTCACAAGATTTACGGATCAAGCTAATCCAGAAATCCTACAAGCTGAAAGGGTCCATACCTACAAGCTTAAGGGGACCAAGGTATGGATAGCCGAGAAACTCATGACTTACATGAGATCAATTGAAGGGTAAGGCAACGGAATTATCCAAGGTTAAGGCTGCTAGAAAGGATGGAAAATGGGCAGTATGCCTAGGACTTAGCTAGACGAGTTGCCTTGCTTGGAAACCCTAAAAGCAAAAGCATTCTGATTTTAGAAGCATGACTATATCGGAAAGCTTGATTTTCTAAAGCAAGGATTTAACCCAACTTAAAAAGCTTCAGCCCACCCTTCTCCAGCCCTTGATTTCGCCATACTGCTTCAGCAAAGGATTGCGATCACCTCTACTTCTATGCTTCCTGTCAGCCAACCCAAATTTCTGCCACCTCCATAGCCCAGAGAATTCGCACCTATCCCCTTCATCAGCCTTGCCGATTTGCCTCTTTCCTCTTCTCTTTGGCAGTCCATAGCTTGCCGTTTGGGTTGCCACCTTAATCCCTCTCTACTGTTTTCTCTTCCCAAGACTAATCTTCCCTTTCGAATTCAGCTTGAGCCTCCTTTTCTCTGCCACGAAACCTTCATGGCTGATACGACTGATCCTAAGCTTCTCGAGGGGGAGCAAGACATGGATTTTCAAGGAGGAGATGACCAAGGTCTCTACGATGATCTGCTTACAAAGGAAGCTTTCAGTGACTTCACCAATCTCAACACAAAGTTCGATCTGGTTAATGCAAATCATATAGAGTTGGAACAGCAACTTCAAGGGATTCAGACTTCTCTTACGTTTTTGACCAGCAACATTCAAGCACTCAGTCACATGGATACTTTAGCTTCAGTGTTAGGTTCAAATATTACACCAGATCCTTATCCTAGAGATCAGAAATCGAGGACGAAGGAAGTGGTATGAGGAGGTTTCTATTGATCTATCACCTGGCTTTGTGCAAGAGGAGCAAAACAAAAAATTTTGCAAGGGCCACAAGTCACTTTATGGCCTTAAGCAAGGACCCAAGTTGTGGTACATAGAGATAGATACCTTCTTCAAAGAGGTTGACATGAAAAAGTAGCCTTAGACCCTAATCTCTTTGTGCTACAGAATAATGACAGCTTCATACTTGCCATTCTCTATGTGGTTAATCTTGTCATTAGAGGCAATGATTAGACATTCATAGAGTAGCTCAAAATGGCACGATGCAGGGAGTTCGAGCAGCCAAAACAATCCTCAGGTACATCAAGGTACTACCATCTTGGGATCTTTTATGGGCAGTCCAAACTCTACAACTGCAAGGATTTTGTGATAGTGGTCGGATAGGTAGCAACAAAGACAGAAAGTCTACTACAAGTATGCTTTTTTTACCGAAGGAAAAGACGGCACAAGTGGAAAGTACACATCCAGTTTCACCCTATCCTGAAAATGAGGAGATTAAACTTGCAACAAGGAAAAGCATTACTCTGGTGGAAGGAGTTGTGGCCGAAACCCTCCACCTAGACCGAATTTGAAGAACTCTTTAGGAAAGAATTCATGAAGAAAGAGGAGGATTATGATATTGTAGGGAAGTTCAAATCCCTACACATGTCCAAACAGAATCTCACCTTCGAAGTCTATCTATAGAACTTATGGGATTTGCAGACTAGAGCCACAAAGATGGATCCTATGACATTAATGGGATTCTTTGTGAATAGATTACCTGATTCCTACAAATGCAGGTCAAGAATAACATGTGCACTTCATTGCAAGAGGCCATGAATTACGTGTGTATCTATGATGAGACTATGGCCACGACAAAGGGTGCATCCGCCTCGAATACCAATGGTAAGAACAAGAAGAAGTTCTTCCCATCTTCTGCTGGCACCACGGACAGCAAGTCTTTAGACAACACCTCCAAGAAGAAACCAAATTCACCTATGACTGGCAAAGCACGTTTCCTCCGTACCACCTTGAAGCTAAAAAAGGAAGGTCGTTGTTTCATTTGTGAGGAGCGTGGCCACACAAAGGCAGATTTTTCAAAGCGCAAGAATCCTACAGCCACTCTAAGACCAAAGCTGCCTTCAGGACAAGGAACTAAAGCCAAAGGGGCTACCCAGGCGATGATGACACATATTTATGTGAATGTTAATGCTAGCCCTCTTGCTTGTAATTGCAATTTGAATAACTCATTGTTTGGAACCCGTGGCCTTTTCCCAGCTTACAGGAAGGTCAAGGACACCCAGATTCACATTCTCTTTGACCCAGACAATTCTCACAACTTTATTAACTATAAACTTGTGCAAAAGTTGGACCTACCTACGACACCTAGCGATCAAAGCTATGAGGTGCAGCTCCCCGCTAGGAAGCAATTTTGGGATCGCAAGGTTCAAGATCTTCGACTCCAGATTCAAGAGAACATGGACATTTTGACGTGCTATGTGATGCACCTAGACCATGTAGACTTGTTGGGAATTGAGTGGTTTAAAACCCACGATGTTCACATAGGGTGGAAGGATCATACTCTTTCTTTTTTGGACAAAGGCACTCATATATGTATTCATGGTGATGCTATTCCCTCTTCTAATGGACCTATTGTATCTGTGATGCAGCTTCAGAATATATTACAAACTTCTTTTTATAAAGTGTATCAATGTGTTTTGATTCCGTTTTCTTCATTTGCTGTTTTAGTAATTGAACAAAATGACTTAAGCATGTATGAACACCAAGAATTAAAGTTGTTGAATGAATTTTCAAACCTATTCCCAGACCAACTGCTTGAGGGGTTTATCTCCCGAGCAATTGATCATCGCATTGACTTAGTCTCTGAAGCTCAACCTATTAGTATTCCACCTTATAGGATGAGCCAGTTCAAGGAGGATGAGTTAGCCAAACAACTTCAGGATTACTTGAAGATGGGCTGGAGTACTTGGGGTACACCTGTCCTTTTGCGAAATAAAAAGGAAGGTTCGTGGAGAATGTGTGTACCTTTGGAGACACTACCTCTATGATTCTAAGTTTGTTATATTGATTGATCATCAGTCAATTAAGTATGTATGTTATGGTTTGGACTTGAGGGGAAGAAAGGCTAGATGGGCTGAGCTAATGCAAGATTTTGACTTTGAAATACATTATCATAAAGGTTCCTTGAATAGCATGGCTGATGCTTTCAGTCGAATCAAGCTCGTAAATGCTTTGTCATTTACTGAGATATCCTCTAACATATTCCAATCCTTGAGAGGGCTTTGCATGACTAATAGTCATTTCCGTCACTATTGGTAGAACGTCCAAGATGGGAGCTCAATGATTGATTGACCAAGACTCAGAGATTATGCCACCTACTGTACAGGCAACAGGAGGTTAGTGGATGATTCGGAATGGCTTGCTGTTCCAAAATGATAAAATTTGTATACCAAATGTGTCGGATCTTTGATCCAAGATTCTTTGGGAGTGTCATGATGCACCTAGTGCGGAAGATCCTGGAGTACACAAGACTCTGTCTCTTGTGGAAGATACTTTTTATTGGGCTCCTGAGATGCGAGAATTGGTTCAGAACTATGTAGTAGGTTGCCACCCTTGTCAAGTGACCAAGGCAGAACCCCTTTAGAGCGCTGGGTTACTACAGGTAATAAATGGGAAAGTATTTCCATAGATTTTATCACGGAATTGCCACAAACGTGCAAGAGTCATGATTCCATATGGGTGGGTTATCGTGGATTGACTAACAAAGATGGCTAGCTTTCTACCTACTAGATCAACCGTTACAGCAAGTTCGTTGACCAATTGTTTCATCTATATGGATTGCCTACTGACATTGTGGATTCTAAGTTTACGAGTAAATTCTGGACACTTGTCTTTGACAAGTTAGATACCGCTCTTAGTTTGAGTTCCTCTGAACATGCCCAGCTTGATGGCTAGACAGAAGTTGTGAGCCAACTTCTTAAGGAAATGCTTCATGCATGAGGCAGTCTTTGGAAGAATATTTACCCATGGTTGAATTTGCTTATAACAGTACAATGCATTTAAGTGCTCGTTTAAGTCCTTTTATGCTTATGTATGGGTTTCAACCTAAGTCACCAGTAATGGTTGGATTCAAGGGAATCAAGAAGGATGCTACTAAGACATTCTTGCAAGACATGCAAGAGATGTTGCAGTTTGCCAAGGAGTCTATCAGAAGTGCCCAAGACAGGGACATATTTTATGCTAATAGACATGTTCACCTAGAGAGTTCTCTTTTGGAACGATGGTATATTTCCGCATTCCCGAGGAATCCAAGAGCCTATGTATTGGACAGGTTATGAAATTATCCCCCAAATACTGTGGCCCTTTCAAGGTTATTAGAAGAACTGACCAAGTTGCATATGAACTGGAATTGCCTCCTAATGTAAGAATTCATCGAGTTTTTCATGTCAGAAGACTAAAGGAAGTATGGGGTCCTGAGGATCAGGTATAGAGGTTGAAGATCTGACCTTTGTACCGCACGAACCTAAAAGCATTCTCAGATATCGTGAACGTCAAGTTAGAAATAGGACAATCACGGAATACAAGCTTAAGTGCAAGGATCGTGTAGAGGATGATTCCACATGGGAGACATTGACTAACCTTCAGATTTAGTTTCACGACTTTCTTATGAGCTCAGGAGTGAGTTCTTAGAGAACAGGGAGTATGTCATGTGCACGGACCGTATCTGACGTGTGCTTTAGGCACACACAACTAGCTTAGGTAGCCTGGGGAGGCTAGGGGCTAGGCAAGCGATTCTCAGGTTGAGTTGCAAGGGAAACGGACGAGTTAGGGTTTCTACTATTCTTAACAGCAGGCTTGAACCTATATAAGGATCCCAGGGGTTCAGTTTTCAGTCACACAAATCAGAGCAAGCTTGGCTCTTCCTTGCTGGTCTAGATCTTGGATTGCGTTGCGGATGCACACGTGCTTTCTAGTGTAGCCCGAGGCCCAGCAGTAGATCCAAGGCCCCTGAGGGTGCCACCTGGTGATATGGGACACCAGGCTGGTTGGAATCTGGTTGGGAGATGTGCCAGCAGCTCAGCCTGTGGCTCGGAGGAGACATCCGGGACCTGGATGTCATGGTTGGGAGGTGAGCATGCCTGCGATTTCCATCGTTGTTCTATGGTTGCTTTTTTGTGTTTGTTTGCAGGTCGGGGTTCTCAAGAGTTGTTTTATGGTTGCTTTTCTGTGTTTGTTTGCAGCGTTGTGGGGTCGTGTCACTCCCACAGGAGGGTCAGCCCTCTACAGTAGGTCGGGCAGATATGAAGACCAGTCGGCAATGTCCTAAGGCTTGGTCAAAGTTACCAAAATTGATGAGAACCTTTGTCTCAAGTATTCTCATATGTCAGCAATTTAAATCAAAAGCTAACAGTGTTGGGAATGACTTACAATCACACATGTGAAAGTGCTCAAGACTTTTGGGCGTACTTTCCTTGTCTAAGTATACTCTCCTATCCATCTTTCCATATATCTTTGCCTAGAAAACCCCATGTCTTTCATGGCAAATTTGTTATAAACTTCACTTTGACTTCTACAACACGTTAACCATAAGAACCTATAATAATCAAATCATCCACATAGAAATAGTCCCAAGTCTTTCATATCAAATTTCGTTATGAGCTTAACTTTGACTTTTGCAATAAGTGAACCATTAGAACCTACAATGATCAAATCATGCACAATATCCTCTTATGGTTGTTTAAAATAGTCATGGATCTGAATCTGATGGTTGGAAACCCATATTGACAAATTCTTGAATTTGTACACACCAAAACAGAATGATATTGCAAAGAATAGATTTATTATGGGATCATTTCATATTGGACAAAAGCATGTGCAATATTAGTATATTTGATGAATAGAAGTCCTACACCCTATCATGCAAAACATAGC
The DNA here is from genome assembly GCF_047967505.1 of Dipteris shenzhenensis. Classification (NCBI taxonomy): domain Eukaryota; kingdom Viridiplantae; phylum Streptophyta; class Polypodiopsida; order Gleicheniales; family Dipteridaceae; genus Dipteris; species Dipteris shenzhenensis. Next base: position 42,801,399 of record NC_141599.1, read on the forward strand.
ATGACAAGAAGCGTTTACATGATTCAAGCCAACAGTCATATCTCAGAGAACCCCCAGCTTATGCTCACATTCAAGATGAACTCAAAAAGACAAGGCTCTTGTAAGATATGTTTTAAATTGAACAAATACCCCCAAAAATACGCAACATTCCTTGATGAAAAAAGCCACAAACATGGTCAAGTAGTCTTGAAAGGTTTCGACAATAGACCTTTGGAAAGTGGAGGATACATTCTTTGGCTCAAACAACATGACTTGGCATGCACAGGCATCCCACTCAACATAAATGCATCTATCTTTCACTCCAAAAAAAACAGGTGGGCAATCGATCAAATGTATATAGTGAAGAGTCCAAGGCATACCACCTATGGGATCATATTGTGTTTCAAGAGATGTAATTATAGCTGAAACAGCTTCGTACAATAATCAACAGCGACATCATTAGTACCATCATCGTCAACACCAACAATTTAGACGATTATCATACCAACTCTAACTGAAATTGTTAAGCTCACCATGACGACACAACGAAAAAGAAAACAAAAATGCAGAGAATTAAAGACAATGCAGCCACAAGTGAGCAACCAAAAACATGACAAAAGGGATAGAAAAGAGCCTGAAAGGCAAAGATACATTATATACCTCATAACAGTATAATATATCCAATCGTACAAATTTAAAAGAACAAAAGAGAGATGAATTGAGAAAGGAGATTTGTAAGAGACATCAACAAAGCTGAGAGTAAAAGAGGAAAACAAAATTAAATAACTTAGGAAGCAAAGCTATACTTATGTTGTCATCAGTACCCAAGACCAGTTTTGCTTTGATGGAAAAAGTTATGGATACTGATGAGGATGAAGAGTATAATGCACCAATGAAGAATCAGACATGGATAGTGATTTACGCACCAGTAAAAAAGAAACTCATTGAATGTGAATGGGTCTCCATAGTAAAGTGAGCTCAGGTGGATTATTGTATGACCTTTTGAGGCCATGATATTTATTTAATAAATTCGTTTGTCTTGTAATCTTCCTAGTTGTCACATGCTAAAAAAATTGTGTATTTGCCAGGTTACTTTTCAACTCATTTAATGCATCTGAATTTTGTTTTAGAAAATAAATCCACTTTTTTCGGTTTTTCATCAATGGATGTGATGAAATATAGTGCTATATTGCGTAATTTTATTATACGTACCCATAAATTAGCATGAACTATTTGCAAGATGTCATTGCTTCTTGACCATAAGGTTGAAAAGGGTTGCCAGGATTGTTTTCCCAACAACTGGGTTGACATACATGCTTTTGAAAACGTGATAGATCTTGTAGCATGTTTTATATTTTCAAGGCACAAACCGTCTGAAGCTTAGATGACCTAATCTCTTGTGCTATACGCACAGTTATGCTTCTTGTTTTTAATGGTTTGCAATAAGTACTTGCTGAATCGGTGAAGTAGGCATAGGTCTACAAAATCTTCCCATGATCTCCATCTTGATATCTTTTGATATGACATGTAGATTATCCAGTTCTCTGATTTGACTTTCATATTTGTTAAAATTCAATTCCATGTCTCTTTCAATTGAAATATTGACAATCAATTCCTCGAAAAACAAAAGCATCTCCAATATGCCTTCCTTTTCAGTGTTGTTATCCAATAAGAATTGTCCCAATGGCTCCAACTCTATGCGTGTGCTGTCACTCATTGAGAAATCTTCTTTTTTGCTGTGCAATTCTAGACAAACCAACCTTTATTGCCCAATGTTATTTTCTGGACTTTCTTTTGATAGATTACTTGTTTTGTTATGTTGAAATGACATCTTGTGTAAATAATTGTTTTTTGAAAAATGTTTGATTTTACTATTGACATTATGTGTGGCTTTCTATTATTATTTGTGTGATTTCTCTGCTTCTATGTGCATTCTGATCCCCAATGTACAATTTTGGGTCTTCCTAGAAAGAATTCTATACCTAAAATTCTTATGCACCTAGGGTTCTCCCTTTTCACCCTTTAATTTTGATGATTTGGATGATATTTTTATGATGGTGCCCAACAATTCTACGAATGTGTACCTAGGCTAGGTGCGTTATTGCCCTTGCCCTGAAAGTTGCTTCTTTGTTGTTCCTCTATCGTGTTGATTTTCACTTTTGTCCCTTTAATATTTTCTTACTCTAGCGGAAGATGATTGCTCTTCTTCGATATCCTTATAGCATAGTTACCGTGGAACGGCGTTCCACCTTCCTGGAACGCTGGAACGCCGGTCCGGAGCTGCAGGCGTGCCCGGAACGGGCGAAACGGCAGCGGAACGTGTCTATCAAGCGGAACGTGCCGGAACGTAGGGCGAAACGTGCCGGAACGTCCGGAAGGCAAATGACCTTGTATTTGTTAATGCGAACTTGCGTTTGCTTAACAAGTTCAGGGCTGAGTATACTCCAGATCCATTTATTGGATTTTCCCTTGATCTTGATGACAATGATGGTAAGGATTAGCCAGAGGGAGAGGATGATGTGGAGCAGCATGAGGATGAGCAGATTGAGGGACAGCCTGGACAGGAGGATGAGATCCCACTTGCTGATGACTAGTCTTTGACTCACCAGTTACCTTGGCCCTTGAGGCTAGTTTTGTACTTGTCATACTTGATACATTTGTCATATGTACATTGTACTCAGCAGCCAGCTTTTTGTATTTTCAGCTATTATATATCCTCATGCAATGTACTTTCTTTTCAGTTTCCATTTGGAGTCTGGACTCTGGAGTCTTTAAATTTTTTATGTTTAAGACTTTAAAGTTTAATCTTGGATATTTTAAATGTTTTGTCATTTTATGTCATATGCTGACATGTTATATGATGTGGCGTTCCCCGACGTTCCCGATCTGCTCCCGTTCCCATTCCCGCACCCGTTCTAGCATCCGACATTCCCGGAATGTTCCCGTTCCGCGGTAACTATGCCTTATAGTAGCATGTCGAACATAGTCTCAAATCCATCATTGTGTCTAACATAGTCTCAAATCCATCATTGTGGCTCTGGCAATGATGCCGGTTACAAACTGTCCTTATTTTCTAACCAATCCTTTGAAGCCTTAGTTTTAAGACTATCTAGCTCTTTCATCCCATTTTGCTTGCTTGTAGGCAAGCTTTGTATAGTGTTGAAGGTTCTAGTCTCTTTGCAATTCTAGTAGCGATCCCCATAGTTCCAATGCAATTCCTATTGCACAACACTTATCTACTTTGCTGGTTTGACCTAGAAAGCTATCATGTTTGGCCATCATCATTCTAGAAATTTAGAATAATGCATAAATGGTGTTAGTGTCGCGCTAAAATATCTCAAAATCAGCCAAAAGGCTTGAAGATCAACAATTGGAGGAGTTGCCCGAAGCTCATTAAACCAAGCGATTCTCCTTACAAAACCAATCTTTGTCAAGAAGAAAGGCCACCGATTGACCCTCGTACAAACATGTCTTGTTTTTTTTAGTATAATAAACCAAAAAGATGAAGGCATAAAATATCTCACACAACTTTCTTAATGCTATAGCTGCAACATAAGCTGTCAATTTGAGGCATTTCAATTTTCAACTTACATTCACATGAGCTCCATCTTGGAAACACAAATTCCGCTAAAGTCCTCAAAATATTTTTATAAGAGAAAGCTTTTTGCACAGAAGCATTTCAAAATCTCTGGTTGAGAAGTGATAACTCAGCTGAAAAGCTCTAATCAAAAGAAACAAGCACTCTAGCAAGTATTGCGATACATTTTTTGAAATAAGCGCATACATGGCAATGCGAAGGTGGTGACCTGCAAAGCGACACGTTTGTATCCATGATCGAGGATGTATGAGGCTGTATCTTCTAAATCGTACATATCATTGAGAGTTGGGCCTGCTAACTCCTCCATAGATGCTGCAACAAGAACAGAGCAATTCACCTGCACCGTTTTGAAACTTTCGCATTATAAGATTAATAAGGGAAAAGAGCAAAAACCTATAGCAAATGCTCATGAGACAAAAGCTGATGAGGGTCCGCTGCAGACTCCAACCTTTCGCACCAACTAATATACGGGAGATTGGTATATGGGAGAATTTGTCGTGCTCTTTGAGGTTGGACACTCCATACATTGAAAAATGGGAAATTTCCATTAATTAGAAGAGAAGAGGGGTGAAAAGGAAGAGGGAAATGGCATGATTAAAAGGGATAAAAGGGGGTGGGAGGAGTTTCAATTAGTAGGGACCACTTAAGAAGGGGGTATTAAAGAAGAAGGTAAGTGCTAAAGGGGGAGGCAAATTAGAGAGAGTGCTTTAAAGAAGAACTCACTTACTAAAGGGGGAGGGGGAAGAGGAATCATTTACAATATTTTAGTTAGCACTAGGTATGCTCTTCCACTCTATAGCTTAGTGGTAGGGCTCACATGTGGGAAAGACAACATTGTGGGTTCTAATCCTATCCTCTTGAATAATGTGCACTCCTTTTAGACATAGCTTAATTAAACAAATTAATCCAAATTAATTAATTAATCCATGGACAAACATAAGTTAATCAACCTCCATGGTCAAAAACAAATAAGAATAAAACAAGAGAGCACATGCTATGCTCTCGACAGCACTGCCCTATTGATAGAGGAGGATGCTCATGAGTTGATGTCCTATTGATAGAGAAGGATGCTCATGAATTGATTTAGGAGGGCTGGAGAGAGAGAGAGAGAGAGAGAGAGATGAAGCACGTGTGTGTGTGTGTTTTTTTAGATTTAATAGTCCCATCAATAAATGAGCCATACAATTAATTCCACCATTTGAATAAAAAAGCACTGGTTTGGAAAACTATAAGTAAATAAATAAAACTAAATTGAAGTACCGTTTAACAATATTGCAATCCAAATTTTTTATTTAAAAAAGAAAATAGGAGGAAAGAATTTTTCTAAAGACAAAGATTATCCAATGATAATGAATTAATTGTATGGTACTAGCCTGACCAAAGGCTAGTTGGTAGATCAGTGTGTGTGTTTAGATATAATAATCCCATCAATAAATAAACCATACAATTAATTCAATCATTTGGATAAAAAAGCACTCATTGGAAAATATAAATAAATAAAACTAAATTGAAGTATCTTTTGACAATATTGCACTCCAAAACTTTTATAAAAGAGAAAATAGATGAGCTAGCAAAATAATTTTTCTTTATATTGAGTTTGCTAACTAGAAAAAATGTCGAATCCATCAAGTAGTCGGTCAGGGTCCACTGACCTGCCACCATCCAAGAAAAACAAAGTGTTAGAATATCATCATTTCAAATGGGTAGACAGGTAATGCCTGTATCCCCTGACGTGTTATTGCTTTACCTAGGAACATAAACAACCGTCTAGATTCACAAGTAAATTTAAAAATATTATAAGCGATTGAAGTGGGGTGATCCACTCCCTTAAGTGATAGACTGATTAAAGCAATTTAACTAAAGTAATTGAAAATAATAAATTAAAATGATTAATCACGGGAGGTAGTTCACACCCAAGATTAAGGACCATAATTTAACCCCCAAAAATTAGGGCTAAAAGAAGGAATTAATTATAAAATAAATTGGGTATAAAAAAGGAGGCTAAATAAAACATTCCTAAGCCTTTGCCTAAACAGCTAGAGATATGTAGGTGCTAAAAATAACACACATATATGCCACAAATATAAATAAGTGTGACTATGTGCATGTGTGTGTGTGTCTGTGACAATGCTAAAGGAAGGCCTAAAATTTTTATTTAAAGTGAGATAAAGAAAAGCAAAAGTAGTCTACAACCAAGAAAATAAACTTCAATAAAGTAGAAACAATAGTAAAATACAAGTAAAGTTCTACAAACAAGTAAGTTAATTACAGCTAGATAAATATACTTTAAGCAGAAGAGATAGAAGCTATAAGAATATATTATAGCAAAAAAGAAAATGAGAAAAGTGAGTAAGAAGGATCAAGAAAGAAAGAAAAGTCAGCTGAAAGATTGACCATGTTGAAGAGCCTTAAAGAGAGGGGTCTTACAAAATCATGTGAATTAGCAAGTACAAGAGACGACAATAAGTCCATAAGAAGAAAGGTCACGATGACCTCAAACGATCACCAAAGAGTAGCTTCGTGTGCTATGTTTTATAAGAAATCGAACCAGAAGCAAGAGGCGAATGAGTGGCGCTCCACAACTTGAGTTGAAGAAAGAGAGCGCAAGATGATGAGCACTTGAAACCTCGACGTGCCAAACGACAATCAACTAGTGAAGTAGTGGACACAAAGTAAGGCACTAAAGCAGCCCATGCACACAAAGAGTTTGCGCATGTATGGGGAGAATGAGCAACGGCAAGCAGAAGGAGAGTTCACAGAGCTGAACAAGGGAGTACGATCCATAAGGCAAGGCCATGAGGAGTTGTTAGCCATGAAATGTCAAAGAAAGAAACAGCTAGAAAGGAAGAAAGGCAAAGCAAGCCAATGTAAAACAGCGAACGAAGACAACACCATAGTGGGAAAGGTTTAAGAAGTGAATGCATTCGTGTCATCAAACTGTGAGCAAGCTTTGTGAAGACAAGCAGCCACCAAGGCTTGCTGGTCACGAACAAAGAAGTATGTAAGAAGGATTGAAGAGCCACCGGGCTAAGCACATCTCCAAGATACACCAAAAGCTCAAAGCGACTGTCGAACAATTGAATGCAACACTCAATGCTTACAAGTAAAACTATGGTGACTTAGAGTGAAATACGACCAAAATACAAAGAGCGGCATGCTTTGTAGCCAAGTAAAAAAGTAAGACCTACGAGTGATCATCGTTTACGATTGAGACAATTTCGAAGCAAGGGAGAAGACTTTCAAGGACACACTCTAACGCTGCAAGAAGCAACGACGACTAAGAGGTTGGCAACCACGGAGAATTAAAGGGGAGACAAAACTCAAAGGAAGAAGCAACTAGCGAAAGGTTGCTTGCACCCAACTGAAGGGCGCAACAACAATCAAAGGGTTGCCAAAAAGAGCACAGAGAAGTTAGCTTTAAACAAAAGGGATGCTACTTGCTACACCACCAAGCTAAGAGCATCAGCAATCGAAACTAAGAGTGTACCAAAAGAGTAAGAGTGGTGTTTGTGCACCAACCTCCTAAGAAGAGCTGCCATGAGTAGACAACAAATAAAGAGCTAAGTGAAAAGCGTGAGGAGGAGGCCAGCGAAAGTAAGTCCATCATCGCCAAATAGAGGAGACCAGTCATAAGGTAGCTTCACAGGTAGAGTAAGAGAACAATAGATAAGAGAATGGCCATGCGGAGGGAGGTGTGAAAGAGGCCATGAGATCAAGAAAGGGAGGCAAAGGGCGCAGAGAGAGCAAACGAGACGAGTAAGACCATAGTGAAGGTAAACGAACAAATTGAGAGAGAGAGAGAGAGAGAGACAGAGAGAGATTATAAAGGCGACGAGACTATAGCTAAAGAAGGCCAGCCATAGAAAGAACAAAGTGAGTTGGTAGTTAGGTCGAAAATGGTGGTGCCATGCACTTGAGAATGTGGGGCAATGGCATGGTGTTATGTAAGCTCTTGGTAAAATTTTAACGGGGTTTAATTAAGAAGGGGGGTTAAATAATTACTTATATATAAATATATAAATATAAATAAATAAATAAATATATATATATATATATATATGTAAAGGGGGGCCAATAATTCCAAGTAAGAAGGACTAGGTTGAGGGAAATAGGTTGGGCTTTTGGCGAGGGATAGTTTACGCGAGAATAGTAACTACTATTATAATTAAATTAAATTTATTATTCAATAAGTAAGGATACTAAATAGAGGGGGTTGAAAGTGAGAGAGAGAGAGAAAAAGGGGGGATGGCACAATGTAGATAAGATGATTTTTTAATTTGAATTTAAAAAAAGTAAAAATGAAATGAAGCAAGACCTAAATGAAAATAACATTGGGAAAAATATATAAAATTAGCAAGGGTAAGAAATAAAATATAAGGGGGGTTATTTTGAAAAAATGGGGGGTGCAATGTGCATGTGCGAGCAAAAATTATTGAAAAACATTTGTGTGTGTGTGTGTGTGTGTGTGTGTGTGTGTGTCTCACAAGTTAAGGATTAATATGTGTGTGTGTTTGGGGGGTTTTGGATATGTGTAAGAGTGTAGAAAACAAGTGTGTGTGTGAGATTTTGCAACACCCCTTTGCATAGTGAAAAGACAAAAGAGCAAAGCTAGACAATGAAATAGGACTAATTGCATTAACAGAAAAGTTTGCACAAGTCGGTGAATCCTTGTTTATTAAGGAAACTAGTAGTGGGCCCTTTTGTAGAAATGACTTTGTGGAAACTGTATAGAAGTTGGGATAAGTCCTGGCAAGCATCACTTTTATTAAAGAGGGGAGTCTGCATACTATTAACCGAAAAAGAAATTAGGACCAGAGGCTAGAGGCTAAGCATGGCGATGCTCGAGGGCCATAGAGGAAAGGAGAACGTGAGGGTGAAATGTTATCATGGGAGGGGAAAAGGAATTAGAAGGGGAGGGAATGAAGAGGGAGACTATGACACAAGGAGAAAGGGAGAGGGGGAAGAGTAGCATGTACATGATGGGAGGAGGAATGTAAAGATGGGGACATCAAGGGAAGAGGACCATGCTTTCTTTTGAAAGGAAAGGAAGGGAGAAATCAAAGTACTAGCTAGGTGGCGTTACAAAGAATGAGCGTGTCCCATCATGGAATAGCCCCCTCCTTTTATAGCCAAGAGAGGGGGTCTCTCCCAATAAATGCATCCTCCCACATGCATGGTGTGTGTGGAAAAGTCTCCCATGTGGGCTAGGCAGTTACGCACTCTCATTTGTGTGCCACAACCCTTTGCCTCATTTTTCCACATAAATCAAGCCCCATATCTCAAGTCTATGATACTCCCTTGGTCTCTTCCCAATTTTATAATATGTTCAAACCTCTAGGAGGACAAGTGGAGGGTTGGCACAAGGAATCTTGCCACCTCATCCTACTTTTCCCATTATTTAACTTGCTCTCTTGGACCTTCTATACCTCCCCCACATGGGCCTATCCTATATGGAGGGAATAAACCCAATATAATATCCATCTCCACCTATTTAATATTACTTCTCCCATGGACTTTGAGCCTATCTCACTAAATGCAGCCTAAGTGGAGGGGTGGCACATGGAGGAGCCATGCCACCTAACATTTTATAATATTACTACCATGGATTATGTACAACACACCTTATGGGCCCTCTTACATGGAAGGGTGTCACATGGTCATGCCCTGCCACCTCAACCCTAGGCCCTATGCACTCCATATTTTATTATACTATTGCCACACATACAAGCACACACTCATATTTATGCCTTTTTACTTTGGTCAATTTTGTCCATAATAGTTTCCCCCCCCAGGCAGGGAATGCAGAGCATTTCCATGCCTGGGTCCATCACGCACAAAGAAGGGCTTGAGATAACGCTTGTTGATCACCTTCTTGCCATATGGCATATGCAGCTCCTAAACTTGTACAAACCCATTGCTACGTTCCTTGATGACTTTGTATGGACCGGTCCACAGTGGCAAAAACTTCTTATCCATTTGGTGGTCCAATCTGTTATCAAAGCATAGCACAACATTCCCCTCAGCAAAGTGTCTTTCCCATCCCTTGCGATTAGCATCCAAGCAGGCCTTTTGTTGATTCTTTTGAATCTCTGTTTGATGTTGAGCAAGGAGTCGGGTTTCATCTAGCTTCTCAAGTTGCACCAATCTGGCCTCTACATGTTCATCTTTTGTCATCCTCTATTCTTGTGCCAATCTCAAGGTCGGAATCTCTATCTCTAGTGGTAAAACTGCCTTAGTACCATGCACCAACTCAAAAGGAGTGTGACCTGTAGACGTTTTATGAGTGATGTTGTAGGCCCACACGGCTTCAGTGACCTTCTGATCCCATTGGCTCCTATTCCCTGTGGCCATTTTTCCCATGGTTTTACAAAGGAGGCCATTGGTCTACTCAGTTTCACCCATGGATGCTGGATAGTAGATGCTACAAGTGCGATGATCAATACCCATGTGATCAATGAGTAACTCCACTGCTTCATTTAAGAATGGACTCCCATGGTCAAAGACTATTTCCATGGGTGTCCCAAACCTTGTGCAGATACGTTCAAATATGAAATTTGAAACTGCCTTACCATTTGCAGCGGGGAGGGTGATAGCTTCAGCCCACTTAGTGACATACTAAGTGGCTACCAGAAGATACTTCTTTTTGTGGGCAGTCGTGGGCAAGGGCTCCACAATATCTATTCCCCACTTCTGAAACGTGGGGAATAGATATTTCCATGGGTGTCCCAAACCTTGTGCAGATACGTTCAAATATGAAATTTGAAACTGCCTTACCATTTGCAACGGGGAGGGCGATAGCTTCAGCCCACTTAGTGACATACTAAGTGGCTACTAGAAGATACTTCTTTTTGTGGGCAGTCGTGGGCAAGGGCTCGACAATATCTATTCCCCACTTCTGAAACGGATGGATGGACATCACTGGGTGATGTTGCCCAGGACGCAAATCCTTCCTACCAAAGAATTGGCATGGTTCACACGTTTTGCAATACAAAGTGACATCCTTGAACAAGGTCGGCCAATAGTATCCAGCATGTAAAATCTTCTTAGCTGTATAGTCATTGGCATAGTGGCCTCCACAAAATCCATCATGATAATGCTTCAATACCTTAGGTACTTCATTTGCATCAATGGCCCATCTCAGTACCTGATCCATGCCTTGACGGTACAACACCCCATCAAAGAGGGTGTAGCGCCTACTATCTCTGCGGATCTTCTTTCTCTCATAGCTAGTACTTTCTGGAGGAAAGGAGAAAGCAGTCAGAAACCTGTAGATACCGCCATACCATGGATCCCCCACTTCTATGGCTGCTACAAGGGTTACATCGAGGCACTCCTCTAAATCAATCAAAGCATTCTTCAAGTTGGAACAACCCCCTTTTACAATTTTGAAAGAAAAATGATATTCTTGTAGAACTGCCAACCATTTGGCCAACCGGCCCATGGGATTTGGTGATTCAAGAACCTGCTTTGTAAGACCATTGCTAGAGATTATAATGAAGGACTTTCCAGCCACATAATGCTTAAATTTCTCAATGCAGAAAACCAAAGACAAGGCATGCTTGTCAGCCTCTGAGTAGCATCGTTCGGTGTCGAACAATTGTCGAGAAGCAAATCGAACAGGATACATGAACCGATCCTCCCCTTGCTAGAGAAGAATACCTGCCAGAGTATGCTCACCAAACCCAGGATTGATATAGAAAGTCTTTGATCAATCTGGATTGTGTAGAATGGGTTCTGAAGCCAGAGCATTCTTGATTTGTGCAAACCCATGATCACAATCCTCATCCCAACAGAAATCAACCTCATTTTTTAATAGCATAGTCATGGGTCGTGTCAAAGCAACATACTGATCAATGAAGCGGCAATCGTATCCTGCTAGATTGACAAATGAGCGTACCTGAAATTCGATTGTTAGCGGGGAGAGCTTGAGGATGGCTTCTACCTTCTTGAGGTCAGGCTTCACACCTCGAATGAGACAATATGTGAGAGTGCTCTCAACGGAAGCAAGAACGGAAGAAGGAGAGAGAGAGAAACAGAGAGCCACACTGGCAAAAGTGCCAATGCACATGTGAGTTTAGGATTCCTTGTGCATGTTTTTAGGTCATGGTATGAGATTGGCACCACTGCCATTCTCCATTGGTGGCATTCTCCATAGAGATTGACACAATTCCATATGATCTCTGCACAGCGGAGACAGTGATCACTACATAGAAGAATGCACATGTGAGTTTAGGCTTCTCAATGCCATTTCTTAGGGCCTAATAAGAGATTGGCACCACTGCCATTCTCTAGTTGTACAAATGTTTACCCTATTATTCTAGGAGGGGTATTCCAGTGATCATAGTAGAGTGGTGTCCTATTCCATTCCACATGTGAGTTTGATGATCTCAGTGTCATTATGTAGTTGCCAGCATGAGATTGGCATCACTGCCATTCTCCGCTAGTGGTAATCTAGACAAACTGAACCTATAGATTGACATTCCACTAATTTTATTGGCTGCAATAGGATAATGGCAAAAGTGCCAATGCACATGTGAGTTTAGGATTCCTTGTGCATGTTTTCAGGTCATGGCATGAGATTGGCACCACTGCCATTCTCCACTGGTGGCATTCTCCATAGATATTGACACAATTCCATATGATCTCTGCACATGTGAGTTTAGGCTTCTCAATGCCATTTCTTAGGGCCTAATAAGAGATTGGCACCACTGCCATTCTCCACTTGTACAAATGTATACCCTACTATTCTACGAGGGGTATTCCAATGATCATAAGAGAGTGGTGTCCTATTCCATTCCACATGTGAGTTTGATGATCTCAATGTCATTATGTAGTTGACATCATGAGATTGGCATCACTGCCATTCTTCGCTAGTGGTAATCTAGACAAACTGAACCTATAGATTGACATTCCACTAATTTTATTGGCTGCAGTAGGATAGTGGCAAAAGTGCCAATGCACATGTGAGTTTAGGATTCCTTGTGCATGTTTTCAGGTCATGGTATGAGATTGGCACCATTGCCATTCTCCACTGGTGGCATTCCAATGATCATAGTAGAGTGGTGTCCTATTCCATTCCACATGTGAGTTTGATGATCTCAGTGTCATTATGTAGTTGCCAGCATGAGATTGGCATCACTGCCATTCTCCACTAGTGGTAATCTAGACAAACTAAACCTATAGATTGACATTCCACTAATTTTATTGGCTGCAGTAGGATAGTGGCAAAAGTGCCAATCCAAATATGAGTTTACGATTCCTTGTGCATGTTTTCAGGTCATGGTATGAGATTGGCACCACTGCCATTCTCCACTGGGCATTCCAGTGATCATAGTAGAGTGGTGTCCTATTCCATTCGACATGTGAGTTTGATGATCTCAGTGTCATTATGTAGTTGCCAGCATGAGATTGGCATCACTACCATTCTCCGCTAGTGGTAATCTAGACAAACTGAACCTATAGATTAAAATTCCACTAATTTTATTGGCTGCAGTAGGATAGTGGCAAAAGTGCCAATGGACATGTGACTTTAGGATTCCTTGTGCATGTTTTCAGGTCATGGTATGAGATTGGCACCACTGCCATTCTCCACTGGTGGCATTCCAGTGATCATAGTAGAGTGGCATCACTTGCCACTCTAGTGGTAATCTAGACAAACTGAACCTATAGATTGACATTCCACTAATTTTATTGGCTGCAGTAGGATAGTGGCCAAAGTGCCAATGCACATGTGAGTTTAGGATTCCTTGTGCATGCTTTTAGGTCATGGTATGAGATTGGCACCATTGCCATTCTCCACTGGTGGTATTCCAGTGATCATAGTAGAGTGGTGTCCTATTCCATTCCACATGTGAGTTTGATGTTCTCAGTGTCATTATGTAGTTGCCAGCATGAGATTGGCATCACTGCCATTCTCCGCTAGTGGTAATCTAGACAAACTGAACCTATAGATTGACATTCCACTAATTTTATTGGCTGCAGTAGGATAGTGGCAAAAGTGCCAATCCAAATGTGAGTTTAGGATTCCTTGTGCATGTTTTCAGGTCATGGTATGAGATTGGCACCACTGCCATTCTCCACTGGTGGCATTCCAGTGATCATAGTAGAGTGGTGTCCTATTCCATTCCACATGTGAGTTTGATGATCTCAGTGTCATTATGTAGTTGACATCATGAGATTGGCATCACTGCCATTCTCCGCTAGTGGTAATCTAGACAAACTGAACCTATAGATTGACATTCCACTAATTTTATTGGCTGCAGTAGGATAGTGGCAAAAGTGCCAATGCACATGTGAGTTTAGGATTCCTTGTGCATGTTTTCAGGTCATGGTATGAGATTGGCACCACTGCCATTCTCCACTGGTGGCATTCCAGTGATCATAGTAGAGTGGCATCACTGCCACTCTAGTGGTAATCTAGACAAACTGAACCTATAGATTGACATTCCACTAATTTTATTGGCTGCAGTAGGATAGTGGCAAAAGTGCCAATGCACATGTGAGTTTAGGATTCCTTGTGCATGTTTTCAGGTCATGGTATGAGATTGGCACCACTGCCATTCTCCACTGGTGGCATTCCAGTGATCATAGTAGAGTGGTGTCCTATTCCATTCCACATGTGAGTTTGATGATCTCAGTGTCATTATGTAGTTGACATCATGAGATTGTCATCACTACCATTCTCCGCTAGTGGTAATCTAGATAAACTGAACCTATAGATTGACATTCCACTAATTTTATTGGCTGCAGTAGGATAGTGGCAAAAGTGCCAATGCACATGTGAGTTTAGGATTCCTTGTGCATGTTTTCAGGTCATGGTATGAGATTGGCACCACTGCCATTCTCCACTGGTGGCATTCTTCACAGAGATTGACACAATTCCATATGATGTCTACACAGCGGAGACAGTGATCACTACATAGAAGAATGCACATTTGAGTTTAGGATTCCTTATGCATGTTTTCAGGTCATGGTATGAGATTGGCACCACTGCCATTCTCCTCCACAGAGATTGACACAAATCCATATGATCTCTGCACATGTGAGTTTAGGCTTCCAGGGCCTAATAAGAGATTGACACAATTCCATATGATCTCTATACAGCGGAGACAGTGAGCACTACATAGAAGAATGCACATTGACTTTAGGATTCGTTGTGCATGTTTTTAATTTTATTGGCTGTAGTAGGATAATGGCAAAAGTGCCAATGCACATGTGAGTTTAGGATTCCTTGTGCATGTTTTCAGGTCATGGTATGAGATTGGCACCACTGCCATTCTCCACTGGTGGCATTCTCCATAGAGATTGACACAATTCTATATGATCTCTACACAGCGGAGACAGTGATCAGTACATAGAAGAATGCATATTACCACTAGCGGGGAATGTCAGTAGGATAATGGCAAAAGTGCCAATGCACATGTGAGTTTAGGATTCCTTGTGCATGTTTTCAGGTCATCACTACATAGAAGATTGCACATGTGAGTTTAGGCTTTCCCAATGCCATTTCTTAGGGCCTAATAAGAGATTGGCACCACTGCCATTCTCCACTTGTACAAATGTTTACCCTACTATTCTAAGTTTAGGCTTTAAAGTGCCATTTTCTAGGGCCTAATAAGAGATTGGCACCACTGCCATTCTCCGCATGTACAAATGTTTACCCTAATATTCTAGGAGGGGTATTTCAAGGATCATAGGATAATGGTGCCCGATTCCAATCCACATGTGAGTGTATCTCAGTGTCATTATGTAGTTGCTTGCGTGAGATTGGCATCACTTCAATTCTCCACTGGTGGCAGTCTAGATAAACTAAACTTGTGGATTGACATTCCACAATTTTTATTGGCTGTAGTAGTATAATGGCAAAAGTGCCAATGCACATGTGAGTTTAGGATTCCTTGTGCCATTTTTAAGGTCTTGGTATGAGATTGGCACCACTGCCATTCTCCACTGGTGGCATTCTCCATAGATATTGACACAATTCCATATGATATCTACACAGTGGAGACAGTGATCACTACATAGAAGAATGCACATGTGAGTTTGATGGTCTCAGTGTCATTATGTATTTGCCAGCATGAGATTGGCATCACTATCATTCTCCAGTAGTGGTAATCTAGACAAATTAAACCTATAGATTGACATTCCACTATATTTATTAGCTATAGTAGGATAATGGCAAAAGTTTCAATGCACATGTGAGTTTGATGATCTCATTGTCATTATATAGTTGCCAGCATGATATTGGCATCACTGCCATTCTCCACTAGTGGTAGTGCCAATGCACATGTGAGTTTAGTATTCCTTGTGCATGTTTTCAGCTCATGGTATGAGATTGGCACCACTACCATTCTTCACTGATGGCATTCTCCACAGAGATTGACACAAATCCATATGATCTCTACACAGCGGAGACAGTGATCACTACATAGAAGAATGCACATGTGAGTTTAGGCTTCTCAATGCCATTTATTAGGGCCTAATAAGAGATTGGCACCACTGCCATTCTCCACTTGTACAAATGTTTACCCTACTATTCTAGGAGGGGTATTCTAGTGACCATAGGAGAGTGGTGTCCTATTACATTCTACATGTGAGTTTGATGATCTCAGAGATTGACACAATTCCATATGATCTCTACACAGAGGAGACAGTGATCACTACATAGAAGAATGCACATGTGAGTTTAGGATTCCTTTATATGTTTTCAGGTCATGGTATGAGATTGGCACCACTGCCATTCTCCACTGGTGGCATTCTACACAGAGATTGACACAATTCCATATGATCTCTGCACATGTGAGTTTAGGCTTCTCAATGCCATTTCTTAGGGCCTAATAGGAGATTGGCACCACTGCCATTCTCCACTTGTACAAATGTTTACCCTACTATTCTAGGGGGGTATTCCAGTGATCATAATAGAGTGGTGTCCTATTCCATTTCACAGGTGAGTTTGATGATCTCAGTGTCATTATGTAGTTGCAAGCATGAGATTGGCACCACTGCCATTCTCCGCTAAAGGTAATCTAGACAAACTGAACCTATAGATTGACATTCCACTAATTTTATTGGATGCAGTAGGATAATGGCAAAAGTGCCAATGCACATGTGAGTTCAGGATTCCTTGTGCATGTTTTCTGGTCATGGTATGAGATTGGCACCACTGCCATTCTCCACTAGTGGCATTCTCCACAGATATTGACACAATTCCTTATGATCTCTGCACAGCGGAGATAGTGATCACTACATAGAAGGATTCTGCCATTCTCCACTTGTACAAATGTTTACCCTCTTATTCTAGGAGGGGTATTCCAGTGATCATAGGAGAGTGGTGTCCGATTCCAATCCACATGTGAGTTTTATGATCTCAGAGATTGACACAATTCCATATGATCTCTACACAGCGGAGACAGTGATCACTACATAGAAGAATGCACATGTGAGTTTAGGATTCCTTGTGCATGTGAGTTTAGAAGAATGCACATGTGAGTTTAGGCTTCTCAATGACATTTCTTAGGGCCTAATAAGAGATTGGCACCACTGCCATTCTCCACTTATACAAATGTTTACCCTACTATTCTAGGAGGGGTATTCCAGTGATCATAGGAGAGTGGTGTCCTATTCCATTCCACATGTGAGTTTCATGATCTCAGTGTCATTATGTAGTTGCCAGCATGAGATTGGCATCACTGCCATTCTCCGCTAGTGGTAATCTAGACAAACTGAACCTATAGATTGACATTCCACTAATTTTATTGGCTGCAGTAGGATAACGGCATAAGTGCCTATCCAAATGTGAGTTTAGGATTCCATATGATCTCTACACAGTGGAGACAGTGATCACTGCATAGAAGAATGCACAGTAGGATAATGGCAAAAGTGCATGTTTTCAGGTCATGGTATGAGATTGGCACCACTGCCATTCTCCACTGGTAGCATTCTCCATAGATATTGACACAAATCCATATGATCTCTACACATGTGAGTTTAGGCTTCTCAATGCCATTTCTTAGGGCCTAATAAGAGATTGGCACCACTGCCATTCTCCACTTGTACAAATGTTTACCCTACTATTCTATGAGGGGTATTCCAGTGATCATAAGAGAGTGGTGTCCTATTCCATTCCACATGTGAGTTTGATGATCTCAGTGTCATTATGTAGTTGACATCATGAGATTGGCATCATTGCCATTCTCGCCTAGTGGTAATCTAGACAAACTGAACCTATAGATTGACATTCCACTAATTTTATTGGCTGCAATAGGATAGTGGCAAAAGTGCCAATGCACATGTGAGTTTAGGATTCCTTGTGCATGTCTTCAGGTCATGGTATGAGATTGGCACCACTGCCATTCTCCACTGGTGGCATTCTCCACAGAGATTGACACAATTCCATATGATCTCTACACAGTGGAGACAGTGATCACTACATAGAAGAATGCACATGTGAGTTTGATGATCTCAATGTCATTATGTAGTTGCCAGCATGAGATTGGCATCACTGCCATTCTCCGCTAGTGGTAATCTAGACAAACTGAACCTATAGATTGACATTCCACTAATTTTATTGGCTGCAGTAGGACAGTGGCAAAAGTGCCAATGCACATGTGAGTTTAGATTGGCATCACTGCCATTCTCCACTAGTGGTCCAATAATTTTATTGGCTGCAGTAGGATAATAGCAAAAGTGCCAATGCACATGTGAGTTTAGAATTCCTTGTGCATGTTTTCAATTCATGGTATGAGATTGGCACCACTGCCATTTATTAGGGCCTAATAAGAGATTGGCACCACTGCCATTCTCCACTTGTACAAATGTTTACCCTACTATTCTAGTAGGGGTATTCCAGTGATTATAGGAGAGTGGTATCCTATTCCATTCCACATGTGAGTTTCATGATCTCAGTGTCATTATGTAGTTGCCAGCATGAGATTGGCATCACTGCCATTCTCCGCTAGTGGTAATCTAGACAAACTGAACCTATAGATTGACATAACACTAATCTTATTGGCTGCAGTAGGATAATGGCAAAAGTGCCAATGCACATGTGAGTTTAGAATTCCTTGTGCATGTTTTCAGTTCAAGGTATGAGATTGGCACCACTGCCATTCTCCACAGAGATTGACACAATTCCATATGATCTCTACACAGCGGAGACAGTGATCACTACATAGAAGAATGCACATGTGAGTTTATGATTCTCAATGCCATTTCTTAGGGCAAGCATGAGATTGGCATCACTGCCATTCTCCGCTAGTGGTAATCTAGACAAACTGAACCTATAGATTGACATTCCACTAATTTCATTGGCTGCAGTAGGATAATGGCAAAAGTGCCAATCCAAATGTGAGTTTAGGATTCCATATGATCTCTACACAGTGGAGACAGTGATCACTGCATAGAAGAATGCACAGTAGGATAATGGCAAAAGCGCATGTTTTCAGGTCATGCAATGAGATTGGCACCACTACCATTCTCCACTGGTGGCATTCTCCATAGATATTGACACAAATCCATATGATCTCTACACATGTGAGTTTAGGCTTCTCAATGCCATTTCTCAGGGCCTAATAAGAGATTGGCACCACTGCCATTCTCCACTTGTACAAATGTTTACCCTACTATTCTAGGAGGGGTATTCCAGTGATCATAAGAGAGTGGTATCCTATTCCATTCCACGTGTGAGTTTGATGATCTCAGTGTCATTATGTAGTTGATATCATGAGATTGGCATCACTGCCATTCCCCGCTAGTGGTAATCTAGACAAACTGAACCTATAGATTGACATTCCACTAATTTTATTGGCTGCAGTAGGATAGTGGAAAAAGTGCCAATCCAAATGTGAGTTTAGGATTCCTTGTGCATGTTTTCAGGTCATGGTATGAGATTGGCACCACTGCCATTCTCCACTGGTGGCATTCCAGTGATCATAGTAGAGTGGTGTCCTATTCCATTCCACATGTGAGTTTGATGATCTCAGTGTCATTATGTAGTTGACATCATGAGATTGGCATCACTGCCATTCTCTGCTAGTGGTAATCTAGACAAACTGAACCTATAGATTGACATTCCACTAATTTTATTGGCTGCAGTAGGATAGTGGCAAAAGTGCCAATGCACATGTGAGTTTAGGATTCCTTTTGCATGTTTTCAGGTCATGGTATGAGATTGGCACCACTGCCATTCTCCACTGGTGGCATTCTCCACAGAGATTGACACAATTCCATATGATCTCTACAGAGCGGAGACAGTGATCACTACATAGAAGAATGCACATGTGAGTTTGATGATCTCAGTGTCAATATGTAGTTGCCAGCATGAGATTGGCATCACTGCCATTCTCCGCTAGTGGTAATCTAGACAAACTGAACCTATAGATTGACACTCCACTAATTTTATTGGCTGCAGTAGGACAGTGGCAAAAGTGCCAATGCACATGTGAGTTTAGATTGGCATCACTGCCATTCTCCACTAGTGGTCCAATAATTTTATTGGATGTAGTAGGATAATAGCAAAAGTGCCAATGCACATGTGAGTTTAGAATTCCTTGTGCATGTTTTCAGTTCATGGTATGAGATTGGCACCACTGCCATTTATTAGGGCCTAATAAGAGATTGGCACCACTGCCATTCTCCACTGCCATTTATTAGGGCCTAATAAGAGATTGGCACCACTGCCATTTATTAGGGCCTAATAAGAGATTGGCATCACTGCCATTCTCCACTTGTACAAATGTTTACCCTACTAGTCTAGGAGGGGTATTCCAGTAGGGGTATTCCAGTGATGATAGGAGAGTGGTGTCCTATTCCATTCCACATGTAAGTTTCATGATCTCAGTGTCATTATGTAGTTGCCAGCATTAGATTGGCATCACTGCCATTCTCTGCTAGTGGTAATCTAGACAAACTGAACCTATAAATTGACATAACACTAATTTTATTGGCTGCAGTAGGATAATGGCAAAAGTGCCAATGCACATGAGAGTTTAGATTGGCATCACTGCCATTCTCCACTAGTGGTCCAATAATTTTATTGGCTGCAGTAGGATAATAGCAAAAGTGCCAATGCACATGTGAGTTTAGAATTCCTTGTGCATGTTTTCAGTTCATGGTATGAGATTGGCACCACTGCCATTCTCCACAGAGATTAACACAATTCCATATGATCTACACAGCGGAGACAGTGATCACTACATAGAAGAATGCACATGTGAGTTTATGATTCTCAATGCCATTTCTTAGGGCAAGCATGAGATTGGCATGACTGCCATTCTTCGCTAGTGGTAATCTAGACAAACTGAACCTATAGATTGACATTCCACTAATTTTATTGGTTGCAGTAGGATAATGGCAAAAGTGCCAATGCACATGTGAGTTTAGGATTCCTTGTGCATGTTTTTAGGTCATGGTATGAGATTGGCACCACTGCCATTCTCCACTGGTGGCATTCTCCGTATTATCTCTACACAGGGGAGACAGTGATCACTACATAGAAGAATGCACATTACCTCTAGCAGAGAATGGCAGTAGGATAATGGCGAAAGTGCCAATGCACATGTGAATTTAGGATTCCTTGTGCATGTTTTCAGGTCATGGTATGAGATTGGCACCACTACCATTATCCATAGAGATTGACACAGTTCCATATGATATCTACACAGGAGAGATGGTGATCACTACATAGAACAATGCACATGTAGTGGTAATCTAGACAAACTAAACCTATAGATTGATATTCCACTAATTTTATTGGCTGCACATGTGAGTTTAGGCTTCACAGTGCCATTTTCTAGGCCTAATAAGAGATTGGCACCACTACATAGAAGAATGCACATGTGAGTTTAGGCTTCTCAATGCTATTTCTTAGGGCCTAATAAGAGATTGGCACCACTGCCATTCTCCACTTGTACAAATGTTTACCCTACTATTCTAGGGGGGTATTCCATTGATCATAGGAGAGTGTTGTCTTATTCCAATCCACATGTGAGTTTGATGATCTCAGAGATTGACACAGTTCCATATGATCTCTACACAGCGGAGACAGTGATCACTACATAGAAGAATGCACATGTGAGTTTAGGATTCCTTATGCACCACTGCCATTCTCCACTAGTGGCATTCTATAATGGCAAAAGTGCCAATCCACATGTGAGTTTAGGATTCCTTGTGCATGTTTTCAGGTCATGGTATGAGATTGGCACCACTGCCATTCTCCACTGGTGGCATTCCCCACAGAGATTGACACAAATCCATATGATCTCTACACAGCGGAGACAGTGATCACTACATAAAAGAATGCACATGTGAGTTTAGGCTTCTCAATGCCATTTATTAGGGCCTAATAAGAGATTGGCACCACTGCCATTTTCCACTTGTACAAATGTTTACCCTACTATTCTAGGAGGGGTATTCCAGTGATCATAGGAGAGTGGTGTCCGATTCCAATCCAAATGTGAGTTTAGGATTCCATATGATCTCTACACAACGGAGACAGTGATCACTGCATAGAAGAATGCACAGTAGGATAATGGCAAAAGTGCATGTTTTCAGGTCATGGTATAAGATTGGCACCACTGCCATTCTCCACTGGTGGCATTCTCCACATATATTGACACAAATCCATATGATCTCTACACATGTGAGTTTAGGCTTCTCAATGCCATTTCTTAGGGCCTAATAAGATATTGGCACCACTGCCATTCTCCACTTGTACAAATGTTTACCCTACTATTCTAGGAGGGGTATTCCAATGATCATAGTAGAGTGGTGTCCTATTCCATTCCACATGTGAGTTTGATGATCTCAGTGTCATTATGTAGTTGCCAGCAAGAGATTGGCATCACTGCCATTCTCCGCTAGTGGTAATCTAGACAAACTGAACCTATAGATTGACATTCCACTAATTTTATTGCCTCCAGTAGGATAGTGGCAAAAGTGCCAATGCACATGTGAGTTTAGGATTCCTTGTGCATGTTTTCAGGTCATGGTATGAGATTGGCACCACTGCCATTCTCCATTGGTGGCATTCTCCACAGAGATTGACACAATTCCATATGATCTCTACACAGCGGAGACAGTGATCACTACATAGAAGAATGCACATGTGAGTTTGATGATCTCAGTGTCATTATGTAGTTGCCAGCATGAGATTGGCATCACTGCCATTCTCCACTAGTGCCACTCTCAAGGACTTCTTATGAGGTCTTTTAATTTATCTCAAGGGATATTGGCACTAGTGCCACTCTCAAGGACTTCTTATGAGGTCTTGGAGAATGGAACTCGTGCCATTCTCCATTTAAAATTAGAATTTCAATCTCTAAATTTGCCATTCAATCATGAAAATCAAATTTGAGATTGAAGTTTAACTTGAAATCAAAATTTGAAAACTAGAATTTCGATTTTGAAATACAATTTCAAACAGAATAATTTCAATTTGAAATACAAATTGAAATTAAAAATATCAATATGAATTTGAATTTGAATTTAAATTTGGAGAGAATGGCATAAGTGCCACTCTATATATCCAAAATTCAAAAGGGAACAATGGCGGGAAGAGCCATATTTCAAAATTTGAATTATTTAGTAGTTTCAAACTATCACTTTTAACTTTCAATCTACATTTCATACAAATCAAGACCTTTTCTCTCATTTCAATTGATGCCTTTCCCTCATTCACTTTCTATTCATTCCGAATAACTCATTTCAATTTAGCAAAATTAGAGAGGAGTCTCAGAGTTTTACTCACCACAACTCTCAGAGGCAGGGGCAGGATCGACTTTGTGAAGTCCCTTTTGAGGCCGGTGACTTTGTGAAGTCCTCTTGTGGGATTTTACCACTGAGATTGTTGTGACCAAAGAGGTGGTTGAAGGACTTGAAAGAATCGGTTGAAAGGTCAAGCTACTCTAGGGCGAGAACTAGAGTCTACAGCTGGTGAGAGCGAGAGTCTGCTGCTCTAGGGCGAGAATGAGAGCCTTCAGCTTGTTACTAGCGTTTTTTCTACCGCCTTCTTCTTCTTCATCGTCTCTTTGCTTAGGCGGCTGATCTGAGGAGGCAAAGCTCCCGTTGTTTGGTTGCCTCCATGCAAGATGTTCCGAACGAAAATCGCGCAAGATGAAGAGCTCGGGCGGGAGAGTACCTTGAAGAGCTCAAGCGTTGAAGAGCTCAAGCAGCGCAGCTGATCGAGCACTCCAAAAGCACGGATCGTATGGCTCAAGCGGCGCAGCTCATCGATCGATCGATCCAATTGATATGACGGCGTACTTTTTGTGGGACGTTGGTGCAAGAGAAGTAGCTCACGAGACGTTGGCGTGTTTTCTGTGGGATGTTGGCATGTCATTGCTCATGAGAGCGGCTCACGAGAGCGCAAATCCCCATGAGAGAGAAGTCGATCAACATAAGGCAACGAGCGTAATCATGACAGAGAAGGTATTAGGGTATTTCAATTTTTTACCTTTCTAACCTTTTGCTTTTCGTTAAAAAACAAATTCAACAGTTTTTTACCTTCATTAGTTTAAGCTTTTGCTTTTCGTCAAAATTGCTTAGCCTATAATTTGCCATTATTGCGATCCCTTTGCTGCTCCTTTGCTGTTACTTTTATTCAAGTTTTATAACTCTTTAAAAATTGTGAGAATGCCTTAGTTTGTGATTTCTTTCAAGTTTTGGAAGTATCTATCAAGATCCTTTCACACTACATAGTCTTTCTTTGTATAGCTCAAGTTATTGGAGGTCCTATTACTTGAGAGCTCTTTGTTATAGTTTTTCATAGCTCCTTGCTTTTTTATTATCTTGGAAGCACCTTCATAGAGAGTTCTAATTGAGAGACACATTCTCTGAATAGCAAGGCTTTCACCATAGGGACGAAGCTTGAGCAACAGTAGGATAATAGCAAAAGATTGACATTCCACTAATTTTATTGGCTGCAGTAGGATAATGGCAAAAGTGCCAATGCACATGTGAGTTCAGGATTCCTTGTGCATGTTTTCAAGTCATGGTATGAGATTGGCACCACTGCCATTCTCCACTGGTGGCATTCTCCATAGAGATTGACACAATTCCATATGATCTCTGCACAGCAGAGACAGTGATCACTACATAGAAGAATGGCAGAGATTGGCATCACTGCCATTCTCCGCTAGTGGTAATCTAGACAAATTGAACCTATAGATTGACATTCCACTAATTTTATTGGCTGCAGTAGGATAATGGCAAAAGTGCCAATGCACATGTGAGTTTAGGATTCCTTGTGCATGTTTTCAGGTCATGGTATGAGATTGGCACCACTGCCATTTTCCACTGGTGGCATTCTCCACAGAGATTGACACAATTCCATATGATCTCTGCACAGCGGAGACAGTGATCACTACATAGAAGAATGCACATGTGAGTTTAGGCTTCTCAATGCCATTTCTTAGGGCCTAATAAGAGATTGGCACCACTGCCATTCTCCAGTTGTACAAACGTTTACCCTACTATTCTAGGAGGGGTATTCCAGTGATCATAGTAGAGTGGTGTCCTATTCCATTCCACATGTGAGTTTGATGATCTCAGTGTCATTATGTAGTTGCCAGCATGAGATTGGCATCACTGCCATTCTCTGCTAGTGGTAATCTAGACAAACTGAACCTATAGATTGACATTCCACTAATTTTATTGGCTGCAGTAGGATAATGGCAAAAGTTCCAATGCACATGTGAGTTTAGGATTCCTTGTGCATGTTTTCAGGTCATGGTATGAGATTGGCACCACTGCCATTCTCCACTGGTGGCATTCTCCACAGATATTGACACAATTCAATATGATCTCTGCACATGTGAGTTTAGGCTTCTCAATGCCATTTCTTAGGGCCTAATAAGAGATTGGCACCACTGCCATTCTCCACTTCTACAAATGTTTACCCTACTATTCTAGGAGGGGTATTCCAGTGATCATAAGAGAGTGGTGTCCTATTCCATTCCACATGTGAGTTTGATGATCTCAGTGTCATTATGTAGTTGACATTATGAGATTGGCATCACTGCCATTCTCCGCTAGTGGTAATCTAGACAAACTGAACCTATAGATTGACATTCCACTAATTTTATTGGTTGCAGTAGGATAGTGGCAAAAGTGCCAATGCACATGTGAGTTTAGGATTCCTTGTGCATGTTTTCAGGTCATGGTATGAGATTGGCACCACTGCCATTCTCCACTGGTGACATTCCAGTGATCATAGTAGAGTGGTGTCCTATTCCATTCCACATGTCAGTTTGATGATCTCAGTGTCATTATGTAGTTGCCAGCATGAGATTGGCATCACTGCCATTCTCCGCTAGTGGTAATCTAGACAAACTGAACCTATAGATTGACATTCCACTAATTTTATTGGCTGCAGTAGGATAGTGGCAAAAGTGCCAATCCAAATGTGAGATTAGGATTCCTTCTGCATGTTTTCAGGTCATGGTATGAGATTGGCACCACTGCCATTCTCCACTGGTGGCATTCCAGTGATCATAGTAGAGTGGTGTCCTATTCCATTCCACATGTGAGTTTGATGATCTCAGTGTCATTATGTAGTTGCCAGCATGAGATTGGCATCACTGCCATTCTCCGCTAGTGGTAATGTAGACAAACTGAATCTATAGATTGACATTCCACTAATTTTATTGGCTGTAGTAGGATAGTGGCAAAAGTGCCGATGCACATGTGAGTTTAGGATTCCTTGTGCATGTTTTCAGGTCATGGTATGAGATTGGCACCACTGCAATTCTCCACTAGTGGCATTCCAGTGATCATAGTAGAGTGGCATCACTGCCACTCTAGTGGTAATCTAGACAAACTGAACCTATAGATTGACATTCCACTAATTTTATTGGCTGCAGTAGGATAGTGGCAAAAGTGCCAATGCACATGTGAGTTTAGGATTCCTTGTGCATGTTTTTAGGTCATGGTATGAGATTGGCACCACTGCCATTCTCCACTAGTGGCATTCCAGTGATCATAGTAGAGTGGTGTCCTATTGCATTCCACATGTGAGTTTGATGATCTCAGTGTCATTATGTAGTTGCCAGCATGAGATTGGCTTCACTGCCATTCTCCGCTAGTGGTAATCTAGACAAACTGAACCTATAGATTGACATTCCACTAATTTTATTGGCTGCAGTAGGATAGTGGCAAAAGTGCCAATCCAAATGTGAGCTTAGGATTCCTTGTGCATGTTTTCAGGTCATGGTATGAGATTGGCACCACTGCCATTCTCCACTGGTGGCATTCTAGTGATCATAGTAGAGTGGTGTCCTATTCCATTCCACATGTGAGTTTGATGATCTCAGTGTCATTATGTAGTTGACATCATGAGATTGGCATCACTGCCATTCTCCGCTAGTGGTAATCTAGACAAACTGAACCTATAGATTGACATTCCACTAATTTTATTGGCTGCAGTAGGATAGTGGCAAAAGTGCCAATGCACATGTGAGTTTAGGATTCCTTGTGCATGTTTTTAGGTCATGGTATGAGATTGGCACCACTGCCATTCTCCATTGGTGGCATTCAAGTGATCATAGTAGAGTGGTGTCCTATTCCATTCCACATGTGAGTTTGATGTTCTCAGTGTCATTATGTAGTTGCCAGCATGAGATTGGCATCTCTGCCATTCTCCGCTAGTGGTAATTTAGACAAACTGAACCTATAGATTGACATTCCACTAATTTTATTGGCTGCAGTAGGATAGTGGCAAAAGTGCCAATCCAAATGTGAGTTTAGGATTCCTTGTGCATGTTTTCAGGTCATGGTATGAGATTGGCACCACTGCCATTCTCCACTGGTGGCATTCCAGTGATCATAGTAGAGTGGTTCCTATTCCATTCCACATGTGAGTTTGATGATCTCAGTGTCATTATGTAGTTGACATCATGAGATTGGCATCACTGCCATTCTCCGCTAGTGGTAATCTAGACAAACTGAACCTATAGATTGGCATTCCACTAATTTTATTGGCTGCAGTAGGGTAGTGGCAAAAGTGCCAATGCACATGTGCGTTTAGGATTTTTTGTGCATGTTTTCAGGTCATGGTATGAGATTGGCTCCACTGCCATTCTCCACTGGTGGCATTCCAGTGATCATAGTAAAGTGGCATCACTGCCACTCTAGTGGTAATCTAGACAAACTGAACCTATAGATTGACATTCCACTAATTTTATTGGTTGTAGTAGGATAGTGGCAAAAGTGCCAATGCACATGTGAGTTTAGTATTCCTTGTGCATGTTTTCAGGTCATGGTATGAGATTGGCACCACTGCCATTCTCCACTGGTGGCATTCCGGTGATCATAGTAGAGTGGTGTCCTATTCCATTCCACATGTGAGTTTGATGATCTCAGTGTCATTATGTAGTTGACATCATGAGATTGGCATCACTACCATTCTCCGCTAGTGGTAATCTAGACAAACTGAACCTATAGATTGACATTCCACTATATTGGCTGCAGTAGGATAGTGGCAAAAGTGCCAATGCACATGTGAGTTTAGGATTCCTTGTGCATGTTTTCAGGTCATGGTATAAGATTGGCACCACTGCCATTCTCCACTGGTGGCATTCTCCACAGAGATTGACACAATTCCATATGATCTCTACACAGCGGAGACAGTGATCACTACATAGAAGAATGCACATTTGAGCTTATGATTCCTTATGCATGTTTTCAGGTCATGGTATGAGATTGGCACCACTGCCATTCTCCTCCACAGACATTGACACAAATCCATATGATCTCTGCACATGTGAGTTTAGGCTTCCAGGGCGTAATAAGAGATTAACACAATTCCATATGATCTCTACACAGCAGAGACAGTGATCACTACATAGAAGAATGCACATGTGACTTTAGGATTCCTTGTGCATGTTTTTAGGTCATGGTATGAGATTGGCACCACTGCCATTCTCCACTGGTGGCATTCTCCACAGCCACTCTATATATTCAAAATTCAAAAGGGAACAATGGCGGGAAGAGCCATATTTCAAAATTTGAATTATTTAGTAGTTTCAAACTATCACTTTTAACTTTCAATCTACATTTCAAACAAATCAAGACCTTTTCTCTCGTTTCAATTGATGCCTTTCCCTCATTCACTTTCTATTCATTCCGAACAACTCATTTCAATTTAGCAAAATTGGAGAGGAGTCTCAAAGTTTTACTCACCACAGCTCTCAGAGGCAGGGGCAGAATTGACTTTGTGAAGTCCCTTTTGAGGTCGGTGACTTTGTGAAGTCCTCTTGTGGGATTTTACCACTGAGATTGTTGTGACCAAAGAGGTGGTTGAAGGACTTGAAAGAATCGACTGAAAGGTCGAGCTACTCTAGGGCGAGAACTAGAGTCTGCAGCTGGCAAGAACGAGAGTCTGCTACTCTAGGGCAAGAACGAGAGTCTGCAGCTTGTTACTAGCATTTTTTCTACCGTCTTCTTCTTCTTCATCGTCTCTTTGCTTAGGCGGCTGATCTGAGGAGGCAAAGCTCCTATTGTTTGGTTGCCTCCATGCAAGATGTTTCGAACGGAAATTGCGCAAGATGAAGAGCTCGGGCGGGAGAGTACCTTGAAGAGCTCAAGCGTTGAAGAGCTCAAGCAGTACAGCTGATCGAGCACTCCAAAAGCACGGACCGTATGGCTCAAGCGGCGCAGCTCATTGACCGATCGATCCAATTGATATGACGGCGCAGCTTTCTATGGGACGTTGGCACAAGAGAAGTAGCTCACGAGACGTTGGCGTGTTTTCTGTGGGACGTTGGCGTGTCGTTGCTCACGAGAGCGGCTCACGAGAGCGCAAATCCCCACGAGAGAGAAGTCGATCAACATAGGGCAATGAGCGTAATCATAACAGAGAAGGTATTAGGGTATTTTAATTTTTTACCTTTCTAACCTTTTGCTTTTCGTCAAAAACAAATTCAACAATTTTTTACCTTCATTAGTTTAAGCTTTTGCTTTTCGTAAAAATTGCCTAGCCTATAATTTGCCATTATTGCGATCCCTTTGCTGTTACTTTTATTCAAGTTTTATAACTCTTTAAAAATTGTGAGAATGCATTAGTTTGTGATTTCTTTCAAGTTTTGGAAGTATCTATCAAGATCCTTTCACACTACATAGTCTTTCTTTGTATAGCTCAAGTTGTTGGAGGTCCTATTACTTGAGAGCTCTTTGTTATAGTTTTTCATAGCTCCTTGATTTTTTATTATCTTGGAAGCACCTTCATAGAGAGTTCTAATTGAGAGACACATTCTCTGAATAGCAAGGCTTTCACCATAGGGACGAAGCTTGAGCAACTAAAAACTGAACCTGCACTAAAGTGCCTTAAGATGTTTTCCAAGTAAATACTTGCAAGACTTTCTTTGGCAATTTCCCATTCCTTGCATCTGCATTCTAAACAGCACATGCTTCAACATGTAATCCTTTGATAAGTCTTGACACATTTCTAGGGAAGCACTTTTTTCCAATCAGAGCTTGGAAGCACTTATTTTTGTGTGCAAGAGTGTACATGCTATCTTTTATCACCTGCAAGCTCGTTGAGTTGCAAGCACACCTTAAAGCTACATCGATTATCGAGATACTTGTCACCATCGAAGTATATGTTGCTTCCATGTTCTCTAGCAATTGCCTTTTTTGAATAATGTAGTAATGAGTATCATAGAACCAAATCACACTAGTTGTACAACAAACACGTGATCTTAATTGAAAAGATGAGTATCTTAAAGCCAAATCACACTCCTTATTTTGTGAACCACCATGTGGTCATAACTTGGAAAACATGAGTATTATAAAGCCAAATCACACACTTGATCTTAGACATCATAATGATCCCATATTTATTCTCTATTATGACACTAAAGCAGATACGCTAAACCTTAAGATCAAACAAGCACACACTCAAAAGAAGTACAAAGCCGTTAGTGGCTACAAAGAATTTCCCAACAAAGCTTTCATTGATGTTAACATCATTGATAAATGAAGGCAATTCCTATTTTGTAATAGACGATTTTTTTCAAAGTTTTTAGTATATGCTTTTCAAGTTTCTTTTTAGTATAAACACCAATTAGCCAACTAATAGAGGAATTGGGACATATCTAACATTTATTTTATTTCTTTCATTTAACATATCTAATGTATGCATTTCTTTTATTTCTATTTTACATTGTCCACACTCATTTTCTTCCTTTTTTACATTGTCCTCACGCCTTTTATTTAACCTATTCTCATCTTCCTTTAAAAAAATCCATAGCTTGCAATCTAATGATGAGCATGATTACAATTTTTTTAACATGGAGAAAAATCACATTCTCGTCAACTAATTCAATCTATACCTTAAAATTTTACATTACTTGGACCTTGATCAAGAAAAACATACTCTAACATAAAAATTTGTAACTTAACCAACCTAGCATAACCAAACTAACGTGGATAAACTCACATAACGACGCGAGCTAGGTTTCATAAAGTAATATCGATCAACTTTACCACATATATGAATAAATGGAAGTAAAATAATGTATGGTTTCAAATGAATACCACGTTCACACACACACACACACACACACACACACACACACAAAAAGTATTGCAATGGGACAATGGAATTACTGCCATCCTCCAATCTCCCCATTTTGCAAAGCTAAAAGTTTCTAAATTTGCTCCACTTCCATTCTCCCATTGCGATGTCCCAATTCAAAACGTTGGCTTTGCAAAGGGGGAATGGCACCAGTGCCATTCTCCCATTGTGATTTCCCGAATCAAATCTTGGCGGTGCAAAGGGGAAATGGCACTAGTGCCAATCTCCCAGATTCAAAGTTTTGGCTTCACAGATCAAAATGGCACATGTGAGTTTGATGATCTTAGTGTCATTATGTAGGTGCCAGCATGAGATTGGCATCACTGCCATTCTCCGCTAGTGGTAATCTAGGCAAACTAAACCTATAGATTGACATTCCACTAATTTTATTGGCTACAGTAGGATAATGGCAAAAGTGCAAATGCACATGTGAGTTTAGGATTCCTTGTGCATGTTTTCAGGTCATGGTATGAGATTGGCACCACTGCCATTCTCCACAGAGATTGACACAAATCCATATGAACTCTACAGAGCGGAGACTGTGATCATAGGAGAGTGGTGTCCGATTCCATTCCACATGTGAGTTTGATGATCTCAGTGTCATTATGTAGTTGCCAGCATGAGATTGGCATCACTGCCATTCTTCGCTAGTGGTAATCTAGACAAACTAAACCTATAGATTGACATTCCACTAATTCCAATGGGAGAATGGAACCAGTGCCATTCTACCTTTGTGAAGCCAAAATTTTGAATCAGGACATTCCATTGGGAGAATGGCATCACTGCCATTCTCTGCTAGTGGTAATCTAGACAAACTAAACCTATATTCCACTAATTTTATTGGCTGCAGTAGGATAGTGGCAAAAGTGCCAATGCACATGTGAGTTTAGATTGGCATCACTGCCATTCTCCGCTAGTGGTAATCTAGACAAACTGAACCTATAGATTGACATAACACTAATTTTATTGGCTGCAGTAGGATAATGGCAAAAGTGCCAATGCACATGTGAGTTTAGAATTCCTTGTGCATGTTTTCAGTTCATGGTATGAGATTGGCACCACTGCCATTCTCCACAGAGATTGACACAATTCCATATGATCTCTACACAGAGGAGACAATGATCACTACATAGAAGAATGCACATGTGAGTTTATGATTCTCAATGCCATTTCTTAGGGCAAGCATGAGATTGGCATCACTGCCATTCTCCGCTAGTGGTAATCTAGACAAACTGAACCTATAGATTCACATTCCACTAATTTTATTGGCTGCAGTTGGATAATGGCAAAAGTGCCAATCCAAATGTGAGTTTAGGATTCCATATGATCTCTACACAGCGGAGACAGTGATCACTGCACAGTAGGATAATGGCAAAAGTGCATGTTTTCAGGTCATGGTATGAGATTGGCACCACTGCCATTCTCCACTGGTGGCATTCTCCACAGATATTGACACAAATCCATACGATCTCTACACATGTGAGTTTAGGCTTCTCAATGCCATTTCTTAGGGCCTAATAAGAGATTGGCACCACTGCCATTCTCCACTTGTACAAATGTTTACCCTACTATTCTAGGAGGGGTATTCCAGTGTCCTATTCCATTCCACATGTGAGTTTGATGATCTCAGTGTCATTATGTAGGTGCCAGCATGAGATTGGCATCACTGCCATTCTCCGCTAGTGGTAATCTAGGCAAACTAAACCTGTAGATTGACATTCCACTAATTTTATTGGCTACAGTAGGATAATGGCAAAAGTGCAAATGCACATGTGAGTTTAGGATTCCTTGTGCATGTTTTCAGGTCATGGTATGAGATTGGCACCACTGCCATTCTCCACAGAGATTGACACAAATCCATATGAACTCTACAGAGCGGAGACTGTGATCATAGGAGAGTGGTGTCCGATTCCATTCCACATGTGAGTTTGATGATCTCAGTGTCATTATGTAGTTGCCAGCATGAGATTGGCATCACTGCCATTCTCCGCTAGTGGTAATCTAGACAAACTAAACCTATAGATTGACATTCCACTAATTCCAATGGGAGAATGGCACCGGTGCCATTCTACCTTTGTGAAGCCAAAATTTTGAATCAGGACATTTCATTGGGAGAATGGCACTAGTGCCATTCTCCATTTTCCAATGGGAGAATGGCACTAGTGCCATTCTCCACTTTCCTATTACAAAGCCAAAAATTTTAAATTTTAAATTTGCACTACTGCCATTCTCCCGTTGCAATGTCCCGACTCAAAACTTTGGCTGTGCCATTCTCCCCATGCAATGTCGTGATTCAAAATTTCTACTTCACAAAGACAGTATGGCACTAGTGCCTTTCTCCCATTGCAATGTCACGATTCAGAGTCTTGGCTTTGCAAAGGGAAAATGGCACCAGTGCCAGTCTCCCTAGGCAATGTCTTGATTCAAAGTTTGCCTTCATAAAGGGAGAATGGCACCAGTGCCATTCTCCCATTGCAATGTCCTAATATAAAACTTTGGCTTTGCAAAGGGAGCATGGCACCATTGGCATTCTCCCAAGGCAAAGTCCCAAGTCAAAATTTTGTCTTTCAAAGGAAGAATGGCACTAGTCTGTTCTCCTCTTATGAAGACAAATGTTTTTCTCAAGTCAATGCATGGGGAGAATGGCACTGGTGCCATTCCCCTTTTCAAAGATGGTGAAAATAATTCATGCTTTAGAAAAAGTTTTATGAAATTACTAAAATTTTTAGGGAAATAATTCATGCTTTCATGAAAATTTTGTATAGACTCATTCATATATTCTAGAGATTTGCACCAATGCCATTCTTCCCCTCTAGATTGACATGTTTGATGGTCTTATGAAATTCTTTGGTTGTAATTTGTTCATACTTAATTCTCCGTAATCGTAATGACAGAGGATGGCTATCAGAATCGGGGACAAGGTCATGATGATGGTGGGGAATGAAGTGGTTAGAATTGGTGGAGTATGTGCAATAGATCCGGAGGCCTACTGTAGTGGTGTGAAGATTGGGACAGAAAATGTATCGGTGATAGTGGAGAAGTCTATCAATAGTGAAATGCTCTTGCCATTTCCCACTATGGATGCAGTGCTTGTTGGTGAGGCAATTTGGAGCATTGTCAAGTGGCCTAAGGGCTCTCTAAAACATGTTGGTGATTCTTTAGATGATGCGGTAACTAAAGAAGCTGCACCAAGTGAGCCTGAGCGACCTTATGTTGAGGCAATGCCAGTTTCTTCATTGGAAACTTACAATTTCATTCGTGAATCTTGGAAAGAGAAAAAAGTTGTCTTATGGGATGAGAGCAAAACAAAGACCGTGGGGGAAGGTGTGATCTTATATGTTTTCCCGGGAGACTCTATAAACTTTGACCTATTGGGTAACGATTGCATTGGTGTGGGTATTAAAAAGAAAGAACAAATTAGAGGAAGTGACTTAGGGTCTTCTATGCAAGATGTCGGCTCTCTCAGCCTAGTGAAGTGGCCCATCAAGCAGATTACCTTACTTGAAGGAAGCCCATTGCAACAATATGTGCCCATGGACCATGTTGCTGGTATAGATGAGTTGGTCAATGATCAAATGTTGAAAAGGGATGATCCAACATCAAAGAAAAGAAGGTACACTTTCATTAATAGGGTGCCTAAACAAAGAGAGCCTCCAACACCAATGTACAAAATGTCACTAGATTCGGTGCAGCAGGTTTCTTCCATCGATTGTTGTGGGAGTAGGTGTTGCCAACATGCAGAGCGAGATCTCTTAATGAATCTAAGGAAGAACTTTTGGGGCAGCTCCTTGGAGTCTTGTACAAAATTTATATACGATGTGTTGTCAACGGCTTGGCATCATGACTACAGAGGGAGGATATGCTATAACTTCAGGATAAACAATCGGGATGTCTATTGTAGAGCATGGTATGAGATGCATGGAATTCCAAGGACATCATTTTATCGATACAGGGAGCAATTTGAGAGTGGTGTGCAGCGATATGTGCATGGCAATTCAGGGATTATGAGGAGGAGCAGGGAGCACATAGGTATGGGAAGGGCTCTCATTCAACACTTTGTCGATAATAGCACAGAGCATATGCCTCACAAGAGTAGAACCATGCAGGATGGTTCTAGAGAGACACAGCAAGTGATACCTGAAGTGTATAAGAAGATAGACGTCCTACGTGAAGTCAACACTTCACTTAATCAACATGGTTATCAGAGCCTATCCACATCCACATTTGGCAGGATTTGGAAATCAGACTTAAAAAATGTAGCCCTTGCTAAGACGAGTGAATTCTCTAAATGTAGCTTGTGCAGCCGGTCAATTGGCAGCCACAAAAAGTCAAGATGAGCGCAATTCGCTGATGGAAGAGAGAAAGATGCATATGATATAGCAACAAAGTTGTAGGAACTTATACTATGCATGGTGTAGGTACTCCGAGATGGATCCAAAAAAGTATGTATGCATAATCCATGATAAGATGGACCAAAAAAAGACGGCAATTCCAAGACTTTGGGTGAGGTCCAAGGACACCGATTCTGCATGGCAATTACAGGTTTCACTCATTGGAATGATTACCCATGGGCATGGAAACGGTCATTATGGTGGACACTTCACCCTCAATGGTTTGTGGCCATCTGATCCCAACTTGATGATTGGATCGCTCTCAATTTGTTTGCGCAACCTCGAGAGGATGGATATGCATGACCTTGGAGACCTTGCTACCAATGGGATTCCTAGAAGCAATGCTCGCCTTTTGAATGCTCTATGTTCAAGAAACGCTTTGGACTCCCATTACAGTTCTAAAGGTGTTTCCACAAGTGGAGCTAGCTTGTCTGAAAATGTAGATGTCACGATCACAGATGCAAATCTAGAAACTGTATCGGAAAGTGACCCGAAGTCTGTCACGGAGGCCATGACAACTTCCATTGCAAGGGCTACAGACACATGTATGAATTTTTTTCCATCAAATACAAGAGAAAACCCACCCTCTTTAGAGGAGAGTGTTGCTATTGAGCCACCATTCCAAAAGTTGCCAGAGAACTTGCTACTCCAACTAGATAATTGTGGGTCTGAGAACAAAAATAGATACTTGTTTGCATACCTTTCTCTTCTTGTAGCAAGGGGCATTTTCAAGACAGTTCAATTGGGCTTCTTGATGGTAGGGCACACACATGAGGACATTGATGCAATGTTCAGCAGGTTTTCTGAGAGCTTTCGGGTGGGACAAACATTCACTTTCCCGCATCTGATGGATACATTCAAAAAATGTACATCATCTTCACTGGCACCATTTGTTCTTACACGGGAACCTAACTTCAAGGATTATGTGGATGGCTACCTATGTGATGGGCAAGAAATGCTAGTTGGACATGCAAAGCCATTACAATTTCGATTTTACATGCAAGGTGACAGACCAATGATGCAGTACAAGGTGCATCCAAAATCATCGAATTGGATGCCCATTGAAGGGGGAATTGAGCTATGGAAGAAAGATAGTGAGGGTCGATCATTGTTGCCAACAGGTTGTCCGGATATACTGCCAATGGCTGCATTTGTGAGAGATCACTTGCAAGTAATATCAGGGATAAAGGATTACATTAAGTTTTGGGAGAGATGTGCAAGTGGAAAGAATGCATCCTATGAGTCCTACATTAGGCCAGTGATAGACTATTGGAAAACCATGATCGGTGAGCTCGGACAGGAAAACATCTCAGAGATAGGAGTGTACAGAGAGTTTTGGCCAAGAACACAATCTCCTGATGAGGAGGATGATATAGATGCTTGCATTAATGATTTCCAAGGCTATGAGGAATGGAATGATCACTATTGTGGGCCTCTAAAAGGTAAGCCGAGGGAAGAGTTTAGACCAATGGTGGATGTTAAGCAAGGTGACTTCGTCTTGGTGAGGCCATCAGATCCTATATACCCCATATGACTTGGGGTTGCCATATCAAGTGCCGAGATGGATGCTGCTTCTCCTAATTTCAAGAAATTATTAATTCAGTATTGGGCACCATTAGTTAAGAGAAAGGGGCTCAGTGATGCAGATGCCTATGTTGATTGCTGGAACAAGTATTGGGGAGAGAATAGGTTGGGTCCACAGGTATGGGAGTGTATTGATGCAATTGTCTGGTCATGGACATCAAAATCCATAAATAGACCCAAGAAGATCAAGATTCCACAGAGCGTATGTATCAAAGCACAAGAGAGAGCAACTTTTGTCCCACTTTATCTAATATTGTGTTATCTCTTGACAGTCATGATTGAACCATGGGTTTTGGGCCATTTTACCAACTAGGGAGCATGCTATAGATCGAGTCATGGGAAAGGACCTGGTAGTAGCATCTTGAACCACTGATACCAAAGTGTCTGCGGCATGGGCAATTCCTACATCATCTCCAAGGTAGGCTGGTAGCTCATTGGATAGATGGCTCATATATACCATATCAAGGGCATGGTTGAAGTGTACCTAGACATGAGGGGGTTCGTGGATCACATACTATCCCTAGCATGGTTGAAGTGCATCTGGACATGAGTGGGGCTGGTGGATCCCATAATATACCTAGCATGGAGGTCAAGAAGATGAAAGTTAGATAGGCATGGTCAGCACCACCTAGGCGGGCGAAGGGGGGGAAGGGAATAGTGAGACCATGTATATGTGACACAAAAGCTAGGGCTTCCAATAGGTAATCCACTATACTCATCTCCCTCCATGTGGGAAGAAAGTGAGCCCTTTTAATAATGGCCATTTTGAGAAGATTGTTATAGTATATATTCAAATCATGCATTGCTCCCATATCTAGTAGGTGGCATCCATATCCTAGTGACATGTGGTGCATCCTCTAATTGCCTCGCCATCCCCAACTCTACCAAATCTATCTCTAGTACTCCAAGGGGGCGAGCCATGAAGTCAAGTAGACCCACTTGTTTGCTCCCTGTATGTGCATTGAAGTCACCTAGAAGGAGGATCTTTCCCTACCTCAAGAAGTCCGAGATATCATCTCTTATATGGGTCATGACCCTTTGTGGCGACTCATGCACATATGATGATGTGGTTGAGGGGAAGTAGTGTATTGCAATGAAGATTAGTTGTGTGTTAGGTGGCTAAAGTCATATCCACATGTAGCATGTGTGCTCCTCCTTCTGCATCACAAATATCAAATGTCTCAAGTGTGATCTAAAAAGGACTACCACTCCTCGAGAGCCTCATATCCCATTTTCTCTTTGTATCTCCCTCCTATGGGCAGAGAGAGAGAGAGAGAGAGAGAGAGAGAGAGAGAGAGAGAGAGAGAGAGAAGATGTATTAACATCCTCAGGAGGCCTTGTGGGCCTACGGGACAAAGTACACAAAAAGAAGACTCATACAAGCCTGAGTGGGGCTGGAGCAAAGGCACGCTAGGGCCCTTGTTGAGTACATATTTATACTGATCTACTAAGGTCAAGAGCTCTAGCAAAATCACAATCAATCAATCAAATAGAAAATTGAATCCAATCAGTATGAGAGAGAGAGAGACACAGAGAGAGAGAGAGAGAGAGAGAGAGAGAGAGAGAGAGAGAGAGAGAGAGAGAGAGAGAGAGAGAGAGAGAGAGAGAGAGAGAGAGAGAGTTATGTCAACTAGGATATCAAGACTACAATATAAGGGGGAAAGCATGAAGGCCCAATGGTGCTTGCATTAATGGGGTTTAGAAGGCTAGAGTCTAAGGATTAGGCTTTAATAAAGAGGTGCAAATGGAAGCCTTGAAAGAAAGAAAAAAAGTATATTAGTCTATGAAAGACCAAAAGGTCTATGATACTAAAGAAACCAAAATCAATTAAGAATTGATATTTTATCAAAACCAAAATGCTAGCTATCCCTGTCTTGGGTACTTTAAGGCTTTAGTTTGACAAAGGTGTAAAAACATGTGTAGAGCTCTAATACTAGGGAACAAAACAAGATAGCAACAATGATGCAATAGAAGAGGGGGGGTCTTGAGCTCTAGAATTGCACAAGTATACACAAAAGAGAGGAGTTCTTCATTCACAAGAGAGGTGGAGGCATACAGAACTCTTCGGCCACAATGTATATACTCAACAACAGCTCCTCTACACACACAATAGCTCCACAACAATACACTCACTCTACACACCAAACAATGGTGAATGAGTAAGTATGTGGCTAGCTATTAAATTTAGGGCTACCATCAATCATGTTGTAGCTGACCTAATCTATCATGTTGATGGATGTAGGGCCCACTACCCAGGTTAGTGATCATGTGATGAGCTCGCTAATTCAACACTCCTCCTAGAGCTCAACCCAAACTTCATCACACCCAACATGCTCCGAAACTTTCAATGCTTCTCTACACCGAATGACTTCATGAATATGTTAGCGACTTGCTCATATGTCATGACATTTGTCAATTTAATGTCTCTAGCAACAAGGACCTTCTCCCTCACATGATGATAATGTACTTCTATGTGCTCCCTCACATGATGATAATGTACTTTTATGTGCTTTGTCCTTGCATGATACACTAGGTCGTTAGCCAACTGAATGCTACTCATATTGACACAATACAATGTGATTGGTTTGGCAACATCCTCTCCCAAATCATGTAGTAGCTTCCTCAACCAAGCTATCTCACATGATGCCATTGCTACACCTCAATACTCAGCCTTAGTACTAGACAATGCAATTGTTGTTTGCTTCTTACTGCTTCAAGTCACCATGCCACTATGAAAACCAAATGCATAGCCGCTAGTCGATCTTCTATCATAAGAGCCGCTTGCCCAATGTGCATCGATGTATCCAAACACGTCTATTGCTGTACCATATGCATAAAATAGCTCATAATAGAGCATAGCCTTTGCATATCATAGCATCCTCTGTGTTGCATCCAAATGTGGCTTCCTTGAGTGCTACATAAACTGACTCAACACTCCTATATCATGACACATATATGGTCTGGTCAAAGCAGCATATGCAACAAACTTCCAACCAACTTCCTGTACATAATTGGATTTTCAAACTCCTCTTCATCAACATCAGGTTGTAACTTCAAATTCCCCTTCCATTGGTGTGGCAACTAGCTTATATGTTATCATCCCAAACTTCTAGAGCATATCTAATATATGCTTTTGATGTAGCATCCATATCCCATGAGGAGTATTAATCACTTCGATTCCCAAGAAGTACCTTAGCTCACTAAGGTCCTTCATGTCAAATTCCACATAGAGCATGTTCTATCTGAGCCGTATCACTTCCTATAATTATTAAGGCATCCATAGAGATGACTATCACCACCATTCCTGTACTTTTCTTTCATACATGTAAGGAATGATCAGCCTCATAGATCCAAATCTTGTAAGTTTCTTACCCTCTCTGTCCAAGCTCTTGGTGCATGTTTCAGCCCACAATACAATGCTCTCTTCAACCTACACACATAGTGTGGTACATTCGGTTGCACATACTATTCTAGCTATTCCAAATATACTTCCTCCCACAAGTCTCCTTTCAAGAAGGCATCCTTGACATCCATTTGCTATAATTTCCATCCTTTTGAAGTAGCCAATGCTATCACAGTTCTCATGGTAGCCGTCTTGGCAACTAGGTTTAATGTCTTCTTATAATCAATGCCATATGTTTGTGCATATCATTTTGCAACAAGCCTTGCCTTATACCTACTAATTATACCATCACCATGGTGCTTCACCTTGTACACCCATTTATAGCCAATGGGTTTCTTTCCTTTTGGCAATGGCAAAAGATCCCAAGTACCATTCAAGTCAAGTGCATCCATCTCTTC
The DNA here is from genome assembly GCF_047967505.1 of Dipteris shenzhenensis. Lineage (NCBI taxonomy): Eukaryota > Viridiplantae > Streptophyta > Polypodiopsida > Gleicheniales > Dipteridaceae > Dipteris > Dipteris shenzhenensis. The sequence goes on from NC_141599.1 coordinate 42,842,320, forward strand.
ATCCATTGTTGATTCCCATTTAGCATGACCACAAGCCTCTTTATAACATGTAGCCTTAGCACTCTGCATTATGTTTGTCATGTATGCATAATTATGTGTTGCATAATTCTGAAATCCAAAGCTCTGCATTGGATACTTCACCCTGCTTAATCGACGTAAAGTTTGCTCATTTGTAAGCCTCATTTTTTGCACACCAAGTGTTCTTACTTTTGGTATGCCAAACTCATCATCTAAGGACTCTGCACAATTAGAGTCATTGTTCACAAAATTGTGGCCAACAATATTTTCAAGAATTATGTGTCATTCATCAATCTTTGCTCTCACTTTTTGCTTACTTGCTGAGTCTTAAGATAACAAATCAACACCTTTTACTAGCACTCTCAACCTCCCTGACAAGGGTTCATTTTCATAGCATTACTACAGTACTGTCCTAGTCCACTCAAGATGCATGATTCTTGCTGTGCACTAGTGCCAACAACATCCTTTTCAAGCTTCATTTTAGTACCTCCGTTAGGTGGTGCATCCCAAGATTCCATCTCTTTGCATACAACATCCCTGCTCATTCTAAATATTTGTGTGATAGGGTTGTAACAGTGATACCCCTTTTGCTCTATTGAGTGTCAAGCTTTCTCCTCAACTCATCTGGTATATGCACATATGCAACACATCTAAAAACTCCAAAGTGTGGCACATTTGGTTTTCTACTAGTATACTTCTCCTCTGGTATCATATCACTTGTTTGGTAGGACACAAAATGTGCTAGGACACTTTTATGCCTATTAACCTTGTCACTTCCTAGAATTATTCAAAGGTGTTGATGAGGTATTTTGGGTTTTAATTATTTTCCATAATAGCTTATATGAAAGGCGTATATGTAGGGTGGGTCTGGAGCAATAGATACACCAATATTGGGGCTACTTAAAAAATGGAATCTTCCATGCATATTATAGCCCTGCATCCGTATTCAAAATGGGAAGTTGGGAAACAAGTGCATCTACACAGCCACTTCTTGTTTCACCAAAAGTGCACCCCATCATTTTGAATGATAGAAGTTTGGATTGAGAAAACTCTTAATGGAAGCAGAACGGAAGAGGGAGAGAGAGAAACAGAGAGCCACACAAGTTTTTTGTGGGTGCAAAACACCCTAATCTTCTTTTTCATTCATTTATATATGTGTTTGAGTATTGTACATAATTGGGGTAAAGGCATAGTGACCTTTAACCCCCACAACCTCCCACTTAAAGGACAATGTGCCTTTAAGGAAGAACAACCAGTGAGCATACTATCCAATGTCCATCAATACATGACAATACTCAAACCAATGACTAGGTAGACTCTTCGTTAGCCTATCTGCAGGGTTATCATTTGTATGAACCTTGACAAGCTCTATGTGCTTGTCCTCAAGTACCTTCCTGATGAAATGGTACCTAACCTCAATGTGTTTGGTCTTTGCATGAAAGACCGGATTCTGTGCTAGCTGAATAGCACTCATGGAATCACTATGCAATGTCGCTACACGTGTATGAATCCCCAAATCTCCCATTAGCCGATCAAGCCATATAGCCTCCTTGCAACACTCTATGGCTACAACAGCCTCTGTGGTAGACAAAGCAATGCACTTCTGTGTGTGAGACATCCACGACACTGCACCACCTGCAAAGGTGAACACATAACCAGAAGTGGATCTCCTGCTATCCACATGCCCTGCATAGTCTGAATCTATGTACCCAAGTACACGCATGTCTCCTCTACCAAAGTAGATGCACATCTCCTTGGTACCCTTCATGTACCTCATGATGCACTTAACTGCCTCCTCAATGCCTCTTTCTTGGATTAGCCATATACTGGCTAACAAGTCCCACTGCAAATGCATTGCCTGGTCTAGTAGCTATCATAGCATACATAAGACTCCCAACTGCTAATGCATAAGGAACCTTGGCCATCATGGCCTTCTCCTCATCTGATTTGGGACTATCTGTATGAGTCAGTTTCACATATGGAGGCAATGGATTACTCATTGCCTTCTCCCCCTCCATATTGAAACGTTGCAATACTTTTGTAAGATACTCCTTCTGTGAAAGCCAAAGGAGTTTCCTACTCTGATCACGTGTGATGTGCATACCAAGAATATGACCTGCAAGCCCAAATCCTTCATATCAAAGGCCTCATTCAACTTGGCCTTTAATGCATCTAGCTTATAAGTATTCTTGCTAGCCAATAGCATATCATCCACATATAGTGCTAGGAGTATCAGGCTATTATCCTTAGCCCTTTTAGTGTAGAGACAGTGATCAATTTCACTCCTTCTAAAACCCTGGGACCAAATTAAAGCATCAAACTTCTGATACCATTCTCTAGGCGCTTGCTTAAGACCATAGAGACTCTTCTTCAGCTTGCAAACTAAATGCTCTTTGCCCTTTTCTTCAAAGCCTTTCGGTTGCACCATGTAAATTTCCTCATGTAGATCCCCATGCAAGAAAGCTGTCTTGACATCCATCTGCATAAGCTCCATATCCTCTACTGCCACTAGTCTAAGCATGCATCTAAGTGTGGTCATCTTCACAACCGGAGAGAATATCTCATCAAAGTCCACACCCTTCTCTTGCTTGAACCCTTTAGTAACCAAATGGGCCTTGTACCTAGGCACATCATTACCTGTGACCATCTTGTAGACCCATTTACATGGCAATGCTTTCTTTCCATGTGGCAAAGAAACCAAGTCCCAAGTCTTATTCTTCATAAGTGAACTCATCTCTGATTGCATAGCATACTCCCACTTGCATTGATCCTCACACATCATAGCCTCTCTATAGCAAGAAGTCTCCCCGCAATCAGTAAGCATCACATAGTCTACCCCTGGAACAAACCTATCAGACGGTCTAGACACTCTAGATGATCTTCTCAAGGGCATTTCAACTTGCTGTCCCACTTGCATATCAGCCACATTTGGCTCATCATTTCCACCAATAGATGATCCATCATCTACCCTTGATTGTATACCTGTGGGAGTACTTGGTGGTACCATTTCTTGCATATTTGGTGCATGAACAGCTTGTTGTCTATCAACATATGTAGGTGGATTCACATCTTGGAAAGTGATTCTCCTCATTTCCACATCCCTCATGGGTGCCTTATGCATCTTCTTCTCATTGAAGGCTACATCATGGTTGTATATGATCTTCTTTGCTTCTGGATCCATTAGATGATAGCCCATCTCTCCACTTTCACCATAACCCAGAAAGATGCATTTCCTAGACTTAGGATCTAGCTTCTTTTGAAGCTCTTTTGGCACATGTGCATATGCCTCACACCCAAATATACACAAATGAGAGTAAGAGAGCTTCTTGCCACTCCATGCCTCTTCAGGAATACCACCATCCAAACTCCTACTAGGTGATCTATTGATCACGTGCACTGCAGTCTTCATTGCCTCAGCCCAAAAACCACCAGAAAGACTTGCATTGGAAAGCATGCATTGCAACCTTTCTTGAATAGTACGATTCATTTTTTATGCAACTGGATTTTGCTCTAGAGTATGAGGGGAAGTGAGCTCCCTCTTAATTACACATGTATCACAGAAATGCTGAAAGTAATGAGAGAGATACTCTCCACCATTGTCAGTCCGTAGGCATTTAAGCATTCTACCTGACTGATTCTCAACCAAGGCCAGCCATTTCTGAAATACCTGGAACACATCACTCTTCCAAGCTATAGCATAAGCCCACACTTTCATAGTTGCATCATCAATGAATGTCACATAGTATTTAGCCCGCCTAATGACCGTGTAGGCATGGGACCACATATGTCTGAATGCACCAAATCAAGCTTTTCAAACTCTCTTTCCCCTTCTTTTATGGGCTGATTTAGTCTGCTTCCCATAGAGACAGTGCTCACAAAATTCAAAATAAGAGAAACTTAAATGTGGTACATAACCCAAACGACATAAGAGTTTCATCCCATTTTGGCTCATATGGCCCAACCGGCAATGCCATAAAGAAGTGCTTGGCTACTCGGTTATCGCAACAACATGATCAAACACCACTAATACATGCAAGGGATACAAAGTCCCACACTTGGCACCCCTGGCCAAAAGCATAGAGCCCTTCTAAATTTTCCAACTCCCAGAACCAAAGATGGTCTGAAACCAAGCATCATCTAGTTGACCCATTGAAATGAGACTCTTGGTCAGCTTAGACACATGTTTCACATTTTTCAAAATAAATGCAGACCCATTTGCAAAAGAAAACTTTATGTCACCTACTCCCGCTATGTTACATGCATAGTCATTTCCAAGATGCACACAACCTGTCTTTCCACTGTCATAAGTGGAGAACCATTCCCTATGGGGAGTAACATGGAATGAAGCACCAGAATCCAAAATCCAATCCTGGGAATATGCATCATTTGAAGTGGTAAGCAACTTTACAAATAAACTAGATATGAAGAGAATGTCAATGTCACTATCATGTGTGATTGCATTGATCTCCTCGATCTGCACTTTTCCTTTATCCTCCCTTGGACCCTTTTCCTTCTGATTTGCACCCGAATTTGCATTCTTTTTCTTATCCTTTTGCTCTCTTTTAAGCTTGTAGCAATCCTTTTTCATGTGGCCCTTCTTGCCACAATATTGACACTTAATGTTCCGTGCCTTGGACTTGCTATGGGACTTCCCTCTTTCTTGAAACTTCCCCCTAGACTACGATCTGTCCCTTTGCACATTTAAGGCTGCATGCTACTTGTTGCCTTCCATTGGCTTCCGTCTAATCTCCTCGGCCAACAAGCTACCAACCACATCATCAAAGTTCAATACTCCACTAGGTGCAAAGTTACTAGTAGCAGTACTAAAAGTATCCCATGAGGATGGTAATAAGCATAAGAGAAATATTGCCCTCATTTTCACATTGAAATTCAGCTTTTGAGCTTGCAGTCGACTAAAAATGATATTAAATTCATTCAAGTGCAAAGCTATGGATACTCCCTCCTTCATGTGCAGCTCAAACAATCTCTTCATGAGATAGACTTTGTTTGAGGTAGTCTCTTTCTTATATGTAGCACACAACTTTTTCCATAAAGCTTTCGTAGACTTTTCAGTGACTACTGTGAAATAAACTGTCTCCCCAAGATGAAGTCTAATGGTAGACTTTGCCAATGCATCCAACTCATTCCATTCATCTGTGGACATAGTTGCAGGCTTAGCTACAATCCCTTGCAAGGGTTTTATCTGCTTCTTTGGAATAAGAACATCCCTTATCTGTTCTTTCCACAAAGAAAAGTTTGTCCCATTAAACTTTTTAATGCTGAAAAACTCCTTTTCAGACATGGAAGAGGATGCCATGATGCAAATAAAGCAAAATCCCAAATGCTAGTGCCTGCAAGAGAGAATCACACCAAATACTAGATGCACCCAAATGTGTATGCCACAATAGAGTAAAATATCACCAAAACTCAAAGCTCAAAGCATCAAAAGATACAGCTAACTCATGTGCATGTACTATGCATCCATATGAGCAAATCTGGCCCAAAAGAAAATGCCAACTGCAATGGCAATCCAAAATGCCAATAAGTGCCAAATGGCTCAAGCATAAACACCATCCATGGGCATATGCATCAACAATATCTCATCCAAGAGAGCATAACACTATCAGTGCATCAACTGCAATGTATCAAAGCTGTCCCTCAACATAAAATAGCATCCATGTGCAAAGCGTCCATAAAAAATAGCATCCCACAAGGCAATCTAGGCCTATCAGCACATTCAATAAGAATCGCAATGCATCCAAATGGCCTATAAATCATCCACTACAACCCAATGCACACCACGAATGAGTGCACACAGCAGCTCAAACTACAACCAAAGTGATTTGCATAAGGTATGCTTAAGAAATCATGGTCCCATGGCAATGACCGCTACTGAAAATAGAACTTGAGATGCCTCAAAACATGGGCACCATTGCATAATTGGACTTAGCAAGACAATCTACAAATATCTCTCTTTTGTTGGAACTCCAAAATCCCGACCGATGAGTGAGAAATGGAAGTCAACACTTATCCACTGCCATGTGGCATAAATCTAAGGTTTCAAAACCTTAGAATGAAAAATGCATAACAGAGAGACGAAATCAAATACACAAAGATCTATAACTCTGAAAATACTCCACCGAATCATGCAAGAACTAAAAGGTAGGGGTTTTTAGGCGTCCGGAATGCAATGCAATAGATGGTTTTAGAAACCGTGGTCCCAATCACTGGGTCCAACACACAGACTTAAAAACGTTTTTGAAAACTGAACTGTTTGTAAACTCCACCGGAGTGCGAATGATGAGCAACATAGAAGTTTTAGGACTCCTGAGTCCACCAGAATTGACAAATCTGCAAATGGTTGCTTCAAACTTGAGTTCCAACACCTAGGTAGAAAAACGTTGAAACTGACACAGTGAGTCTGAAATCCAACGAAATGATCCCAAATTCAAGAATGAAGGTGTTTCCAAGTTCCTAAAGTGAAATGGACACCAAAAGCAGGCAATGGTTGCCTCTACAAGTCAATACGGAGTCTCTGTCATCGGAACAGGGAAAAGCTTTAAAAAATGACTTTTTCTTTGAAAACACTTAATAGGCTCTCAAAACCACTTCGTAAAACCAAAGTGACTTTTCCAAAGGTTCCTTCAAGGTCTCTACACACTCAGATGCAAGTAAAGTCACCCACAAAGCTTCCAATAGAGCTTCTCCTTCCTCTCACACAGCTGCTGAGCTTCCATGCATTTACGCACGCTCAGCTAGATCACCCAGGCTCTGATACTAGTTGAGAGTGCTCTCAATGGAAGCAGAACGGAAGAGGGAGAGAGAGAAACAGAGAGCCACACAAGTTTTTGATGGGTGCAGAACACCCTAATCTTCTTTTTCATTCATTTATATATGCGTTTGAGTATTGTACATAATCAGGGTAAAGGCACAGTGACCTTTAATCCCCACATGGATTCTGTTCCACCCATTAATGATGCATGCCTCTACTAATTTTTCTTTCTACATTGATGCATGTAGCTTTGTATCTATTATGCTTTGGATCCCTTGGGTTTGATTCTATTGAGTTGAAAGTAGTTCATTTTGGTGTGGGATTGTATGGAGCTCTTTTTGTTGAGGAACATTTGTATTTCATGCTTAGTGCGTGCCTTGTTTTTATGGACATAGAGTGACTCTTTGTAGGTTCTGCACATTGTTGGTTAGGTACCCAAAGTTCTTGTAGCATATTGCATGGTCTATCAATGGTTTCCAGTTTTGTTGGAACAGGGGGATTCTCGGCTTTCTTGATGATTTTTTTGAACTTATGCATCTCCCATGTACACCAAAAAATGTGAGGCATGATATACTATGCTTGTTCATACTATGCCTATGAGATCTACATTCATGTAATCTCAAATGTTGATATAAAATACTCACAAAATTTGTTATTCTTAAACCACTTCTCCATTTAGACATTTCAATGTATAGGTATTCTTCATAAGAGGACGATTGCAATGTTTATTATCGTTTATGTATACATGGTAAGAGAGGTTAGCCTATAGCCATTGAGAAAATGTTTATTGTGACCAAAGGTCTTAAAGGAGTGAGAAAGGAGCTGGATTTATCTTAATGTGATGCATTTTCATAACAAAATATTTATATCACATGCAACTTACAAAAAAGAAAGGAATGTTTAGGGAAACTTGCACAGTGGAATGAGTCAAAATGAAAAAATCATTACAATTCATTTATATCTTCATTTGAAGTTCATTTTACAATCATCATTTTTTGAAGGCATACTCTCCCATTATGATGGTACCACTTGAGATGTGAACAAATGGGTATCCTCTTGAATTTTGAATGTCATTTATTGGAAGGATTATTGCTACATGGTATCTTTCTAGAATATGTGCCAAGTCCAATGAGAGTGGCAAATTATTAAAGCTCCTACAAATATCCATCATTTCTTGTAGAAGATACATGAAGGCATGAGAAAGAGTGGGTCCTTATGGAAAAGGTCATACATGTTTATGCTATGGGAAAAAGGAAGGGGAGAAAGGTTATTGAGCAATGTATGGAATCTTGTGCTCATTGCAAAATACACATCATGGATGATGTACACCCAACCGCATTTTTTGTAGTCCTTACCATAATTTCACACATAGTTTATTTAACCACCACAAGCACACAGTTTATAGCTATAGGCCCCTTATAAAAGGCAAAGGAAAGACCAGTAAGAGGTTTGCTCTTATTGCATAATGTTTTGTATGAAGAAGATAGAATCACCCTTCACTATTTGGCCACCATGGCAAGAAAGGTATAAGGATTTATGACATGAATGTAGCTTGGGCCAAATGAAAGGTTTTTATTTGATTTGAGAACTAGGAGATTGGGACCGGGGATGAAAGCTATATAACAAAGGGCAAAGCATCATTCTTTGGATAAGAATTGAAATTCGGTAAAGATCAAAGGGGTGATTTGTTTTGCTTGTATAGAATTCAATTTGAGGGTAGTGGTGGTGGTAACCTTTGTATAGTGTCCTCATAATTTGGAAGTTGGTCATGCTATGTTCGAGAAATTTTGAGCTATACACATGCTTCCTTAGTGATTGTGTAGTTTAAGATTAGTGCCTTTGCCATTGATAGACTTGAATAAGTTTGGCCCTTTAATGAATGCTTGTTCTACTTGAGGGTTTGGACATTAATGGCTCACAATGGTTCTCCTATGCCCCCCTTCCCCTCCGTGCTTTTCGCCCCCTCATTGATCTTTTTAAAAACACAAAAAATAAAGCAACTTTGGTCGATGCTTCATATTGGAAGAGAATTAGGTTGTAAGATAATAGCCTCAATAACACGATATATGCCTAAAAATATAAGGCAAATTGAGAATATAATTTTTCACAATGTGATTTTCATAATTAAAAAGTAGTTCTCATCAGACCAAAAGAAAAAAACATGATCCCAAGTTCACAGTCGGACTAACCCTACAATCCCAAAGTCAACTTGATAGGCTAAAATGTCCTTTCTCAAAAAATTTCAAATTAGTAATGGTTAATTCTTCCTAAATAATGAACCAAATAAAATCAAAATCATTTGTTATCAATTGAGAGACTAAACTTTCATTGATAGTCGTTTTGGACACTATGATGTTAAAAGTTGTCATAAGATTGAGAACTAGAAGACAAGAAGCAAAGAGTTATGTTCACACCACCATCTTCTCCAACATGGTCTTGGAGCCACATAATCCCTCTCAACTTCTTACACTAACCATTGAAGTTTCAAAGTTCCAACTTCTTATACTAACCATTGAAGTTTCAAAGTTCCAACTAGGTTCTACCCAATTTAGTGTTACCACATGAAGGACTTGGAAGTTGCTTAGTGTGAAATTTACAAGCTTGATCACTTTTTCCCTTTTGGTCACTATGTTTAGAATGGTTTTTGTACTGTGTGTGTGTCCATCGACACCTCTCAATCGCCAACAAGCACAATCCTCTTCAGGTGGGATCACTTTGCATAGAGTAGTTGCACTCAGCATCCGCGACTACCCAGGCCATGCCTCAGGCGCCCTTTCTATGGACAAATTCAGGCCATCATTGCATGGCATCGAAGGCATCTGTCAAGATGTGCTGATCTCTTTGGCCCACATAGCATCATGATGGATATATTGGGATGAGCAGGAGAGAATAGCATCTCAGATAGTTTATATCTATAGAGTTTCTCTCTTCATTCCATTTCTACCCCTAGTTAGAATAGAGTTGATTCCATTAGTGTCTTTGTCTCTCACACTCTTTTACTAATGAGACTTAGATGTATATCTTGGCCTCTTGAAGACCCTAATATACCTTTCTTTCTTTCTTTCTTCCTTTTTTTCTTTCGCTCGATGTGTCCAAAGAAGTGAGCTAAAGTTGAGGGGTGGGGGTGCATGATGTAGATCATCAGTAGCACAACAAGCCTATCTCCAAATTAAGAGGGAAAACCATCATCAGGAGCACAACAAAAGATAGTGGCCGCCGCTCATCCTTTGGGTTTCCATGATGCTGCCATACGATGGTGCGTATCGCTTTTCTCCTTTGACTTCGTCGCCCACTTCCTCACCATCGCCCTTTCTACCCACCCCCACAGCTTCATCTTTGCATTGCTAGCTGCCATGCATCTCCCTCACATTACCAGCTTTCGACGTATCCCTACTAGCTTCTGGCCTGTTGCCATTTCATTGTCCATGTTGTGAATCCTCTGCAAGACGTTTCCTTCATGATCAGCTGGCCGTAAGCACACACACACACACACACAGTCAAATTTAGTCTGCCCACAATGCAAACCGTTTCCCCAGCTTCCAGTTGGAAGGGATCTCCAATTCTTAAGATCCGCCACCTCAGGAAGACTTTTCACAACTTCCTCTTGACCACAGTGTGTGGGTTCATGACAATCCTTGTTCTTAAAGGCACAAGCGGATTCGAAAACGCTGCTCAGGAGAGCATGCAGACGAAAGAGCAGTTTGGACAACTAAACTTGCACAGGGAACAGCCCGTTCGGGTGCTGGCTGAGCTGATAATGGAAGAAAAGGAAACATCGAGCCCGGATGTCGACGGTAGAAGGGATGAGCAGAAGCCAGACTCTGTAATCAAATCTTACAGTTTTTGGCCGAAAGTATCCGACTGGGACAAGCAAAGGATGGAATGGCTGCAGAGAAACGTCGAGGATGCTAACAATCCGAATGATAAACCTCGCATCCTTCTTGTCACCGGTTCTCAGCCATCCGCTTGCGATAACCCGGCGGGCGATCACTTCCTGCTCAAATCCCTCAAGAACAAGATCGACTATTGCCGGCTTCACGAAAATATTGAGATTTTTTACAACGTCGCCCATCTGGACTCGGAGATGAGTGGATTTTGGGCCAAGCTTCCGATTGTGCGCAGCCTTATGTTAGCTCATCCAGACGTGGAATGGTTTTGGTGGATGGACAGTGACGCCCTATTCACTGACATGGCCTTTGAACTGCCCATGGAGAAATACAAAGATCATAATCTCGTTCTGCATGGGTGGAATGAGCTCGTGTACACTCAGAAAAACTGGATCGGGCTTAATACCGGAAGCTTTCTGATCAGGAATTGTCAATGGTCACTGGACATTATGGATGCATGGGCAACAATGGGTCCTAAGGGAAGGATCAGGAAAGAGTCAGGTCGTCTTCTCTCTAAAGCTCTCGCTGGGCGACCAGATTTCGAGGCTGACGACCAGTCCGCTCTGATCTATCTCCTTGTGTCGCAAAGATCGCAGTGGGCGAGCAAGGTGTTCCTGGAGAACGCCTACTATCTTCATGGATACTGGCTGATTCTAGTGGATCGATACGAGGAGATGCTCCAAAAGTATCAGCCTGGACTAGGAGACGACCGGTGGCCGTTTGTGACGCATTTTGTGGGATGCAAGCCTTGCAGCAGCAGCAGCAACAAACTTGCGGTCGATCAGTCGACAGAAAGGTGCTTGAAGCAGATGGAGCGAGCTTACAATTTTGCAGATAACCAAGTACTGAAATTCTATGGGTTTGAGCACGAGAATTTGGAGACTTCCAAGGTGAAGAAGATCGAAGGCGACGCCAAACTCACTGCAGTAGCTGATATCCGAGATTTTAAAGTCACATTGCATGGATGAAGGGTCGATGGAGCTTCAATTCCCACATCGATTCAATTTCCCATGATCTTTATCTTGAAGAGGGAGTGATCTCTGTCACCTATCGTTGAAAATATTTCAGTCTAGCTACATGTCAAAAGATGATGCTATGTTTCTCGATTGAACAACGGGCCTTCTAAATATTAGTACGACGTTAGAAGTGTTAGAGGCGACCCAAATATGGATTTCTTCATTTGAATTGATTCAATGGGATTATGTTTCAAAAGATGATGCTACGTTTCATGAAATGACTGCTGCATTTCTAAAGATTATGTTTGTCTATTGAACAATAAGCCTTCTAAATATTAGTACAACATTACAAGTTTTGGGGGCGACCAAATATGTATTTCTTCATATTTGGATTGATTGGAGACCCAATGGATTGAAGATTGTAGCCTTTAAAAAGTGAATTTAGGTTCTCATATTTTTCAATACTTCATTGATCATCAAGCAATTTCTCAGGATTCAACCTTGTCAAGAATATAAGTATGCATATACCCGTTCATGCCATATTTTATAGAGGAATAATGGCATTTCATAGATACAAGGAATAATAATATGGTTGAACATTCAATTTTTATAAATAATAAAAAGTTTCATGAAATCATCTTTGCATTTGAAGGAGAATCAAAGATTGCTAATATAGTTTTAATACAAGGTCACACTACTTTTTCACAATTATAATCATTCTTTTGTGGACACTTTATGCTTGTGGGTCATCCTTGTGATGTATCCCACATACATACATACATACATACATGTATGTGGGTGGAGGGGAGGCTTATGGGAGTTGAGGAATGAGGATGTGAAAAGTTAAACATTAGCAAAGAGATTATAAAATGTATAAGGTAAAGGTTTGAAAGGGTAATAATGTGATACGGAAGGCTCCAAGGGGCTACCCATATTCCCAAATAATAATGAGTGCAATTCACCATAAAGGACAAGAGTATAAATAAAAGGAATTAACTTATAGTGATCTACTTACAACCAAGCTACCTCAACTTGCAATGAACACTCAATAAGCTTCCTAACCTAGCAAGCTCAAGTGAGAGTGAGAGAACTTGGCACACAGCTCTCTTGTTCTCTTCTCTACTCTCCCTGTTACAAATGTGCCTTTTTTAAGTATGAAAAACCACCTTCTAAGAGTAGTAGCGCTCGATGCATCTTGCCGCTACTTGAAATTGGTGGATCTATTGCAATCTCCTGCACCTTAACTATAAAACGGTGCTTGCTCCAAAATGTTCCAACACTTTGAGTAAGTCGACACTCGTTTCACCTTGGCTATAAGTGAGCTACGTCGTCACGGACTAGCAGGAACTAGCTGTAAACACTAAGGCTCATGGGTTTGAACCACGCGGGTGTCGCAAAAGATGGCATCTTCATTAGGGTGGTGGATGGGGGTGAGTTGGCTGACTAGAAAGGCCATCTTCATCAGCACTAGGTGAGGCTTAGGGAGGAGAGGTTGGAGGCTCAGTGTCAACACTTTGTTGCCCTTGTGGAGGGCATGGATGTAACGAGCTAATGTTGAGGTAGGACTACTCGAGGTTGGTAAGCCAGTCTATAGTACTCATTTTGGCCACTAGATCTTCTTGTGGATCAGTGATGTCTAGTGCCATCTCATAATTTGTCAGTGTAGTGACAAATTGGAGTCACCCTCTACTGCCACTTGTGGTGAATGGATCTTTACATAAGTCTTGGACATTATTACTCATTGGCTTCCCTCAGTGAAATGGCTACTAATTAGCTTCTCGAGCTCTCATAGAATCTTTGAATAGTAGGAAGGGAGCTCGAGCATTGTCAGTTTAGGTAGTCGGCGTATCCGAGTAGTGATCCGAGAGCTCAGGCATTGTCAATTTAGGTATTTGGCATATCTGTTGCTCAGCCTTGAAAATATTATGTTGGTGTAATGCTCGATCTTCTACCAAATGATTGAAGACTTTTATAGCCTAGTCGTGTATGGACATAATGGGTTACACTGGCCTGAGTAGACCTTGATGCATGGATTGTAGGGGAGAAGTGAACTCAATCTCTTCAATTTGCCATCGTGCACAATACCTGATAGGTATCTCCTCCTGGTCTAGTACTTGGTGCAAAACTTTGGGAACTAGCATAGTCTCAGGAAGGTCTTGCCTTGACAAAATTGGTTCCGCATCCAAAACCCACTTGATCACCTGAACTCCCACATCACATGTGTTTGTCAAAATTGTGACTTGAGCTACGGCATCCACAAAATTGTAGCAAGTCTACATGGCCATACTCCTACACTTTACTCGACCCAGTGCTTGGGCCTTACCTCCTCAGCTACCTTAGATCCTGATGCACCTCCACTTTCTATGAGCTTTGATTCCGAGGTACCTGCTTGGGTGTTTCACTATGAGACCTCACGCCCTCCTCACGCACACCATCTTGACCTGCTAAATCATCCTAGTTTGGTGGCTATGTTTAGGGTAGCTTATGGGGGTGTTTGTTTGGAGCTTGGAGGAGACAGATGGATAAGTGATTGAAGTTGAGCATATTCATCCAACTTTGCTTGTAGCCGATTCTCCTCCCTTAGTTCTTCAGTGTTAGCAGTTGCTTGCCCACCTGGTAGAGCTTGTCAAACCTTTGTTGCAGATTCTTCAACTCATGGTGCAACTAATGTTGGTCCTTGCAACACCCATGAGCTAGCTCCAAAACTTAGTAGCAACCATTTTCAGCCTGTCTACTTCCTTGAGGGGTGCACTACTTAGAAACCATATGTATCACATGTGTTTAAGGTGTATTTTAAAAAGCCCTCAACTAAAACTTTTCCCCGAATAAAAATACCCCTCTTTACTTATGAACTAAGTGATTTTTTTCTAAAGTTGAATTAAAAAACCCCTCCTGTTATTGTAAACTTGTTAAATTTTTTCAAAAAGTTAAATTAAATTACCCCTCCTTTTGAATGCACGTGGTATACTAAAATTTTATGAGGTGAACCCCCCGAGTCTACTTTCCACTGGGAGATGAGTTAGATTTCGCTTACAACTCACTATGGGTTTGGCGAAGTAGCTATGGAGTATCTCATCATGCATTGTTGTCCTATTGTCCAATTGTTCTTGGAGACTCTTGCACCTACTGCTAGATCTACCTCGACTCGTCTCAAGCTAGCTGTTTGGTCTTCAAAAAACTTAGCTAGCTTCTCTTGGTATCACATCTGTAGAAAGAGATTACATGTTCCAATACCTAGGGAGGGAGCCAGTGATTGGCTAAGTAGTCGAGAGCCTGTGCCACATGGATCATTTTTCCCTCAGGATCTGCCACTCGAACTCGATGGCACTCCAATCCTGATGGTCATTCTCTGTAAGCAAGGGATCAAGGGAAAATGGCTCTATACTTGGTAGATTTTGTAGAGGAGAGAAAGGAAAAGGTAATGCAATAGTAGTGGCTTGAGTCCCTGTACTACCAAGATGTTGCTCAGGTTGTTGCTCAACAGGTGTCTGTGAGGGCTGCTTAGTGTTACCTTTGTCTGTTCCCTTGGCAGCTTCCTCTTCCCTTTACTCCCTAGTCGTTTCACTTCAGTTTACCCCCTTTTCAGAATATTCCCCTTGGAGGTGCCCATGTCACTATTCCCCTCTAGAGTTTTCTCTTGTCTCGTCCCCTCAGAGGTTCCCTTACCACTATTTGTTCTTGTGCCTCTTTCTTTGAGGTGCCCTTACCACTGTTCCCCTTCGGTGTTTGTTCCTGTGCCTTCTCCTCAGCGGGCCTTGTCACTCTGCTTTTGTTCCTAGCCAATGTCATCATGTTCCTATCCCTATTCTTCCAAGTTCTCAACATCCATGGCATCTAATGAGCTTGCTCCACCTTCTTCTAGAAGACTATTGGGCCATGGAACCTGTCTAGTCATAAGATGGTGATGCAACATGCAGAGGTGAGGGCTGAGCTTATCCCCTGCTCACTGTCTTCCATTGGGACTCAATGCCTTTGCCAATCTCCACTACCAAGTCATCCTCCAAAGCTTCCACCATCTGAACCACAAACTACCATGGAACATGGCCCACACTCTTTTTAAGACTGATGAACTCAGACAGGAATTGTATAATGTCCTTAGGCTTTTACCAAATGCCTTGCTGATGAGGTAGCCCTTTGATGTTGAGTAGCTATCCTCATGAAGCACCTTTCAGCAGAGGCAAGCTTTTTGAGCCTTGGGTGTGCCCTGAATCTAAATACTTCCTCTAGTAACTTTGAGCTTAGATGGACATGAATGTCATCGATCACGACACTATGATTGTCTTCATCATAGGAGTCTAAGATTTTCTCCACCATGTCTTCATTCCAGAACTATTGCCATGAAAGTTGCATGAACTTTAGAAGCTTATTGCTCCTCAAAACCCCTCTGAGGATGTTGTTTTCAAAGTTCTAGATTGGGTGTGGAGGCAACACATGAGAGGGTGCTCTTTGCCTCTTCTATCGATCATATCACTCCTTGTGCTCCTCCATAGCCACAAAGACCATGTAGAACCTAATTATAGATAAAATGAAGAAGAAGAAGAGTGGAAAACACATCAAACTATTGGGCACCATGGAAAGAAGAGAGCTGTTGTAAGTGAGAGATATGAGTGCAGTAGAGGGTTGCAAAGATGATGAGGGAAATCCTCAACCTAATATAGCCAAACGAGATCTAAAATTAGATGTCCCATCAAACGATTAGCTGCATGATAGTGTAGTGTCTCCCTTTCTTGGGTATGATTATCCTGCATTAATGTGCCCACAACATTTATACTTCCATGTGTTGGCATATGATGCATCTCTTCCACTAT
Organism: Dipteris shenzhenensis; assembly: GCF_047967505.1. Classification (NCBI taxonomy): domain Eukaryota; kingdom Viridiplantae; phylum Streptophyta; class Polypodiopsida; order Gleicheniales; family Dipteridaceae; genus Dipteris; species Dipteris shenzhenensis. The sequence continues at coordinate 42,858,761 of NC_141599.1, forward strand.
CACCAGGCATTGTCATCGAGTAGTTTGCAAACGAGTCTTGCCTAACCGAGGAACCCATCACTTGGTACTGCTTCATCTTACTTCCATTCCCTTGCAAATCTTCAAGTTGAATTGTCCCATTAGAGAAAACTTCAGTTAACCGGTAGGGACCATTCTGTAAGAAAACAATATAACGTTTGTGCTCAACAGATAATAGGATCTCGTACACAAGAGAGAAAACAGATAGTATGGAGAATACAAATTATGATTACTGTAAAACTGATACAATAGATGGCGCTGCCTCCCAGCCGTGCGCTCCTGTGAAAGAAGCTTTGATGGTGAGCTGGAAACAGTAGAAGAGGGAGGCTAGATGCTAAGGAATCAGGGTTGCTGTAGCCAGATAATGAAATGGGCTTCACGGGCTTGCTCTTATATAGCCACCAATCGTAGTCGGTTAGACCCAATTGGGTGACCGACCCAGTCCGCCCAAAACGGTCGACTGGGGGTTGGTCCCGAAATAGGCCACCGACCACACGATAGAGCCGGTGCGCAAAATAGAGCAACTAACCTATGCGCTCCGTTTGACCCAGAGCCATCTGGGATCATCTGAGGCTCAAAACGGGCCCCGCAACCCAAGAGTGGACTGCCCCGGGAAGTGCTCCGTCTACCCTCAGTGTGGTCAGTCATGGGATGCCTTCCCACACTTGCATGTAGCGTAATTGGCGGTGTGCCAACTCTATCTGAAGCCGTCCAGCCATCAGGCCACACATGGCCCCCATCTGGTGTCCAAACTAGGACCTATCGGATAACCGAGCTACTCAAATGCCTTCTCCTCATATGGGGGGCTTACAAGTAGAGTTAGCTGGTTCCCGCGTAGTTACTTGAGATTGGAGCATTGATATCTAACACCCCCCCTCAATGTCCACCTGCAAGTGATCTTACTTTTTCGGTCTAATGCCAAGTCAATGAAGATGCCTCTCCAGCAAGTCTCTTCCAAGAGCCTTTGTGAAGATGTCCACAGCATTCTCTATAGTCGGACAGTACACCAAGTCAACCTCTCCATCCATGATGAGCTTGCGTACAAAGTGATATTGAATCTCAATGTGTTTTGTGCGAGCGTGGAACACAGGGTTCTTTGCAATCGCCATGCAACTCTGATTGTCACATGATAACTGCGTAGGCTTGTTTTGCACTGCACCCATGTCCCCCAAAATCCTCCTCAACCATACTGCCTCACAAGAAGCAAAGCATGCTAATTTGTACTCAGCCTCGGTAGAAGAAAGAGCAACTGTGGGTTGCTTCTTGCTGACCCATGACACAGCTCCAAATCCAAGTGAGAAACAGTAACGTGTCACTGATCTCCTGCTGTCCATGTCTCTTGCCCAATCCGAGTCACAGAATCCGGTCAAGATGTTGCCCTTGGTATAGGTGATGCCATAATCAAGTGTGCCTTTGATGTATTTCAGCACCTGCATCCCTGCCCTCCAATGGTTCTCCTGGGGCTTATTGGAAAACCTGCTTAGTACACTAGTCATAAAATTGATGTCCGACCGCGTGTTGCACAAGTCAATCAAAACCATAGGGGTACCAACTGTCTTGCACTCAGCCATGCCAAATGCCTTCAGTATCTCTCCAGCATACTTCAGCTATGAAATGAAGATCTGTTTCGGCTCTTGCCAAACTTCAATCCCCAAATAGAAATGCATCAGTCCGAGGTCTGTCATTTCAAACTCTCTTCCTAGCAAATGCTTTGTCTATGAGATCTTCTCTTCATGGTTCCCTGTTATGACAAGGTCGTCCACATAAAGGACCATGATCATACACTTGCCTCCTTCCCTGAAGATATACAAATTTGCATCAGATGGGCTCCTCCTGAACCCATTTTGCAGAAAGTTGGCATCAATCCACTGGTACCATGCTCGTGGGGCCTGTTTCAGCCCGTAAAGTGCCTTTTTCAGTTTACAGACTTTACCTTCTGAACCGGGGATCTCAAGACCTGTTGGTTGTTCCATGTATGCCTCCTCCTTGAGATCTCCATTCAGAAAGGCAGATTTTACATCCATTTGAAACAGGGGCCAACTTCCCTAGGTAGCTAAAGCCAAAACACTGCGAATTGTGGTTAGTCGAGCTGTGGGAGCAAAAGTATCCTGATAATCAAAACCATGTACCTGTGCAAATCCTTTTGCCATGAACCGAGCCTTGTACTTATCCAATGTGCCGTCAGACTTGTACTTGGTCTTGTACACCCACTTGGTGCCGATTTCCTTGCGTTTTGGTGGTCGATCCACAAGGTCCCAAGTGTTGTTTTTTATTATGAAGCCATACTCCGACTGCATGGCCTCCATCTACCTATCATCACCCTATGCCTCTTCAAGACACTTGGATTCTTCAGCACGGATCACCTTTGTCATCAAAGCGTAGTTAACCAAGTGTTCCTGTGCCCTTCTTTGCTCCTCTAATCTCTTGGACCGGCGGTGTTCGGATGGTTCCTCCTCAATGGCTGGAGGTTCTCTACCATCCAAAAGCTGCTTTACCTACTTCGGGAATGGCCATTGCCGTTGTGGTTCTGTAGGGTCTTCTTCCTCTTCTTTATCTTGAATCCTCCCAAGCACCATTGGGGGAGTTCGGTATACTGTTGGTGGTTGTACTAGATGGATATCCTGGTCCTAGTTGTCTGGGAAGGAAGCATCCTCCTTCAATTGATGCGGCTATTCTGAGAAGACCACATCACGACTTACAATTACCTTCTTGGTAACAGGGTTATAGAGACGGTAACCCTTCACCTCTTCACTGTAGCCCAAGAAAATACACTTCCGGTTCTTCAGTTCCCATTTGGTCCTATTAGCATTAGGGACATGCACAAAACAGTCACATCCAAAAACTCTGAAATGTGCAGCTGAAGGTTTCTTAATAGAAAAGGCCTGCAGTGGAGTCATCCCGTTCATAGCCTTCGTGTAGCTACGATTCAAAATGTAAACTGCCGTGTTACATGCTTCAGCCCAGAAAGTCTTTGGCAAATCTTTCCCTTTCATCATACTCCTGCCCATTTCGCAGATGACACGCATCTTGCATTCTGCTACTCCATTTTGCTATAATGTATGTGGTGGGGGTTTCTGCCTCTTGATCCCGTGAATTTTGCAGTAACTTTCGAATTCACTTGACGTGCACTCTCCACCTCTGTCTGATCTCAACTTCTTCACCTTCCTTCCCGATTCTTTCTCGACCATTACATGCCATTCCTTGAACTTACTAAAAGCCTCGTCTTTAGTCTTCAGGAAGTATATCCATATCCTTCTACTGTAGTCGTCGATCAGCATCATGAAGTAGTAGGAACCACCCAAAGCTTCAATCTCCATCTTTCCACAGAGGTCTGTGTGAACGAGCTCTAGAGGAGCCTTTGCCCTACTGGCCTCTTTAGGAAAGGGATGCGGATGCTACTTGCCCATCATGCAAGCTTCACATACATCGAGCAGATCTGTAATTTCTGGTAGGTCTGCAATCATTCCACTTTTATGCATCTCCTTTAAAGAACTAAGGTTTAGATGACCAAACCTCTCATGCCATAGCTTAGTGTTCTTCACATCCGCTCGAGCACTAAAAACTGAGAGTTTGTAGATGTTGTTGCACCATGTACCTTTACCAATGACCTTCCCTTGAAGATCCAGAATCTATGCACCATTCTTATCGAAGTGAACTTTGAGGTCCTGATCTGTAATCGCAGAAACGGACAAGTTTCTCTTGATATCTAGCACATAAAGAACATCAGACAACTGCTTTACAACTGCATCTGACTTGAGAGCAATTGTACCTTTTCCTTTTGCTGGACATTTTGCATCATTGCTGACTGCTACCAGGATGTCATTCCCTACCGACTGTAGAGAGGTATACCAATCCTTCCAATTTGTCATGTGGCGTGATGCACCATTGTCAATAATCCACGGTTCATCCGCAGGTACATGAACTGCCTCTGTGCAAATCTTCTCAATTTCTACAAACAGCTCTACTAGTACTACCTGCGCGCTATTGCTAGACTCTTTCTTTACTTTGTTCTTCTCATCTGTAATCTTCTTTCGGCACTCATTCTGCTTGTGCCCTGCCTTATTGCAATAGAAGCACTTGACCTTCTTCTTTCTCTTTTTATCATCAGAAGAAGATGGGTTACCAGATTCCTTACCCTTACCTTTCTTTGATCCAGTGTAGAAAGCCGACTCCAGTCCTCGTCTTTTGACACATCTCCTCCTCCAGAAGCATCGCGCTGAAATCCTCAAAGTTGAGGGGTGGATTTCTGTTCTGCGTATTCAGCACTGTAACAAGACCGTCGTACTTTGGTGGGAGAATCCATATGCATCTTCGTGCTAGATTCTCGTTGGTGATGGTGATGCCAATCACAGTCATCTGATCGTGTAGATTCTTCACCCTAGTGATGAACTTCTCTGCCACTTCAGACTCAGATAGTTTCTCGTTCGCGAGTTGAGCCTCTAGATTCTAAATTCACGTCTGATTCGTGGTCTCGTACTGATTTTTCAAGACCCTCCATGCCTCCTCCGCTGTGGTGACATGTTGAATTAATGCCATGACAGAGTCACTTACACTACAGACAATAGAACATAGTGCATCTGCATTTCTTCTTGTCCACACGAGAATCTCATCCGCAGTTGGTACTATCTGTTGTGCTGCATTGGCCGGATTCAGTCTCGGAACCGGTCTCGAAACCGGTTTCAGATCCACCCCAGTAGTAGTATCCCAAAGCTCGTATGCGCTTAGGATGGTCTTCATCTTGAACTTCCAGAGTGGATAGTTAGTGTCGTCAACTTTTTGCTTTTGCCGAACGGTGGGATTCGCAGTCTTGCAGGCTGGGCCATCTCTCAGAATTTGCTCACAAACAGAAACACACTACCAAATCTTCTTGCTAGAGTCAAAGCTTTGATACCATGTAAGAAAACAATACAACGTTTGTGCTCAACAAATAACAGGATCTCATACACGAGAGAGAAAACAGATAGTATGGAGAATCAAAATTTTCATTACTGTAAAACTGATACAATAGATGGCGCTGCCTCCCAGCCATGTGCTCTTATGAAAGAAGCTTCGATGGTGAGCTGGAAACTGTAGAAGACGGAGGCTGGATGCTAAGGAATCAGGGTTGTTGTAGCCAGATAATGAAATGGGCTTCATGGGCTTGCTCTTATATAGCCACCAGTCATAGTCGGTTAGACCCAATTGGGTGACTGACCCAATCTACCCAAAACGGTCGACTGGGGGTTGGTCCCGAAATAGGCCACCGACCACACGATAGGACCGGTGTGTAAAATAGAGCAACTAACCTACAGTCTCTGTTCGGCCCAGAGCCATCCGGGATCATCTGAGGCTCCAAACGGGCCGCGCAACCCAAGAGTGGGCTGCCCCGAGAAATGCTCTGTCTAGCCTCAGTGCAGTCAGTCATGGGATGCCTTCCCGCACTTGCATGTAGCCTAGTTGGCGATGTGTCAACTCTATCTGAAGCCGTGCAGCCATCAGGCCACACATGGCCCCCATCTGGTGTCCAAACCAAGACCTACCGGATAACCGAGCTACTCAAATGCCTTCTCCTCATATGGGGGGCTTACAAGTAGAGTTAGCTGGTTCCCGCGTAGTTACTCGAGAGTGGAGCATTGATATCTAACACATTCTATCCCGATACTAAAATTTGTTTTGAGAGGTCCCAACTTGGCATTGTATAGTAATACAAACATATCCTTCTTCAAATGCTTAGGCAAAACATGCATTACGTGCCATGCCTTTCTCTTGCACTGTATCACCTACTATTGTGACTAGGTTGCTCAGAGGCGTAACTCATCAAGATGGCTTAGCTGATGCAATCACCCCAAGATTGCTTTTGACTCATCCAAGTGATGCTCGATGGCAATACAAAGACTGAGAACAATAAATTCTAAGGGAACTACTACTTCTAAACCAAAGGTCATACAAAAAGGAGTAAGATTTGTCGTGACCTTATAGGCAGTTCTATATGCCCAGAAAGCAAAATGAAGTTTGGTATCCCATTCACTCTTGGATGATGGCACTGTCTTGGTGAGGATAAGCTTAAGTGTTTTGTTCGTGGACTTAGCTTCCCCATTGCCATGACGATGCCATGACAATAATAAGTAGTGGAAACGGTATGCATGATTTTGAATTAAGCCTTGAGCACCTACATGAAATCATTAAAAAAATGTGAAACTTGATCACTAACTCATCACTAATGAGCTGCAATGTTCAAAGCCGAGTTATCTCAAACCCACTTAGTAGCATAGTTAGTATCTTTCAATGATGTATTTATTCTATGTTAACCTTGCAGGAAAGGGCCAAGAAAATCCAAACCCCATCTTGAAAAGCTTCCCAAGGATGAGTAAGTTGCTATGGCATAGACTAATTGGGTAATAATGGTTTGACAAATATCACAGTGCATGCACTTAGTTTGAGCATCCTTGAACAAGGTTTCCCACCATAATCTTGCCAACAATTTTATGGTAGTTAACTTCCCTTGAAAATTCCTCCTAAAGGACCCAAGTCCTGCAAAACAATTGCTCACCCATGTGGCACAACCCAGCTATGAAGGACTCCATTTGCACAATGCCGATAGAGGTGGTATTTCCAAGCCTTTAAGTCTACTTGTTTGCACTTGTCATGAGGCATTGTATTAGGAAATGTACCCTTAGACAAATAATCCATCAACTCAACATATCCGTGCTCACAATAATCAATTGCAAAGAGTATAGCATCTGGAAGTTCAGTTGTGACTCCTTGAGTATCCTCAGGTGCAAGAAATCAAGATAAAAAATCAACTCTTACATGGGTTTATGAATAATTTTAAAGTTGAACACTTGAAGAAGAAGCATCCAATGTACAAGGTGTCCTTGAATAATAGTCTTATTGATAAGATAAAGTACTACCTGGTGGTCCACATAAAACACAAAAGGTTGCCAGTAAATAATGCCTTAGTTTTTGTACACTGAATATCATCCCCAAAGCTTCTCACTCAGTTGGACTCATCAGGCATCAATCTACTTGCATAATATACTAGATAATCTAGCTGACCGTCTGGCTGAGCCAAAATAATGCCTAAGACATACCCAGAAGCATCTACATGCACATGGAAAATAACACCCCACCTTGATTGCCTTAAAATAGGAGTAGCCATTGCTCAGCTCTTAAGATCATGGAAAACCATGGTCAACTTGTCAATCCACTCAAACTTGGCATCTTTCTTTGTCAACTCATACGATGGAGCTACAATTTTGCAAAAATTTGATAAAGCATAAATTGAGTTAGATTTTGAGGCTCAGACTTTTGTTGTATGGCTCAAATTTTACTTGGTTCGGTTCATATATTGTCTTGAGAAATGACATGATGGAGCAATATGCCTTCTTAGACACAAAATACGCTTTTCTACATCTGAGAAAGACGTTTTCCAAATAACCAAGATAATTTTTGTCTAAAGAGTAAACACAAAAATCGTATAAGTAAATGGCAATGAACTCAGTGAGATAATCTCAAAGAGTTTCTACCATAAACTTTTGGAAGGTTGATGGGACATTTCTTAATCCAAAGGGCATTACTCGGGTTGCATAAGCACCCCATTCCATGATAAAGGTAGTTTTAGACCAATCTTTTGGAGCTACAGTGATTTGATTATAACCACTGTAACCATCCATGAATGAGTACATCTCATCACCTGCAACTTGGTCCAAGATTCCATTAGTGAAAGTTATTGGAAAAAAATTAGGGACTGTCCGTGCATTCAACTTTTGATAGTTCTCGTAGACTCAAAGTTTACCATTTTTCTTAGGCATAACCACAATAGGAAATAGCCAATCAATAGCATAGATAAAACTAGCATACAAAATTTGATCCAAGACTGCTTTTACCTATTTAGCATATTTGGGATTCATTCTATACCTCTGCCATTGAATTGGTTTGGCATCTGGAACCAAAGGTATCTTATGCTGACACAACTCAAGAGGAATCCCTTGTTGATCAATGTAACTCCAGGAAAAGACATCCTCATACATGACAAATAAATATTTTGTAACCCTTGGTTCCTTGAAAGAAATATTTTCACTTACCACTACCATTGCAGGGTTATCTTTTGTTCTAAGATTTAGTTGTTGTTTTGATGGCTCTAGTACTAACTACTCAGTACGAAGTTGTGTGGGTCTCTGCGGTGACTCACGTTTCATGGGGATGCTGAAGAGATGTCGATGGAGCCTCCATTCCAAGCTACTCCTTGTAAGAGCAATGCAAGGCATGAGCCATCTGCAAGTGTCACTCAAGCGGGCCTCCGGCTTGTTGCAATGTGTTTCCATGTGAGAGAGAGGGAAGAGGGAGAGGGGAGAAGAGAGGGGAGAAGGGAGGAGAAGGAGAAGGAAAGAGGAGAGTGAAGGGGGATGGAGTGGCAAACACAAGGGCACTACAATGGAAACAAGGAAACACCCAAAACACTCTTTTGGAAGAGAAGAGGAAGCTTGTATTCAAACTTGTGCAAATAACAATGAAGACCAAAGTCAACAGTTTGGCTTTTTATACATGTCACCTTTTGAAGGGAGGGCCAACACTTTTCCTTTTAGCTCTCCTTCTCTTTACAATCAAAGGCTCTTGGGCCCGTAGGGTGCCAAGGCATATTGCTATTCTTTCCATCTCTCAGTACTAGCGAAAATAGCGCTTGTGTTAACCATATTAGAGCGCTTGGGATAAACCTGATATTAGGAGGTGATCCTAACCGGTTCCCAAATAGCGCTTGTGTTAGGCTCACACTTCCAAGTCTTAGGCAATTTGGGGCTCAAACTCCATGAGCATCCTCATGCCTTAAGTCATTTGGGGTTCAAAGCTCATGTACGAGGCTCAAAACCTGGAGTGGCGAGGCTTAACTTCCGCGAGACACTTAACAGCAGCTTGTAGCTGGAATGTACAACCTGTGCACGTTGCTTGCACTCCTTTGCCTTTGAGTATTCAGGGATCAAACTCCTTGATCTTGTCCTATAGTCTTTCCAGAGTTTTTTCTGTTGAAGTGGGTAAGAATGTGCACGTTGCATGTAATCGTTGGCCTTGGGGTGTCAGCTGGAACCTACAATCTGTGCACGTTGCCTGGAAGCTTTGGCCTTGGGATATTTGGGGGTCAAACTCCTTGAGTTTGTGTTGTACTCCTTCCATTTGCACATTGCCAGCAATCATTGGCCTTGGGGTATTTGGGGATTAAACTCCCTGAGCTTGTCCGTTGAAGTAGATCATGAAGCCTAATCACCTCTAATCATTGATTACCCTACATTCTGTACTCTGTGGATGTTAACATGCCCCACTTCATGTTGCTGATTTGCCCTCGGGTCAGCCGCACTAGAGGAGGTGTGTGGTGAGGACTGTCTGTAGGACTTCATAGCGGTCCCACTATCATAGAGTGTGAGGCGAGTGAGGTACAAGCAATACTTCCAAAAATGGGTGGCATGCATATCCTCGTATGTGTGGATGTGATGTTCGTGGAGATTGTAGATGTGGAGGTAGAGGCAGAGGTCCTGGAATTGCATAGGACCGATGTCGGGATTGAAGACAATCTAGTTGTTCAGATTGTGGAGGTGGTCGTCAATGGGGCGACTGTGGATGGGGAGATCACGGAGGAGTAAGAGGAGGCAGTTGAAGTGGACCACTGCTACGATGGTGGGATTTGGAACTGAGTCATACATGTCGTTGAATAACTGGAGGTGAAAGCAAAATCCCTCCTGAGTCATCTCTTTGGGAAAGTTGTACAACATATTTGGGTCCTTCTGCTGGAGTTCTCTGAGTTCGGCACAAGCCCATCGTTGTTCCATTAGCATATATAGGGGGTGAATTCGGCGATTGACATGGGCACTGCAGTAGTATCGCCAAAATTTCTCCAGCTTCAAGAAGGGGAGTTGCCACATCATGGCTGTAGACCAGCATCTACATCGATCGTTGGGACTGGAGCATCGGGTATCCTCCTCTTCTGCGCTTTGGGTGTTTGCATTGCCAGTCATCGAAGGACTGCGTGATGAATTGTGTGAGGGGGTGCACCTCTAGGATTTCATATAGATGGAGGTGGGAGCCCTCGAGCTGGCGCTTCCAATGATGCATAAGCGCATTGTCTGGCACAGCTCTTGAAATGACTGCAAGTCAGGGCACCATTGGACATCTTCAGGGGGGAAGTAGGAGGAGCTGGCGGAGATTCGTCATCTACAATGGGCATGGGCTCCGGCTCTACTAAGCCTGTTGGCATTGTCGCTTCGGCAGCCTATAAAAAATTGGTTGCCTTGAGCATCGTGTTGAAGGCTATGTCAGGAAGGTCTATCGGAGTTGTAGAGGAGATGGACATGGAGGTCCCGTGCTGTGTTGTGGTGGTGTTAGAGGCATTAGATGAATACTCAGGCAGTGTTGTCCGAGGGAGGGGAGGTTGGGTGGCTTGTTGGGTGGGTTGTTGGTCGGGATCCAGAGGAGGTGGTGGTGGAATTTCAATAGGAGGGGCGATAGCATTAACGAGAGCGATGGCTTCTTGGTCGTCTTCCTTGGTGACTTCCTTGGGGTATGCTACATTAATTGTTTCAAAATTGCTCACCAAGGACTTAAGTGAGTCTTGGAGAGCTTGTAGCACTTTGTTGAAGAGGATTATTATGCTGAGGGGGTTGTAGGTGGTGGATTGGAATGTTCCAAGGTGCCCTTGAGATTGGATTGCAGAGGCTTCGGCCATAGGTCTGCATCCAATTAATGTTTGCTTGCAAACTTTCGAGGTTCCAGAGTGAGTTCCTTAGGCTTTGTGATTTGCATCGTCCATAGAATAATTAAGGGACTTCGTGATGATGTGGCACCAAGCCTGAAAATTGATGAGGATGGGATGGGCAGCTAGAGTCCAGAGGTTGAAGGGGCAGAGGAGAGAGAGAGAAGTTTGTTGGAGATCTAAGGAGAAGTATGACATGGCTAGGATGGGGTGGCAATGGTCGAGGTTACGATGGAGGATGGTTTGGAGGGCATTAAGAGCAAGTGGAGATGTGAGGTCTAAATGGAAGATGAGGTTTTGTGTGTGGGTTTGGGGGATGGTGTGTGGTGCGTGTGTATGTGGAGAACTGTGTAGAGACCTCCCTATACATCCGAAAGTCTTGTTGCTCCCGGTCTTCCAAACCTAGCTCCTCTGATTGGCTGGGGTGCACTATCATTCTCTGCTTGGAGGGACACCCTAAGTTCCCGTTCTTGTGCTAGGAGATCCTGTAGAGTTTGGATCTATCATTCCTAGTGCTCCTGTGTTTTGGTGTACTTCTGCCTGCACCTTCTACTCCAACATTGTTCGTAGGCCAAATTATGCCTTGTCGACCTGGTCCATGAGAGTTTGGACCAGGGATTCGCTTGTGGCGAGGTCATCTTTGAGCTTCATAAGGGCTAGTTGGAGCTCTTCAGCTTTCGCACGGTATTCCTCTGCTCTGTATTGCTGCTTGACCCATGGCTTGGGCTGCAACCATTATGGATTGGCTATCATGCGCAAAGAGCTGTGCCTGAAGGAGACTTGCTGAGAGTTGTGAGGCTTGTTCCTTCCTCCTCTGTAAAATTGTGTGCACGACCTGCGGGAGTTGTGCCGTGGCTTCAAATAGGTGTTGTTCCATCAGTATCGTACTCGATAATTGCTTAACCGACATGTGGCTATAGCCACTTGGTGCCCTATATTGGGGCACGTTGCAAAACTCTAAGGCCTCTGTGAGGCCTGCCCATGGAGAGGAAGAGGTGCTGGTGGTGAAGGATGTGGTCTCCTGGGGGGTTGTGGAGACCGAGACATAGGGCATAGCAGGAGTGGTTGGCGTGGCTTTGGCTCCTGGATGGAGGCCAATGGTAATTGTTTCATCACCTTGGAGGTCTTTTATGAGGATGGGCTCCTCTTGAACCCGTTTGCCTTTGTTCTAAGAATCCACCTGCTAGAGTCGTAATTATCAGCTCATGAATTCTTGCATCTGGTGGTCTTCATATTGTGTGAGCAGCCTAGCTTGGGTCCGGCTACACATGACTGGCCAAAGTGGCACTGGGCATTGTCCTCGCTCGCTTAGGCTTGACCTCTGTCTCTTCGGGCTCTGTCTGCACTAGTCCTATAGTAGATTTATTAGCCAACAACCCAAAGCCGATTGGTGGATCCTGCTACAACAAGTAGTAGAGAACCGGCATGTACAGCATGGGATTTCCAATTACTTCCCCGTGTGTCTTGAGGTCATCCCTCATTTGGCTATAGAAGTAGTATGCCCACTTTGTATCCTAGGGCTCCACCAAGCGCAGTAGGATATTGGGCATGACACGGACTGATGGTGGTCCATGTGCTTGACTTGTGTGAGCCATTGCAAGGCTCTTGCTGGTCTTCCCACCTCAGGCTTGTGAATGGTGGTGAACTGGAGTCGCGCTTGCTCTTCTGCTGGTCATAGTGGTAGACTAGGTGTCCAACTTCTTCTTTGTGGAGTACTTCTTGCCGATTACCGGTAGGCCGAAGGTGGCACGTACCACATCCTGATTGATTTGGTAGTGGTGGGGAGTGCTGTTGCATCTCATAGGACACCAACATTGGTATTATTGTTGTACGCCTAGAGGAATTCCACTGGCAACTTCATGTCCCAATGGAATGGAAGGCAGTCTACCACTTTGCTCAAGCCAGCAACTCTAAGTGCATCCTCCACCTTTGGCTCCTTCAACCTGCATATGATGCTGATGTATAGTAGTGGAGGGTGTAGTCGTGACCCTCATGTGCAAAGCGCGAGTGCACAATGCATGCGTACAATTCTTGGAGCCATGCTTCTCTAAGTGGTGAGTGTGATGGGGAGCATACAACCTTGTATTCGCCAGCTATTGGAGCCGAGGTGCACTTTCTTGATCTTGAGGGGGGCATACCAGCTGCTATTGTACCCTCCTGGGTGGCCTGTGTGTTGGACACTTCTTCTTCCCCTTGCAAATATTCTATGGGAAACTTGGAAGGTATACGAATTATTGCAGAAGGAGTGCTTTGAGAATTTGAGGGGCCAGTGGCCTATGGGATGGGGCGGGGGCAGAGTCCCAACTTTGTTTTGAATTTGAAGAATTCGTGTTTAGGATCCATCGGAAAGAGTGATGGCAGTTGAGTGATGAGGGAGTCGGTGGACAAGGAAGAGCAGGAGGACATGAACATGCTATTCTGGATGGCAGTGGAAGAGAGTAGGAGGCTGTGAGAATTCTAGGCAAAGTTTGCAAGACTCTGGGGACAACTGCTATGGCGACGACCCAGTGGGATAAGACCTTTATAAATTTTGCATCCCCAGGGTCAACGGGATCTTTCGATGGCAATGGTCGGTGGGATAAGTCGATGGAAATGGTTGGCGGGGTATGAGAAAGGCCATGATCGGCATGATATGGGATGGCGACGGTTGGTGTGATCTGACATTGGCGACACTCGGTGTGATCCGAGATTGCGACGGTCGGTGGGATACTTGATGGCATCGCCCGATGGGATCTGGGATGGCGACAGTCGGCAGAATACTTCTAGCAACGACTGGCGGAATACTGACTTTGAAGAGAAGTAAAAGAGGGAGGGGGTGTGAAGGTGAGTGGAGTGCATTTGTGTAGTGTGGGACTGATTGTGAGGCCAGTGTGCACGATGGTGACCAAATGCAAAAATGGATGTACTAACCCTAATCACCTAGTGCTGACCGTGGATGTGTGTGTGTGTGCATGTTTGGTAGGGACTTGTGGGTTGCGGGTGCGTCAGGTGAGATGCCTACCATACTGACTCACCTAGACCTGGACTTGATGACTATGAGGAATGCAATGTGGGCGGATGTTGTGCTACCGCATAGCGTGTTAAAAGCCACGTAGAGTAAGTGTCCAGCTTGTTTTTTGCCTTGGATGCCAGAGGCACATTGATGTTGTGCTTAGTTGTTGCAGCATGGTCCATTTTCTTGGGGGAAGCGGGTTCTTGTGACACCGCCCTTGGCATAGACCCTTGCTTTCGAGCGTAGGTCGGTACCGTCAAATGTGGTATGATCATAATTACTTTTGAGGGTCTGCCTTTGGAATTAGAGGGAAGTTCATGTGTAACACCTCGCAAGGGAGGGTTCGGCTACTCCCTAGCTACCCTTGGCGATATTTGTGTTGAGTTGGACTATTTGCAGTAATAGTGTGTATTCGGTACTCTAGAGTTGGCCTGCTACATTTGGTTCATTGGTAGGTTCTTGTGGTGCTGCATCTTGGGACGACACAGGTTCTTGTGTTGCTGCCTTCACAACCTTTGTGGCTTGTACCCTTGTTTTAGGGCCCAAGCAACCTTCTTTCCTTGGCTGCCTAAGAGTTTGGAGCTGACAGAGCTGATGGGGTGATGTGGTAGTGGATGAGGTGGATTGGAGCTTGAGGCTCGAAGCACAAGCTGGCAATGTGGTCTTCTTCTTACAACGGATGGTTTGGGAAGAGACGTTCCTAGAGCGACTGGGGTCTTCTATGCTGCTTGGACTTCCTCTGGGTGTTGGGTCCGATAGAAGTGATGTTGGGCATAGAGGATAGCCTCTTGTACTTGTTGTTCACCAATTTCCTTGGTGGAGGATGGTAGTGGTGGTGGAGTAGGCAATGGCACCGATTTACCACTGTGGCTGGCTTTCTTCTCCCTTTGGAATGGGACTTGTGTTGGGGTGTTGGAGGTGGCTGGGGCTTTCGTTCTGCCTTCTTGTGTAGCTTCATTGTCATGGACCGACGAGGGTGGAACTGAAGGAGTAGGACTTGGTCCACACAATGGGACTACTACCATTTTGCCACCATTTGTGAGTGAAGCAGTTCGGGTGCGCTAGTCGATTTGACAGTTCACAGCATAGCACCAGGTTCTTCCCAATATAATCTATTTGTCAATTGCTTATGTGGGGAGAACATAAAATAAATTTCCACTACCTGGCGAACAACCATTAGACTTAAATTCACAAAACCCAAGGTTTGTAGGAGTTGGCCATTTTTAGCTCTTACTGAAGTGAGGGTGAGGGTTAAGGGTACCTGTAGCTTTTCCCATACCTCGTAAGGGATGAAGTTGTGGCTTGCTCCTGGATCTACGAGTTCTTTGATGCACATGCGTGGAACCTGCAATTGAACAAGCAACCTAGCTGGCTCCACTGTTAGCTCATCCATTAGTTGCATCTATTCAATCGTTGCCTTAAGTAGTGTCATTTGCTTATGCTATCAAAGCTTAGAGTTATGGACTCTGGCTTCCTCGATGGCCTGGTGTTTCATCCTAGCCACCTCGACCTTGAGTTCTTTTTCTCTATGCATAGCTTGAAGGGTGGAGAGAGTGAGCAGCCCATAGTATCTTTTTAATTTGCTCCTGCTAAGGTAGCCATCCATTTCTATCCCATCAAGGGTGGCTATTCGACATGACCCTTGGGGAGTGATTTCAACCATGTGGTAGGGACCCACACCTCGGTACTTTAGCTTGCGTTTGGTATTACAAACGCTATATAGGAGTGCCAAATCTCCCTCTACTAGGTCCTTGTTCTTGAGGTTGTAGTTAAACCACTTTTTATGCCGGGCCTTTTCTACCCAAAGAGAGTAGGCTGCATGCAACCTTGTCTCTTCTAACCTTTTGAGGTCAACTAGCCATTCTGCTAATGTATTCTCTGTGAGTCTTTCCTTAATGGTAAGACAAAGGCTAGGCACTACTCCATTGGCATCATCGCCTCCACCCAAAAGGCTAAGCTGAAGGGGGTACAGTGCGTGGCCACTTTGTAGGAGGTTCTGTAGGCCTATAATGCTGCTATGAGCTTATGCTCCAAGTTGGTATGACTAGCTTCTATTGTACAGGTGATGATCTTACAGCACGTTTTATTGGAGCTCTCAACTAAGCCATTTGCCCTAGGGTAGTATGGCATTGACTTCCTATGTATGATCATAAAGTCACTAGTCATGATTGCTATCGTTTTGTTGAGGAAGTGAGTTCCTCGGTCGCTGACTAACTCCAATGGACATCCGAACCACGTGATGACTTGATCATATAAGAATTTGGTGGTGGATCTCGCAGCCCTCACCATGTCTCTCCCTTCTACCCACTTGGTGAAGTAATCGATAGCTAGGATGATGTATCTGGCACCGATTCCCTTAGCTACTGGGCTTATGGGCCCAATAAAATCGATGCCCCATTTCTCGAAGGGTTGATCGGTTAGGATTCCACTCAAGGGCATCATGTCCGCTTTGTGTGGGATTTGGATACGCTAGCAGGGGTCACATCATTTGATGAATTCGGCCGTGTCTCCAAAGAGTGTCAGCCACCAAAGACTAGCTTGCGGCAACATGTTGTAACATCAGCGCATCAAAATGACCTCCTGCAATGCTCGAGTGGGTTTCTTCAAGCACATTGATGTATTTGTGTTTGCACACACATCTTTGCAGGATGCCATCCTTGCCCTTATGGTATAGTTGGCCTGCTATCACTTGGTATGGCGCTGCATCCTTAATGAGTTTGCAGGCTCGATCCTTCTTAAGGGCCTAGCCCAGGGGTAATCTATTTACCAAGTAGTGGCTGATTTCGGCGGCCCATTCAAGGATGATGTCGAGGAAGAAGAGAGAAGCATCGGGGAGATCATATTCTACTCCTGTTGGGGCTTAACCATTTGGGATTTTTGACAGGTGGTCAGCCAAGACATGGGTTTTGCCTTTACGTATAGCGACTGTGAAGTCAAACTCTAAAAGGATTAATATCCACCTGGTTATGCATCCAATCATATAGAGCTTGTTGACCAAGTATAGAAATGCTTGGTGGTCCACGAAGAAGACAAACTTGTTAGTTAACAAGTAGTTCCTAAACTTCTTGACTACATAGCCCATGGTGAGGCCTTCCCTCTCAGTGGTGGTGTAGTTAACCTTGGTCTTCTTTAACTGGCAGCTTTCAAAGTATACCGGGTATTCCAAATTATGCTCCTTGGGCTAGGCTAACACACACCCGATGGCAAAGTTGGAGGCATCGATATGGATGTGGAATATTAAATTCCTGTTTGGTGACCTCAACATTGGTGCGGTGGCTAGAGCTAGTTGGAGGGTTTCGAAGGATTTCTGGCATTCCTCGGTCCACTCAAAGGATACCAGCAGTTTGTATAATGGATGAGCTATGTTCGTGTAGAACAAAATGAATCTCTTGTAATAGCCTGTGTGGCCAGTAAATCGTTGGACTCCCTTGGCATTGGTGGGGGGTGGTACCTCCAAGATGAGTTTGATTTTATTGTGGTCTGTAGAGATTCCATTCCGAGACACTATGTGGCCAAGAATGACACCATGTTTGACCCAAAACTGGCACTTAAGAGGATTCATGGATATGCGGTATAATCGGCACTTCTCAAGGATGAGCCTGAGGTACTTTTGGTGGTCATCCCACGTCGAGTTTGCACAGATGTCATCCAAGAAGACTTCCACGAAGTCTCTGAGATACTCTTTGAATACCATGATCATCATTCGTTGGAAGGTGGAAGGGCATTGGTTAATCTAAATATCATCACCTTGGCTACATACACACCCCACTCAATTGCAAAGGCGGTTTTATGTTGATCTTGTAGGGCGATCGACACTTGGTTGTAACCCGAAAATCCATCTAGGATGCTATAAGCTCCCTTTCTGGCTACCCTTTCTAGAACATCTTCCGTGAATGGCAAAGGGTAGTGGTCACATCTAGTGGCAGCATTAACCCTTTTCAAATCCATGCATATTCTAATTTTACCACTTTTCTTTAGAACTATTACGATGGGCGATACCTAGTCCGTATGCTTAATCTCATAGATGAATCCCCAATCTATGAGTTTCTAGATTTCTTCCCTCACTATGAGTGCATATTTGGGATTCATAGGGTAGGGGCATTGATGTATCAGCCTAGCATCATCTAGCATGGGGATTGTGTGCTGCACTACTTTGGTAGGCACCCCTTTCATGTCGGTGTACTTCCAAGCCATGCAGTCCTTGTACTCTTATAGGAGAGCTATTAATGTATTCTCCTCGTTCGGGGTGATATCATTGACGTGACGAATACGAGTTGGGGGTCCTGCCCTTCCGGGGCTAGGTTTGCCTCCTTGATGAGGGCTGGCATGTCATACCCTTGGGAGCATCCGTTTGCCCGAGACCTTTTGGCTTGTTGGTATAAGATCTTACGATCCTCAATTGTGTAGGCCTTATAATGGGCTGGGTACCTGCCGTAGGTCCTCTTTTTCTTCAGTTTCCTCCTTTATTTTTGTCGGAGTCATGGTCCTTTTGGCCTTAGTCATGCTTTTGGATATAGGGGTTTGGGACCTAAAGGGGGCTCTTCCATTATGCTTATAGAGCCGATAGGGGAAGTTATCTACTCACCCTGGTTCCCCAATTGGAGGAGAATTCTTGGTGAGCAGTCATGGCACCCATGTATGAGAGCCAGCGGAGATCTGATTTTACCCTCACAGTTCCCTTGCTTACCTCTCGAGGTTTGAGCATGTTAAACATTCTTAGTGGAACCACCAGGGTTAGACTCTCGAGCTTTGGGGCAGTGATCTGAAACCCTATCCTCTCTGGGACATCTATATTGGCTAAGATGTGCATCTAGTTCTACGAGAATTTTGGCTTGAGGAGAGGCACATACCAGAAGTCATCAGAGTCCTTCTCATCATCTTCCTTGTCACAGGGTGGAATAGCTTCACGGAGGTGGTTTGGGCGGTGGTGTCAGATTTTGTGGCAAAGAGGTGTCCTAATAATGGGTGGGCCTTGTAGGTGTGCAAGTCGACTCTCATGGTTTGCTCCTCGTGCCACAAGTAGATGTTATCATTATGCCAGTCATGCATGATTCCAAACATTTGCAAGAAGGGCCTACCTAGGATAGCTTCATATCCTGGTTGCTGAGTGAAATCCATGACTACGAACCTAACGGGGTACGTGAATCCAAATACCTTAATGTTTATGCCAGTAAGCACTCCCAAGGGCTCGGCAGCTCCCCCATCAGCTAACTTTACTACCAGATGGGTTTGCTCGAATGCGGGTTTTTCCCATTTCACCCAGCATTCCTTGGTACAGACACTCACTCCCGCTCCCCCATCCAGGATGGCTTCAACCTTTTGGTTTTGATAGATTATGGGGATAGCAGCATTCGTGTCGTCACCCTTGAAGTACTGGCCTAGCTTGTTGATGTGGGACTTGGGTAGGTTCTGCCCCATTTTTTGCGATGATTGGTTGGGCTTGGGACTGGTAGGGACTGGGGGCAAAAGCGGTCTGTTCATCCAATTGGAAGGTCATGCCATAGAATGGGATATCCTGTTAGTAAGGATGCGGTCGACATTTCTACCTCTGTTGATAGGAAGGTAGCCAACCCAACACTATTGCAGGTTCTTGTGAAGCATCTTCTTCCATGGACAACATGTCCTTGAAGTCATATATGTCTCCTTCCTCCTATAGGTTTTACAGTACTGGGTCTTCCTGGAACATTTTTTGCATCAGATCCGGAGCTTCTGACTGATTGAAGATGAGGTGTTCCTCTTCCTCCATTGGCTTGCTTTGCAATCCAAGCTGAGACCAAATGCATCGGCCATTTCTAGGTCTCCAAAAGCACCAAAAGCTTCGCAAATTTGCTCAAATCGCTCCACGTGGGAGAGGAGGTCTCCTTCTCCAAGAAACTTAGTCATTAAATTGGAGATTGCTATGGGTTAGCTCCTCGAGGGATTCGCAATCCCTATGGGAAACACTAGGGCGGGTGGAGGTGGCGTGGCCCCCCTTCCTAGGGCATTCACCTAGATGCGCATTGCCTCATCAGTTAACATTGTTTGAGCACCTGGCAAGGGTGGTGTTGCTGTGGGCCTAATGGGACACAGGGCTGGCCTTAAGCCCTGGCCCGGGTGGTGGTATCCACGTAGTTGCTGGCATCGGAATTGGAACAGATGTGCCAAGTCCTGCATTCATCGGTGCAATAGGTATGGATGGGAAGGGACGTACTCTCGATGGCAGAGGTGGGTCTTGGGGCATGGAAACGTTAATTCCATGCAATGGTGGGTGATAAGGTGGAAACTATGGTGCCCCATAGTTGACGAAAGTTGGTGGCACCTGGACTGTTGGGGGTTCATAAGGTGCCCCTCCTTGGAAGTTCCTCGTATCCCCTCGGTGGGGATCTTGCCTTCTGAATTCCCTCATCCATGGATCTTCATCCTCCATGTGTTCCCATTGGGAAGGTCTCGCATAGGCAGAGGGTCCTGGGTCTGCGAAGGTAGTTTCCATCCCGGTCTATGGTTTAGGAGCTAGATGTTACCTTCCCTTCCTGCAGACATGCCAGCAAAGGGGTTCTCCATGTCGACTGACTCTGTTCGGCCTAAATGTCCAAACATGTTGGAGAATGTACCTCTCAGCCTAGTTGCAACCGAAGGTGCAAGAGAGTTGGGAGAGGCCACACTAGTGAATGGGGCTTCAGAGGCCCTTGGACTCAAGGGGTCTCGCATTACTTCATCCAGGCTCTCCGTCTCGTCAGAGCTGGATAGATTTTCCTATTGGGGGCCTACTAACGAATGGGGGGTAGGAATCGAGCTTCTGGATTCCCAGCTAGGGCACAGGGTAATAGGCATAGCTCAAAGCACTATATTTCGGCATGGGATCCTTGGGCAAAATTCTCCGGAACCTCAAGTGCTTGTGGGAGACCTCTAACTAGGCACACTCAGGCTGAACTAAGGTTCTAGAATTTTTTTAATTCCTGGGCTACCCCAAAGGTATCGCAACGATCGTGGGGATAGCTCTATGGTGATGGTCATAGGGATAGGGTATCGCATTGGATGACGGGATACTCGTATAGCAATGGGCGGTGGGATAATTATAGCGACGAGCAGTGAAGTGAGCGCATCGCAATGGGTGGTGGAGTAGATGTATCGCATTGATCAGTGGAATAAGTCTTGCCACTTGTTCAACGAGGTGAGATGCAAGTGGTATCCCTACGGGCATAGGGATAAGGTTGACAATGGGTAGCAGCATAAGGAGGTTGCTGGGATAATGATCAACACATCAGTCAGCAGTATAGTTATAGCAACAGGCATGGGGATCAAAAATAGCAATGGGTGACATGATAGGTGCAACGCGACGATCAATAGAATAAAAATAGCAATGGGTAGTGGAATAATTATCGCAACGAGCAGCGGCATAGGCCTATCGTGACAATCGACGAGATATGGATATGACCACGGGCGTGGGGGTGGGCTCACCATGTCGGCGGTGGAGTAGCAAGATGGCAACGGTTGACGGGATCGCTCTAAGGCCATGAGTTAATGGCTATCACGTCAACGGGATAGTTAACTCTAACACGCATTTAATCAAGGTGAAAGATTAGGTCGTGGTTAGAGGCTAGGTCGGTGAGATACAACTATCGTGTCAGGTCAACGTGGTTTGACCGGTGGGATACTGCTAACGCACCGGTCGATGGGATAGCTCTATGGCACCAACTCATGGGGATAGTGGAACACTATGTCACCGACTAGTTTTTGGGAATTTTCGGGGGATTTTGAGTTTTCTTTCTAGTTTTTTTATGCTAGGGGGGTGCTACACTACCTAGTCTACCTACACAATGAAAAAAACTTGGAAGAAAAACAATTTTTGCAAGCCAAAATGCAAGATTTCTTGAGGGATGAGTTCTAGCACACAAAACAACTTCAAAATTCAACAAGAATCATAATTTCTGTTGTTTTTGGATGTGTTTGGACATCACACACTCCTTAGCAATATCACAAACTAAGTTCCTATCAACTTAAAACAGTAAAAATCATAAAAAACAAGCTTCACATTCTCCAAAATGACTTTCCAACAAAAAATGACAGCTTTCCTAACTTTTTCGTCCAAAACTCTCACTTCTTCACCCTTTCCTCTCCTAGAACTCCACTAACAAAGCTCCAAGTTAAGCTTGAAGCCTTGTGCAATGAGTAGATGACGAAGGAAGACAAGTGCAATGCAAAAGCATACCTTTTATCCCTGGTAGCGGTGCCAAAAATGTGTGGGTCTCAGCGGTGACTCACGTGTCATGGGGATGTTGAAGAGATGCCGATGGATCCTCCACTCCAAGCTACTCCTTGTGAGAGCAATACAAGGCACGAGCCATCCACAAGTGTCACTTAAGCAGCCTCTAGATTGTTGCAAGTTGCAATGTGTTTCCACGTGAGAAAGAGGAAAAAGGGAGAGGGGAGAAGGGAGGGAGAAGGAGAAGGGAAGAGAGTGAAGGGAGATGGAGTGGTAAACACAAGGGCACTACAATGGAAACAAGGGAACACCCAAAACACTCTCTTGGAAGAGAAGAGGAAGCTTGTATTCAAACTTGTGCAAACAACAATGAAGACCAAAGTCAACAGTTTGGCCTTTTATACATGTCAACTTTTGAAGGGAGGGCCAACCCTTTTCCTTTTAACACTCTCCCTCTCTTTATAACCAAAGGCTCTTGGTCCCATAGGGTGCCAAGGCATATTGCTATTCTTTCCATATCTCCCTACTAGCGGAAATAGCGCTTGTGTTAACCATATTAGAGTGCTTGGGACAAACCTAACATTAGGAGGTGTTCCTAACCGATTCCCAAATAGCGCTTGTGTTAGCCTCACGCCTCCAAGGCTTAGGTAATTTGGGACTCAAACTCCCTGAGCGCCCTCACGCCCTAAGTCATTTGGGGTTCGAAGCCCGTGTACGAGGCTTAAAACCTGGAGTGGCGAGGCTTAACTTCTGCGAGACACCAGCAGCTTGCAGCTGGAACATACAACCTGTGCACATTGCTTGCACTCCTTTGCCTCGTGGTATTTGGGGATCAAACTCCTTGAGCTTGTCTTGTACTCTTCCATGGCTGTTTCCATTGAAGTGGGTAAGAATGTGCACATTGCCTGCAATCATTAGCCTTGGGGTGTCAGTTGGAACCTACAATCTGTGCACGTTGCCTGGAAGCTTTGGCCTTGGGATATTTGGGGATCAAATTCCCTGAGTTTGTGTTGTACTCCTTCCATTTGCACGTTGCCAGCAATCATTGTCCTTGGGGTCTTTGGGGATCAAATTCCCTGAGCTTGTCCGTTGATATTTTGGAGCTATTTTAGTCTTATTAGTCCTTGTGCAACAATTTCTCAACCACCGCATTGGTTCTTGGAGCTATTTTAGTTCCAACCTAAGGAAAATGTAGACATTTGCAATTTATGATAGTTTCCTTGTTGCAACCACCGTGTTAGTTATTGGAGTTATTATAGTTCTAAATCAAGGAAAATATACTCCTATTTTGAAGCTATTTTAGTCCTACTAGTCCTTGTGCAACAATTTTTGCTAGTTCTTGGAGCTATTTTAGTGCTATTTTAGCTCCAAGCTAAGGAAAATGTAGTCCTATTTTAGAGCTATTTTAGTCCTTCTCCAATAATTGCTTGTGCATCAATCCGACTGGTTGCAGGAAATTCTAAATGAGGGCATTTGTGAACCATTTTCACTACAGTAATAATAGTTTTTTCAACACTTTCTTGTGCAACGATCCTTATGGTTGCAGTAAAATGTAAACGAGGTTGTATCAAGTTTGAGGAAAGTTGGAGGCTATTCTCTTCTATCCCAAAGAATGCAAAACCTTGGGACTTGAATGCTTGGTCTAAATAGGTGGCACTTGTAGAGCATGCCCCAGTGAAGCAGCAATGGCATTCACCTCAAACATAAAAGTTCATTAAGAGGGCATGCGTGATGGAGTACATCCTTAGGGGAGAAGGTAGCACTCCAAGAAAGAGTGAAGATTAGGTTTCCTCTATACCTGACTTAGTAGGAAAGAAGCCAGTCCTTCTCAACCTATGATCCGATAGTTGCATGGAAAGAACTTCGTCCATGTGACCGAAACTCTCAAAGATTGCACTTCCTTTGAAATGTTGTGTTGATCCACCTAGGAAACTCCTCAATTGGGACCCTTCCCAAGAAGAGAAGGAAAAAAACCACACGCATGGAGGTGATTATATTCATGCACTGCTTGTTAGGGCTAAATGTAGACTTTATCTTTGAACACCTTAGCTTAAAATTCACCATAAAAAATGGTGGTTTCTTGTTTCTTCTGTTTCCGCTCGCTTGTGGGCTGGAATACATTTGCTTCTCTTCAATGTTTACATAAGTTTGCATGGCGTAATCACCATGTAGATCACACATGGCGTGCTACTAGGCTAGATCAATTTTACATCTCAGAGAAAGCGTGGTGGGTTGTGATCCAAGGGCTACAAGTCAAATACTTAACAACTCGGCAACCTCAATTCACCTTCCAATTGTATTTAAGTTTCGGTGAGCTAATCAAGTTTGGATAGAATGAGGGCTTATTCCCTTTAAAATGGATACCCCTTTCTTTGGTTCTGTAGCTTTTGAAAGAGATATTGGGATGGCTTGGTGCAAGAGACAAACATCCTCATCTTACCCAATTAACGTTGGGAAGCATGCCTCCAACAAATTGCATGAAAGGACATATGTACGCTTGTGTTGATTCAATCAAGGCATGCAACTAACATTTGTACTTCGTTACTTTTGCCATACAATTTCATCTGTCAAATCCTTTCTTGCTACCTTTATTGAGTACAATTGAAATTCATATTCGTGCCACAATGCACACATCTAAACATATCTCAAGTGGCTTGATTTGAGTGACCGCCCTTTGAAATTTTTTTCCAAACACATAAAAGATAAGCGGCTAAAGGAAAATATTACTATTGTTAGGGATGCAGAAGACAATGAAGTCATGGGAGACTATGTTGTCACAAAATTGATGTGTAGACACTTGACTATCATCTATCCTACCATTAGTACATTCCAATAGGCTCATAAAGTGCCCTTGCCACTAGAAGCTTAATGAAGTATTCAACATCCCTTTCATAGGAAAAAGGGGTGACAAAGGGTTCATCCACCCAACCAATACAAGTCATGATGATGAAGCCCAACAAAAGGGGTTTCAATTGTTAATAAACCCCTTTGCTAGCGAAATGGGTGCTAAGGGTTGCATGTCTCCAAGGAATCTTTCTGAAACCATGGAAAATTAACACGATCTTGTTATCCCTTGTGACCTAAGAGCATTAATCCAAAGTCCTCTCTCTCTCTCTCTCTCTCTCTCTCTCTCTCTCTCTCTCTCTCTCTCTCTCGTGTGTGTTCCTTTTATCATAAGTTATAGGTACTATACAAAAGTATAATGCATGTGTAAAATAGTATCCTTTCACCCAAAGATATAGGTAGTATGCAAAACTATTGTGTATGTGTGTGTATGCATGTGCGCATGCGTGCATGCATGCGTATGTGTGTGCTACGTGATTTGAGTTTAGGACTCATCTTGTTCCAGAGACATCCTATGATAATTACAATAGTAAAGGGTTACTCTTGGACTTGGGTAAGACTCCAAAACTTCAAGACTCACATTGCGTATAGTTGAGTACTTCCTTCAAAGGACATATATTTCACCCTTTTTCCAAGAAAGAGTAGTTTAGGTGGCTATTCTTTTAAGCTATCTTGGCAATGTAAGCTCGAAGCTCGAGGGTTTAGGCTTGAAAAAGGGAAGCCCCCAAGGGGTCTTTTCCCCCCTTTTCCTCCCTTTTCCATGTCTCCCTTTCCTTTTTCAGCAGCATAGGACCCTTTGTGTGAGAGAAAAGACTCAAGAGGCTTGGTGGTGACTTTTTGCCTAGCAAGAGGGACTTCCATGGCAACACCTTCGACTCCCCATACCGTTAAGGTTTTAGTCTCTACTCATGATTAACAACAGGTGCAGTTAACAGTTCAATCTCTATAGGATAGGGTCGTGGTGGGTAGAATTATTGGGCTCATGCCCTTGAGGAGCTAGATTCGTGATTGGTTTTGTAGGCAACCTTTTGCATAGAGGGTGACCACATCCAAGAGATCACCATCTACAAGAGAGGATTCTTTCTTCTCTAGTTGATCTCTTCTGACACTATCGTGGCACTTGTGGAGCAGAGCCTCATTTTCCTCGACCCACATCTAGTGTATCTCTTTCCTTGGTACTATGGTTTTGTAGTTGAGGATATGGCATGAACGATTTGGTGCCCCATGTGCCCCATTCCTTGATGACGCTCTGCTTCTCAGGCTCCCTAGGGAGTACACAAGGCCATCCTTCTATCGATTGGTCACGCTTTTGGCATTCATGGTAGACAATAGGGTTCCTTGACTCAAGCTAGTTGTTGAGAATCCTAAGTCCCTCCTAGAGGAGATTTACCTTGAGACCCTAGACAAGGGAGAGCTCCCTAAGAGGGTTGATGTCTCAAGGTTAAAAGTGTAGACCGATGGGTCACCTCACATGGGATTGTTGTAGGGGATAGAGATAAGCCCCGCCCGCCACCTCACAAGCTCGACCAACGCAGTAGAAGGACCCTAACCAAATAGGGCTCAATGTCCCATAGGCAGCAATAGCAACAACAGGAGTCCTAGACCCTTTGGGTGGATCCCTCCAAGGGAAAGTGGACCAAGGTTGGAAAAAAGAAAAAACCAAGCAACCAGCCCCCTTTAATGCAAGCTCACTTGTAAGCATACAAGATGAACAACAACCAAGCTCAGCGATGAATGAGACCAATGACACGATATTCTACACTCACCAGCAATGAGCAACATAACAATGTATCTATAGTACGATAGATGAAAGACTACTATGACATGCAATGCAATAAGTAGCAATAAATACTGCCACATCAATTGTCTTAAAAACTAGCAACAAAGGTGAATGCACATAATGACTACTAGAAGCAAGGCAACAAATAGTGCATCATACACACGGGCAAGCCATAAGGATGCAAGACAAGTAGTAAGGCAATGCAAGCAAACAGTAGCCACAATGAGAACCAAGCAATGTGACTCAACCACAACAACACATTGACAAATGCTACAATGACCTACCACAAAAGATTCAATGATAACAACTAACCAGACCACAACAACGATGTATGATGCAAACGGCAAGTAACAAGAATCATTCCAACTTAGGCTTGTTCTATAATAATGCACAGATGTAGCAATCTTGAACATCAACGATTATCCATGATGGAGGCCATAGCCACAAGCAACAAACATCAAGATCCTAGAGAAGAATTCCATGTGGCATCTAACAACATGATAGATCAGCTACATCCATGTGATATATAAAGTTGTAACATGTGTTAGTCAACTCCATCACTACCAATTAGCACACAATCCACATCTTCATGGGTCCACATGGCACATAGTGCCACCTAAGCATAAATTTTCATTAAACATATGACACAATGCCATTCATACCTATGCTCTACTAGCATAGTACTTCACAAGTGCAACTTTGCATGTGCACTTGATTACCACATCCCTTTTGGACCCTCTTTTGATCAAAGTTTGGCATGCCAAAGCTGTTGATTTAGGAGGAATTTTTAGGTGCTCGAAACAAAAAAAGTGCTCAATTGTCACATTACATGCAAGTTTTGACACTTTGCACCTATTGTTTTGAGCTTCTATAGTGGATTCAATTCCTTTAAATAGTGAGCATATTCGTTGATGCATTTGACTCCAACACTTTAACAAGAATCAAGAAAAAAATGATTTGTTGCTTTTCATTGCTCTATGATGGATACTGTAGCATAGATTAGCATACCTCTAAAGGAGATCAACTTCCAAAAGCCAAGTGAGCCCGTGCCTAACTTACTTGATTAGTTCCCTTCAACGTCAATCCTTTTTCTCACATACGATTTCACACTCAACATATATTCTGAAACACAAGCACCTATAAGATAGGAAGATTAGGGTGGTTCTGCACCCACCAAAACTTGTGTGGCTCTCTATCTCTCTCTCTCCTTCTTCTGTTCTTGCTTCCGTTGAGAGCACTCTCAACTGGTATCAGAGCCTGGGTGATCTAGCTGAGCGTGCGTGAATGCTTTGAAGCTCAGTAGCTCTGTGGGAGGAAGGAGAAGCTTTGTGGGTGACTT
Organism: Dipteris shenzhenensis; assembly: GCF_047967505.1. Classification (NCBI taxonomy): domain Eukaryota; kingdom Viridiplantae; phylum Streptophyta; class Polypodiopsida; order Gleicheniales; family Dipteridaceae; genus Dipteris; species Dipteris shenzhenensis. The sequence goes on from NC_141599.1 coordinate 42,886,633, forward strand.
TACTTGCATCCGAGTGTGCAGAGACCTTGGAGGAACCTTTCGAAAAGTCACTTTGGCTTTGCGAAGTGGTTTTGAGAGCCTGTTAAGAGCTTTCAAAGAAAAAGTCGATTTTTGAGCTTTTCCCTGTTCCGTTCGATGACAGAGACTCCGTATTGACTTGTAGAGGCAACTATTGCTTGCTTTTGGTGTCCACATTACTTCAGGAGCCTGGAAACACCTTTATTCTTGAATCCGGGATCATTTCATTGGATTTTTGACTCACTGTGTCAGTTTCTGCGTTTTTTGCCCGGGTGTTGGAACTCAAGTTTGGAGCAACCATTTGCAGATCTGTCAGTTCCGGTGGACTCAGGAGGTCCTAAAACTTCTATGTTACTCACCATTCGCACTCCGGTTGAGTTTACAAACAGCTCTGTTTCCAAAAACGTTTTTCAGTCCATGTGTTGGACCCAGTGATTGAGACCACGGTTTCCAAAACCGTCTGTCCCATTGCGTTCCGAATGCCCAAAAACCCCTACCTATCAGTTCTTGCGCGATTTGGTGGAGGATTTTCAGAGTTATAGATCTCTGTGTATTGGATTTCGTCTCTCTGTTATGCATTTTTCATACTAAGGTTTTGAAACCTTAGATTTATGCCACATGGCAGTGGATAAGTGTTGACTCCCATTTCTCACTCATCGGTTGGGATTTCAGAGTTCTGGCAGAAGAGAGATATTTGCAGATTTTCTTGCTGAGTCCGATTATGCAATGGCACCCATGTTTTGAAGCATCTCAGGTTCTATTTTCAGTAGCGCTCATTACCGTGGGACTATGATTTCTTGAGCATACCTTATGCAGATCACTCTGGTTGCAGTGAGCAGTGTGCGCTCATTCGTGGTATGCATTGGGTTGCAGTGGATGATTTATAGGCCATTTGGATGCATTGCAGTCCTTATTGGATGCGCTGATAGGCCCAAATTGCCTTGTGGGATGTTATTTTTTATGGACGCTTTGCACATGGATGCTATTTTATGCTGAGGGACAGCTTTGACACATTGTTGGTGATGCACTGATAGTGCTATGCTCTCTTGGATGAGATATAATTGATGCATATGCCAGTGGACGGTGTTTATGCTTGAGTCATTTGGCACTTATTGGCATTTTCTTTTGGGCTAGATTTGCTCATATGGATGCATAGTATATGCACATGAGTCAGATGCATCTTTTGATGCTTTGAGCTTTGAGTTTTTTGTGATATTTCACTCTATTGTGGCATACACATTTGGGTGCACCTGGTATTTGGTGTGATTCTCTCTTGCAGGGACTAGCATTTGGGATTTTGTTTCATTTGCATCATGACATCCTCTTCCATGCCTGAAAAGGAGTTTTTCAGCATTAAAAAGTTTGATGGGACAAACTTTTCTTTGTGGAAAGAACAAATAAGGGATGTGCTTATTCAAAAGAAGCAGATTAAACCCTTGGCAGGGATTGAAGCTAAGCCTGCAAATATGTCTGAGGATGATTGGAATGAGTTGGATGCATTAGCAAAGTCTACTATTAGACTTCATCTTGCAGAGTCAGTTTATTTCACAGTAGTAAATGAGCAGACTACGGAAGATTTGTGGAAGAAACTATGTGCCACTTATGAAAAGGAAACTGCCTCTAATAAAGTTTACCTCATGAAGAGGTTGTTTGAGCTGCAGATGAAGGAAGGGGTCTCCATTACTTCTCATTTGAATGAATTCAATATTATCTTCAGCCAGCTTCAGGCTCAGAAAAGGAATTTTGATGCGGAGACTAAGGCAATATTTCTCTTATGTTCATTGCCATCCTCATGGGATACCTTCCGTCCAGCTGTCAGTAACTCTGCACCTGGTGGAGTACTGAAATTTGATGATGTTGTGGGTAGCTTGTTGGCCGAGGAGATTAGACGGAAGTCTATGGATGGCAACAAGCAGGATGCAGCCTTAAATGTGCAAAGGGGCAGATCACAGTTCAGGGGGAAGTCCCAAGAAAGAGTGAAGTCACGTAGCAAATCCAGGGCACGGAACATTGAGTGTTACCATTGTGGCAAGAAGGGCCATATGAAAAAGGATTGCTACAAGCTGAAAAGAGAGCAAAAGGATAAGAAAAAGAATGCAAATTGGGGTGCAAATCAAAAGGAAGAGAGTCCAAGGGAGGACAAAGGAAAAGTGAAGATCGAGGAGATCAATGCAGTCACACATGATAGTGACAATGATGTTCTCTTCATGTCTACTTTATCTGCAGAGTTGCTTACCGCTTCAGATGATGCATATTCCCAGGATTGGATTTTGGATTCTGGTGCTTCATTCCATGTTACTCCCCATAGGGAATGGTTCTCCACTTATGATAGTGGAAAGACAGGTTGTGTGCATCTTGGAAATGACTATGCATGTGACATAGTGGGAGCAGGTGACATAAAGTTTTCTTTTGCAAATGGGTCTGTATTTGTTTTGAAACATGTGAGACATGTGCCTAAGCTGACCAAGAGTCTTATTTAAGTGGGTCAGCTAGATGATGCTGGTTTTCACACCACTTTTGGCTTTCAAAGTTGGAAAATTCAAAAGGGCTCTATGCTTTTGGCCAGGGGTGCCAAGTGTGGGACTTTGTATCCCTTACATGTATCAGGGGTGTTTGATCATGTTGTTGCAATAACCGAGCAGCCAAGCACTTCTTTGTGGCATTGCAGGTTGGGGCACATGAGCCAGAATGGAATGAAACTCTTATGCCGTTTGGGTTATGTACCGCATTTGAGTTTCTCTGATTTTGAATTTTGTGAGCATTGTCTCTATGGGAAGCAGACTAAATCAGCCTATAAAAGAAGGGGAAAGAAAGAGTTTGAAATGCTTGATTTGGTGCATTCAGACGTATGTGGTCCCATGCCTACACGGTCATTAGGCGGGGCTGAATACTATGTGACATTCATTGATGATGCAACTAGGAAAGTGTGGGCTTATGCTATAGCTCGTAAGAGTGATGTGTTCCAGGTATTTCACAAATGGCTGGCCTTGGTTGAGAATCAGTCAGGTAGAACGCTTAAATGCCTACGGACTGATAATGGTGGAGAGTATCTCTCTCATGACTTTCAACATTTCTGTGATACACGTGGGATTAAGAGGGAGCTCACATCCCCTCATACTCCAGAGCAAAATCCAGTTGCAGAAAAGATGAACCGTACCATTCAAGAAAGGTTGCAATGCATGCTTTCCAATGCAAGTCTTTCTGGTGGTTTTTGGGCTGAGGCAATGAAGACTGCAGTGCATGTGATCAATAGATCACCTAGTAAGAGTTTGGATGGTGGTATTCCTGAAGAGGCATGGAGTGGCAAGAAGCCCTCTTACTCTCATTTGAGTATATTTGGGTGTGAGGCATATGCACATGTGCCAAAAGAGCTTCGAAAGAAGCTAGATCCTAAGTCTAGGAAATGCATCTTTCTGGGTTATGGTGAAAGTGGAGAGATGGGCTATCGTCTCTGGGATCCAGAAGCAAAGAAGATCATACGCAGCCATGATGTGGTCTTCAATGAGAAGAAGATGCATAAGGCAGGCACCCATGAGGGATGTGGAAATGAGGAAAATCACTTTCCAAGATGTGAATCCACCTGCATATGTTGATAGACAGCAAGCTGTCCATGCACCAAATGTGCAAGAAATGGTACAATCAAGTACTCCCACAGGTATACAATCAAGGGTAGATGATGGATCATCTATTGGTGGAAATGATGAGCCAAATGTGGCTGATATGCAGGTGGGACAGCAAGCTGAAATGCCCTTGAGAAGATCATCTAGAGTGTCTAGACCGCCTGATAGGTTTGTTCCAAGGGTAGACTATGTGATGCTTACTGATTGCGGGGAGCCTTCTTGCTACAGAGAAGCTATGATGCGTGAGGATCAACGCAAGTGGGAGTATGCTATGCAATCAGAGATGAGTTCACTTATGAAGAATAAGACTTGGGACTTGGTTTCTTTGCCACATGGAAAGAAAGCATTGCCATGTAAATGGGTCTACAAAATGAAGGTCACAGGTGATGATGTGCCTAGGTACAAGGCCCGTTTGGTTGCTAAAGGGTTAAGCAAGAGAAGGGTGTGGACTTTGATGAGATATTCTCTCCGGTTGTGAAGATGACCACACTTAGATGCATGCTTGGACTAGTGGCATCAGAGGATATGGAGCTTATGCAAATGGATGTCAAGACAGCTTTCTTGCATGGGGATTTGCATGAGGAAATTTACATGGTGCAGCCGGAAGGCTTTGAAGAAAAGGGCAAAGAGCATTTAGTTTGCAAGCTGAAGAAGAGTCTCTATGGTCTTAAGCAAGCACCTAGTGAATGGTATCAGAAGTTTGATGCTTTCATTCGGTCCCAGGGTTTTAGAAGGAGTGAAATTGATCACTGCCTCTACACTAAAAGGGCTAAGGATAGTAGCCTGATAATCCTGGCACTATATGTGGATGATATGCTATTGGCTAGCAAGAATACTTATGAGCTAGATGCATTAAAAGCCAAGTTGCATGAGGCCTTTGATATGAAGGATTTGGGATTTGCAAGTCATATTCTTGGTATGCGCATCACGCAGTAGGAAACTCCTTTGGCTTTCACAAAAGAGTATGTTACAAAAGTATTGCAGCGTTTCAATATGGAGGGGGGGAAGGCAGTGAGTACTCCATTGCCTCCATATGTGAAAATGAGTCATACAGATAGTCCCAAATCAGATGAGGAAAGGGCCATGATGGCCAAGGTTCCTTATGCATCAGCAGTTGGGATTCTTATGTATGCTATGATAGCTACTAGACCAGACATTGCATTTGCAGTGGGAGTTGTTAGCCGGCATATGGCTAATCCAGGAAAGAGGCATTGGGAGGCAGTTAAGTGCATCATGAGGTACATGAAGGGTACCAAGGAGATGTGCATCTGCTTTGGTAAAGGAGACATGCGTGTACTTGGTTACACAGATTCAGACTATGCAGGGCATGTGGATAGTAGGAGATCCACTTCTGGTTATGTGTTCACCTTTGCAGGTGGTGCAGTGTCGTGGATGTCTCGCGCACGGAAGTGCGTTGCTATGTCTACCACAGAGGCTGAGTATGTTTGCAGCCACAGAGGGTTGCAAGGAGGCTATATGGCTTGATCGGCTAGTGGGAGATTTGGGGATTCATACAGGTGTACCGACATTGCATAGTGATTCCATGAGTGCTATTCAACTAGCACGGAATCCGGTCTTTCATGCAAAGACCAAACACATTGAGGTCAGGTACCATTTCATCAGGGAGGTACTTGAGGACAAGCGCATAGAGCTTGTCAAGGTTCATACAGATGATAACCCTGCAGATATGCTGACGAAGAGTCTACCTAGTCAGCGGTTTGAGTATTGTCGTGTATTGATGGGCATTGGATAGTATGCTCACTGGTTGTTCTCCCTTAAAGGCACATTGTCCTTTAAGTGGGAGGTTGTGGGGTTAAAGGTCACGTGCCTTAACCCCAGTTATGTACAATACTCAAACACATATATAAATGAATGAAAAAGAAGATTAGGGTGGTTCTGCACCCACCAAAACTTGTGTGGCTCTCTATCTCTCTCTCTCCTTCTTCTGTTCTTGCTTCCGTTGAGAGCACTCTCAAGAAGGAATCCTAAGTTCACGTCTAAAATATCCCTTTCTCCATTGGCATGTAAAGATAAGATATGCTAACACAATTTGATTCTTATTCTCTCTTGATGTATCATCAAGTTTGGCATACAAACGTTTGGGAAGAGGTTGTATGTGATGTCATTTAAAATTGAAATTATGACATTAAGATCATTTCAAAGATTTGGTGTCATTAAATAAATCTCGAAGATCAATTTGCCATGATAAATCATGTAGCCAACCACATGATGTGTGATGAAGTTATCCTCTCTCAGTTGCTTTAGCTATCATTCTTCTTTTGATCATTCCCATTGATGATGATAGTGAGGTAGGTATCTCCCAGACTCTTTGTAGCTTTTCTTGTGAGGCTTTGCTACCTTCTGTGTTTCTAAGGCCTACATTTCTCAAAGCTTTTGCAACTCCACTATTGCTTATTCTACAATTTTAATAGATAACCCAATCATTTTACAATTTTAGTTCACCTTCTACTACTGAAAACTCAACTTTTAGATGGTAGGGATGCTCTTAAGAGACACTCCTATTATTTATTTGATGAATCCCTTTCATTGTCTCCAATATTTAGGCAGTTTGTGCCTAGATAGTGTGTGCTTCCTAATTCATTTTTATCAATGTGGTAGGATTCTGACTTATGACCCTCTGTACCCAAAATAGCTGCGCCATGTAAGATGCTACACGCAAACTATTGTCAATACAATAATAAAACTTCATGACAACATTGTGTGCACTCTCTCTTACCCTTGACTTTGATCATGTAAAGGTTCCAACTATGTATGGAGCATAGGCCAATGCAACAAAGATTTGGTAGCTTCCCATTCTTGAATTCACTCTTCCAAATTTTTTAGACGTGCTGGTAGGTCATGAATTCACTTGTGAATTCTATGCCCAGTGTGGTCTAGTAGGTGATCATGACATGGCGACATGCAAGTGAGACACGTGGTGATTGCCACATGTGGCACCTCCCAACATCACTTGACAGTCCCGGGAAGGCCTTTCCTAGTCAGTATGCTCCCAATCGATTGCCAAAATTCTTCCCAAGAAAGGCCTCCGTGTGGCCCTCTCCTACCCCTCCTTAGCTACTCTTTTCGCAACCCTTTGTCCTTGGCTGCCTTCACCACCTATCTTCTCCTTTAGTTTATAGTTGTGGACATGTAGAGGGTGGAGACTTTCTCCATGGATTACTTACACGAGTAGCATGCATCTGGAGATGAATGAGCTTTGATATCTTGAAAATGTTGGTCTCGAGTTGGGGAAGTTCCTATTCTTAAAGGACACAACCTTTGTAAGCACCTTGATAGTTTTTAGAAAACTAGTTAAATCCTAATAGCCTAGATGATGCGTTATGTCCACTTGTCGAACGGGGGATACGATTTATCGATGTGTTTTTCTGCCAACTTTGGAACTGCAAGTTTGAAATGAAGTCAGCCATTTCAACCTATGTCTCGTCCCATTCACGTCCTCTCTAATTAAAGTCCGTTGTTTTAGCACTTCCAGGGCTCTAGCATAGAGAAAGGGGCAAGGCTCTAGCATAGAGAAACACCCTAGTTTTGGGAGCCCTCGGAAATCGGGAAGGACAACCAATTCTACTCTCTCTACCTTAGCCATTTGGCACATTAACTCTCTACCTTAGCCAGTGGGTGCATACACTCACGCCAAATCATCTCCTCGTTGCCCATGGTCTCATCAGTCTTCCATAACCCATTCGATCTCCGGGAACATTTTGTCGACCCTTGGCGTAGGGATTTGTGTCAAGACCTTATTCGATGTACAATAGAAGAATGCAAAAGAGTATTGCTGCTGCTATGAATTGAAGTCCAAAGAGGGAAATAGAATGATTGGAAGTAGGGAAAGAGGATCTCGTAATGCAAAATTGTTGCTACGTCAAAATGCAGGCATCAGCACACCCATCCAAGCCTCTCTAAATTATGATTCAAGGCATCAGCACACCCATTCAAGCCTCTCTAAATTATGATTCAAGTCGTTTGTGGGATTTTGTTGCTACTTCTCCTCTTATAGAACACACATGCTTCTCTTGTAGAACATGAAATTCCAAGGATCTCTCATATTGTTCTCTCAAATTGGGAATTCGCCCTCAACTGCACAAAATGGATTCCTTATGGCCCTACTTTGAACGTATGGTTCATCAAGTTTTGCTGTGATGCCTGCAAAATTGGTATGCGTAGAAACTGTGATGCCTGCAAAATTGGTATGCGTAGAAAGTCTAGTTGTTTCACTGAATCGAACAGAAGCATAGAGGGTGGAGGGTTTTTGGAGCTCAGGAGCATTGTGCTTTTGGATGGCATATGGTGCACCGCGTTTTCTCCTCATCCCGACATTGGCTCGAAAACATAAGGAACAGAGTTTGCCTGTGACGGTTCTCTCTGTGTGCATGGTGCATATCTCGATTCTTGACAAAATCAAGATCAATCCCCTCGCATGCTGAAAGATTGGCAGCTCACATAACACGCACCATCGTGGCTATTTCCCGTGCCTAGATTTTCAGCCATTGTTGCTCGTTCAAAAAGCCACTTGCCGTTCTGTTGTGTTCTGAAGATGCATTCCTTGTCTGTAAACTGTGGGCTTGAGTCTAGTTTCTGCTCACTTCCCAGCTAACCAGGATCCTCATCCTCTTCGAGCTAAGTCTCTTTTAAAAAAGGCAGTGCTCTCGGCAACCCGTGCCTCTTGTTGATCTCATTTTGGTGTTTCGAATGTAGGAATCAGCCCACTTAACCCATTACAAGATCTCATCATCACATGCTTCTGCTTTGGGCATTTGGGCGTGCATGGTTTTGCCTCATATGCTGTTTTAATAATAAATTGAAACAGAGTTTAGTTCTGTGAACAGTTTTGCGAGTGCATGTGTGGTCTTCAATTCACAGGCCTCGTATCCTCAGTCATGACTACACAAATAGAATGACTTAAGAGTGTGACATGCGAAGTGCCATCTGCAAAATATTCATCCAAAAATTTATGTATATAGTACATCTGTACGATAAATCCCATGCTCCACAAGTTGTATATGACACTGAGATAATGTCGGCATCTCAGCCTGAGAGATGGGTCCATTGTGATCGCCACAAGTACTCAGATACAACTAGCTTGATTATGATGCGATGATTGCTGAGGCATCAGCTGCACTTGCAGAAACTATGGTGATGTTAGAAGGTTGTAACTTGTGAAGCCAACTAGGTATTTCTTGAAAAACGATCGTGAGGCTGATTCATGTTTTTTGCCGTTTATTGGCAAAAAACATCTCAGGTGGTCCAATTTCCCGCGTCAAAATGCTAGGGTCTTCACCAGCTTTAATTGCAACTGCTGATTTCTTAGCATTCTTAACTACAACGTTCTCATCCTCCTGAAATGAATAAAACAATGTTAAATTTTATGCATGTGTACAGCCACTATATGCGAAAGCAAAAACTAAATATAACTTCAAATATTCCTCCAGAAGGCTTGAATATAGTTAAACTTGAACAACACAAAGACAGAAGAGCAGGTCAATCACCTTGTCCCACAGACCACACTGCTTGCAAGTCATGCAAGCTTTACCAGGCTTTCTCAAGTGCTGCATAACCACACTGTCGTCATGAGCTCCCAATCTCAGGTGAAATGCAGATTTGCCTGAGATTCCCTGCAAGGAAAGTGAAACACACAAACCTGACAGAAATGTTTGTAGTCCTTAATTGGCTGCCGGCATATATAGCACATAGCCTGCCCACACCGGCAAGTGAGCTGAAGACCAAAACATGAAACAATGTCAGATATGATATGCAACTTATGACTATTGAATGAAAATCAGCACCTACTGCTTTGTGCAGATTTGTAAAGAAATTTCTTAGGATCATATGCAACTTATGACCATTGAATAAAAATCGGCACCTACTGCTTTGTGCAGATTTGTAAAGAAGTTTTAGGCAGGCAAGACAAAAAACATAGAATCCTAGAGGAAAGATACCTTGTTACAGCCATTATCTTTCAATAGCTGAGCTTTGCATGAGGGACACTGTCTTATCAAAGCTTTTGACATGACCTGTCAAAGCAAAGCAAGATTAGAAACTCAAAATTCATAAGCAAGGGCAAACTAACACATTTTACCTCTTCAATTTGCCTGCGAATGCATGTTTCAGAAGGCTGCACATATAAACCAAAAGTCAGACTCAATACATTCGCCACAGTTCCTGTAGCATGTATATATAGAACATTTGTTCCCATTGACAATTTATACAAGACTCCAAAATATTATACGAGATTATATGAGACTCCAAAATATGAATTATGAATACAAAACTGATTTGAGCGCCACAATACCTTTTCCACTTGCTCACAACGCAGAGGGAAGTGGGACAGCTCCTTGCATTTTACACAAGATGCCTGAAAAGAACAAACGTGGGCTGTCAAAATATGATAAAGTTTGATGTCGATACCAAAACATTTTCCTTTTGATGATACACATTCAAAAAAACTATTCTCAAGTAAATTTTCCATCTCTTCTATGAATTTTTGAAAAAAATGAGAAAACCCAAAGTGGGCATTCAGTAAAGATGTGCAGCTTTCCAAAACTTGGGTCCATGAAATGCATCCTACTATCATTTGTTTCACAACGATTATGAGTTGAATCAGGATTCAGATTAATACAAGATTCTGAAGCACATATATTTTACAACAATATAATTCATTCAGACAAGGCTCTAAGAGATAAATATACTTGATTCCCTCCATTCAATTACCTTTTGGCAAGATTTATTTGGACACTTGAAGATACTTAAGCCTGGGTCGAGTTCACAAGCAAAACTGCAAAAAGGGCAATAGACCTACAACGCCAAAGCAATCCAAAGGATCCAAGTTTGTATGCATCAAAACTTAAGAGCATTTCTGCAGTGAGAGCTTATATTTTAAGAGAGATATCTAGATTATGGAACCACTAACCAGTCCATGAAGTTTTGCACGAGCCACACTATCGCTAGCTTGACGTTGTTCGAATTTGAGGAGAAGATCACCTTTGATGGCCCGTTGTATCTATGAAAACAAGAATATACTTATCCATGTCACTTAAACACGAAATATGATAATGGCCACGAAGTTGTCAAACCACACCATGCTAACGGTTCCCACTTACCTCTGACCAAGGAATGCAGGCAGTGCAACCAGTCATTTCCATGCATGAAAGGGGTCCACACGCTGGAAGACCTCCAAAAGTGGACTCTTCTACACGGCGCCGCAAACAGGTGAAGCAAAAAAGATGGCCATCTGCACACTGGTTGTAGAATTTGAAGTTATACCTACCTAGCCCATGATAATGAAAGCCAAACGGTTTACTGCCATATAAGAAGAGACGTCCCTAACCTACCACTGGGATATCACCCAATTCACCTTTGCTGGCATGTGAAGTGTGTAGTTTAGGGGGAAAAGGTATTTGTTGCATATCTAAGAGCGAATGTCCAGTACCTGCACCATTTCTTCAAAGGGCAAGTCCAAGCAGCAGCATCCACACTGAATGTCCTGCACTTCCTGACAATGCTTTGCTTCTGAAATGTTTGAGAATGTGCTTTGCAGTAAAGCCCATTCTCCCTCGAAAATTGGGCATAGAGCAGGCAAATCCTCTGGAAAGCACCTTTCATTTTTCATTAGCTTCAAGCCTGTGGAAGGCAGCCACTTTATTCTCTGTACTTTTTTTATGCCTGTAATACACGAGAAATTTCCATTCTTAGGCACTCAACCAGGTAACGGCATTTTAAAGAAACATTAGTAACCAAGACACAATATTTTCTCAATTTGTAGCTGGGTATATACAAATTCCAGGAAGTGGGATACCATAACAAATTGGATTTACATCCTTCACTTATTTCTAGAGCGAGTGTACAGAATGTTGATAGTCCATACGAAATGTGGAGCCCTTAAGACTGTTGAGGACTCCTCTTTTACCGATAAATTTTTAAGAAGGGATTGTGAGTTTTTCTAATAGGTTACAAGTCACCTTTGGAAGTGGGCATGCACTGGAAGTGGCATCCTATTTGCAGGTATTGTTGGGAAGCTCTGTTTCTACTTCTGTGAGAGCTCTTGTCTTACCGTATCTTGTTGCAGTGAGCCTATCAGTAACGATTGGTGTGGGACTACTACTACACCAGCAACTACGACGGCTTTGTAATGGTCATACCTTTATAGACTCTCTTCAACTCAAAAATGGGGTTTTAAGAGGGTTTCCCTCAGGCAGAGGATGGAGAATTTTTGGATATGAGCATCCCATATTCTGGATTTTCCCCACATTGGTCTTCGATGCAAATGGGAAAAAGTCGATGTGAAACAAAAATTTATTTTGTTCGTACTCATTTCTTTAAACTTGTAAAATCAAGTTTCAGAGGCTATGTATTTCAGAGATATTTACTGGAAAACCTATCTTGTATAGGCTCACTTGAGTCTTGAGTATCGATCTTAGTAAGTACGGGAATGTATCAAAAGTCATCCTTTGGTATGATAACTCGCAAATGTTACTCTTTAGTGGATCAATCTGACATCTGCGAAATGGATGTGATCCGTTACTGAAGCAGAGCATGTCAGTGTATCATAAACTTCACAAGAGCAGCTAGCCTGGTCTCAAAAGGTCCAGCAGGCGTCTCTGTCCTCATGACAGGAACACAGTGATCTATAGCAACATATCTCTCCAATTGTGCAAGCACATGTGCACCTGTTCAAAGAACCATTCACAGAGAACAAGAGCAGCTGGTTTTTACGAGACTACTTGGGAATTACGGGATTATTCCAACGCTGTGCGTAATATTTAGCGTATTCCAAATCAGGGAGCGGCGGTATTTCTTGCAAAAAAAAGCACATCCTTACGAATCTGCTCGTGAAACAGCCAACGATCAACTCTTGATGCCATTCTCGAAATTTGAGAAGGCCTTGACGACTTCCGGACGATCGTGAGACCAGGGGGGTTGGTCATGACTCTTAGTGAGCTTTTTTACGCCGAATCTGACCTGGAATGTTTGGTTGCCTCAGACGTGTCCATAAATCCTTCGGTAGAACTGTACTATTACGAGCTGAAGTAGCATGAGTATCAGTGAAAAAAAATTGAATTCAGTCTACGTGAACTTAATTAGATAAGTTTTTGCCAGTTTTTTGTTGAGGATCTTTTCCAAACTAAGCAACATAGGCTGTCGTATCACAACTTATAAATCTCTCTTAGATGAAAAGCAAGAAACTGCGACTGATGCGTCCTGAGAGCGAGACAATCTCCTTGAAAGTGGAATATGAAATTGTCGGCGTATGCAAGACGAGTGTTTTTATCCACCTTCAGCTCGGACACGACGTGACAGAGCCACCACTAGTCCTAAATACATTTCTCTGAGATAACTAAGAATCGATTAGCAGGCCGGCCGACACAAGTGCGTTGATTTGGAGCGACATAGTAAAAGCATACCTGTGCGAGCTTTGACACCACCAGGCGATGGACAGTTTTCCACAGGAAGCTTTTGCTCCTTCCTCAAAGCGATGTCGTAAGCAGCGGCCACTGCTCTGTAAGCAGGAGCGAGACTTCCCTGATGAGCTTTGAGAGCGTTTCTGAGGTCGAGCATCTTGGCTCGGGGGAAGTCGATACTCAAACGATTGAGGCACCAATGGTGATACAAGGCTGAAGCTCCGGCTGGGGGAGGCTGGACAACGAAAAGCTCATCATCCTCAACGAGATGGGCATCCATTGAAAGCTCGAGAAGAGAAGATGAAGAAGATGATGGCTCAAAAATAAATCAAAGCAAGAAGGAGAATCTGCACGGAATCCACACGGAATCTGAGAAGTCGCTTTCTTTGGCAGATGCCAGGAGCAACGGCTACTTTTCAATTTGAAAAAACACCCCTCCCTGACCCCCTCCCCTCCCCGCCCTCTGTTGTGAACAATCTAAGAGGACTTTCCCGCTCTACGCTTACACAGCAAACGTGAGTCTGGGTGAATGTCTGCTCCCACTTGTCTGTAAGCGTGCTGCGACGTTTGGTGCCAACCTGATGAGGGGTCTCTAGCATGTCGAGAATATGTAAAAAGCTCTCAAAGATAATGAATCACCTGATGCTCACCTACAAATAGTCCTGGAAACTTTGAAAAGGCCCAAACAGCAAAGTTTGCTGTTTACCAATCCCCAAAATGCCACATTTTTCCCGTCTCCAATGAGGCATCACAATGTTGTGTTTCGACTCCTAAACTGCTGAAACGTTGAGTGGGAACCATACGGGCCATGGCAGAAAGAGGCATTTTTGTTGTGCAAGCGCCAAGAAAGAACATCCTCTAATTTATATATTCTTGGAATCACGTCTCATGAGTCATTTCAGCTCCTGTTTTGTACCCAACATTAAAAATTTTATTTTTTTCCACATAAGTTTTGTAAAACTCGCTGGTGGTTGAGGCTCTGTTGGGTGTGCATCCTGTTTCAACTCCCCTAACATTAAAAAAACTATCTATCTACATGTATAAGCATCCTTTCCCATTGGCTTTTGTAAAACATGTGTGGATCTTGCTGGTTGAGGCTTTAGTTCATGTTGTTGGCTGTGTGTGTGTTAGATTCCTAGTATCGCATCTCATGAGTCATTTTGGCTCTTGATTTGTATCCTAACAATTAAAAAACAATCTATTTTGTATAATTTTTTGTGGATGAAACCAAGATGTCTATGTAAAGTTAGAATGGGTGCTCTCTTCAAGGATTGTAAGAAGAAGTGGTTACAAACAATCAACTCTTCAACCAAGTAGCAAACTACTCGATCAAACCCATAAGCAACAATTGCACTAAGTAAGCAAAGGTCAGACTCTTTTATATCCTCGTTAAAACCATTTTCTAGGAAATAAACATTACATCTATGCAAAGGACTATAATAAGCATAACATCCAAGTCATCTAGGGCTATCGGATCCCCATAACAATCAATGGTCGAATTTATGCATAGTGGCTAAAGGAGCTCCAAAAGTTCTCCCTAATGCTACCTAATTTTAAAAAAAGAGAGAAAATAATCAAAGTTCTCGATGCAATTATTCGAGGGTAGTAATTTTTATAATCATTGAAATGAAGGCAACCATTGTGAACTAAAATCTAACAAATGAATAATGCCAGATTGAGCGAATTACTGCATAGAGGTGAAGTTGAAATCTCCTTTTGAACCTCTTTGTCACTTTCAATTTGTGATAACTCTATAATGATGAATTAATTGTATCAAGGATGAGAACAAATGATGTGCATGAAATCTTAATGATAGTGTAAGGATTGAGTAATCCAAATGGGTTTCAACCATATTATATTGAATTGTATATTTATGAATCTATGTATGGGAAAGACACTTCAGCTAAATGCCATCTTTTCTCTACCTTTTGAAGTACTTGTGATTCATCCTTTCTATAGCATTTATTCTCTGAATTTATATTTCAATAGAGAACTTACTTGATTTTTGTTTTCTTTAGCACTTAAATCTTTCACCATTGCAACATTATAGGTGTGTATAGAAAAAACAAAAAAACAACCTAGCATTAAGAAATGAAATCATAACATTATCTTTTAAAAATAAAGCCAATCACACATAGAAGTTAATAATTAAAGTCAGATTGAAGTAAAATAAATTTAATAAGTATATGTATACATTGCACTGTAATATGTATGGAAATGCAAAAGATTATAAAAGAATAATATGTACGCATGTCCATAATACTACATCTATATAAGAATATAAATATACAATATGCATGCACACACACACACACACATATAGAGAGAGAGTTACAGTTATAGTTATAGTTGAAAATTCATTCAACGTTTCATTGTTAAGCATTTTAACTTTCAAAATTTGAGAAAATTTGAGTCATTGACTAAATTACCTTTTGCCTTGGAAAGCATAAATTTTGAATAGAGCGCCCCATCAAGGGCTCTCACACCCAATGTTGTAATAGATTAACCACTGCCAAGCAACCAAAATCTAAGGATGACTTATCTCTATGGACGAGCACACTATCCATGTTGATCAACTTAGACCCATCTATATCTCGTGACCTCACAATTACAAAATTCTCAAGACACTCCAAACTAGAAGGTGCCACTTATATGCAGCAAGATCGTAAAAATATGCCAGGCTTGATGATGTTGATTGATTGTTGCCATTGGTACCTTGTGAGAAGCAGCATCACACTAGAACAATTACCTGAGAACACAAGGATCTTGTGTATTCATTTTTGGAAGCTGAGAAAAATGTGTCCCCCAATGAGAAAAATGTCTATTGAAAGAAAATTAAAAGAAATAGTTTGATGAATCACCTAGAGCATCTACTTGATGAGACATGGGTAGTGCCTTTGATGTACTTCTACTATCTCTAGTACTTACAACTCTATCATAGTACTATCTATTGTTC
The DNA here is from genome assembly GCF_047967505.1 of Dipteris shenzhenensis. Taxonomy (NCBI): domain Eukaryota; kingdom Viridiplantae; phylum Streptophyta; class Polypodiopsida; order Gleicheniales; family Dipteridaceae; genus Dipteris; species Dipteris shenzhenensis. Next base: position 42,902,640 of record NC_141599.1, read on the forward strand.
TTACAACTCTATTATGGGTGAAAAATAGTACTCGCCACTCTATTTTGAGTGCTAAATTATACTTGAGAGGAAACAATGGGTGATAACTAGCACTAGCAACACCATCGATTTTTTTTGGGGTATTGCAGTGAAGCAACACTACTATTAAGGCTGGCTACCAGTTACTTCCATGAATAAGAGTGCTATCTAGCAATTACAAGTTTGTTCTTATTGCTGATAGCACTTTAAGCACCACTGTGAGTGCTAAATAACACTTTAAATCTAATGTGAGGGCCAACTAGCACTTTCATTTCTATTGTGAGTGCTAAGTAGCATTTATGACTTCAAAGTGGATAATAATTAGCAATAGCATTAGTATTGTTGTTGTTGACAACCAATTACTTCCTGTATTGAGGCTCTACACTTACAACGCTATTCTTAGTGCTAAATAGCACTAGAATCTCCAATGTGACTAATAAATAGCACTTGCAACTCCATTGTGAGTGAGTGCAAAGTAGTAGTTTCAATTCTATTTTGAGTACTAAGTAGTACTTTTATTTCTATCATAAGTGCCACTTAGCAATTAGAACTCCACTGTGAGTGCCAACTAGCACTTAGGTTTGTTGTGGGTGCTAAATAGTACTAAACACTCTATTTTGAGTGTACTTACTGTGGGTGGTAACTAGTAGTAAAACACTGCTATTATTGCTGGCTTCCAATTCCATTGTTAGCACTACTAAGTTCCATTGTTAATATCAACAATGTTAAGAGCCATTGTTAATAGTAACAATGCTACTAGTAGCACTTGCAATTTCACTGTTAGCAATAAGTTCCAATGTTAGTAATGACACGGTTAACAACAACGTGTTAGGTAGCAACAAAACTATTAACATGTGCACTAGTAACAAGCGCACTAAGACTAGATTTGTGGTATGCATGCTACAACTACTAGTTAGCACTTACACCTCTATATTATCACTTATAGCTAGCGCTATGTCATCAACTCTACTATGGCTGCTAATTAGCACTTACACCTATGTAAAGTGTCACTTATAGCCAACACTTACAACTACTCTATTGCAACTACTAATTAGCACTTTCACCCTTGTTTAGTTGTCAATAGTAGCACTATTACTAAGAACATGTTAGCAATCAACACTATTAATGTGTCCATTAGTAATAAGCACACTAAAATTAATTGTGTGGTGAACAAATATGCAATCAACAAGTCACTACAATTGCTAATTAGCAATTACACCTCTTTATAGTATCACGTACAAGTAGGAGTAATACAACTCTATGTTGATGTTTGGCTTTGGATGGAAATGTTGATTGGATTTTTCTAGGTTGAGTTGTTCTATGATGTAAAATTTAGCTAAAGCCTTTTGAATCGCTGAAGCCTTATTTTTTCTTCAAATGGAAGGATGCTATTGTATAAACCATGTACAAATGTTCTTTTTAAAGATTACTATAACCAGATGCACAGATTTTGATGCTTGAACCCATGTGCATAGCAAAATGAGGACCAAACTAGATTCAAGATTGCATTGTCATTGGCTATGGCAAAACTTAAGGTCTATATATTATTTGATTCAATGACACAAATGTTGGTTGTCAACTATGGCACAGTCTTCCAAGAGGTCAACTCGCAATGTTGATGACCTAATCATAATAGGGGATCATGACTCATGATGAGAAAATTAAAGTGGTGAAGATATGATTGAGGATGGAGTTCGATATGATAAACCTCAATCTAATGTCACTTTACACTATTTTCTTGACATCAAATTTTGGTAGAGCAATGTAGCACATTGTTCTCATAGGAGAAATACTACGTACAGATACTGAATTGATTCTTGCTAGAGTTTTGCCAAGTCACAATCACTCTAGTACAATTCATGATGAAGCTAAGCAAAAGGGTACTACTTAGTCAATAGACTCACCTTATCATCGACAACTGGTTATGAGCGTATTATATTGTTAACATCCACAAAGTACAACCACCAAATGCAGGGTAATCAATGAGTAAAGGTGACCAAGCCGAATGATCTTCTTCAACAGGACAAGCTCAAGGGAGTTTGATACCCAAATACACCAAGGTCAATGATTACAAGCAATGTGCACATGGAAGGAGTATAGCTCAAACTCAAGGAGTTTGATCCCCAAATACCCACAATCTGCTCCAGGTGCATACCAAGAACAAGGAGATGCACACCTTTGGGTCACAGAGTGCATGCGCCTTGCACTTTTTAGCTCCACATCCAAAGGAAATAGCGACGCCAACCAAAATAGCCATGAAAGGAGTACAGCTCAAACTCAAGGAGTTTGTTCCCCAAATATTCCAAAGAAAAGGCTTCCCAGCAACATTCAGGGTTACCTTTGAGTGTCTCGCAAAAGCCCAGTGCCGTCATTCCAGGTTTTGAGCAGCGTTCATGAGGTTTAAACCCCAAACAGGTGAAGGTGTGAGGGTGCTCAGGGAGTTTGAGTCCCAAATCACCCTAGCCTAGGAGTGGCGAGGGTAACATAAGCACTATTTGGGAACCGGTTAGGACCACCTCCTAAAACTAGGTTTATCCCAAGCACTTTAATATGGTTAACACAAGCACTGTTTTTGCTAGTAGAGAGAATCGGTAAGAATAGCAATATGCCTTGGCGCCCTACGAGCCCAAGAGCCCATGGTTGTAAAGTTAGGGAGAGTGCTAAAAAGAAAAAGGGTTGACCCTCCCTTCAAAAGGTGAATTGTATAAAAGGCCAAATGTTTGACTTTCGTCTTCGTTGTTGTTTGCACAAGTTTGAATACAAGCTCCCTCTTCTCTTCCAAGAGAGTGTTTTGGGTGTTCTCTTGTTTCCATTGTAGTGTCTTTGTGGTTGTCACTTTATCCCCCTTCACTCCCTTCTCCTTCTTCCCTTCCTCCTCCTCCCTTCTCCCCCCTTCTCCCTCTCCCCTCCCCTCTTCCTCTTCCCTCTTCCTCATGTGAAACCACATTGCAACAATCCGAAGGCCGCTTGAGTGACACTTGCAGATGTCTCGTGCTATGCATTGCTCCCACAAGGAGTAGTCAAGAGTGGAAGCTCTGTAGGCATATCTTCGACTACCCCACGACACGTGAGTCACCGTTGAGACCCATGACATTTTTGGTGCCGCTACCGAGGAGAAAAGGTATGCTTTTGCATTTGCACTTGTCTCCCTTCGATATATTCCCATTGTAGTCACACATAGTTTCATCGACTGAGATTTGGTGATTTCTGACAATCTTACAGTTTTTGTTCTTGATTTTTTGTGATGGGGGGGTGCTACACTACCTATTCTACCTACTCCATGAAAAAAAACTAGAAAACAAACACTTTTTGAAAGTCAAAATGCAAAAACTCAGAAAAGGAAAGTTCACATGAAACTACTTCAAAACTTGACAAAAATCCTTAGTTTTGTTGTTTTTTGAGGTGATTAGACCACACATACACCTTAGCAATCAAGACTACTAAGTTCCTATCAACTTGAAACACCAAAAAGCATCCAAAACAAGCTTCCCAAGCTCACAAATGGCATTCCTACATGAAAAAACAGATTTTCGTCCCCTCTCTCTCTCTCTCTCTCTCTCTCTCTCTATCTATCTATCTATCTATCTATCTATCTATCTATCTATTTCTCTCTGTCTCTTTGTCTCTGTCTCTGTCTCTCTCTCTTTCCACCTCTCTTATCTCCTACAACTCCACTAACAAGCTCCAAGGTAAGTTTGAAAGCCGTAGCGTATTGCACTGAGCAATTTTCCCGTCGATCGGTGCATTAGCTGGATCCCGCTGGTCAACTTGCATTGACCCGGTGCTGTAACGCTTCCCCATCGACCTAACTTCTGACTACGATTTACCTTGCCGCTCGAAGTTAATGCGTGTCAAAGTTACTTTCGCACCGATTTGACAAGTCGTTGACCGGTGCTGTAGTGGTTCCCCACCAATTGTTGCTATTTTACTATCCCACCATCGGCATGGTGAACCCACCCCTCTGTCTGTAGTCCTAATTGTTCCCCTCTGCTATTGCGTTACTCCATCGCACCGCCCGTTGCTGTGCAATCCCGTCATCCGGTGTTGTCCGCTTACCCCGCCGTCGTTGCTATACTATCCCACCGATCGGTGTCATACCGTATCCCTATACCCATGGGGATATCCCTTTCGACCGATCACAAGGACCACGTGGCAATTAATTTCCCACCAATCATTGTGATACATCTATCACACCGATCAGTGCTATTTCCTTATTTCGTCGCTCGTCATTGAAAGGTCACGTTGCCGCCGGCCGCCAAAATCGTACTACACCACCCGTTGCTATACCTGTAGCCCACCAACTGGTGCTGTAGAGTTACCCTACCGACTGGTGCGATACCTCTAAGGTAGCTAAGGAATTAACAAAAAATTCCAAAACCTCAGTTTAGCTTGGGTGTCCCTAGCCAGAGGCATCCCACATGCACTTGAGGTTTGGAAGGATTTTGCCAAAGGGTCCAGTGCCAAAAGAAAGCACTTCGAGCTACGCTTAGCCCACCCTCCATCCTAGTTGGGGATCCGAAAGCTCGATTCTGAGCCTCCACTCGTTCGTAGGCCACGTCGTCTAGAAACTCCATCTAGTTCAGATGAAATAGAGAGTCTTGAAGGAGTGATGCAAGACCCAACGGGTCCAAGGGCATCAGAAGCCCCCTTCATGAGTGTAGCCTCTCCCAACTCTCCTACACCTTTTGTTGCATCCAAGCTTAGAGGTACATTCTCTAACATGTTCGGCCGCTTAGGAAGAATAGAGTCAGCGGACATGGAGAACCCCTTTGTCGGCATGTCCGCAGGAAGGGAAGGCCAAAAATATACAGTTCCTGAGCCATAGATCGGGACAAAAACTACTTTCATTGATCGAGGTTCCTCCGCTTATGCCAGACCCCCCCCATGGGAGAAATGGACGAGGAAGATCCATGGATGAGGGAACTCCACTGACAGGGCCCAAGTCTAGGGGATACCAGGAACTTCCAAGGTGGAATGCCTTATGACCCTCTAAAAGCCCCGGCCCCACCAGCCTTCATAAACTTCGGGGCATTGCAGTTTCCACCCTACCACCCGTTGCATGGAACCAATGTCTCCATGCTCTAGGACCCACCACCTCTAGGAATCCGCCCCTTCCCGTCTATACTGGTTGCACCAATGAATGCAAGCATGGGTACTTCTGTCCCAATCCCAACACCAGCAACTACATGGACACCACCACCTGGACCAAGGCCAGCCCTATAACCCATCAGGCCCATGACAACAACACCTCTGCTAGCTACTCAAATGGTGTTCACTGACGAGGCAATGCGTATTTTAGTGAATGCCCTAGGAAGGGGGGCAACACCACCACCACCTGCTCTAATGTTCCCTGTAGGGATGGCAAAATCCTCAAGAAGCCGTCCCATAGCCATTTTCAAGCTGATGACCAAGTTCCTCAGAGAAGGAGACCCAGTCTCTCACCTGGAAAGGTTCGAGCAGATTTGTGAAGCCTTATGCACCAGGTGACCTTGAAATGGCCAATGCATTCAGCCTTAGCCTAGACGGCAAGGCAGGTCAATGGTATAGGGCTCTCACCCCGGAGCAAAAGATCAACTGGGAGACATTGATAAAGGCTTTTATTATGGGATTCGCATGCGACAGTGCCGAGTTGGCTACCTTCCTATCTACAAAAGTGAAAATGCGATCGCATCTCTGCTAAGAGGGAATCCCATCCTATGGCATGATCTGTCTAATTGGATGAGCAGGACGTTCCTACCTTTAGCCCCTACTAGAGCCCTAGGCACAACCAATCAATGCTAGATAAGGGGCAGAACCTACCCAAGATTCCCATCAACAAGCTAGGCTAGTATTTCAAGGGCGATGACACGAACGCCTCAATCCCCATAGTCTACCAAAACCAAAAGGTGGAAGCCATCCTAGATGGGAGAGCAGGAGTGAGTGTCTGCACCAAGCAATGGGGAAAAATGGGGAAAACCCGCACTCGAGCGAACCCATCTGGTGGGAAAGCTAGCCAATGGAGGAACCGTTGAACCTCTGGGAGTACTGACTGGCATAAACATTAAGGTGTTTGGATTCACATACCATGTTAGGTTTGTGGTCATGGACTTTACTCAACAGCTCGGATATAAAGCTATCCTAGGCAGACCCTTCTTGCGAATGTTCGGACTCGTGTATGACTGGCGTAATGATAATATCTACTTGCAGCACGAGGAGCAAACCATGAGAGTGGACTTGCATACCTACAATGCCCACACGTTGTTAGGACACCTCTTTGCCACAAAGTCCGACACCACCACTTGAACCACCGTCGTGAAGCTATTCCAACCCTGTGGACAAAAAAGAGGATGAGAAGGAGTCTAACACTTCTGGTATGCACCTCTCCCCAAGCCAGAATTCTTGCAAAACTGGATGCACATCTTAGCCAACATAGATGTCCCAGAAAGAGTAGGGTTTCAGATCACCACCCCAGAGCTCGTGGGTCTGACCATGGTGGTTCCCCTAAGCATGTTCAATATGCTCAAACCATGAGAGGTAAGCAAGGGAACAATAAGGGTTAAATCAAATCTTCACTGGTTGACCTACGTAGGCGCCACGACCACCCACCATGAGTTCTCCTTTAACTGGGGAAACAGGGTGAATAAGGTAACCACCCACATCGGCTCTATAAGTACAAGGGAAGAGCCCCCTTCAGGTCCCAAATCCCTTGCATCTAAAGGCAAGGCTAAGGCTAAAAAGTCCTCTGCCCCGGCACAGAAGGAGAAGGAGATTGAGGATAAAGAAGACCTACGGCAGGTGCCAACCCACTACAAGGCCTATACTATTCAGGATTGCAAGATCTTATACCAACAAGCCAAAAGATCTCGAGAGGACGGTTGTTCTCAAAGATATTATGGTGGACCAGCCCCAGTCAAGGAAGTAAACTTAGCCTTGGAAATCCAGGACCCACAACTCATATTTGTCACCATCGATGACCTCACTCCCAATGAGGAGAATGCCTTAATAGCTCTCCTACGAGAATATAAGGATTGCATGGCCTGGAAGTACACGGACATGAAAGGAGTACCTGTCGCAGTAGTGCAGCATTAGTCCCCATGATGGATGATGCCAAGCCAGTATGGCAACGCCCCTATCCTATGAATCCTAAATATGCACTCATAGTGAGGGATGAAATTCAGAAACTCATAGATGTAGGATTCATCTATGAGATCGAGCATACAGACTGGGTATCACCCATTGTGATAATCCTGAAGAAGAATGGAAAAATCAGAGTATGCGTGGATCTGAAGAAGGTTAACGTGGCCACAAAACGTGACCACTACCCCTTAACATGTTCTAGAAAGGGTAGCCCCCGGAAAGGAAGCTTATAGCTTCCTAGATGGATTTTCGGGTTACAACCAAGTCTCAATCGCCGCCCAAGATCAACATAAGACCGCCTTCGCAACCGAATGGGGAGTATATGCAGCCAGGGTTATGATATTTGGTTTAACAAATGTCCTAGCTAGTTTCCAACGTATGATGATCACGGTATTCAAGGAATACCTGAGGGACTTTGTGGAAGTCTTCTTGGATGATATCTGCGTGAACTTGAAATGGGATGACCACCTAAAGTATCTCAAGGTCCTCAAGACATGCCGCTTATACCGCATATCCCTCAACCCCCTTAAGTGCCAGTTTTGGGTCAAACATGGTGTCATCCTGGGTCACACAGTGTCCCAAAATGGAATCTCTATGGACCACAACAAAATTAAACTCATTTTGGAGTTACCACCCCCCACCAACGCTAAGGGAGTCCAAATGATTTACTGGCCATATTGGCTATTACCAGAGATTTATTTTATTCTACGCCAACATAGCCCGCCTGCTATACAAACTGCTAGTGTCCTTTGAGTGGACCGAAGAATGCCAAACATTCTTTGAAACCCTTAAGCTAGCTCTAGGCACTGCCCCAGTACTGAGGTCTCCCGATTGGAATTTAATATTCCACATCCACATTGATGCCTCTAACTTTGCCATTGGATGTGTGTTAGCCCATCCCGGGGAGCATAATTTGGATTACCCGATATACTTTGCGAGCCGTCAACTAAATGAGGCCGAAGTTAACTACACCACCTTCGAGAGAGAGAGGATCTTGCCATGGTCTATGCAGTCAAGAAGTTCAAGCACTACTTGTCTTCTTCGTGGACCATCAAGCACTGTTGTACTTGCTCAACAAACCCTGCATGACGGGACGCATCACTAGGTGGATGCTGATCTTGCTAGAATTTAACTTTACAATTGTTGTGCGCAAAGGGAAAACCCATGTTCTAGCCGACCACCTATCGAGGATCCCAAACAAATGAAGCTCTAACAGGAGTAGAAGATTATCTCCCCAACGTTGCCCTCTTCTTCCTCAACGTCATTCTAGAATGGGCTACCAAAATCGGCCACTACTTGGCCAACGGACTACCCGTAGACCAGGAGCTAAAGAAGGATAGAGCCCATAAACTCATTAAGGATGCAACGCCATATTAGCTGCAACTCTACCGCATGGGTAAGGATGGCATAAAGATGCGTATGCGAACATTAATACATCGAGGTGCTTGAAGAAGCCCACTCCGGAATCCACTCCGGAATCACAGGTGGCCATTTTGCTGCTGAGGTTACATCATGTAAAGTGCTGCAAGCTGGTCTCTGGTGGCCAACGCTCTTTGGAGATGCGATCGAATTTGTCAAATGATGTGACGACTGCCAATGCATCCAAATCCCACATAGAGCAAAGATGATGCCCCTGACCAGGATCCTGGCCGACAAACCCTTCGAGAAGTGGGGCATTGATTTCATTGGTCCCATAAGCCCAGTCATCGCTAAGGGGACTGGGCTCGATACATCATCCTAGCCACCGACTACTTCACGGAGTGGGTAGAAGGAAGAGCCACAGTAAAGGATGATGCAAGATCCACCGCCAAGTTCTTATACGAACAAGTCATCATGCAGTTTGGATGCCCATTGGAGTTAGTTAGCGATTGAGGAACTCACTTCCTCAACGAAACCATAGCAATCCTGACAATCGAGTTTATGATCATTCATAGGAAGTCAACACCATATTACCCCAGAGCAAATGGCTCGGCCGAAAGCTCTAACAAAACTTGCTATAAGATTATCACATGTACAGTAGAAGCCAATCATACCGACTGGGTGCATAAGCTCATAGTAGTGTTATGGGCCTATAGGACCTCCTACAAGGTGGCAACACATTGTACCCCCTTCAAGTTAGCCTTTGGGGTAGAGGCAGTAATGCCAATGGAGTATGTAGTGCCTAGCCTCCACCTTGCCACATAAGGGAAAGACTCACAAAAAATGCGCTAGCCGAAAGGATAATCGACCTTAAAAAGCTAGAAGAGACAAGGTTGTGACCTACGCTCTCCGAGTAGAAAAGGCTCGACGTAAAAAGTGGTTTGACTGCAACCTCAAGAACGAGGACCTAGCAGAAGGATACTTGGCACTCCTGTATAGTGTCCACAACACCAAATGTAAGCTTAAGTACCAAGGTATGGGTCCTTACCATGTAGTTGACATCACCCCCCAAGGGGCATGCCGAATAGCCACCCTTGATGGAATAGAAATGCTACTAACCTCTGCCCAAAAAATTCGAGAACACTGCAAGTACAAGCTGCAAGTACAAGATGCTATCCTCTATGCCCAATGTCACTTCGATTGGAACCGATGCCCAAAAAACGGTAACGTAGCAACAACAGCAGCTCTGGTCACCTCAAGATCACCTCCCCCACACACAGTCCTGGAGAAAGCTGCACCCAATGCTCATGCCTCATCCATCGCCACCCATCACCAACCATTCGTGCAACACCACCAGCTCGAGCGACCGAGGCAATAAGGACACTTGGATCTAGAAGAGGACATTGCAAACCCCAAAGGCGATGAAGGCAGCACCACAAGAACTTGTGCCCTCTCAGGATACAACACCACAAGAATCTGCCAATGATCCAGAAACAGCAGGCCAACCTCAAGGCACCAAATACGCACTAGTGCCACGGGTAGTTAGACTCAACACAAGCATCGCAACCACCAATCGAGGACCTCTACAGGAACCAAATTCCACCCCACAAAGAGTTACACAAGAACCTCGCCTTGGGGACAGACACTCAACATCGGATCCTACAATAGCAACAAAGCCCGACACAAAGGTGCCTCTGGCATCCAAGCTAAGGAACAAGCTGGACGCATACTCTACATGGCTTCTCATTCATTATGCAGCAGTACGATGCCACTGCATCATCATAATCATCACATCTAGGTCTAGGTGAGTCAGTATGGTAAGCATCTCACCCGACACACCCACAACCCCCACTGGTCCCTATCGACGAACACACTGCACGAGCACACACGATCAGCACTAGGTGATTAGAGTCCGTTCTTGCATTTTTGACAAGTGCTCATGTTCTTGCACGCTGACCTCACTACTATCACGTGGTACCACACAAGTGCACACCGCTCCGTTCGCATTTCCCTCCCACCCCACTCCTCCTTTCTTCTCTTCTCTTTTTTCCCCCTATCACACACAGTCACTACCCCGCCAACCATCGCTAAAGCGTTCACCGTCGACCGTCACCGAAAGGTTCACCGCCGATTGTCATGATCATGATACCCCATCGAGCCATCGCCATCTAAAACAACACTGCCCCATCACCATTTGAGTACCACGCCAATCGCAATCTAAGACACTCCACGTCGACCGTCGCCATCGAGGTTCGCCACTGACCATCGCCATCAAATTTAGCACTGCCCCATTGTCATACCAGTATCCCGCCGGTTGGGGGATAGAAGTCTATAAAAGTAGGCCTACCTCGCCGGGTCGTCGCCATAGTTGTTGCAACAAAATCTGCCAAAATTTATCCAAAAATCTGACAGTTTCCTGCCCACTTCTTCTCCATCCCCACCAGCAAATTGATGTCCTCCTCTTCTTCCTCATCCACCGATTCCCTTGTCATGCAACTTCCACTTCTGTTTGCCATGGAATCCAAACATGACTTTTTTGAATTCGAGGCTCACCTAGGTCTCCACCCTTGCCCTATTCCAAAGGCCACTGGCCCATCAGATTCTCAGAGCACTCCAGCCACAATTTGAATGCCGACCAAAATACCCACGGAGGACTTACAAGATGAAGAAACTGTGGGAGAGGAGAGCACACACAAAGGGATAAGGAGACACTAGAAGTGGTGGAGCAAAAGCTACTCCAGCTTATTCCTCCATCATATATATATGAGTATATACGGGCCCCTATACAAGTGGGTGGGCACACTGCCCTTTACCCCAACAACCTCCCACTTAAAGGCAGTGTGCCTTTTAAGGGAGTATAGCACACGTACAATACAATCAACCATAGGCTGAATCCCTATGCCCATCGACACTCTACAATGTGAAAAGTGCATAGAGGATAAGCTACTAGCAGACTACTAGCAGACATCAGGTCTGTAGGATAGAAAATGACAAGCTGTAGATGCATGTCAACCAAGATCTCATGCCAGATCTCACTGGGAGAGTGAACTCTCACCACCACGTGCTCCTGTGCTAAGTCCATAGCACCTGCACTGTCCTTGTGCAAAGAAAATGTCTCTATAATACCACCTGTGATCGACCATAAGCACATGCCCTACAATAGACCTCTGCTGATCTACCCAACTTGCATCACCTGCATGTTGCTCCTGGAAGCATAAGGACTTGATGTCCACAACTGTTCCCTACTGCCAAAATCTGCCATAATCATGCTACCAACTCCCACTGCAATGGAAGCAAGAACTGGAAGTGTAGCCCCAATGGCAAACATGTGAGAACCAAGTCTCAACCCAATCATGGATGCATGAAGTACTATGGCTGCCATATCAACCATAACCTGCTGCTTGCTCAACTGATATGTGATCGTCAAACTTGCTATGTTTCAAGTATGGATCCAATACAGGCAATAGAGTACTCAATAACTTCCCCCTCTCCATACTGAAACAGCCAAGTATCGGAAGACAAACATCATCACGACCATGCAGCTCCCACTGCAAAGCATCCCCATCCATAAAGGACCATATGGCAAGTAACCTTAGAAGGATAGCAACCTCCTGAATACTAAGACCATAGCCTGTCTCATTGCGCATCACGTCTTGAGCTCTCATAACAGTATCAAACCTATGAAGCCAAGCTCGAGGGGATTGCTTCTAGCCATGGAGGCACTTACAAAACAAACATATCGATGATTCCTACCCATGCGCAATATGACCTGAGTCAATAACTACAGAAACCACATCTGTCCTGGCATAACCAGCCAATGGATCATACCGAGCATCATTAGCCAAGGTATCCTCCTCACCATACATAGCCTCATCCTCATCTGCAAGAGGCACTCCGCATCCTGGGAGCAAACTATAACTATCCATAGAAGATGCATCAACAATCTCCATAGGAGTATAAACCTATGGAATACTCGAGACATCTGATTGCTGTCTCTGACCAAAATCAGGAAGTAATCGTGGCTATCCCAACTTATAACGTGCTCACCATGGGAAAAACCTCCCATTCCAAGGGCTATGGGCTGCCCCTGCAAAGAATTTGGAGGTATCAGTGCACTTACACCCTCCTGGAACACCACTCTCCTGCTATCCATAGTCCTGGGCTATCTAAACATAGCATCCTCTCTGAAATAGACATTATGGCTACGTATCAACTCTCTACCTGAAGAATCCCATAACATGTACTCCCTACTGGACTCACTGTATCCAAGGAAGATACACCTCCTCGATCGGGAACCATGAGCATAAGCCTTGCAGCCAAACACACTCATAACATGGTGCCCTGCCTGTTAAGAAGTCAAATGGCACTCTACCATCCAGAGATCTCTTGGGTGACCTGTTAAGCAAGTATGCAGCTGTCTTACATGCCTCAGCCCAATAGCATTCGGTAAGACCTGCATATTATAGCATGCTACCAATCCTATCCAATAGAATCCGATTTATGCCTTCAGCCAAGGCATCATGAGCAGAAAGATGAGGAGTGGTCAACACCCTCTTGATACCAAGTGTATCACATAGATGCTAAAATCTAGGAGAGGTAAACTTTGCATCACCATCAGTCATCAAGCTAAATAGCTTCTTTCCTGACTGATTTTCACCATTACCCAAGAAGCGCTGAAATGTATCATATACATAATGCTTCTGACGAATCAAATATACCCATATGTACTTTGTAGCAGCATCAATAAATGTCACAAAGTAAGAGGCGCCACTTAGTGAAAATGTAGGCATAGGCCCACAAATTGCACTATGAACCAACTGCAATGGCTCAGCATATCTCTCACTGACAGTCTTGCTCACAAAAGAGGATCCTGACTGCTAACCATCATGACAATCATGACATAAAATTTGAGAGACATCCATAACAAGAATGTATCTCAATGTTGTAAGGGCTTCCATACCTGTAGCAGACATATGTCCAAGTCTGGCATACCATAAACTAACTAATGGTGGCTACTTACTAATCATAAGCATCTAATCCTGGACACCTAACACATGCAATGCATAAGAGAATCCATGATCCCCTAGCCATAACCAAATTGCCTCTAGCAATCTTCCATGCATGATCACCCAAAGAGACATGATAACCTACCTCAACCAACTGTCCAATACTGATCTTGCTCATAGCAAGTCTTGGTATATGTCTAACCCTCTGCAAAACAAGAATAGAGCAACTAGGCATAAGAAGGTGGATATCCCCATAACCATAGACATCCATAGAATGATCAATGCCCATCAAATTGCTCTCCACAATGCATTCCTGATATGCATTGAACCATGACCTATGAGGGGTCATATGACATGAAGCACAACATCCAATCACTAAGAATGGGTACATCAGTGGCCAAGAAGGAGGTGTCAGACATACACAAAAGAATGCCTTCATCATTGCTACTATCAGTGGAAACCCTGGCATCCACGCCTTGAAGCTCAACATGCTTCTTCTCCTTCTTCCTGTCATTCTTAACCTTGCTCTTCTTCTTGCATTTTCTTAGCCATTTCCACCAGTACTTTTTCATGTGGTCATACTTTCCACAATAGAAACATCTAACACAAGTCTGAGAGCTAGACTTGCTCTTGGAATTCCCCCTTAACATGACCTGTTTCTACCAACAATTGATCTACCTGTGGAGTGCATATCAAGGCTATATTTCAGCCCATTAGGGAATTTCAACCCATCATGCTGTAACATAACACTATCATGGTCATACATCTGGCATATATGAGTACAGAACTCATATGCATGGCAGTCTACAACCTGTACACCATCCTGTACCTGTAAGTAGACTGACTTTGAGAGTGATGACTGAATGATAGAGCGTGCTTGCATGTCATCCCAATCACTTTGTTTAATGCTATTAGGCTTGACACCTTTGCATTGAATGGGCTTATGCTGCCTCTTCTGCACTAACACATCATAAATCTGCTCCTTCCAATACTGAAAGTTCGATCCATCCAACCTCTCAATATCAAAGAGGCAACTACCAGCTATAGATGCCATATTTGTGTTACAATAGCTCACAACCAAAGAGCAAAACAGTCCAATAGGTAACCCAAATGACCAAAAAATATAGTATTGTCTAGACCAATCAGGTTTGCAAATAAACTGGCTGATCCAAGGCTCAAAAGCAGTCAGCCATAGGCATAAACAAGAATATATGTAGCCCAATAACTTGCCAATGCCTGGCAATCCAAGTAAGAAATGCACTGAACCAAATGAGCAATGCCTGCTCAACCAATGGCAATAGGAGCCCAGCTCAACTATCCATAAAAATCAGTGTAGCATCCACCAATGTAAATCCATAATGCATTAAAATGGCATTTATTGCATCACCTCAAGTGTGCAACCCTTTGGCATCAAAATCAAGCATTCACCACTTGCCAAATGTGCCAAAGTGACTTGCCAATAATGCCCTTAGACTGAAGTGAGATCCCAATCACTTTCTGTAATTTACTGTGAGTTCCCAATTCACTGTTGTGTAAGAGAAATTCCTACAACAATACCTCACAGCCACTTTGGGCAAGATAACTCGTTGTCCCTATTTCTGAACAATGATATCTTTTCACCGAAAGACCAGATGCCAAAGCTATAAACAGCAAAGTTGTAGCTTGTAGAAAGATCTACAACTTGTCAGTTGACCTCAAGAGCCAAATCCTTGTGGATTCTCAGATATTCTCACCTGAAAACAGCTTCTTGCACATTAGTCACAGATAGTCAGTAGACTGCAACTTTTTCTGGTTTTGCAGAGGCTGTAACTCCTGCAGTGTATACTGGATCAACTTACTTCCAAAAGCAAAGTTGTAGTCTGTTCTGTGAACTACAACTTTCCAGTGCAATTTTGCACCAGGAAAAGATATTCAGTCCTGAAAATGACTATTTTGTCATAAAAATAGCAACAGCAGCTTCCTTGTATGTTTGCTGCCCTTTACAGCACTCATCTACTCTGGCAAAACAACCCCAAAAATGGTCAAAATACATCCAGCACATCACCCCATATGTCAACTGCAACACCAGCAAAATGGCAAGTACAATGCCCAACCAAATCAGCCCCAAGAATGCTCATAGATCAGTGATAAAATAGCCCAAAAGCACTGGCAAAATAGCCCCAAAATGTGCTCCAAACAACGGCAAATCACTGACAATACATCCTCCTTAGCTGCTCAATGAACTGACATAAACACCATCATACATGTAGGTGTAAAGCCGTCAAAATGTCCATTGAATCACTGTCAAAATGACCTCAAAGCATGTGTCCACAGTCAACAAAAGTATCTGTAATGGCCTCTGACAAGAGAACTCCTAAACCGTGAGTGTCAATGTCAGCTTATTGTCGCTCAGGGTGCCTAACTGTACCCTCAAGCTAAGCCAAACTGTCAAAATCTGACCAACTGTAATGGAATGTCCACAAGTATTAAGATGCACTAGAGTATGTCTGTACAAGGACCCAAATGCACTGAATAAACGAACACACATAGCTCAGTAGTGAGCTGCAACCAACTGCTCAGTGCGCAAGCACAAAAATGCCAAAACTCCACTGTGCAAATCTCGTAAAAACACGTAAAATGTCTTACAAACGCCTCAAGATCAGCGTATCCTCAGCTCCAAGAGCACAAATGCAATCACTGGCAATCCCCCAGGCATCCAACTGCATCAACCGGAAGCTTCACAGGCTCCTAGGCTTGTCCACACATGAACTAGCACCAATGGCCATGGAGAATGCCAAAACTGGTTACAAAGGAAAGCCAAAAATGGCTATGTTGCCATTCTTGTACTCCTCCTAGAATACATAGAAGTGCTCCCTGCTTGTGCAAAGCCTCTTAGCAATGCTGAATGGGCTCCAAAAATGATGTTGGTCTTGGCAATGGGCAAGCCAGCAAGTAATGGCAAGCAAAATTGGCTTAATGAGAGCTCCAATGGCGCCTGCAGCAAGCTTGAACGAGTTGCAAAAATGCACTTGTGGGCTTGAAAAAGCCCAATGCAATGCCTCTTCTTGTGTTAAGTTTCTTGTGTTGCTGCTGCGGATGTAGCCCGTGCCTCTATTGTAGTGTCTCATATCCCCCAAGCTTGCCTCCGCATTTAGCATCACCTCTAAAATGCCACAATATTTCACACTAGCCGAGGTCAATCGTGATTCTCAATCCACATTCGACAACCTTCATAGCTCCTTGGTTGACTCACCATTTTCCAACTGCACCAAGCTACTCACCCCAACATCCAAATCCTTACTTTTGCTGCAATGAAATTGCAGATCTACGATGAGAGGACAGAGACGACAGGTTTAAACACTAGGAGGAGGAGACAGACATGGCATCCGATTTTGGCCTCGCTTCACACTCTCTCCAGCTCAAGTTCCATAACTGCAAGCTCCATGGGCCACATCCATGAACCCTAGCCCGAAGCACACAACTAGCTCGAATGCTCCTCCCATGAATCCTAATTGGAATACTCGTGCTCAGGAAAGGGACCAAGCTTCAGACTCCTTGCTCTCCCTTGGATCGAAGCACCACAACTTTGATACTAGTTGTGGGAGAGGAGAGCACACACAAAGGGATAAGGAGACACCAGAAGTGGTGCAGCAAAAGCTACTCCAGCTTATTCCTCTATCATATATATATGAGTATATACAGGCCTTGTACAAGTGGGTGGGCACACTGCCCTTTACCCCAACAAAAACCTCCACCAGAGGCTACTCAAGAAGAGCCAGCCACAACAGGCACGCCTCCCATGAAAACATGAAAGCGCACCCTGGCACCCACCGTAGGTGAGTACAAGATTGTGCATTCACAAGCACACTCGCCATTGGGAGAAGCATGGCTCCAAGAGCTAGATGCTTACGTGATCCACTCGCGCTTCGCTTTCAAGGGTCGAGACTACACCCTCCACTACTACACTGCAGCAGCATATGCCACTCTTTGGGACCCAACAGTCGTGGAAGCCCTCAACTTCGTAGGCTTGGGAAGAGTAGCAGCCCGTTTCCCATGCCACTCGGACATGACGCTACTGGCAGAATTCCTCAAGACATACGATAGCAACACCCACATAGGTGTCCTGTGTGACGCAACCGACAACCCCCACCACTACTAGATCAATCAGAATGTGGTGCGGGAAGCATTCAACCTGCCAGTGGTGGCAAAGAAATATTCCAAGCAAGGAGATGCGCACTTTCCGGTCACAAAGTGCATGCGCCTTGCACTTTTTAGCTCCACATCCACAAGAAATAGTGATGCCAATGAAAATAGCCATGAAAGGAGTACAGCTCAAACTCAAGGAGTTTGTTCCCCAAATATTCCAAAGAAAAGCTTCCCAGCAACATTCAAGGTTACCTTTGGTCACTCTAGGTTTTGCACTGCGTTCATGAGGTTCGAACCCAAACAAGTGAAGGTGTGAGGGCGCTCAAGGAGTTTGAGCCCCAAATCACCCGAGCATAGGAGTGGCGAGGCTAACACAAGCGTTATTTGGAAACCAGTTAGGACCATCTCCTAATACCAAGTTTATCCCAAGCGCTTTAATATGGTTAACACAAGCACTATTTCCACTAGTAGAGAGAGTCGGTAAGAATAGCAATATGCCTTGGCGCCCTATGAGCCCAAGAGCACATGGTTGTAAAGTGAGGGACAGTGCTAAAAAGGAAAAGGGTTGGCCGTCCCTTCAAAACGTGACTTGTATAAAAGGTCAAATGTTTGACTTTGGTCTTCATTGTTGTTTGCACAAGTTTGAATACAAGCTCCTCTTCACTTCCAAGAGAGTGTTTTGGGTGTTCTCTTGTTTCCATTGTAGTGCCTTTGTGGCTGTCACTATATCCCCCTTCACTCCCTTCTCCTTCTTCCCTTCCTCTTCCTCCCTTCTCCCTCCTTCTCCCTCTCCCCTCCCCTCTTCCTCTTCCCTCTTCCTCGCGTGAAACCACATTGCAACAATCCGGAGGTTGCTTGAGTGACACTTGTGGACGGCTCGTGCTATGCATTGCTCCCATAAGGAGTAGGCGGGAGTGGAAGCTCCATCGGCATATCTTCAACTACCCCATGACATGTGAGTCACTGCTGAGACCCACCACATATATCTAGCAAAAACTTGATCGAATTTGCTATATGATTGCTTTGTCGTCTATGTGCGCTCTAGTATTTGAAGTGTACCACAGTATATGGAACCACCTACTGAAGTGAATTGGACTTCCATGGATATTTTGATTTGGGTAGCAATCCACTTTCATTCTAGGAGTTGGGACCATTCAAGGGTCATTGAGAAGCAACTCAGTGTGGCTCTATATTCGAGTACAGATCAACTTGTATGGCATTGTGTGAGTCTTTATGAATCAACCGAATCCTAAAAGACATAGTTATCTAAAGCAACGAAGCTATTGATATCTACTTAGGTAACTAGAGTTAATAGTGTAAGAATTAATTCAAGAACTATAACCTCAAAATGAGATCTCTAGGAGAAACTTTTAGGGATTCCCTTCTTTTCTCTATTTTTTAAAAATATGGTTGTTTTATGAATGAATGTTCAAAAAAGAGTAACATAAACCATGGTTTTTGGGTTGTCTTTATGCAACTAAAATTTCAAAAACTAGCACCAAAACCTTTTCTTAGAATTGGAAAAATATGTCAAATACAACAAAATTTCAAAACCCTTGTAACATGGCCTTGCACATATTAACACAAAAAAAGTATTTCAAAACCAACAAAGCTAGAAATTATATCATTTCACAAATTAAAAATGTCAATTCCTCTTGAAAGAGCAATCATACTCCTTTAAATGTGTAGAATGCTCTATGACATGATAAAATTACAAGACAGAGGACTGGATAGGTAAGTATGAAGAAGCCTTCATCTCAATTCTCAGCCCTTTGATGAGATCATTGATAGGATGAGAGCTAAGGAGAAAGGCTTATTTGCAAAAAAGAAAAAAAAGAGAGTGAGCAAAAAAGATCCCCAGCCTCTCTGTGTGCAATCTCATCAATGATATCATTGATGAGATTGCACATGGTAGGAACTATTTTTTTGCTTCCTCTTTTCTTTTTTGGTGAATTTGGCCCCTTGAGGAATCCATTTGCGAAAATGGGGGAGAGGGAGGGGAGACATAAAATAATGGATGGTGGGGTAGAAAGGGAGGGGTTCGTTCAAGGGGGGGATTCATTTATGAGAGGAGAGGGCTCTTGGTGGCTTCATGAAAGGGGGAGAGAGGAAGTGGGATTAATTCAATAAGCTTGATAGTCTATGGCATTTTGTTTCCTCTTTTCTTTGTTGGTGAATTTGGCCCCTTGAGGAATCCATCTGTGAAAATGGGGGAGATGGAGGGGAGACATTAATTAATGGATGGTGGGGGAGAAAGGGAGGGCTTCATTCAAGGGGGGGGATTCATTTATGAGAGGAGAGGGCTCTTGGTGGCTTCATGAAAGGGGGATAGGGAGTGGGCTTAATTCAATAAGCTTGATATTCTATGGCATTTTGTGAAAAGGGAGAAGGGGCACATCTATAAAGGAAGTTGAGGGCTTCTTTTCTGAGGGGCACAACGAGCATAATTCAATAATCCCATACTGTGGTAGTTTGGGGCTTATTGAGTTGAGCCCCCTTTCACGTGGTTTCTAAGAGCTCCCCCCTTTTTCATCCTCCCCCACCATTCAAAGCAAACACGAAGCCAATATACGAAGCCAATATATGGATGCATAGTTCAATCTTCAGAGTGCAAATGAATTATGAAGCATGAATAGGGTCTGACCAAACATCAAATTGGGTTCAATCAAAGGTAGTTGCCACATCATCAATTCAATGTATTCGATGATCAAGGTTTGAGCAAACATTGAACTTGGTTTGATTGGCATAGTTGCCATTTCATCAATTTGGCATCTTTGACAAACAGGGTTCGAATGAATGTTGTGACTCGAGGATGTATCGATTAGAGGTTGAGAGGATGCTTTGAATTCCAAAATTCTATTTTGGAAGGCGGGAGTCTCAAATTGGATTTGGATGATACGTTGACCTATACGCATTCATCGAAAACCCTAACCACAAGTCAAGAAGTGGCTGAATTGTTGTACCACATTAAGGTCGATGGGAAACAAATCTCACTCTACATATAGTGGCACATATGGAGTTGTAGATGTGAAAAGAAAGAAAACAATGTCGTGCAAGGCTTGAACACACCCAACTACTATAAAATCTAGTTCGAGACTAAGGTATTGGAGAACCTACTCCAAGATGAAGGTTATGGAGAGAACTTAGGGAGTCTCTCACACATTTGCAATGTAAGTCAAATTTTTGGGAGTTTACATTTGAGCACTCTTCTACACAACAAATTTTGGGACTCTATTTCATGAAGTCAATTAGGGATTGGGTAGCAAAGCAAACTTAGGGAGATGCAAGCTATGAGTGCATCATAACAATCACAACTTATAGGGCAAGACAAACCATCCTTTGAGGCACACAAGATTTGCAGCATTTCTTCATTGTCGCAGCCTAAGGTGTTGTTATAAATTTTGCCAATATTTGAACATGATTGAGCTCCTTTATACCCATGTGTAATCAATAAGCATTTCCAATGTCATCTAAATTTGAGAATTTATATGCATCTTTCATTACATTAGGTAATCAATTGAAGTAGGATTGTAATTCAATAATTTTATTATTATTTGTAGTACTTCAAAGTTAAAAAGGAGTTTATATTGTGATTCGATAGGGGGAGTTGGGTTGCTATCGATGTATATATTGCGTCGATGATTTCCAATACATTGCTCACAATACTGGTTGAGACTCATCACTATGATAGATATTATGATGAGCTATATAAAAAAAGAGGTATAACATCAATTCTAGAAACCCAAAATACTCAATGCTTCATCCTCTACTAGTTCTATGGATTGTAATCACTAGTTCTTTGGCATCTATGCATTAGTGTCACTAGTGGCATTCATCTTCTCTTTGGCTAATTGTTTATGCTTATAAAGGAGTTTATGGCATGATAGTTGGTCTCTCTTCTTAGTTCCCCTTCCTTAATAAACTATGGGCCTCAAAATCAAGAAAGCTTCCAGCTGAATTCATGAACTCCATTAATCAGATTCCATAGATAAGTTTTTCGTGCTCCTCATGAGTCACATTCTATGCTCCTATTCTCTTTAGGTATCCTTGGTGAGTTAAGGTCAACATGAACGTGTTGATTGTGATCCAAATGGACACATACCTGTTGTACATATCCCTAGCTTTATGTTGGAAGGATTTATTTTTAAATATTGGACATTTGCTTTGAAAGTAATGCCTCGCACTCTATAGTAATGCACCACTTCTACCTTCGCTTATTTATAGTTAATTACATGCCAAAACATGTTCATGACCAAGGATGAGATTGAAATATGCATCAAAGACATGGGAAAGTGCTAGAACACCTTTCTTATAAGCACTTTGCTAATGCTTTCCATATCCTTTGTGCACTTTGAACAAGTGGCATGATCTCTATAATGACCTTAATGTGAACCTCTATACGATCTCTATAATGACCTCCAAATAAGAGGCAACGAGCATGGTATCTTTTGTAATCATGGACACATGCATGAGATCTTTAGTAAATCAGGTCCCAATGAAGCAAGCATTAAATTGGCTTTGTGTTGATAAAAATATTACCCCTTGGCATTATGTTACTATGTAATAGCATGCAATTAGAGGGGTATGATTTTTTTTTGCTAAACACAAGCACTCCAAAAAATCACTACATGCATACAATATGAAATTTCAATACATAAGAAAGGAGAGGATTTATTTATTTAGAAGCGATAACACTAATGCGTGGCTTTAGTGATGACAAAAGTTGAGCAACATAATACATTGTAGCTTGATAAATTGATGACACTAAAGTGTGGCTCCATCCATGTTTCGTTTCTAAGGGCAAACTTACTTCAGCCATTGGCTTCTTTACTAGATATGGTGGTCCATCACATTCTCATGCATGCCATCACAAAGGTGATTGCCATTGCAATCCTCCCCATCAATTTCATCAAGATTATATATTTTACATGACAATAATGTGTTAAAAAGCATAAAGCTATCAAAGATAAGTGTACCATAATGTAAAATTGGAATATATAGACTAGATAGTCATGGGAGCAATATACTTTAACTTCTTTTATGTTGCAAGGAGAGAGAAAGAATAAGCACAGGATGTAGGGATGATGACAAGGAAAGGAAAGGCGAGGAGTGTTAGGATGAGTGGCACGTATAACAATAATGGCATTCAATGGAGTAAATAATTCATAAATTTTTCCCAATATGCATCTTCTTAATAGGATGGAAAAAAAATACACCACTTCTATCCACCATGTATATTGTAAATTCATGACCCACAAGTAGGACAATAAACATGATCATTCGTTAGTAAAGCCAAAAAATGTGATTAAAGCATTTGTGTACCGCACTATAACATCCTATATACAAAGTCAAAATCATTATTACAAATTCAAAATCATTCATGCAAATGTAGACAACTTTTTTACTTTCTCATTGTACTAGAAGAAGGATCCCGCTCATTGGTGACATGAGCAACTAGGTTACCACTAGACATTTCCTTGCATTGTCAACCATGCATTTGGTCTAGAGGATTTGATAGCATCAGGATCTATCTCACAATTTGTTCGCTCTATATAACCTTTTGAGCTATTTATCAAGCCTACCATGCTACCATATGCAACATCTACATAATAGGGCTCTTCCACACTCACATCTCACATCTATTTTATCAATCTCACATCTATCCTACCAATAATTCAGGGTTGCCAAATTAATGCAAATTTCATATCTCAAAAGTTTTTGCCACTCATCCCAAGTGTACTGAAGACAGGGAAAAGCAATAAGAGTCACTAATGCCCTACAAAAGCAAATGTATCTTGTAATATAAACAATTGATGACCTAAAACTGCGGTCATGGATGGCACTATCATGTATTGCCATGCCAAATAACTAAATTCTTCTCTCTCCTATCCCCATAGGCCAGAGAAATGCTCAAGTGCACGAGGGTTTAAAACTTTTTACGTGTAAAAATGAGGTTAAGAACATAAAAATGACACTAGTTTGATGGCTAGATGGGAAAAAGTTTTGCATTCTAGCCCTTGAATGATATTTCATTTCAGATATGTTTCTTCCTTTGGTAGGCCTATGCATGATCCACTTTTGCTTTAAGCACTAACCTAATGTTATCATTATTCTCTCCTTAGTATATTCTAAGGTTTTTATCACCTACAGTATGTTAGCAGTGTAGTGTAATACATATGCTCACCATGTAACATGCTATCACACATTGATAGTGTTGAGGGAGAATGGACGCTAAGAGCAAGAGTGCACAAGAACAATAGCAAAGTGAACACACATCCCAGAGTGTGTCAAGTGCTTTGCATTATGGGATACTTATACATGAGCCTTGACACATCGGAAGGCCTTAGTGAAGATGTGTGATAAGAAATGAAAAATAGGTAATTTTAAAGACATTTCTTTCTATTTTAAGGTGATTGGTGTTCGTATGCTCTATAGGCTGTTGTAAGGGGCTTTCAATGCATGCATTTAATGACTCCGTCTTCTTTGGCCTGCCCTCTCCCGCTTCCCCCCCCCTCTCCTCCCTCTTCCCCCGCCCCCCTCCTTTCTCTGTCTCTCTCTCTCTCTTCTTCTTCTTCTTCTCTGTGGGTAGGCCACATGAATGAAATTCATCTTGTTTTTCTTTCTCCAGGTTCTAAGCTCCCAGAGTGAATGCCTTAGACGTCTTGCACCACACTGGAATAAATACAACTCAATTTAGAGTATAGAGAGACCAAAAATCTCCCTATGAAAGACCAAGAGTTTAAGCTCACTCATAAAGTGAAAAGACAAACCAATGGAAATTTGGTGTGACAAAAGGAGAGACCCTCAACTATAGGCACTCAGCTACTTTGCATAAAGTGAAAAGAAAGACAGTGGAGCTGGTACGATTGATTGCTTTGCAAACATATATAAACGGGTAGCTCGCGACAGGACCCAAGTCCAAAATCCAACTACGTTGCCAGCCTTTCTATCCAGCACCATGACTCAGTGCTACAATTTCAATGTGCAAGACTTCTTGGCTTGCTGTGGAAGTTCCAAATTTGCTGTGGAGATGGCTAACTTCAGTCCGTTCTCTAGCCTCTCCCAAGCCGTGGATCTGTCTCGCAGCATTTGGTGGAATAAGGTTCTCTTCTTCCAATGCCTGATTGCTTTGATGGCGGGTTACTTGTCTACATAGCTGAATTGGCCATCGTATTTATTGCATGACGAATTGGTTATCGACCAGAATCATAAAAAGACAAAATTCACCGGGGAGGGGCAACTCATCATCATCTAAAGGTAGAACAAAGCATGGTTATAAGGGTCAAATCGTTGTAGACAATCTAGCGACGATGGATACACCCCACGATAAATGTAGACAGTTTTGGTCTTTGTCAGATCGCTGGAGATTTTACGCCTTCTACGTTGTGCACTATCACACAGATATGTACAGAACGAGAGCTTTTGTACTCAATACAATGGGAGGTCAATATCAACTCTTATAGATCATTCATGGACGTCTTTTCTGTTCATCCCATGCAGCTTCTACCTGGTTGTAGCATCTTGCATTATTATGGAGAGGGGACGGTGCTGAATGATTTCAAACCTATCCATTGTTAATGAAATGATTTTGTCGAGTAGAAGACGTGCATCCCTGCAAACAAGCTATCAACCCACCTACAGGCCGCTGATGCTTATTCAGGTTGATATAATCACACGGAAACCTGCAGAAAGTTAGAAACCCGTTCCTTGATCCACACTCAAGAGTAGAAATCTAAAGCTTTTAAGCCCGTTGTAGAGTCATTGGCTCAGATTGATGACTAACTTTCACAAGAGAGTGCAAAATCATGTATAAATTTTAATAGGCCTTGTGGACACCCTAGAACTTATCGTGCATCAAGAACCTCAACGGGCAATCTTTGGCTACTGATTTATCTAATTCAAATCCAAACTTCTAATTTTAAAGTCAAATCACCATATTTACCTTAGAAGAATTGTGTCAATCGATATCTCAAGCTGGAATCTCACATTGGTTCACTCTTCAAGAACTACGCATTATTAATAAAGGAAGTTATCGCTATGCAACCTAGCACAAAGAGTATCGTAGAGTTTGATGCTTCATAGTCTGCATATTATGTGTCTTTTGAAGAGGCGGATGTTATTATTGGGGTATTCATGTCTCCCATAAGTCAGCTGACCCTGTCCCACATTTTGTGCATAGTTTCCTCCATTTTCTCAGGAGGAGGTCCTACTCATGCCTGTTAGTGGGAACATTAACAAGATGATCGATGTGTTGCCATAAAATAGTAGAATCGGGTGGAAGTGTGAACTTTAGCTCTTGGCTCCTTGACCAATCCTCAATGTTTGACATTCTGACAATATCATCGGGGTCCACATATCTAATCTCAGCAGCATTTGAAGTTGCCACCAGG
Source organism: Dipteris shenzhenensis (assembly GCF_047967505.1). NCBI lineage: Eukaryota > Viridiplantae > Streptophyta > Polypodiopsida > Gleicheniales > Dipteridaceae > Dipteris > Dipteris shenzhenensis. Next base: position 42,928,654 of record NC_141599.1, read on the forward strand.
AAACATTCCTCTGTCACTAGCTGACTCCTCTGACTCTGAGCTGGCTTCTTCTTTTTGCAATCTTTAAATGTCCTGGCTTATCGCAGTAGAAGCACTTCATCTCTTTCTTTCTCTTCTTCTTCTTGTTTTCATCTACAGACTGCTCCATTGTCAGATTTGGGCTTGCCTTTTTCAGTCTTACCCTTGCCCTTGCCTTTGCTCGTGTCCTGAGCTATCAGGTATTCGTACCGTCGTACTTCTTTTCCCGAGCTTTTTGCTCCAGAAACAATGGAGCTAGCTCCTCGAAAGTCAGTGGCGCTGCCCTATGCCCTGCAGTGATCGTAGTCACAAAACTACTATAGCTCCAGCAACAGCCTTGCCATCTTGGTCGAGCTTGTCCTTTGACCGCCTGCCGCCAGCTGATCCCGCACCACCTTCAGCTTGGTGATGCGTTCCTGTACCGATTTCGCTTCATCCATCCTCATGCCATACAGCTCTGTCTTAAGGTCCAAGTTTCTCGCCTCATTGTCGAGCTCACACATATCCCTCAATGTCATCCATTCCTCAAAAGAAGTGTTCGCCATCTCTATATGAGGCAGCACCATATCCGCTGTTGTCGTACCCACAATGATAGCCAAGGCTTTTGCCTCTCGGATCTGCCATGCTCTCACTAATATTGGGCCCGCTGGCGCTCACCACTGCTACCGAGGTTGATGTGGCTCGAGTAGTCACGGTGGCCTGAGGTATCAGCTCCGTCCTCGTTGCAATCCCCCACGACTCCCTCAACACTAAGTGGCTCCGAACCTTCATTTTCTACAACGGGTAGTTGGCCCACTTCCCAGAGAACTTCATCAGGGCTCTGATATCACGTTAGAAAATGAAATCACCAGAGGGTATCCGGCAACGGAAGACTGATAGATGGGCTTACATGTAGAAGTGTTTCACTATGGAATCGGGCGTCATCAACATGTGTATACTTCACAACCATTCATTTGTGTGCAGGCCAGCAAATAGACTGTGCATCAAGACAAATATAGAAGCAACATATATATATTGCCGGCTGTCCACAAACTGGACAAGATATAATACCAAAATGTTCTTCTACTAAAAGCCTGGCACCTCTAGATTTCTGAGTCTGCGTGCTCCACTGAGCTTATGTAGACTCTCTGTCCAAAGGATCGCTTCCACCTTACTGTCTGGATAGCAGCCCAGGTGGGCTGTCACTCTAGCTTTGTCTACAGCTTCTTCTGGGTCACCTTCTCGTCAAGAATGTAGGCCCAAGGCTGCCCCTTTGCTGCACCTGTCTGCTGTCCTGAGGGCTGCTCCCAGTGATTGATATGAGGCCAAGAGGCCTCCCTTTTATAGGGCTCTAGCCTCTCCAAAATATCCAACTCGTAGGGGGGGGGAATGGCCGACCCAAAGAGCCCCCCCCACCGACTTTTCTGCTCTGTGACTCTAGCCCTAGGTAAGGCACATATGTAGAGGGCTGCCTGGCCCAGCCTGTGGCCACGTAGCAGGCTGCCACTGGCCCTCTGCCGGGCTCCCCATCCCCGACCTGTTGCAAGGCCTATATGGGCCCCAAAACCTGCTGCAAAAAGTGCGCCTCCAGGCCCTGCTGGTTCTGCCTCTGATCAGGTCTCTTCCGGGCTCCAGAACAGGTCTGTACACAGCTGTACATCCTGCTGACATAATCCGTACCTTTGCTGATGTTATAGCCAGCTCATCGCTCTGTTTTCCGGCTGGAAACCCCGCACAGCTCTGGCCTGTCCAATCGTGGATGGCCATGTGGCCCTTCCATACCAGTTCTGTTCACCAAGGTGGCTTTCCTTTGCAAGGTATTCTCCTAGTCCTGCTGCCCACGTGGTAGCCTATGTGCTGCCCATGTGGCAGCCCATAATTCTGCTGTGTGCATCTTGCCCACATGGCAGTCTAGGTTCTGCCCATGTGGCAGCCATGTCACCCTATGGTCCACCGCCCCTTTGCACTCCTCATTTGGGGGCTCACAAATGGGGAGGTGACTAATCCTAATTCAACAGTGTGTCCTATGCATCAAGATTGAAGTAGATACTCCCAATGTGTTAAAGAATTGGTTCAATGAGAGAGAGAGAGAGAGAGAGAGAGAGAGAGAGAGAGATGTATCATGTGTCAACGTGAAGCCCGTAGTTGTGATTGCTGGGTGAAGCTTTCAAAATGTGATTTAAGAATGGGACATTTTATTTGAAACAGGTAGATATCCCTGGCTGGTTGGAAGCATTTGCTGCACATCCTCGCATTGGGGATGTAGAGGCTTTGAAAAGGAATGCAACAACTGCAGAGTATGGACATACTTATCTTTGAAATTGATAAACGCTATTTGAGGGTTTATAAAGACATTTTGGGCTTGGTGGTGTGATTGGCAATACCAAAGCTCTATGCTGCTGCAATTTTCCTTCACCCTTTGGGCGGGCTTAAATAACGTAATTGTTTATCAAGTTTGATTTCCTGAATGCCTTTATGTTCATCTCTTAGATCATTAACTATTCTGATTTGTAGGTGGAGTAAAGGGGAGCAATCAATGGCATTGAAGAGTGCAAATGATTTGACTGTGCAGGTTCAAATGCAACTCCTGAATCTTGAAATTTCAGAGTTTTGCTTTCAAGATATCTCTTCCCGTTAACATCTTTGTTTACTGCCAAATGTTTACTGTAGTAAAGCAGAAAGAAAGGAGGCAGGTCGAAATATTATGCTGACGGAATAGTCCAATGGGAGCATTAGTTAGGTGTGCACATTCATGCATCGCATGCGCTACTCATAGGGGCAGTCTTTATTTGTGGCTGGTATATGCTGAGGTAACAAGGCTAGTTTACATGCATAGCATGGTTTGCTGTAGGAACGAGTGTTGCATAGTGATGCCTCTGATTGTAATTCAGCAATCCAGTTATCACTAGCAAAGTATTGCATTAATATAGATTCGATGTTGCCATAGGGCCAAGTGTGGAGATAATGATTGGGACTGATGCTGTCGATTTGCTATATATTGTACATGTATTTCAAACCTCCATAAGCGCTCAAGTAGTGCTGTAGTGCTAGTGTGCCCCTCGCGTTGTGCCTTGCTGTCCTGCCAACAAGGGGACACAAACTCCGTAAGAGCTCTTTGGTAGGATTGATGACCTGCATGCACATATAACATGACAACTTTCTTACACCATGCAGACATTCCAGCCTTGCTACTTTCCAGTGCTTGTGTTATCTATTCGACAAAGAATCCAGGAAATACTAGAGCAAGCTCCAACAGGCTGTGCTGTACCTGAAGGGTCAATTTAATCCCGACTTTTTGGCAAGGGAAAAATATTTTCCTTAATGTGGGATTCAAAGTGCTCTCTTTCTGTTTTCTCAAATCTTTATTTTTCTTTCAGGATTCTTGAGTCGCTATAAATGGAGGCATTTTTTGTAATCTATCATGGCAGTCACAGCTCACATATTCCCATGCATTATACCAATTAGTATTTGATTTGATGAAATAATAGCTGAGTCTTATTTAACTTTGGTATCTAACACATGATTAACTTGACCTCAAGTTAGCCAATGCAACTACTCCTGAGGCTCGTTCAACACCTGCTAGGACTCAAACAGCTGGTTCAACCATATATGAGTTAGTTATTACCTTATGTGGTCATGTCTATGCCATTAGATGGTCTGGTCATGTTTTAGTGATAACTTTTTGGTGCATTGTTAGCAATCAATGCTTATTAGTGTATGTATCCTCATGTGCATATGGATTAATTGTGGTTAGTGGCTGATCTTACATTAGCATGTATGAAACCTAATGCTAATCCTATCAAGGCTGTATATATATTCATTGTGGATAACAATAATATAGTGTAGTTATACAATCCTTTCGGTGTGGTCTCTCGCTTCTTTCCAAGTTTTTGCCCAAGGTATCAGAGCTATGGATTCTGTGTTAAGCCAGGCAATCTCCAATTCTCCAGGACAAGATAAACAGGTACAAACACCATTGGTGCCTCTCCAAATCCTGTCAAAGAAACCCCGAATCGGAGGCAAAATCCACAACCAAAGAACTGTCAAAAGCCCCGGTTCAGAGCTTAAACAAAATAAAAAAATTATTAAAAAAAAAGTTTTTTTTCTGGCCTGACCAGATCTGGCCGACCAGATTGACCTGGTCGGTCAAATCTGACCAGGTCGGTCAACCTGTTGGTTGACCGACTTAAAGCCCCTTCCTATTTAAAAGGGGGGGGGCTAAGTATTCATTATCTTCACTCTTCCAGCTCCAGAGGTTCCTGCACACCCTGAGCCACTTCTGCCTCCTGGCTGCCTCCTCTGCTGCCTCAACTTCTGCCTCCTGGCTGCCTCCTCTGCTGTCCTCCTTTCTGCTCCAGATTTGCCCTCTTTTCTGCCCCAGATCTGCCCCTCCTTTCTGCTCCAGATCTGTCCCCCTTTCAGCTCCAGATCTGGCCTCTTTTCTGCTCCAGATCAGCCTTTCTTTCTGCTTCAGTTCTGCCCTCCTTTCTGCATCAGATCTGCTCCAATTTCCGCTCCAGATCTGCCTTCTTTTAGCTTCATATCTGTCCCAACTCCTGCTCCAAGATCTGCCCTCAACTTCTGCTCCAGATCTACCTCCAACTTCCGCTCCAGATTATGTTCTTTCTATTCCAAATCTGCAGCAACCCCTGCATCAGTTTGCTGTCTCAGATTTGGTTCAGTTCCAACTTGTGGAGCTAGTGCAGAAGTCCACTACAGTTGTCAGGACTGACGTTTGTTTCCTCCAGAGCTTCTCTCATATCTTCACTTGTACTGAGTTCCGTTTGTGATATATATATCTTCTTCAGCCATTAATTGTCTTCAATATTGTTTTATTTGTCTCCAAGTATTTTCTTTATATGGTATCAGAGCCAGGTGTGCCACCGACACCTGAGCCTTGATCTGGAAAGCTTGGAAGATAAATCATCACCTGAAGATGTCTTCTCCCTCTTCCCCGAAGCGATCTCAGCCTGAATCAACCTCTATTCAACCATCACCTTCGACATATGTCGAGAGAGAGTCTGCTAGGATTGAAGGTGATGAATACCTCTCCAAACTCTTTAAAGAATTTGCTGAATTCCAGAAATGGAAGGAACTTGAAGCAGGTACCCGCACACCTCGTGCCTCTACCTCTCCACGGTTCTCTCCAATACGTCAACAAGGACCTCTATTCAACTCAGAAGAAGCTGAGCAACATCTCAAGTTCGGTGCCAACGAAGAACAAGTATCCCCTGACGAAAGAGGACAGGCCGGCATGAGAACATTGGATTATTCGGCAGTGCCTATTCCACAAGAATCAGTGCAAGGTATGATGCCCTATTCCCTTAGTGCAACTCCTTCTGTTATGCAAGGCATAGGAACAAGTAATCACGAGGACACAGATCCATACATGCATGTGAACACTCGCAGACGAGAAAGGAGAAATGCGTCTGACAATGAGTTTGCTTTCGGTTCACATTCTTCCCTCCCTCCCATCCCTCTCATCTCTTCCGCTGCCATCTTTCCTCCAGTGGTTTCTCATCCTCCTCCTCCTCCCATACCACTGGATTCCTATAGTTTATTTCCCTCTATCTCTCCCGCTGCCTCTTTTTCACCTCTCATGTCTTATCCCGCCTCTCATATTCATCCCTCCCCCTCAGGACCTTTTCCAAATTCTTTTCTTTCTCTGGTGATGCCACCTCTCCCTTCTTCTCACTCTGCTACTATTCCAAATTCTCTTCTGCCTCCACCGGTTGCTTCTCCCTATCATTCTCTTTCTTCCCCTCACCCTGTCTCTGCAACAGCCAAACATGCTTTCACTGATATGACTCGTTTTAATGGGTCTAATTATACCACATGGTCAAATCTTATGCGCCATGTGCTTGATTCTCAAGACCTATGGGAACTCGTTCAAGGTACCGAATCGCCACCTGATCCTCATGTTTATCCTCCTCAGGTAGTTCGTTCGTGGCGACATCGTAATGCCACTGCCATTGTTGAAATTATGCAAGGTCTTTTACCTGAATTTCACTCTCAATTACAGCATTTTGATCTTGCCTCTGAGCGATGGACACATCTCACTGACCGCTATGCAGCTCGAGATCGTACTCGTCGCATCAATCTTGACCATGATCAACAACAATTCCAGATTCTTGCTGACGATGATCTCAAGGTTAAACTAGCAGATTACCGGCGGTTAGTTGCTGAATTTGCCACAACTGGTCCTCCCAAATCCGAGGATGACCAAGTTACTTTCTTTTTAAATAAACTTCCGCCCAAGTATTTCAGTTTTATGCAACAAATCATTTCTCAACCTTGTCTTCCTACTTTTTATGAGTTTGAATGTCAACTTTTGCGTTATGCTCGTCTTTACTCTCAGGTCCACCAAAAACATAGCATTCCTGCTTCAGAGGGGGCTCTTTTCTCCGGGATTCCAAAAGATCAACCTAGCTCCGGAAAGCCCTCTCCTACTCCTAACCCCTCTAGTAGTAAACCCGCCTGGCACTCCCTTCCCAAAAAGAATAGGTTTTGTCAGCATTGCCAGAGAGTTGGGCATATTGACGATGAATGTCGCTCCAAAGCCAAAGGCCTTCTTCCTCAGCCTCCCACCATGACTCCTCAACCACCCCGTTGGACTCCTCAGCTCCCTACCACGACTCCTCAACCACCCCGTTGGACTCCACAGCCCCCTACCACGACTCCTCAGCCACCTCGTTGGCGTCCTAGGGGTGGTCCTCCTCCTACTCCTTCGAACACTGGTCTCTGGAGACCCCAGGGCCATGTCACTAATCACTTCACTCCATCTCCTCCCTTTATAACTCCTGAAGGTCTTGTGGCAATAACTCTGTTGCTACTATTCATGGTGTTGGTTCAATAACTTTTGATACTGACAAAGGTCCCAATCTTGCTCAATTGGATCAAGTGTTTTATGTCCCCCAATTAGGGGTCACCAAAAACATGGTATCGATTATGAGGAAACCTTTGCCCCTACTGCTCGGTTAACTTCCTTTCGTCTTCTTCTCGCCCTAGCTGCTCATCACTACTGGACTATCTATCAAATGGATGTCAAGAGTGCCTTTCTCAATGGCTACCTTGATGAAGAAGTCTATGTGACTCCCCCACCAGGTTTTTCTCCTCTTGGCCATGAAAATAAGGTTTTCCGCCTCCGCAAAGCTCTTTATGGGCTTAAACAAGCACCTCGATCATGGTTCCACCGGATAGACACCTTCCTCAAAACTAATGGTTTTCATTCTACTCCCTTTGATCCAAATTTATGTATCCATCATTCGTCAGAGGGGGTCTGCTTTATTTTACTCTATGTCGATGATCTTTTGCTTTTAGGCTCCACTCCCACTACACTTCAGTACATTAAAACTCAACTCAGCATCACTTTTGAAATGACTGATCTCGGTCGGCTCTCCTATTTCTTAGGTATGGAAGTTGTACAACATTCTGGTGGTATTTTTGTTTCTCAACAGAAATATGCTCTTCAACTCCTTGATCAAATCATTCCTCATGAGCCTAAGCTGGCTGCCACTCCCTTAGATCCCACCGTAAAGCTCTCAAAAGACTTGGAGTCTCCTCCCTTTGATGAACATCTCTATCGCCAGGTTGTTGGCAAACTCCTCTGGCTCCTTCACACTCGTCCTGATCTTGCTTACTCCGTCTCTATTCTCAGTCAGTATTTTAATGAACCCAAGCTCACTCATTGGCATGCATGTATTCGTATCTTGCGGTTCATTCGTGGTACTTACTCTTATGGTTTACATTTCAGACCAGGACTAACCCTACAGGGATACACTGATTCCGACTGGGCTGGTGACCCGGACAATCGTCGTTCTCATGGCGGCTATATTTTCTCGTTTGGCTCGGCACCTGTTTCTTGGTCTAGCCGTAAACAAGAGACTGTTGCTGGTTCTTCTACTGAGGCTGAATACCGGGCCTTGTATGATTGTACCACAGAGGCCATATATCTCCGACAGTTTTTGGCAGAGCTACACTTTCCTTGTACTGAACCCACGATCCTCTACGTCGACAACAAAAGTGCCATTGCTCTCGCAGGCAATCCCATTTTTTCCAACCGCACCAAACATGTCGGTGTTCACTTTCATTTTACTCGCGAGCAAGTGGAATTAGGTACTATTCGGTTGATCTATGTTCCAGCTGCCGATAATCATGCTGATATTCTTACCAAGCCGGTTAATCGCCCTACTCTTGAGCATCTCTGCCCACGGTTGGGGATTGGTTTACCTCCTTCTTTTTAGCAGTTTTTTTTTCTCTTTGTGTACTTAAGGAAGTGAACAAATCCCCTGCGAGGGCACTCCTTCAAGTCTTTCTTTTTTGTACCATCATCTGGGCATTTAGTGAAGATGAAAACCTACTTTGTAGGCATCTCCATCTAAATGAAAACCCTTTATTTATTTAAAAAAAAAAAAAAAAAAAAAGAGGCTGATGAAGATGATAGATCACTCATGGAACACCTCTTTGCTTCTCCTGTCTACATTGGACATTGAGAGGGGGTGTTAAGCCAGGCAATCTTCAATTCTCCAGGACAAGATAAATAGGTACAAACACCACTGGTGCCTCTCCAAATCCTGTCAAAGAAACCCCGAATCGGAGGCAAAATCCACAACCAAAGAACTGTCAAAAGCCCCGGTTCAGAGCTTAAACAAAATAAAAAAATTATTAAAAAAAAAGTTTTTTTTCTGGCCTGACCAGATCTGGCCGACCAGATTGACCTGGTCGGTCAAATCTGACCAGGTCGGTCAACCTGTTGGTTGACCGACTTAAAGCCCCTTCCTATTTTAAGGGGGGGGGGCTAGGTATTCATTATCTTCACTCTTCCAGCTCCAGAGGTTCCTGCACACCCTGAGCCACTTCTGCCTCCTGGCTGCCTCCTCTGCTGCCTCAACTTCTGCCTCCTGGCTGCCTCCTCTGCTGTCCTCCTTTCTGCTCCAGATTTGCTTTCTTTTCTGCCCCAGATCTGCCCCTCCTTTCTGCTCCAGATCTGTCCTCCTTTCTGCTCCAGATCTGTCCCCCTTTCAGCTCCAGATCTGCCCTCTTTTCTGCTCCAGATCAGCCTTTCTTTCTGCTTCAGTTCTGCCCTCCTTTCTGCATCAGATCTGCTCCAATTTCTGCCCCAGATCTGCCTTCTTTTAGCTTCAGATCTGTCCCAACTCCTGCTCCAAGATCTGCCCTCAACTTCTGCTCCAGATCTACCTCCAACTTCCGCTCCAGATTATGTTCTTTCTATTCCAAATCTGCAGCAACCCCTGCATCAGTTTGCTGTCTCAGATTTGGTTCAGTTCCAACTTGTGGAGCTAGTGCAGAAGTCCACTACAGTTGTCAGGACTGACGTTTGTTTCCTCCAGAGCTTCTCTCATATCTTCACTTGTACTGAGTTCCGTTTGTGATATATATATCTTCTTCAGCCATTAATTGTCTTCAATATTGTTTTATTTGTCTCCAAGTATTTTCTTTATATTCTGTACCTTAGATTCACGAATCAAAGAACGAATTGTGGCAGTGGTTGGTGTTCAAGCTTCAAGCATCTCACGATAGGTTCTTTGGTCAATTGTAAAGCAGAAATAGTCTTATTGGCGTTGAACAGTGCAGAGAACAGAACTTGGAGCTAATTAAAGACCTGGATGTATGGTCCAATGTCTACTATGGATGAGAATCTACATCATGAGTTGGCAAAGCTGGAGGGGCTGCAAATTACTCAATCTAGAGATTCAAGATGCAAAATATCTATAAAGGTAGAGAACTGGTAGAGAAAAATGTGAGACAGAGCAACAAGGCAGGCCTAGCCTCTTTAAGGCAAGAATTCGGGGCCCCAACGTGAACCTTCTTTTAGAAATAAGGGATTTCATATTGCTTGGTGAGAATATATAGACTAACCTCAATTGTCTTGCTGAATCGTACATAGTATTTGTGGCAGGGAGTTCAGCTAGAGAACCTCCCCAACTTTTGACATATTAATAGATCTCCTAATGCGCAATGAGTGAAGGGATGAGAATTTTGACAGCTAGAAGATGCAAAGATTTGGCCAAGCGTTGTTTGCTACAGACAGAGAAGTGGAACAATATATTTGCTCGAAGTGGAGGATTGGATGCAAAACTGACACATGGAAATTGTGCCAAGGATTGTTACAAGAAAAAGTTTGACTAATAGAAAGGTAGGCAAGGGTCAGTCCAATTATGCAGGTGAGAATCCAGAAAGTAAGAAATCCATGAAGTTCAAGGATCAGGTATACTTGCTCTTGCTTCAGTATCCCAATAACACATAGTATGTTGACAGTGGTGCATCAAGCCACATGATATAATATATGGATTGCTTTTCTTATCTGGGGATTATTGAATCCAGGAAAGACATTGAGCAAGTAGTTGGTGAAACTGTAACCTTCAAGCATCTCTAGGTATTCATCTCTTTCAGTACCTATTATAGTCTCATCAAGAAGAATCTCATTTTGTTGGTGAAGACTAGTGCAATCCACCACTTCCTCGTAGATGGTTGAAGATGATTCTCCTTTTGAAGCTCCATTTCCTTGATTGTCCCCCTAATCAACACCAAGGCAAAGACCAAACACCACTCCTTCCACCTCTCCTTCTGAGATGGACTCCTCGGAGGTGCCACTTGTCTCGTGATCGGATGACTCGGACTCTTAGCTCTCAGAAGTTGAAGTTTCCTCCTTTACCACCTTCTTGTGGCGACTCTTCCTATTCCCTCCTTGGAGAATAAGATCACATCTCACTTCTGTATTGCCTTCACTTGAAGGCCTTCCTAAGATCAATGGGTAAGCCCTAGCATCTGGTTTTGTAGGAATAACCTGAAATGTTGTAGGTACATAATTTTTTCTTTTTCAAAAAGAGACTTCTATTAAGTATTTAAGAAAAACCGTTAGAGCAAGCTCCATACAGGATACATCATGCAATGCACGAAAAGCTCAAGAGCCAAAAAGAAAGGATTGAGGCTGATAGTGCCATCTCAATGCGGTAGAAACCTCCGAGAAAAAGGGAGAACCCCTCCAAACTCGAAGAAATATAGTCCTTCTAGAAGAGGCTGCCCGTGAAGGGCCCTGCATACTAGCCCATATGGCTATCAAAGTGTGAACCGTGTCAGTCCAAATACCCGTGAACACCTGTGATGGGTGTATTTGGGTGCCATCCAAGGCCTCAGTACATCTGGCTCTCCAAATGTGCTAAGAGGAAATGCTAGCCAAAATCTCCCAAGAGGTGTCCACTAAAACATGAGAAGCTCTGAAGGGAGTAAGTGGTACATCCTACAGAGAGCAGGGCTCTATCACCTGCTGGCGGACCGAGAGTGCCCAAGAAGAAGGCTCACCCTCATAAAACACCTGGGGCCCGGTAAGGGATAACCATGCGACCGAGCTCCAAGTCATGAAGAAAGGGGAAGTGTGAAAGATTTTGAGTATCCGAGCAACCCCTTTCCAAACAGTCCTCGCCTGACTGTAGTCCCAAAGGCAATGTCGCATTGACTCCTTTGCAGAATGACGTCGAGGACAAGTGGGATCAGCCCCAAATCGTGATCTCCACAAGTTCACTGCAATCCCTCCATGAATAGAAAGCTAAAAGAAAAGAGTGATCTTTCTATTTCTGAGGGATTTCCAGAGCCTCCTCCAGAAATTTCTACGCAAATCTGCGGTGATGAAGAAGCTTTCCCAATGGGGGGCTCTGGAGGGAATCCAACCCCTACTGTTCAGCTGAAATCTCCTGGCATTACCAACCGTGAAACGAAAGAAGGGAATCCCCCTCTCTCGGTGCCCATGATCTATCCACTCCCACTCTCCTGGGTCCCACTGCAAGCACCTGATAGGTGCACCTCCATATAACCACAACCTCTAGGATCCCAAGGCCAAGAGCGGAGGGTCGAGGTCTAAGTACCACTGCAAGCCCGCTCCATGGTCCACAAAACCAGCAATCCTGACAGGCTGAAAGGCAACCTCAAGAAGAATGCCATCCTTGGATGTAGAAAGTAAACCTCCATCCCCAACATCAAAGACCAGTGCATCTTCCCCGAGACCTCGGAGAGCGATCACCTGTAAAGGAACTGATGTCCTCGAAAAAGCCCCCATCCAAGTGGTGGAAGTAATAGGCAACTCAACTATCCATTCCACCGGGATGGCTGCATCTATCTGCTGAATCCTGCGTGTTACCCCTCTGAGGTGACTCACGGACTGCAGTCTCTGATCCTCAGGTAGCTTGATAAAAGATTTCCAAGTGCCTACTATGTAGGCGGGGCCTCTCTCCCATTTAGACCACTGCATGTAATGGGAAGTGCCCAGTGGTCTGGCATGCTCGTCAAGAATACTATCATTCCAAACGATCGGCTGCCTATCAATCTCTTCGACGGTAGAAGGTGGAATCCTTCGAAGAGTGTTCCTGAAGCTCCCCCAAGCTTTCAGGATGGCAGTCATGAGAGGGGAGGCAAGAGATCTGAGAGGGGTGGAAGTGAAAATCCAGCGAGGGCTGTCCACCCAATCATCTCTCAAGGTTGGTGTGCAAGCCTGAATGCGTCCAAAAAAGAAATCCTTCCAAGGTTCCTGCCCAGGCATGAGTCCCCTCACCACCACCTTACAAAGCAATGCCCTGCACTGCAAGTCCGGGTCAATGACATTAAGGCCCCCTTCACATGTAGGGAGAATAATGGTCTCCCAGGTCACCCTTGCTGCAACATCTGCTGTGCCATCAAGTCCACTCCATAAAAAATTCCTAATTGGTCTGATGAGCTGAGTGATGCAATCCCTAGACCGGCACCAGCAAGAACACACAAACCAGGAGGTAGCCAAGAGAACCTGGTTCACTACCACAACTCTAGATGCAAGGTCGAGTTTGGCAGAGCTCTAGAAAAGGAGCTTTTTCCTTATACTTTCTAGTATTGGGGCAAACTGCTGTGCTGGAGAGATGTCCAATCCTACCTAGCATCCCAAATACCTGATAGGAACACCCCTCTGAATCCAGGAAAAACCAATGTCAACTCCCCAGCCTGAAGTGTCCTCATCACTGATCCAAAAGCCAAAGGATTTATGCCAGTTAATGTGTGCCCCTGCAGCTGAGCAAAAAATATCCAAGGCTGTCCGGAAAGAATCAAGTGACTGTGAAGAGGCCTCAATGAAAATAGCAGTGTCATCAGCCAACTCACAGTCAAGAAGCTCCTGCTCTTGTCTCAAGGGCAATCTCAGCCCAAAAAGCTCAGTCTGAGATCTAAGGAAGATACTCATAGCTTCTGCCACAAAAAGAAAGAGGAAGGGGGCTAAAGGGCATCCCTGACGAACTGATCTGGAAATCTGAAACATGTCACCCCTTACCCCTCCAATCAAAACCTGGCTGTGGGCTGATCTGTAAAGGGAGGCCACCCCTCTGATCCAAGCATCTAAAAATCCAAACCGTAGAAGAGTGCCCTCAAGAAAACCCCAATCTACTCTGTCATAGGCTTTCTCGAAGTCCAGGAGTAAAACTGCTAGCCTCTGCCCACTCTGCATAGCCCACTCTGTGGCTTCCCAAAAGAAAAAGATATTATAAAAAATGCTCCTGCCATGCACAAAGCCTGTTTGAGTATCATGGATGAGGTTTGGAAGAAGGGGCTGTAATTGAATGCTGATCGCCTTGGCAAGGATTTTGTAAAGAGTGCCCAAAAGTGTGATGGGTCTCCAATGGGATACAAAATTCCTGTTGCCACCTTTCGGGATAAGGTGAATGAGTCCCTTGGTTAGTGAGTCAGGCATCTCACCTGAGTCCCAAATGCCCTGCAGGGCTGAAGTAATATGATCACCTATCATATCCCAAAAGGCTATAAAAAAAGGAGTAAGACCATCGGAACCAGGACATTTGCCCTTATGAAGGGCAGAGAGAGCAGTCTTGAATTCTGTGTTGGTAAAGCGTGCATCAAGTGAGCATAACATCTCTGGGGTGACCAACACAGGTAAACTTTGCCAAACTTCATCTCTAGCCATCTCTCTGGCCTGTGAGTTCGGATTTGCGGAAAGTAGGGAGGTATAGAAAGCTGTCGCTAAGCGCATGATGGGACTGCAAAACGTCGTCAGAGTCAATAAGCTGCCTGACACTCTCTCTACTATGTCTGGGACCAAGTGTAGAGAAAAAGTGTTTATTGACTCTCCCTCCCATCTGTATCCAAAAGGACTCTCGTGCATGGAAGGCATACTCTGCTCTCTAATCAAGCAAGGTCTGCAAGTGAGCCCTTGCCGCAGCAAGGCGCTCTTGTATCCAAGCAACTGATGGTCGTTTCTGCTGCTCCCTTTGTAGGGCTGCCAACTGCCGGCGGATACCGATCTCTCGCCTGAGTACCTCACCTCGCCGAGCACTAGCAACGGAGTGATAAAAGTCGCTGATACTGGCAAGTGCTGTGGCCACATGTGAAGGACCAGCCACCCCCCTTGCATATGAGAAACCCAGATCTCCAACACTGCCTCTGTGAGAGTCTCATCCGTGTATAAGGCGTCGGGGATCGTGATACTGTGAGACCGTCCTCTCAGATGAGGCTCTGAGATGGACAAAATTACCAGAAAATGGTATGAAGTGGAAACACCAGGTGCAATGCAAACTGTCCCCCCTCTATCAAGAGCCCAGTCAGCCACATAGAGTCCGTCAATCCGAGCATGGATAGGCATCTGCACCCTACGGTTCGACCATGAAAACAAAAGTGACTGAGACTAAACAAGAAATGCATCATCTGACCAAACATCTCTGCCACTGACTCTAAACAAGAAGGCATCCCAGGCTGCTCTCTCAAGGGAGTGGATACCACCTTCTCTGCCCCCTTTCTTATCAGAAGGTGCCTCAACCATGTTGAAGTCACCTCCAACAATCCACGAATCCGCAATGTCAGCCCACGAGAGCACCTCTTTCCAAAACAAAACACGGTCCCCTCTATTGTTCGGAGCATAGAGGTTGAGGAAACCAACCTTACGTTTGTTAATTAGAAGTAAAACCCACTGGGCCTTGGAGGGGGTTATGGTACCGTGTCCAATGACGAGAGGGAGAATAGAGTCTGAAACTGAAATGCATGTACCTCCTCTGGTTCCCAAGGTAGGAAGCCAAAAAGTCCGGCCTGAGAACAGCTTACCTGACTTGGAGCAATCTCTGACATCCAGTTTGTGTTCCTGAAGAAAAAGAATGTCTAGGGAACCACCTGAAACACCTGGATGGAGCTAATTCCTGATCAGCTGTCTGCGACGGCAATGAGGGATGCTGCCCAATCCCTGTATATTCCAACTGGCTATCCTCATCGGCGGGAGGAAGTGGGTTGGAATACCTTACCCGACCTGGTGGCGGAAAAAGAAACCTCTACCGGAGCAGACCTGTCATACACACGAGGTCCAAGGGGAGGAAAGTCCACAGGTAAGAGAGAAGGATCTCTCAAGAGGGATGCTGATAACTGGCTCTCCAAAAGTAGAGGGTACAAAATCATCATTTGGGAGGCTAGAGAGGTCCTCCAAAGCGGAAAATGAGTTCGGCTGAGCTAGTCCTGGGGAGGGGGTATGAAGGATTCCTACCGAAGCAAGAAGAGAATGTAAAACCCCCTTCCCTCTGTCCAAAGAGGGAGGCACCTGTACTGGATCTTGATCAAAAAGTGATGTGGACGAGGTGCCAACAACCTGCGCTGCTGAGGAAGGTACAGCCTGATCCAAGGGTGGAGTGGAACAAGGCTCCTGAACAGTAGTCTCCTCCTAAGGCTCCAAGGGGGTAGCCTCCGAAGAGGTGGAGGAGTGAACTAAAGTAGACGGCCTAGCCGCGACCGGAACCCACTGTGGGCCAGAGGTGGTGCGGGGTGTCGAAGGGACTCGAGTAGCCCTAGGAGAGGGGGGAGCTCGTGTCTGAGGCCGTGTCTGTGGAGCGGTAGGTCTTGCTCCAGCTCTCTATCGTAAGCTAGTACGAGCTGGTTGCTTTGTGGGCCTCTTTTTCTTCTTTGGGCAATCTTTGGCGAAGTGCCCCGAGGATCTGCAAATCTTGCACTGGTCCTGCCGACCTGCAACCTCAAATCTCTGGCGGAAGAAAGACCCATCGGGTCGCTGTAGCATGATGTGGTCATCTGAAATATTGGGGTCCTAGACGATGACCCTAACCTTGGGTACCCGTCCATCCTGACCGCCTCAGCAGCCGAAGAGGGCTCGCCAGGGAGAGGGGGGGGATCTCTGCTACCACACCAAACCTCTCGCCAATAACTGAAAGAAGCCGGTGATAAACTGAGGGAAGACCAGGGAACTTGATGAAAACAGAAACTCCCTGCTTGTGCTCTTCAACTGGGTCAAATCCCAGTTGAAAAGGAAACAAAAAGATCCTCCTATAGCCTAGAAGTAGAAACCCGGCCTATAGCAGGTCTCTTGTGACGCCCGAGGAATCTAGGCACACCTGAAAGAAACCCCGTCCCAACAAACGAACATCCTTGAGGTGGGGGGCAAGGTCCTGAGGAAGCGCCGCCAGCATCCAATCTCTAGCTTGTGACCTGGAGGGGTGTGAGCCATGAATGCGTGCGAAGAGAGTCGTGGAACACTCATGCTCCAAATCCTTTTGCAACTGCTGCAGCTCGTCTTTTGAAAAAGTGACAGTTCTCGCAGCCGGTGTGAGCGGAGACGGATTGACTGAATGGGAACCCATACGGATTGACTGAATGGGAACCCATTCGTCAATCGAGGTGTGTTGGCTGATTCAAACACAAAAAAATAAAACTCCGTCCGCTTTCCTGAAACCCAGGAGACCCCTATAAGAGAATAGGGGTACTCCAGATGAAGGAGTGGATGAAGGAAGAAGGGAGAGAGAAGAAGAAACCAAGGGGAGTCAGCGGCAGCAAGGAGGAGGAGGGGAGAGGAGGGGAGGATAGAGGAGAGGAGGAGAGGGGGAGAAGAGGAGTAGAGGAGAGGGGAAGGAGAGAGGAGAGGAGAAGGGAGGAGAAGCAAGGAAGAGCAGGGGGGGAGAGGAGGGGATAGGCTGCAGCAGGGGGGGAGCAGCAGCAGGTGGGGGGGGGGAGCAGCAGGTTGCAGCGCCGGGGGGGGGGGAGCAGGCTGCAGCAGGTAGGAGGGAGGGGCAGTGCGCAGGGGAGAGGGCAGCGCGGGGGAAGGGGTCAGTGCAGGGGAGAGGGCAGCGTAGGTAGGAGGGGGCAGCGAGGAGGGAGCAGGATGAGCAGTAGGGAGCGGGGAGAGAAGCAGCTGCAGGGAGGAGGAGCAGCAGGAGGGAAGGGAGGGGGCAGCGAGGAGGGGAGCAGGACGAGCGGGGAGAGGAGAGCAGCAGTCGAGCAGGGAGAGGAGGGGAGCAGGAGGAGCGGGGAGCAGCAGCAGTTCCTGTAGGTACAGAAATTCTACACACATCCACTGCCAAATTTTTCACAACTCTAGAGTTTTCACTCTAGTATTATTAGCCAACTTAATGGGATAAGGAGAGTTAAGAGAAGATAACTTCAAATCAGCATCTTCCATTGTCTTTTCACTCATGACATTTATCGATGCATCCCCATCAATGTATGCATTAGAAATAGTCTAGCCATCTATGATAACATCAACAACAGGGACATCATCTCCCACATCTATGTCTACCTTTTGTGCCATAGGTGTCCCATTATCCTTTTTCTTCTTTTTCTTAGACTCCCTAGTGTTGGCCAATTTACTCCATTCCTTCCTAAGTTTTGGAGAGAGTGCCAAAAGCTCCCGAATGTGATTTGTACAGTCTTCTCTCTAAGGTCTATCAATAGATCATAACTAAGAGTCCCTTGTCCAAGAGGAAAATCAGATTGTCCAATCTTTCTTCGGGATGACTTTTTCTTCTTATGTTTCCGTTCTTTCTCTTCCTCCTCTTTCTCGTCACTCCTAGTTTTATGACTTCTTGTCATCAATGGCATCAAAGTTCCTTCCTCCTCTGAACATGTTCTTTCTAAGAGTACTACACTCTTGTCTTCTCTTTTTTTCAATTTTGGATATTCGGGACGATAGTGTCCCTTCTCTTGACATTCATAACAGGTAACATTGCTTTTATCCCTAGGCTTATCCTCAGTTCGTGGAGCCCTAGGTGGCTTGGCATTCACCAAGTGCAACTTCAAATCAGCAAATTCTGCCATCAATTGTGCAATATTATGATCCAGTGAGGGAGCAGATACCTAGGATGTTGAGGCTACCTCTACCCGATGTGCCGGAGTCATGACACTTGTAGATGGCTGAAATGCGGACTCCATTTGATGGGCCGCCTCCTTTTTCAAAGCAATGCGAAGAGCCTCTTTGAAATTACTGGGATTTTTGCTTAGAACCTTTCCACGCAAGGTAGAATCCAAACCATAAATAAATTTGCTCATCTTGAGATGTTCCATTGCCAATGAACCTTTAGAATCTTTTGTAGAAGATGAAGAAGACTCAACCACATGCAAAGCAGCTTGTTGGTACTTGATGAATAAATCCTCATACCTCATAGCAAAGGTCGAAACTGACTCTCCTTCCTTTTGGGAAATCTTCTTCAGCTGCAATAACAAGGAATTTGGTGACTCCAATGTCCCAAATATCTCCTTTATTGCCTCGACCAAGCTTTCCCAATCATCCTTGGTATCTTTTGGCAAGGCCTCGTGCCCTCCAAGAAATCTGGAAGTATCTCAGCACGTTCCTTCATAGACCAACCAGTCAAGCGGCATGCTCGAT
Source organism: Dipteris shenzhenensis (assembly GCF_047967505.1). Taxonomy (NCBI): domain Eukaryota; kingdom Viridiplantae; phylum Streptophyta; class Polypodiopsida; order Gleicheniales; family Dipteridaceae; genus Dipteris; species Dipteris shenzhenensis. The sequence goes on from NC_141599.1 coordinate 42,947,282, forward strand.
TGAATTCTTGAAGGTAACTCCTTGGGTCTTCAACTCCTTGGGTCTTCTCCTTCTGATCCACGGAACACTGGAATGCTGTACATCTTGCACAAAAAATGAGCACAAAGAAGAAAGTCCTTGCTTGTAAACAAGCTCAGATCGTGAGGTTATGATAGGAAAATCCTAGGCAAAACCTACCCGACGTCTCCACCAAAAGATGTGACACAGAATTTGGGGGCTTAATTCTAGTCACTTCTTAGCGTCAAAAGAACAAGAGGGAAAGGAAAATAGACGAATCAAAGCAAGATAAAGATATAAACATCAAAGGTGAGATCATAGTTCAACATGGAAAAGAGGAAAGGTTGAGGGGAAGCATTGATTTCTGCTAAGTGTTCGGCGCCAAACGTAAGAGCAAGCCTCTGTTGGAAGAAAATTTTCATACTAAGAACTACATGGATGGAAGTGAAGGGGCTGAATTGGTAGGGCACATTCTGGCATATGGGGTTGTTGGGTCGCATCATCTTAATAAAGCTCAACACAAGAGAACCCATAATTTTGGAAATAAAAATACAGCTATGATAACATGGAAATAGCTCTTCCTTTGATCCTCAAAACCCAAAACAAAGAACGCATGCTTGTAGGGTTTGAAAAGACAAGAATGTTGACATATAGTTCATGAAAAATGGAACAAGAGATGAGAAGTTAGGATCATTTTAGTAACATACTCCAAAACTGTCCCAAATCCAAGTCTACTATGGTATGCACACTGTAACATTTTCTCAGCAAATCAGAAGATGAAAGTAAAGACATAAATGGATAGAGCTCAAAGAGACGAAGATTTTGATATAGGTTTCGACCAAAACGGAGTAGGGAGCAAAAAGTTATGGTCGTTTTACGATCGGGTACCAAAACAGTCCATGAGCGACTTGAGTAATAGGAGAAGGCAACGATTTCTCTTATTGAAGGGGTTGCTTTCACAGTAGGTCGCCCTAAAGGGTAGAGAATCCCCTCAGAACAGATTCCAAAACAAGCCACACATGAGTACAAACGGAGCTTCCGAGCGAAGAGGGAAAAAATATGAGAAAATGGGAAAAGAAGGGAAGATCGTGGTTCTGGAAGCCAGGAAAGCTTCCCAATGGGAGAGAACTACAAAGAAGAGACGGGCTAAGGCTCAAGGGAAAGGAGAGGCATAGACGGAGCTAGATATAAGGCAACGACAAGGCTACAAGGAGAAAATAAGATGCTTGAGAGAGAGGGGAGGGGCTTTTTTTATAGTGCAATTCTCACCTTTCTTCATCCTGTTACATTTGCTGGCAGTAGATTCTTTCACCCCTTTGTGACATAAGGGCATGGGTCACCATCAATTGTCCTTTTAGGAGGATTTTGACAAGTGTCCCATCACAAGATGCTTCTTTATCCTTTTGAGTAGAAAAGTCAATAGTCCTCTCACATGGAGCCCAAGAGGACCCTCCTCTTTTCCACATGTCAACATTCACCACATTCCACATAAGAATTCTAGAAGGATTCTTTTTGACTCCACACTTCTCCACACTTTTCCTCATGCCCTCCACATGCTCTCCATGTGCACTCCCTATTATTTTAGTACATTATTGAGTCCATGTAGGCTTTTGGCCCACTCTAAATATATGGCTCATTTCTATTTCCCAATTACAAAGCAAATAATATATCTCCCAAACCATTCTATCTCTATACCAAGGTATTTATAATTCATACCCGTGCTATTTACAATGATGCACTCCACTCATGATCACATTTGCAATCATTTTTACTAATTATTCTAATTAGTGTCAAACCCACATTAATGATTACATGAAATAAAGTAGTCGACATTAAAAGATTGACAAGCCGCAACGAGAGTAGCCGCAAAGAGCGGTCTCCCGCCACCCACTTCTCCATCACGCTTCTTGGTTCTTTGTCTCCATGGCTAGCTTTTGTCACCTTGCGGGCCCCACAAATCCTCCCATAGGTTTCAAAACAAAATATTATTTTTTGTTGTCACAGTACGCGCACACATGCAGATGGTTTGAGAGATTGGGTTTCCATATTGACAGGCTGCCACCCTTCTAGTACAATATTTGTCCCGTTTCGGAGCAACGAGCTCAACCCGATCATTGGAGAGGATTGCCTATAGTTACACACATTCAGGACCTAGTTGGCACAGACAGAGCTTCATGTGAAGCTCAATTTCTATTGGGGCCACTGCTTGCACATCTCCGAGGAGGGTTTCATTATCCCACCTGGTTACACCCAGATCCATCTCTTGCACTCACTCCGGATTGCCAAATAAGGTTTATTAAGGACCTCTATGAGAGAGAAGGAGAAGACATGAAGAGGGGGCTGAAGAGATTACTAAGGAGAAATAATCATAAGCAGTGACATAGGGGTCAAACAAGGCTGCCCCCTCTCACCAACCCTTTCCGTCTTGTTCATAGATGAATTAGAAGATTGGATGAGAGCATACAGTGGAGAGGGAGTAAATTTTGCCGGATATGCCCTACTTTACTCATTTATGCAAATGATGTAGTACTCTTTGCAAAGGACAAATAGGACATGCAAACGGACATGGATGCGTTAGGCAAATTTTGCAACAATCAAGGATGAGAGGCAATATTGCAAAGACATGGAACAGGAAAACATCCTTTGCATTTGAAGGGGAAACCTGTCGAAGCAGTCATAATCTATAATATTTGAGGCTCAAACAATTATTAGTGGAATGCATGTGTATAGAGAAGAGTTATGGGGGTCTGAAAGCTCTATATAGTTTCCAAAGAAATGCAAAAAAGCACATCTATGTGGCTGGGAAATGAGGAAGTTCCTATACACAACCCTTGTTCAAATGGTGGTCCTTGGCATCCGGACTCTAGAAGAATATAGGAAAAGACTAGAAACAGATCACAAAAGGTTTCTCACAGGTGAGCTGGGGATCAAAGTGCAAACCCTCTATCCTGTCATTTAGCCAAGACAGGGATGATACCGTTTGAAAGGAGAGCTTTTGTGCCAATACATAACATACCTTCACAAGCTGACAAAGATGGATGGTCCAGTATGTTGCAGTTGTTCCAACGTGGCTGCTCATGGTACGAGTGTTTGTCTAAATGTGATCAAGTAATGATATGTAAATTGTGGTTGGTGTTTTATTCATTAGGCATAGGTAATGTTATTCCATGAGATTTGTTGATAGTTGTGTTCTTTATAGGGAACCTTCTAGAATGTCAATGTTTAAATCTCTTATTAAGAATGTTGGATAATTTGTTGGTTTTTTGTTTAGTATTCGTTGCATATGGTGTAAGAATGTGTTGTTGCATGCTTCAGTTTGATGTGTTCTGTTACAAAAATAAATTCCCTTGGGTTTGGCTGAAAATGTGTTGTGATTATTTTAAGCCCGGTTATTATGAATGTTATTTGCGAACTTAACGAAAGTGCAGGTTTATATAGCACCGTTGTGCCTCTTTATCAAGTGCTATGATTGTGGAGAATTTGTTTGTTTTGATGTACATGGTTGGGTTTGATGTTCTTGTCTCATTGAGACAGAAAATGCTACAGAAATCATGGCAAGACTCAGGGACAAAAATGTAATTCTTCAAGTGAGAGATAAACCCGATGGGGAAGTATGAAATGCAGGAGTATCTCAATGTGCAAAAGGCACATAATCTGCAGAATAAGAACCCCTCCCATGATCTAGAGGTAGAAAAAGGTAGATGAGCTAGACCAAGAATCCCCAGGGAGGCAAGAATCCGTAAAATCTGCCCGATAGAAGAGATAGAAAATGAAGAGCATACACTCCTTCACTGCAGAGCATACATGCATGTTAGGGAAGAGTACAAGGAAAGGTACAACAACAATGACCTCAGCCTAACAGTCCAGCCAAGCAACTGGGTGCATACCTTAAGGAAACTCTGGGACATTGAGTAAAATTTTGGATATGGCTGATAGGTTGGCAAGCACATACTATCCACATAGGAGTTACCGGAAAATGTATCGGCTAGATGTAAATGATCCATTATCATTATGAAAGTGTCTTCTAGTCCCAATAGACCCTGTAGGGTCTCAACTGGACTTCAATAGAATCATATCATATCATCTCTCTCTCTCTCTGTGAGATGGCTTTGAGTCCCTTTCTAGACTCCTCTCATACCAGACCAGAGGTGCTGCGTGTCTTTCATCTGTGAGGTGGTCCGACATAGAGAGCGTCTCATCGGCCTCTAATCACTCAGATTGCAGTGTAACTAAACCTTTAATCACTTCAGCACTTATTTACAGCTCACAAAGCATATATCACAACCATTAACCATTGCATGATCACCATTTGGCATTTACCCATTTGTTCACAAACAAAACTACTGAAAAAGGGATGGAGGCCAGAATGCCCTTGCTCAACAAACATAGACGAGTGCACCCGATTGGTCCCAAACACCGTGGCACCCCTTTTGGTATTTCTTTATATTTCATAGTGAAATGATTACAAGTTGCATCTGGGAGACCTTCCCTGCAACTGAGCACGCAGCCCCAATTCACTAAGCCTTCGCAAGGCTTTCAAGCATAGAACACCATCACATAAGTGCACTTAACCCATAGGCTCAATCCAAAGGCATTCTCTTTTCCGAGTGCAATTCCATTGGTTGTCCAGATGCAATCACATTGCACCCCAGCTGCACTCTCTTTGAGTGGTTTCCAGATGGCATCCACAAAGCTTTTCAAAGCTCCAAAATAAAATCAGCAAAGCACCCAACCAAAGAATGACTCATGTAGCACTGCCTGGGCACCTGTGAACCAAGAAAGAGGCGGCACACGAGACCAACCAATAGCTTATGGCAAAAAGAAATTGCAGCAGCAAAATCACAACCCACCAAGCCGTGAAAACTCGAACCAAGTCCTGAATCACCAAGAGGACATAGTAGCCAATGTCCAATTGCATTCTCAGCCAAAAAAGAGTGCAAAGGCATGAAGAAAGAGCATTTACAAGAGACGATCAGTAAGAATTCCACTGAAAAATGCGAAAAGAAGCACTTCTGTCGCGAAGAAGTGGGAGTTCTTGGGCTCAAAAGAAGCGTGCTTCAGAGAGGAATGCATTGAGAAGGTTTTGGAGAAGTTTCATGGCCGAAAGTCCTCCAAAACTGAGAAAAACCAGTCAACCAGTGCGTGGGACCACTTGAAATTCAATAGAAAGCTGTAGCTTTGCAAGAGGAGAGGTCCAGGAGGCTGTAGAAGCAAAAAGGTCCAGAAAAAGCCACTTTTGCAAATTTGACCAGCAAAAGAAGTGCTTAGCTCTGCCCATTCTACCAAACGCACAGAGGGAAAAGCATATCACTGTGAAGGGGAGGTAGAGGGGAAGTCGAGGAATCCAAACGGGTGAGGAGTTATGAAGAAAAACGGAATTCAGTTGAAGGCGGCTGAAAAACCAGTCCAAAATCTCAACAAAGGGAGAAGATGAGAGATAAAACCACACATGTGAAGTTTAGAAGGCCCAGGAAGGTCCAAGAATGGCAAAGGAGCATGTAGAAGGCACTAGAGCCACTTGGAACTCTAGGGGGGCCACTGAAGGTACATGGCCCTCTAGGGGGCCCATTAAAAATGCCACGTCATCATTTCCCAACAACCACTCTTTTAATTCCTTGGAATGCCTTTGGGCCTAGGGATTAATTACGCTTATGTGCTTGGCATCATGCCGCGTTTGATTACACATTATTAAGCCCATGCTGGGACTTTTAAAACCAAAGTTGTCATAGTCTTGTAGTACATTAAAGTACTTAGAATGTCACGCCCCGATGACATCAGATCACAAAAACAACGAGAGACCTTATCAGACCCATCTCAGAGTATGATCACTGAGTTCTTCCACCCAGAGCACACTGTCCCCATGATCACATAGGTGCAAGAAAGTTTGCAAGTGACTATAAGGGTCTTCATCATTAGTGCCCTTAAAGTTTTGCAATTTTACCTTGATGTTGGTGTTAGACTTAGATTTCTTCACTCGTTCTAGAGGTGGTTCCATCCTTGCTCCATAGCCCAGGTAGGCAAGTCTTCCACGAGTCACTGGTTCTCTACCTATCATACCTGCCTTCATGCGTTTGGGATTGCTGTCGACTATCTCTCATTACACTATCTTCAGGCCTTAGGGATGCGAGTCATTGTACGTCCTTAGGCCGAGCAGAACTTCTATCCATGGTAAGAGGAACTCGGGCAAATTGCCTAAGCTGCTCCACGTTCACATTAGGTATTCGGTGGCGTCTCTCTCCATCAGAAGCACGCCGCACTTGGCGATTGATTTTTTGGCCGTCTGCTATAGCTGGTCTTCTTTCTTCATATTTGTCTCTACATAATTTCTCTAGAATACTACCCGAGTATTGTCGAAGTCGTTCTCTTCACTCCCTAGTGTGGTCCTCACGTTCATTTTGATGTTCCACAGAGGAAATGGCCAATCGCTCGATATCTAAGCTCCCCGTAGATGAATGCTCAGACTCCACCTGCCATGGCGGACCTTCATCTGTCAATCTTCTGGGATGCCTCAGCCCAAGACTAGTGTCTCGTCCTTTTGACTCTGCATAGTAATCAACTTCCACCCCCTAGTTGTAGTGTGGCCGAGTCTCTCTCCTCGTGACAGTTGGTGCTTCTACCAGTCTCCTTCGGGCATGGATCTCCGTTTCTGAGACCGCTCCATGTCTCATGGTAGGATGTAGCCAATTCCTTTGGCTCAAGAACTCTTCGCACCTAGCCGTGGATCTTTGTCTTCTTTGCGAGCGTGTGTTAGCCATTGGCTAAGGTAGAAAGTATCCAAGTAGCTATCTGAATACTTTGTGTATCCCACACGCCAATCTTCAAGCACACTACCGAATTGCACCACTCGTCTGGAGTTACTTGGAGAAATTTCTCGTAATAGCCCACACTTTCTAGTAACTGTTTCACTTCGACACTGGTCAACATGAATCTCACTGGTCAACATGAATCTCACTGATCCCTCAACCCTAGGCTTACTACCTCGGTTCTCTAAATCTCTTGGACTAACAACTCATCAACTTGCAATTCAATTAACCCTTCCCCAGCAAGATTGCTAAAATGTTGGCACTCTGGTTCACTCACCCGTGACTAACTTAAGGTGCTCGGTGCTAACTTGACCCTGTGTAGTGCTCGGTGAAGATGCTCGCTCTTGCAATCCCTATAGTGTGCTCGGGTGATAGAACATATGACAACATTAAACACTCAGAGTTAGGGGTTAGGTCTTGCAGGAAGAACCATATGGTGACGGGAGAATCCGAGTTAACACACAAGGAAAACAATACTGAGTGCACGACACCATAAATGAATAGACAATGTATAGACAAAGGAAGTCAACTTATATTGATCTGCTGCTTACAACTATCCACCTCGGTTTGCAATGAACACTCAATGTAAGCTTCCTAACCTAGCAAGCTTAGGTGAGAGGGAGAGAACTCGGCACACTGCGTCTTGTTCTCTGCTCTTCCCAAAGCTTTCTACTAACTACACAAATATTGCCTTCCAAAAGTCATCGTGCTCAGTGCGCCGCACCGTTACGTGCTACTGGTCAAATCGCCGCAATCACTTGCACCTCCAACTATAAACAGTGCTTGGTCTAGAATGTTCTTACCGCTTTCGAGCAAGTCCACACTTGGTAACCACACTTCTACCCATGTTGGCCTGACCCAAGGGCCAACAACAGGTGTTCACTCGTAGACAGCAAATGGATTGGGTGCTTGACATGCCTAAGAAGAAACTAGAATATTGGAACTTGGAAACCTGGCCATTACATGTCCACTATCGTATTGTTCAATCGATTCTGGTTGCATATATTCCGTTTTATATGCCCTTGATGATGTTTGCCAAGTAGATATCTTTCTTATGTCCAATATGATGGAGCTTTTCTTGTGGTCACGCTTTTGTTGGAAAGCTCTTAGGTTGCTTTATATAGATCACCTTTTTCACCGAAAATGCATGGGGGATTGAATATTCTTAATATTCACATGCTATCCTTGCTCATAACGATGTTGCAATTCATGCAATGTGATCTGCCATGGATCTTTATGATGCAACACTTGATTTTACACTTGTCCAATACAGCTTTTGGCAGTTGGCAGCCCTCTCAAGGATTTTCTTTTGGGACACATTGGTGGCAAAGTAAAGGGACGCCCTTTTGTTTCTCGTATGCTTTCTGATTGGAAACATGTGAAATGGAATGGTAGGGATAATCACTTCTTGTGTGTTGAGAGTCTTCATTGGTCGATACTCCATCTTGAGATAATGGACTGCCTTACAATCGAGTGATCATGTTTGCCGTCAACTGCTGTTGGCAATATCACGGTTGCATTTGTATACAAGGTCTTGCTGCCTCCCCCTTGGGTTTCTCTTCATGCCAATTGCATTTGTTCAATCACATGCTCCTTTCCGTGGTGGTGCCAAAGATTGCAATATATATGGGCTTTCAAACTGCCTTTCTGGCAAAAGTTCCTCTTGTGGCGAATTTTACTTGGTGTTCTTCCATTCGTACTGCTTCCGGCTCGTTGCCATATTACTCCTGTCACTTGTTGACGATGTCGTCTTCGCCGGAGTCTGTGCCTCATATCTTTGGGCATTGCTAGGAATCTTATGATTTCTTGTTGTTGCCGAGGCAAAGACTTCCGGCTCGTTTTTCGTAGTGTATTTTGACAAGTGTTTCTCACTGTTTGGTTTTCATCCAGTAAGGCATCTTCACTTTTACTAGGCTCATTATTGGGCATTATGGACTCTATGGAGGGACCGTAATCATTGAGTCTTTGGTGATCCCTCTTAAGCTAAGTATCCGTTCTTCTAAGGCAATCTTTTTATGATTTTCTACATGTGCAGGATTTAGATTATCCTGCCTTCTTGTCAATAATGATATCTTCTGATGGTTTGTAACTGGCTGTCCCTTTTTATGGGACTGTTCTATGTAATTTAGTGACAAATGGATTTCATCCAAAAAAAAAGTGTGTGTGTGTGTACGCGCGCACTTACGATTAGCCATTATGTGTGTGTGTGGGGGGGGGGTGGATGGGTAAGTGTGTGCGCTTACGGTTAGCCATTATTGTTTGGAGAGAACATATTAACCTCCATGTGTGTGTGTGTGTTTTATACACACACACACACTTTTTTTTTGTGAAAGCAATATTTGTTCACATGGATAGACTACCTCCCTTCCAGTACAGCATGGATGCTTCGTTCTCTCCCCTTCGATCACACGAGGTCAACCAAGTTATTCGTGAGGATCTACTACAGCTACAAACATTTCGGACCTGGTTGGGACCGAGTGAACTCCTAGTGAAGCTTAGCTTCTACAGAGATTACTTCTTACATATCACAGCGTAGGGTTTCATTGACCCACCAGGATACACGCAGATCCACCTACCCCACTCGCTAAGGGTCTCTCTTGGGCAGTTCTGGGTCTCTTCACACAGACTTCGCATCGAGAGCGGTAGAGCAGAGCGACTACCCAGGGAGAGGCGCATATGCACACTGTGTGACATACAAGAGGTTGAGACAGAGGAGCGTTTCATCTTCAGGTGTCATGTTTACTATGAGATCCGAGGGCGTTTCCACTGCCTCTTCAGGGATAGCTATGGGATTTTGGCCCGTTTCCTCTCCTACCCGGACTAGCGGTGTTTGGCAGGTTTCATTCACGAGGCTAGACACCGCGAGAGGATACTCCGAGCGTGGAGACAGGTGCAGACTTCTTCCTCGGCTGATCCCTCTCAGAGCTCTATCACGGAGTTCTTTTAGCTAGATCACATGAAACCCCACGAGACAAGGCCTCGACATGATCGTGACCCGAAGCCTGTGACCCGACAGCTCAGACAGAGGGTCGACACAGAGATCACACTTGGGGACATCCCCTCCTTGTTTCGAGTCGGAGCCTGATTGGCAGGGTTCACAGTAGCCTTGGTCAGACGCAGAGCTACGACCAGGAGACGTGCCAGGACCGCACATTTGAGTGGCCGACAGCACTCTATTAGCGACTTCATGCCTCCATTGCCTCATCCATCCTGATATCTTGCTACTGCTGATGATGATGATGTTGAGATCGATATATAGTTGACCATGGACATGACTATGTTGTACTTAGGACTTAGTACTGCCATCCTGCATTTTTGCATTTTGCATTGGTATGGATGCTCATTTAGTAGCTCCACTACCACAGCTTGTTGTATTAGGATTTTCACAGACTCATAGACCCATCGGTCTTCCGAAGACTTTAATAAACTTTCTTTCTTTCTTTCTATGTATGTATGCATGTAGCTTGCAGTTCTAAATCCAAAGGGATGGATATTACTGCTCTTGCGAATGCCTCCTCCCCTCCCTCGCTCCCGTCTACCCCCCCCTCGTGCTGCGCGGCCTCCTCTCCCCTCCCCCTCCTCTTTCTCCGCCGCCTCCCGCCGCGCCCCCCGTCCCCCTCTCTTCCTTCTCCGCCCGCCATCCCCCCCCCCCCCTCCTTCCCTCTCCGCCCCTCCGTCCTCTCCCCGCCTCCCCCCCTCGCGTTGCGCTGCCACCCCCCCGCCCCTTCCTCCCCCTCCCCGCTGTTGCGCAACGCTGCCCCCCTCCCTTCCCCTCCCTCCTCGCCTTTCTTCCCCGCCCCCTCTCTCGTTGCACTGCCACACCCCCCCCTTTCCTTCCTCCTCTTCCCCGCCCTGCACTGCGCTGCCCCCCCCCCCCCTCCCTCCTCCTTTCCTTCCCCCTCCGCCATCTGCTCCCTCTCCACCACCTCTCCTCCCTCCGCTTCCCCGTACTTCTTCATCCCTCCCTCCTTCCTCCCCCGCCTCCGTACCACTCCCCCCTCCCTCGTCTCTGCCATTTCCTTCCCCTGCCTTTTGGAGCGTTCGCAGTTTGTCGGTGCGGTATGGCGGCCGTGAGCCAGGAACCGGTGGCCCAGATGGACCCCCCCCCTCCATCAGCCTACCGCATAACACTGACAGAGCATCAGGTCTCCTTGGTGAAGCAAGCCGCCACGGACTTCTCCCAGACTTTCGTTTACGGGAGTGTCATTGGCTACGCCCCTTCACGAGCAGACATCAGGGACTGGTTGCAGTCCACCCTCTACCTTGAGGACAGCCACATTGAGGAGGTTGCACTCATGGGACGTGGTATCTTCTGGCTCAAGCTCTCCTCAACACAGGCTGCGAGCGATATGGTCAGACGGTCCCCTACTTCTGTGGGTGGAAAGATCATTCTTATGGTCCCATGGTATAGGGGTTTCAGTGTAGCGGACTTCGATGCCCGCTTCCGCATTCCTCGCCATCCAGTTACTCTCATTTTCCCAGGCCTCGCAACTGAGCTTCGCCCGATCATCAAGGACCTGGGGGCGCACTTTGGCTGGCTCATGCAGGACACCTTCGTTGATGCGACGGCAGCCCAAGGGGTGCCATGTGTCAAAGTGGCAGTCCTAGATCTGCAGAGTATCCCCTTGGAGTTCAAGATTGAGACGGACACAGGTGTGGTGACGCAGCGCATTATGGTCACTGGTCGCCCAGATCAATGTCTAAGATGCCACGGCTTCGGGCACCAGGCGCGCTCCTGCCCTCACTTCACGAGGACAGAACCTCAGATGGCCCCCACCCAGGCAACTCAGGATCCCCCCCGCCAGGCATTGACACCCCCTCCCGAAGGGGAAGGCTGGACTGAGGTCAAAAGAAAACGGAAAGGAAACAAACAGGACCAAAAAAGCCTTCCCATCTACAGCAAGAGACCCCTGTGGTCACCAATTAGCAGCAGCCCGGTAAGGGGAAGGAGAAAGGGAAGGAGAAGATCAGCCAGCCTCCCCCTCATCCTTCAACCCCCCCCCCTCCCTCCTCTTCGGTCCCCCTACCTCCCCCCCCTCCAGGATCCCCCCCAGCACCTTTGGTTTCAGTCCCCCTCTCTCCCCCCCTCGAGCATGATCCCGAGGGAACCCCCCCTTCCGCCTGCGCCGCCTGTGGTCCCGAAGCCAGCACAGACCTCCTCCGCGCCTATCCCTCTTGGCCTGGTGGAGGGGAGAGGCCCTTCCCCACAGATGGCTAGCACCACTCTAGCTTGTTCGACAGCCAGCACCCCTCTTTCTGGTTCAGACTCCTCATCCTCGTCCCCACACCGAAGGGCAGTTCCTAGAGCTCTACCTTTGGAGTTTTACCGAGCAGGACCTTGGGATTATTTGGATGCAGCGGGTATTGGCTCCTTCCCTACATGCCTAGACATCAGCATCTTCTTCCTTCGAAAGGGGGCGGAGGGTAAGGTGTCCGTCCTTGCCCCCCATGATGGTCCTAGCTATTCCTTCACTATCACCAGTGATGGGAATGAGCAATGGATGAATGAAAATGTTTGGGAGACGATTCGAGATCAGTCCCAGGAGCAGGTGCAGGACTGGATCGGTAGCAGAGCAGCGGAGCTTCTTCAGCAGTAGTGGAAGGAGGGTGACGTTCGTCTGAGATGGCGCCACAGCACCAAATGATTCCAACTTTTGGTCATCATTCGACCGCCTCTGGAGTGGATCTACGTGGAAGGGCTCCGCCTGTGGAGGATCTCAGAGGGGTAGCGGGCTTCTACAGTATTTCCCTGGCGGAGGCTTCGAGTTGGTTAGAGAGAGCTTACCACCATGGGACGAAGGGCCTCTCCCCTCTGTTGAAGGTTTTAGAGGGCGCCTTCGTCTGCACACTGGACATCCTCCGGCCACCTCGACATCGACCGCAAGCAGACGACTGTTTGTGGCCCATCTCCCCTCTTCATGAGTATACGCATTATCTCTTGGAACGTCAACGGGTTCCACTCATCAGGAACCTGCGGCCCCAGGAAGATGGTGCTCAGACAGAAGCTCTAGCCAGCCTTGGTGGGAAGGGTAGATGTGCTCCTGTTGCAGGAACACAAGCTTTCGGCTTCTCAGACTAGTAAGTGTGGGAAGGTCCTCACAGGACGCTCCCACACCTACTGGGAACCTTCGATTGGCGAGCAGGGGAGGAGTGAGGGTGTCTGTACCTCCATCGACGCTTCTCTAGTTCAGCATGTGTGCGGTTTTGGCACCCTGATCCCAGGACGAGCGCTTTGGGTGGGCTTGAATATTGAGGGATCCCGCATCGGCATCCTCAATATCTATGCCCCGACCGACCTCAGACGGAGAGCCGCTTTTTGGAGCTCTTTGACAGACTTATTGCCAGAGATGGATTCTTGGATTGTAGGAGGGGACTTCAATAACCTTGAGACTTTAGAGGATCAGCAGGGACGGGGCCCAGAGTTTCTCGGTATAGCTCAGGCAGAGCAGGCAGATTGGGACTCCTCCTTGTTCGCTGTGGGAGGTCGGGACAATTGGAGGGAGCCTTCCTTTTGCAGATGGATAGGGAGTTTGGAATTCTCTTGGGGTTACAGGAGGGAGGGAGGCAGACTTCTGGAGCGGTTGGACCGTTTCTATGTTAGCGATTGGGCGCTAGGCAAAGGTGGAGAGTCAGGAGTGGTTCCAGGGACGACCCTCTTTGACCATGCCCCAGTCATCCTAGTCATGGACTCAGCCTCTCACTCCTTACCTCCACGCTCGTGCCGGATCCCAGACTCCATCTACTCGAGAGCAGCGGTTCGCAGCAGGATAGTGGACCTGTGGGAGCAGGATTGGGACCCCATGGGAGATATGGCAGCTCAGGTAGCTCAGGCTCTTACCGAGTCTAGTCTCATCTGTCAGCAGGAGGCGATTCAGGTCAGGCAGCAGTGGTGGGCGAAGGAGAGGGGTCTCAGACGAGATCTTGCCTCAATACAACGGATGTAGCAGTCTTCTTCTGGCTCTGAGGAGCTCAGACGACAGGAGGTTAGAGCCCGAGCCATGCTAGAGGAGATCACCCAGCGATGCTCAGAGTTCTCGTTTCATGCTTCCAAGTCCTTTTGGGCTAGGAAAGGCAACAGGATGTGTAGAGAGTTCTTCAGGACTCATGGCTAGAGGTCAGTAGGGGAACAGCTCCAATCTCTTAGAGCGCAGGATGGTAGTGTCAGGACAGATCCAGACGAGGTCCGGGACTTTGCGACAGATTTCTACAGATCCCTGTTCCAGCAGGAGCCCCTAGACCCTCGTGCTCGCCGTTGCAGGGAGGAGGTGTGGAGGTATACATCGTCGCTTGTGCAGCCTAGCATGAGTGAAACCCTTCTCACCCCTTTCACCGTGGCAGAGATGCAGGATGCAGTGAGCGCTATTGATGGGCAGAAATGCCCAGGTGAGGATGGGCTCTCTAGAGCTTTCTTCACCACCTTTTGGGAGCAGGTCCACCAGCCCTTGCTCGCAGCCTTCCAGCATATCTTCTCCAACGGGCAGATGCTAGAGAGCCTTGCGACAGGCTTGATCTGCCTCATCCCCAAAGGGGGGGACCGTCGGGAGATTAGACAGTGGCGCCCTATCACCCTCCTCCCGACTGCCTACAAAATCCTCGCCAAGATGATCAGTAGCCGCATCCGCCCCCTGCTACATGACTTGATCCATGACACCCAGACTGGTTTTGTCCAAGATCGCAGCATTTTGGACAACATTTTCACATTCTTAGAGGCGACGGAGTGGGCCCAACACAATGGCCAGCACCTTGCCATACTCCTTGACTTTGAGAAGGCGTACGATAGGGTAGACTGGTCCTTCTTGGAAGGTACACTCTCTCGGTTCGGTTTTCCGGACGAGTGGATCAGAGGTATTGCTAGTCTCTACAGGTCGGCCTCCAGCCGGGTTATCATCAGCGGCAGAATGGGGGAGAGATTCACCCTCAAGTGCTCGGTGCGTCAGGGCTGCCCGCTTGTGCCCTACCTCTTCCTATTTTTTGCGAAGGCCATGACTCACTTCCTACGAGCCCATACCACTGGTCTTCGAGGGACGCGCCTCCCTATTCGGGACGATGCAGAACTTTTGGTTTCCGAGTATGTAGACGACACGGCCTTGTATGTGCAGGATGATATCGAGTCACTGGAGCGAGTGAGACTGTCTTTAGAGGTTTTTTGCCTAGCCGTTGGGGCGAAAATCAACTGGCATAAGTCAGTTGGTTTTCTTACGGATCCGGGAGCCAGCTCACAGTGGGGCATTTTCCTGGGGTTTCGCTGGATCCCTAGAGGATAGACGACACGTTACTTGGGATTCTAGGTAGGTTGGATATCACGTTGGCTTAGCAGCTCTTACCGGTCCTAGTCTCCATACGACGGAAGCTAGCCTTCTGGAGCACGGCTCGGCTATCTTTGGCAGGCAGGGCCCTTGTGGTCAACCAGGTCCTTCTTGCCACCGCTTGGTACGTGGCATCTTGCTGGTGTTTCTCGAGATTGTGTGTAGCCCAGCTGAGGAGACTGGTGCGGAACTTTCTTTGGTCTGGCTTAGATGGTTTCGGCACCACCAGAGCCCGGGTCGCTTGGCAGAAGGTCATTCTCCCCCAGACAGAGGGCGGTCTTGGCATCATAGATCCAGAACTGCAGAGTCAGGCATTACTCGGCAAGTTAGTCATCCGCGGTCTAACCCCAGGAGGGCAGACGTGGAAGCTCTTGCTTCAGCATGGTCTCAGTGCATGTACCCCCCAGAGAAGGGGTGATTGGCAGCCGTCTATTTGGTGGATTTTCACTTCTGCCCCACTGACTCAGCCCCGCTCCCCCTTCCTCCGTAGCCTCGTCTCGGTCTGGAGGAAGTTGCGGCACAGCCTCTCTCAGGTTCCCCCCAGCTGCCGAGAGGAGATAGACAGACAGCCCCTGATCTGGAGCAGCCAGGTGACAGATGAATCAGGTCGCCAGCTTGGAGAGAGATCCCATATCCCTTGGGCGCTTTGGGCGCATGGGCCTGCGCGCTCGCTCCGGGCTTGGAGGGACGTCTATAGCCAGTTGAGCCCAGGCGAGCTGGCAGCAGCAGTAGGTATGGCACGTGGGATCCAGGCTCGGCGAGCGGAGATCGATGCTGCCATTTCTGCAGGTTGGAGAATTCCCATGATCACCAGACAGCTCCTCTCGGGAGATGAGAGGTGGCTAGGGCAGTTCACACCCCGTGGCATTCCCTTCGTGGTTGCAGCCTTTTCTCGGACTTCTCGATTCACTTCTTCTCCGTCGTCGAGGATAGCCGTCTCCAGAGCAGAGAGGCTGTGATCGACCCCCAGCTTCCCTGGCAGCACCTTCGCATCATAGGGCTGCAAGGGAAAACCTGGAGACTCTGGATTTGGGAGGGCCGCTCCTTGACAGAGGTGGAGTGGGACCCAGGGTAGTGGCGCTGGCCACCACTGGAGACCTCAGAGAACGCTACCCCCTTCTTCTCATACAGTGCGCGTACTGGTAGGCGTGCTCCTGGGGCTCTCCAGCGCAGGCTACCCACACAGGCACATAGTTGGCATGCCCAAGGGATATCTCTGGTCTTTCTTCGCACATTCTGGAAGACCCTTTGGGCAAGCTGGCGGCCGAGGAAGATCTCCTACTTTCTTTGGATGGTGGTCCACAAGGGGCTACCAGTTGGCAGCTAGCTGAGGCAGATGGGGCAGGTTGGGCACTGCCAGATGTGTTTTCAGGAGGAGTCGTCCCTGAAGCACTGCCTTTGGAGCTGCTCACATGCTCAGACAGTGTGGAAGGGAGTAATGGGGATCTTAGCGAGGGCTGCACCCGAGCTAGGACCGGTCACTTGGGGAGCCGTTTGCTGGTGCAGCACCAAGATGGGACATCACTTGGCTTATGAGTTCTCTAGGCAGGATCTAGTTTTCTTCATCACGCAGGCCACCTGGGCATACATGGACAGCTTTCCTTGGCATCTGACAGAGACAGATGCAGGAGCGATGACTCGGCACCCAGTTTGGGAGATCATAGGGAGTATTGTAGGCTGGCATATCTGGACTTCCAGATGCGCACAGACCTTACGAGATCAGGCTTCTTTTGCTACCCAGACCCTAGCGGACATTTGGAGCACGATCATTCACACGCTCAAGGGTCAGTGGGATCAGATTCAGGGGGAGTTCCGGGCAAGGAAGGAGAAGAGACGGCGCTTCCTTCGCGACTGGGACCATTGAGGGCTGTTTTTCCAGCACTCTGCTCAGAGTCTTCAGTGGCATTACTCCCCCCCACCGTGGCTGTTTATCCACACTCCGATGATTATGCCGTGAGAGGCTTGTAATTAGTATTTTGTTACCACGGGCTGTATCCATTTTGTGATTGCAGCCCGCTGGCCTTTAGGCCCTCTTGTACTCTCGTTTTCAAGCAATATAACTAGCACTACTTTTCGCGAAAAAAAAAATGTATGTATGCATGTATAATTCAACATTCTCTTGACCAAAATCTCCATTGTCTCTGAACTCCAGTGATTTACATGTACTAGCCCTTGGATGCTTGCCTTTGCTTGGTGTAGCACCCTTTGATAGATTACTCCGTGATTCCCCCACAATTTAGTATTTTTATCAAATATGTACTAGCCTTTTTGGCCAACTAATTCAGCAATGTGGACAGAGTGTTGTGCTTGGCTAGAATCTGGCTTTGCTTTAATATAGCTATCATATGCGATCATTTTGAACTTCTTTGCTGCGTATCTTTCAATGCTTTCCTTATGTGTATACAAGTGCTTATACCCAAATCATTGGATTTGACTCTTGTTTTGCAGAATTTTGTCTTGTCACAATTGAAAGCTGCCACAATCTTGTGTGGCATGCGTGATCATATGATTATATCCTCCTAGGAAATGTGCATTCAAAAAACATGAAATCCCCTGCCCCTTGCATCCAAGCATGAAATCCTCTTCTCCTTCCTCATCATTCCCCCCCCCGTCCCCCCCAACCAAAAAAAACAAGCAAACAAACTCTCTCTGCTTGAGTAGGCCCCAGGCTGCATGAAGTTAAAGATCTGAAGTTTGGATGAGGAGCACATGTGACAAGGTTAAATGTACTCCTGGTGGATCTTCTGTTTGGTTCTTTCTTCTTTGCACTACAAACTTGATTCATTTTGTGCTTCTTTGTTTATGTTTGCATTTGCACAGGAGCTTGCAGAGTGGAACCGGCAGTATGAAGCAAAGTTTGGGTTTACATTCTTAATATGTGCGTCTGGCAAAAGCAGCTCTGAAATAATTGACAGTCTGAAGGCATGCACTAACTCATTTTCTTGAAAGGTCATGTGTATAAGCAGCCATCGCCTATAATTATTGCACAAAAGGAAGGCATATTTTAGTCCTTCTAATCCTATTTATGGAACTTCGGAGAAAGGTACAGTGGAGCATTTGCATGCTTCATGAAGTGAGTCTCAAAGAAATCAAAATTGGGATAATACTTGCCCAGTTTTTGACCTATAACTGAGATCAAGGATGTGTACGGCCTCTAAAGGAAAAGTGGTAAAGTTGTGAAAATGAACCGATAATAATATGATAGGCAGATCTCAAAACAATAGCCATCTCTTAATAGAGGTCTATTTCAGGGGGGAGAAAAAACAATAGCCATCTCAGAAGCACAAGCTCTTATTGCTGTTGCAATATTTAACGTATAAGGCACCTATAAAGTAGCCCCTGTTGTCTATAATTGGATATTGGGAAGAATGCCATGTTTTATGTAGTCACAGTTTAGAGTCTGAAGCCCAATGTAGGAATTCAAGATGGGCCAACAGTCCATAGGGGAATGAATAAATTGTGATTAGATTGAAGTTATAGTAGCTTGGTAAAAACATTAAAGTGCATGTGTAGTGTCAAAGCATGCTTTGAAAGCTGGTGAATTATGTACCGCTAGGGTGGACACCTTTCCTTATGATAAATGCTTGTAACTATTCTCAAAATTTGGATCTCCATTACATGTCATGCACTTTGGGGGCTTGGTTTGTGCATTTGGCACCTGAATTGTCAAGTTGAAGTTAGAGTCAATCTCACATAGGAAACATTTTACCATTGAGCCAAGGACAGAAGGTCCATCTTGGTGGGCTATTAAACTCGAATGCACACTTTCTTTGCCACCAGCAAGGGGCTGGCCATTTCCCATAATGAGAGTAGACATTCCTCTATCTCTTTTCCCGCATCTTGGAGAATTGTCCCAACCAGTGAGCCATTGGGTGTCCTCATCCTCACACATCAGGCTCTCTCTCTAAGCCTATCGAGTGGCTATGTCTAGCTCCTCGATCCATCATCTCGTCCCCCTAAAATCTACCATGGTACTAAGGCGTCCTTAGGGCGCCATGGGCTTTAAGCCCCCATGGAGCGGATTGGGATACTATCCCACTGTACACAACCAATGTACTTCCTGGCCCCTAGCATAAAATTCTTCCAACCTTGAACTTCCACATGCCAAGTGCGTGCCTGGCACTAGATCTCCCCTGGACACTGCAGATTGGCCCCACTAAATCTTGCCAAAAGATGCCTCCATACCCTCAACAAAGTTTGCATCATTGAGGAGCTCTTCTTGGTGAGGGGGGCTTCTTAAAAGATCCACTTGGAGAAGGCTGCCACTTCACTACCATCTTCGGGATTCTTTGGAGTAGGTCCTCCTGTAGAGGGACCTTCCATCACGGTGTTTGATTTTTAGTAGTTTGGTGTTTCCTTGGGACACTTCTTCCTCCAGTTAGAAGATTTTTACCTATAGGGTTAGCTTTCTTTGTAGAGGATATTTTCCTCATGTTGGCCATTCTTTGTAACACAACTCTTGCATTCTCGATACATTTCCACTTTTTGGTGTTCTCCTCTCACCTCCATCTAGCAAAGCTTTCAAAGAAAAATGCTTTGATAAGTGAAGCCGATTGGGTAAGGGTGGGAGTACCTGCTTCTTGTTGATACAATCATTTATTCGGTTTTGGTAGAAAATACAGAAACACATACATGAGCCTCGGTTTGTCACCTCTCCAACCTCATGTCCTCTGTTCGTCTTCTAGGAATTGTGTGCCGTTGCTTTGTTCGTGTGTTGCACAGCCAGTCTAGTCTTGTGAGCTGCTATTTCCTGTTTCATCTTCGTGTCTCATGTGCTGTCATCTCAGTATTGTGCAAGACTTGCTTTTCTTCACAGTACAAAACACATATACAATCATTCGTTCGGGTTCGATAGAAAAGACATAAACAGATAGCTGCACCTCAGTTTTTGAGCTCTGTGACCTCGCGTCTTCTATTTGTCTTTTGGGAGTCATGTGTCATCACTTTGTTCGTCATGCCTCACAGCTTGCCTCATCGCGAACTGCTACCTCTTGTTTCGTCCTTGCAATCTGTGTGCTGCCACCTCAGTATTCGAGATACGCTTTCTGTCCCTTAACCTGCCACCACCTCGGTATTGTGTGCGACCTGCTTCGTCACCATATCTTGGTACAACCGTTGCACAAGCCATTCATACAACCACTCTAGCTCACAACCTATTCATTGTACATGATTGTTGTCTGCTTTTGTATTTTGCAGATTAGTACATTGGAGTATTGTGCCTTGTTGACATCATAGATTTTGGAGCTTTTGCAGATTTCAAACAAATTTAAGATAATGGGATGAGCTAGATATTGCACTTGTGGATAGTTAAGCTGCTGGACAACAAATTGTAGGACCTTTAGCTCTCACTCAAGATCAGAGGAGGTGGGATTCACATGATGCTGAGGCCCTAGCTGGTCAGTCAAGAGATCCATCATTCCTTCATTCGTTCATGCAAGACTTCGCAGCGTGCATGAGATATTCTTGAGACCATGTATCAGGTCAAAATAATGCAAGGTTTCTTTCATCAAGAAGAGTCCCTGCATAAGCTGTCTTAACTGAAAGAACCCCCCCTGCGTGTCTTACTGCACTACGACTTCTGCCAAGCAATGGGACCTCAAGCCTACTCTCCCTGAGAGTCCGTAGAACCAATTCGGGACTGTTTTGGCTTCGTGTATCTCTTGAATCTCTTGCCTGACAACTTCATCCACACCCAAAGCGGGGAATGTGGATCGGGAGGAGGTTGCTGTAAATTCTGATTTTCAGCGGGGGAACCAAATGCTATAGGGAGCATCCCCTCAAACATATCATCTGAAGAAGCTAGATTTTGAAATTCAGCAAGTGTATGTGCTGAATTTTCAGAGAATATAACATCTCTACGAACAAAAATCTTGCGTGTACCAGGATTGTAGAGACGATAGACTTTGCTTTGTGAACTATATCCCACAAAAATGCATTTTTGAGGATATGGTATGATAGGAAACCCAAATGGACTACTTCAAGGTGTTTGGATGCTTATTCTATGCACATGTGTTTCAACAGATGAAAGGCAAATTGGATGATGAAGTTGTCAAGTGCATTTTTATTGGCTATAGCAATGAGTGAATAAAGGGAAAAGATATGCTTCCAATCAAATAACATTTTGGAATCCGGCCAAGTTGCTAATTTTCAGTATTCAAGTTATTTCTTCAATTTTGCAAGGACCCAATCAGTTGTTAACCAAGATGGCGGACCAACTAAGAAGGCGGGACAATTTCCCCCGGCCAGAAGGACTATGCCAATCTTTAGAATACAATGGTAACAACTTAGACTTCTGAAAATTCACACGTAGACCAGCAGCCAGGCCATATAATGATAGAGCATGCATGAGTGGAGAAAGATCCCTCTCAGTATTTTTTGGAGTAAAAAAAGAATCATCAGCATATGGTTGAGCAACCATAGTGCAACTTCCATGAATTTCCAATCCATGCAACACCTCTGTAGCCACAAGATGATCCATGTATTGAAGCATTGGATGCGTGGCTATCGCATATAACAGCGCACTAAGCGGACATTCCTGGCAAACCGAACAACAGAGAGTCCGATTTTTAGAGTCCCGAGACAATATACAGGCAGCTTTATTGTCATTGTACAGCTAGTGAATAACATGCTGCATTTTGGTGCCAAATCCCAAAGCATGCATGGTCTGCGAGATGAAATCCCATTGAACAGTGTCAAAGGCCTTGGCAGTGTCAACTTGCAACAATAGCACATCTTGCTCCGTGTATTTTGCATATTCTATCCCAACATAGGCATTTGCAATATTATTAATTATATGCATGCGAGAAACAAACCCATACTGAGCAGGATGGAGGCCATCATGTAAGTATCCTTTGATGCGATCAACCATCATTTTGGTTACGATCTTATAAATAACTGGCATGAGAGTGATAGGTCTCCAATCAGCCAATGATCCACATATTTGCTTCTTTGGAAGAAGCTTGACAAGCCCTTTCTTCCACCATGAATCTGGCATTTGTTGGTTTTGCCATGCACTATTGATCATTTGCAGTAAACTATGCAATGAAAAATTCAGCAGTGAGACCATACCATCCTAGAGATTTCCATTTGCCGCAGGATTTTATCACATCAGATAACTCCCTTTCAGTAAAAGGTTCCTCTAGCTCAAAGCCTGTGCATGAGAAACAATGGGAAAGACATATTGCAAAAGCTGTTGTCTTGCAGATAGAACTTCTTGCAAAGGGAGATCTGCATGCCCAAACTGTCGAGCAAAGTGAGTGACACAAGCTGTAGCAAGTTGTGATCGGGAGGTAGTCCAAACGCGGATTAACCCTGTACCAACGATTCAGGCGAGCTTGATAAGAGGACTGTGCATTATGTTGGAAAGTATAGCCTGGCAACATGGGCCGTAATTCCTTCCAAATATCGACGAGGCTGAGCTGAGGCAATAAATGAGACCAATGGTGTCGCTCAGAGGCCAACATATGAGTATTACCAGAAGTATTGTCTCCTTGCTGTGGGGCATTATTAAAATCTCCACAAATGAAGGCATGATGTCTCCAGGGATATCTTTGCATAGCGTCCCAAATCAAACCTCTACTGCGAGATGATTGAGGTGCATAGGTGAAAGCAAATTCAAATCTCTCTCCTTGGATAAGACACTGTATAACAATCCATCTGCCTTGGTTATCATTAAGAGCAATAGTTGGCTGAAGATCCTACTTCACCAAAAATACTGGACTCGAGAAAGAGTGCTCTCACACATAAAAGATATCATACACAACAAAATGACCTAGGCATCCCGCATACATACGCTGGTTATGTTCTTGCAAGGCCACTATATGTGGCTGCATTTGATTGAGATACACACATATAAGTTTCCATTTCTTTGCATCACATAAACCCTATACATTAAGTGTCAAGCATTTGATTTGTGACAGCATATTTACAGTTTATGTACATGTCTGACCATCCAAAAAACAAGAAAATCAGGCCTGCATAGCCTCCTCTGGATCTGTGATGAGATCCTAACGAGGAGGTGCAGCCTGATAGCCAGGCATCAAACAACAATTTCTTCTTCAGGAAATAAAGTACGGCTTGCTGTCATAGCAGCCCATGTCATGCCAATTCTTGAATTTTCCGCAGGAGTCTGACCATTTGAAGATGAGGCATTCCAACTCCTAGGAGGTAGAGGTCTCCTAGCTGAGACCATCCATCTCGTAGTCTGCAAGGACTCATTAGTATTTTTATCCTTGAGCTTCAGCTGAGGTGGAGAAGGCAAAACACCAGATGCATTTTCATTGGAAATAAGTTGTGCCTTTGCCTTGTCTTGTGCAGTAGGAGGTGGTTTAACACCTTTATTTTTGGACACCGAAGGGCCAAGGGCATCCTTATTCTACATACGAGGAGGCATGGCATCCGGGGGCATTTTATGCAACACCAATGGACATTGTGAAGCCATATGCCCAAACTTTTTACACTCAAAGCATGTTCCTGCAAAAAGACCCCATTTTAGCTTATAAAAGACACTTCCCATAGCCACATTATTAACCGTGACAGAGTCACCTTCCCCAAGGATGCTGCAATTTTAGGCAAGAGTGAAGCCAAGCATTGAGGGATATCCACCACTTCAACCCAGACCGGGCAACGATGCTTGATCAATGCTTGGTAATCCAGAGTAGGTGACCAAGGCAAGATATGCACCATTTATTGCTTATAAAAAAGAGGGAAATTTTCCAAAAGCATTTGTTTGTGCTGTTCATCTGCCATGATAACCTTAAAAAAGCCCTTAGCTGCATAATGCACCTTGTGTACAAAACAACCTCCCAAAGTTCTTATTAACCAATTGTCCACATCAGTTGCAACAAGCATACGACCCAGGAAGAAGATAATGAGAGTGTGCTTGGCATATTCCCGTACTGGGTCTACTATTTCATCAACCTCCACCATAATTCCTACAGTGGGAGGTTGGAGAGTCCTTTTGAGGCTCAAATTGTGGCTTGATTCAGCTCCCTATATTTGTTCCTGCCCCCCCGCCCCCCCCGTTCTGATAGACAGTTTGGTCTTTCAAAGACGTTTAATACACTTTTTTTCTCTTTCTTTCTGTAAAAAGAGCTCTGAAAGTCTTATTTGAGGATTTATTATTCATCCAACTCTATTCTTGAAATGCGCATACTAAAAGCATGTGATGAAATGTTGATTTAGAGTCACTGCATTTTGCATACTTCTTTCTGCCATTGGTTTTTTATACATTTCAACTGATGTGACCCTGTCCTTACGATCACTTGCATGTACATTGTGTGTCGGGGAAAGGGGCGGTGCTTGTGCATGTGTGTGTGTGTGTAAGTGGGAGAGAGAGAGAGAGAGGGAGAGAGAGAATATAACTCTGTTTTATGCAGGCTCGCTTCCCTAGTAGACCTATAGATGAGATCCAGGTTGCTGCAGGTGAGCAACAAAAGATCACTGAGATACGACTTGGCAAGCTGTTTGATAAACAGGATACAATCAACAGGGCGCCAGTGAATGCATCAAAATTGAGTGCTTCTTTGCCTCACAATTCTGATTTCCAAGGTTCTAGTGGTACAGTTACAATCCTTCGTTCCCTTGAACATGTCTTAAATAATGAGCTTTGCCCTTCATTGTAGTCTATACGCTTAGCCCCAAACTTGTATGCAATCTGTCTTGTAACTGAGTGAAATGCGCAGGTAACTTCAAATGGGCATCCACATTCACATAGAACATGCTTCATTGCCTTGAAGCATGTCTTATGTGATGAGCTTCTACCTTCATTATAGTCTATATGTGTCTAAAACTTGAGTGAAAAGCGCAGATACTTCAAATGGGCATCCGCATTCACATGGGACTGTCAAATTTTTTGGAAGGAGGGCATGCTTGTTGCATTGATTAATAGTTAGGTATTTGATAGCTCTTCCTAGTTTTCACTTGATTTTTTTCAAATATGTTCTTTGATCTGTAACAGGGTCTTTGATTGCAGATCGAAGGGTTGGTCAGATTGGAGCACATTTCAATAGTGTTGATGTGGGAAAAAAACTTGACTCATCTTTACAGCCTGTGCACAGCCAGGAACCTTCCACACGCCCACCTATAACTACCCATGTCTTGGATGTGTCACGTGGAAGGCCAGCTGCAGGCATTGATGTCGTTCTTGAATTTTCAAAAAGCTTCTCCCAGAGAGAGGATTCTACGGAATGGGTTAAGGTTGGATCATCTATCACTGATAGTGATGGTCGTTCTGGTCCATTGATGCCTCCTTCCAATAGTGTCAGCGCAGGGAAGTACAAGCTGACATTCATTACTGAGAAGTATTTTTTGAAATCAAGCAGCAGTGGTGATAGGAGCGAGATGATGGAGGGCTTTTATCCATATATATCTGTTGTTTTTGAGATAAAGCCCTCTCAGGTGTTTGAGCATTTTCATGTTCCAGTCCTATTGTCCCCTTTTTCTTACACCACCTATCGTGGTAGTTGAGGTTCCTTGTGTATCCACATGATAGGGTGTACATCTGTGCTTTTCTGATATCATCACAGAAGTGGGACTCAGACATATAAAAAATCGCAGTAATTTGGGGTTGACTCTAAGCAAAAAGAGAGCTTTATTAGTTCATGTGCTGACACGAGTTTTGAATGTGGATCAGATTGTACCTAGCCATGGAAACAAGAAATTCAGCTCCACTTTGAACGTCTGCAGCTTATGATTTGATGAGGATGAAAGCATAATAATGTGCTCTGTTGCTTCTGTCTTGTAAATATTGATATACATTCTCCTTGGCATAAACTTGAAAAACTCTCCATGATGCCTAGTGAATGAGAATTTCCATAGTGAATGAGAATTTCACATTCCAAAGTCAAAAAGAGAGTTTCTGGCTGGATTGCTTTGGGATGCAAGGCACATAACTTTTTCCAAATCAAGAATATGTTCTCACCTTTGAGAGGGAATTGAGAGCTGATTTGTGTTCCTGAAGTCACATTCTGGAGGAATAATATTTAAGGAAGAATCGAGTTTTTGCTTGCTCTTACTTATCATTCTTATCATTCTTTCATGTGAGCCCTTATTTTGATGATGCCAATTTTAATAAAGGTTATAAAGTCAAGGCATATATGGCCAGCTTGATTATTGTGTTGGGCAATTACTATCCATCAATAGTTTATGTTGATGTGCGAGAGGAAGGCACTTTTTGAAAATCACCTTGTACAGGAATGGGATTCCCCTTTTTGTTTCGAGAGCAGTTTGCAAGCTCTCATGCTTGTTTGTCCAATGTTAAGGCCATTGTGGCAATGGATATTAACTGGTCCATGTAAGAATCCACATCTATGGAAAGGCGAGGATTGATAAATGGGTATGTATGGTAAATTGATTGAGAAAGAGATTTTATTCATGTTTGAGAAATTCAATTGATTTCTTGGGTTGGAGTCTTCCTTGCCCACTCAAAGGATTCTTACTACTAGGCCATATAAAGTGATTGTTATAAAAAGGATTACAAGAAACAGGGACCCCGTAGAGAATTACTAAATTAACAGAGGACTAGATAAGGCAATGTGGGATTTAGGCATGTGGAGACCTTTATAACAAAGGCTTATTAATTCTAGGGCAAGTTAGGTGGATTCAAAAAAATCCTTGAAGAATCTCATTGGTCCCCTTACAAGTTTGGTCTTGCCTTCTTGTTTTCTTCACGCCCATACCATCCATTAATAGAAGTATTCTCATGCCTTCATTCTAGTTGGGCCAGTTGGCTTATAACTTTGTATCCAACCAAGTCTCTGTGAGTTTTCCTCAAGTTTAAGTTGTTTCATCCCGATGCATGTTCCCTCCTTCCTCGAAATCATTCATTCCATGTTTGGATTCATATATTTCTTTTTTTCTTTACGCTTTTATCCCTTACATAGATCGAATGCATTTCTTCATTGTCACTTTGCAACCCCTTTTGAAGTTGCATTACTCTACTTTTGATTCATGCATTTCTCTTCTTTCTACATTTCTCTTCCTTTTTTGAAAATCTTTGGAAAAAAATTGTGTATCCTTCTCTCTTTTAAGGTATTGCCTCTATATATTCTTATATATCTCTCTATGTTAAAGACTAGAAGTGTGACTCATCCTTTTTTCATATACCAAAAAGAAGTGCACACAATCAACAATAGAGGTCTAAGGATTTTCAATTGATCTTTACCATATTGGAGTGGACATTATGGAAAAAGTTAGGAGGATTTCTAGGTGAAATTTTACTTGGACTTGTTTCTTTGCAAGCTATAGTAGGGCTATTATCTTCACATATGCATGGGTGTGCACAAAATCACAACCAACATAGGATCGATTCTTTTGATAAGCTAAGAAGAGAGAGAGAGAGAGAGAGAGAGAGAGAGGGGGGGGGTGGGGAGACAAATGTAGCTCTTGTACTCATTTAGCTTTGAACTTTTTCTTGGTCTCTTAGCACATTTTTCAAAAGAGTGCATAAAATCACACTTTATGAAACATTTTAGCTTTAAAATTTGGACTTTAGAGCAAGAAGAAATTTGAATTTGTACGATTAGATATCTTTTAGTCTTACAAGGGTATATCTTGTTGAATCATAGTTTTAATACTTGCTTTAAGCTAATATGACGCTTTTGCTTTGGCTTTTCATGCTTGAGAGGTGCATATGATCACCATTACAAAGCAATAGTGTTTTCCCACACGTTTGGTGGATTAATGCTCCTAGTTTTTTTGCCATTTCAATATATTTTTTTTCTTTAAAGTTGTAGGTTCAATTTGGTTTAACATGTACATGGGTTTAAAAATGCCTTTAGCAAACTTATACTCAATTACAAATTTGCAATTCAAAAAAAATATAATTGATAAAATATGACTTAACTTTATCTTAAATCCTCATTTTTATCATTGATGCTAAGGTTGTATGGCAAAACAATAAGGAGACTAGTATATAGGTATCAAATTAGGAAAAAATAACGTCCTAGTAAAGCTATTACTCTTTCACACAAATATGCATGCATACTAAGAGAGTTAAAAGACTTATCAACTACACACAAAAAGAGCACAATAGTTGCACATAAAAATGCTTGTATATAGTATTAACTAGAAAAGAAATCAAGGCATGTGGCTAGACACTAGGCATGGTGATGCTCGAGGGTCATGGGGGAAAAGGAACTTGAGGGAAGAAGCGTTAACATGGGTGGGGAAAAGGGATTAAGAGGGGTGGGAATGAAAAGGGAGACTATGGCACAAGGGGAAAGGGAGAAGGGGAAGAGGAGCATGTATATGATAACATCAAGGGAAGAGAGTCATGCTTTATTTGAAAGGAAGGATGTGAGAAATCAAAGTACTAGCATGGTGGCTTTACAAGAATGAACGTGTCACATCAAGGAATAGCCCTCTCCTTTTATAGCCAAGAGAGGGGGTCTCTCCCAATAAATGCATCCTTCCACATGCATGGTGTGTGTGGAGGAATCTCCCATGTGGGCTAGGTGGGTACATACTCTCAACACATGGGCCTATCCTACATGGAGGGAATAATCTAATATAATATCCATCTCCACCTATTTTATAGTACTTCTCCCATGGTCCTTGGGCCATGTCTCACTAAATGTAGGCATGGGACCACCTAGGTGGAGGGGTGGCACATAGAGGAACCATGCCACCTTAACATTTTATAATATTACTACCATTGTACAACACACCTATGGGTTCTCTTACGTGGAAGGGTGGCACATGGTCATGTCGTGCCACCTCAACCCTGGGCCCTATGCACACCATATTTCATTATACTATTGTCACACATACAAGCACACACACATATTTATGCCTTTTACCTTGGTCAAATTTATCCATAATAGTTCCTCCCCCCAGGCAAGGAATGCACAACATTTTCATGCCTGGGACCATCACGCACAAAGAAGGGCTTGAGGTAACACTTGTTGATCACCTTCTTGCCATATGGCTCATGCAGCTCCTGAACTTGTACAGACCCATTGCTACGTTCCTTGATGACTTTGTATGGACCGATCCACAGTAGAAGGAGCTTTTTATCCATTTGGTGGTCCAATCTGTTATCAAATCATAGCACAACATCTCCCTCAGCAAAGTTTCTTTTCCATCCCTTGCGAATCTTAGCATTCAAGTGAGTCTTTTGTCGATTCTTTTAGATCTCTATTTGATGTAGTGCAAGGCATCGGGTTTCATTCAACTTCTCAAGTTGTACGAACCTGGCCTCTACATGTTCATCTTCTGTCATCCTTTGTTCTTGTGCCAATCTCAAGGCCGGAATCTCTATCTCTAGGTAAAACCGCCTCAGTACCGTACACAACTCAAAAGGAGTGTGACTTGTAGACGTTTTATGGGTGATGTTGTAAGCCCACATGGCTTTAGTGACCTTCTGATCCTACTAGCTCCTGTACCCTGTCGTCATTTTTCCCATGGATTTACAAAGGAGGCCATTGGTCCACTCCGTTTGTCCCATGGATGCTGGATAATAGATGCTAGAAGTGCGATGATCAATACCCATGCAATCCATGAGTAACTCCACTGCTTTATTTAAGAATGGACTCCCATGGTTAGATACTATTTCCATGGGTGTCCCAAACCTTGTGCAGATACGTTCAAATATGAAATTTGAAACTGCCTTACCATTTGCAGCAGGGAGGGCGATAGCTTCAGCCCACTTAGTGATACTGAGTGGCTACCAAAAGATACATCTTTTTGTGGGCAGTCATGGGTAGGGGCCCGACAAAACCTATTCCCTACTTTTGAAACGGATGGATGGACATGACTGGATGATGTTGCCCAGGACACAAATCCTTCCTACCAAAGAATTGGCATGGTTCACAAGTTTTGCAATACATAGTGACATCCTTGAACAAGGTCGTCCAATAGTACCTTGCATGTAACATCTTCTTAGTTGTATAGTCACCGGCATAGTGGCCTCCACAAAATCCATCATGATAATGCTTGAATACCTTAGGTACTTCATCTACATTAATGGCCCATCTTAGTACCCCATCCATGCACCTTGACGGTACAACACCCCATCAAAGAGAGTGTAGCGCTTACTATCTCTACGGATCTTCTTTCTCTCATAGCTAGTACTTTCCGGAGGAAAGGAGAAAGCAGTCAGAAACTTGTAGATACCACCATACCATGGATCCCCAACTTCTATGGCCTCTACAAGGGTTACATCGAGGCACTCCTCTAAATTCTTGTAGAATTGCCAACCATTTCGCCAATCGGACCATGGGATTTGTTGGTGATTGAAGAACCTGCTTTGCAAGACCATTGCTAGAGATTATAATGAAGGACTTTCTAGCCACATAATGCTTAAATTTCTCAATGCAAAACACCAAAGACAAGGCATGCTTGTCAGCCTCAGAATAGCGTTGTTCAGTTTCGAGCAATTATCGCGAAGCAAATCGAACGAGATACATGAACTGATCCTCCCCTTGCTGGAGAAGAATACCCGCCAGAGTGTGCTTACCAAACCCAAGATTGATATAAAAAGTCTTTGACCAATCAGGATTGCGTAGAATGGGTTATGAAGCTAGAGCACTCTTGATTTGTACAAACCCATGATCACAATCCTCATCCCAAGAGAAATCAACCCCATCTTTTAATAGCGTAGTCATGGGTTGTGTCAAGGCAGCATATTGATCAATGAAGTAGCGATAGTATCTTGCAAGATTGACAAATGAACGTACCTGACGTTTGGTGGTTGGTGGGGAGAGCTTGAGGATAGCTTCTACCTTCTCAGGGTCAGGCTTGACACCCTCAGATGAGACAATATGTCCAAGTAACCTCCCTTGAGTGGCTCCAATGGTGCATTTGTCAGGATTGAGACTACCATTCGCATCATTGACCCTTTGGAAGGCCATCTTAACCTTCATGACGTGCTCCTTACATGCTGAGAATATACAAAAATCATCAAAAAACCACCTCCAAGAAAACCCCCAAATAAGGAGCAAACACCATCAGCATAAATCTTTGAAAGGTAGCAGGAGCATTGGTGAGGCCAAATGGCATTACTTTGGATGCAAACATCCCCCAGGGTGTGGCAAATGTGGTTTTGAACACATCCTCCTCGATAATTCTGATTTGATAAAACCCAGAGTAACCATCGCAAAAAGTATACATCTAATGACCACTTACCTTCTTAAGAACGAGGTCTTGAAAGGGAAGAGGTTGACTTGGTGGCCGCATTGAGTTTCTTATAATCAATGCAGACCCGCCACTTGTTGTTTTTCTTTGGGGTGACTACCACTGGTGAAACCCATTCAGTATTGTGACGGAACAATAAACCTAGCTTTTACAAGCTTCTGCAACTCTGAGTGCAAAGCGTCAGTCTATGGGGGCCCTACAAAGAAGAGTTCGTAAACAACTCTTATAGCTAACTGTTGACTCTGTGCCAACATGGACTTAGGTAGAACAGAATGTGTGTAGAGTAGCGGCAAAGCTCCGCTTGTATTTGCATAAGGCTAGAAATAATCCCTCTTAGAAATCCAACTTGCATGTTCTACATGCAAGTTCTACATGCAACTCCTATATGCGAGTTGTACATGTGAGTTCTACATACAAGTTCTACATACAACTCCTACGTGCAACTCCTACATGCGAGTTGTACATGTGAGTTGTACATACGAGTTCTACATGCAAGTTCTACATGCGAGTTGTACATGCGAGTTCTACATGCAAGTTCTACATATGACTTCTACATACAACTCCTACATGCAACTCCTATATGCGAGTTCTACATGCAAGTTCTACATGCGAGTCCTACATACAACTCCTACATGCAACTCCTACATGCGAGTTGTACATGCAAGTTCTACATGCAAGTTCTACATACGACTTCTACATACAATTCCTACATGCAACTCCTACATGCGAGTTGTACATGCGAGTTGTACATGCAAGTTCTACATGCGAGTTGTACCTGTGAGTTCTACATGCAAGTTCTACATACGACTTCTACATGCAACTTCTATATGCAAGTTCTACATGTAGAGAGAGAATGTATTACAATTCCTACATGCAGAGAGAGAAGCTTTCCAACTTGTATAAATACCCCATAATGGAATGAATCCCACACTCTTTGGGACATTGTGTTGAGTTCTACTTTGGTATTCCAAGCAATTGTCTCAAGTATCCATGCTTCCTTGCACTCCATGTCCAAAAGCATGTCCTAACCTTGCAACTCCTCCTCCCCTCTCCTCCAACTTTGCAACCCATCCTCTCCCTCTCCCCCTCCCTCCTCCTCCTCCCTCCTCCTCCTCCTCCTCTCTCCTCCTCCCTTCTCCTCCTCCTCCTCCTCCTCCCTCCTCCTCCTCTTTCCTCTTTCCCCCATGCTCTTACACCTTCTTCCTCTCCCACTCCTATACTCCCCCTAAACCCTTAGTTCCTCAACCCTTAAACTCCATGATCTACGACGGAGATGAGTTCTCTACTATGTACTCTACCCTAAACCTTGGAAGCTCCTTCTAAACCTTGGAACTCCTTCTAACCCTAGAACCTCCTGCTAAACCTTGGAACCTCCTTCTAAACCTTGGAACTCCTTCTAACCTTGGAACCTCCTTCTAAACCTTGGAACCTCCTTCTAACCCTGGAACCTCCTTCTAACCCTTAAACTCCTCCTAAACCCTACAACTCCCAAGCCTTTATTGCCTCAATCATGATGAAACACGTTCCTTTTACACATGCATGCACTTTGTTTGCTTACCACACTTAAGCCGAGCTACAGTTTGAGAGTTATGACCCATTTTTTACGTTCATTACATATCTATGGACCCTTTCACTAGAGAAAGGGTCCTAGAAGTATGCAAAAACTTAATTTTGATTGTAGGGTTAGATAGAGAAAAAAATTAAATCACTTTTCCTTTTTACATCTCATCATTCCAAGATATGGTTTGAAAGTTATGAACATTTTTTCATTGCCTCATGTCTACATGGACCCTTTTGCTAGCAGTCTTGAAGAAATATTATATTTGATTGCATTGTTAGATGGATCACAAAATTAATCACTTTTTCTTTTTATATCTCACCAAATTCGAGCTACGATTTGAGGCTTGTCACATATCCACGGACCCTTTCATTGGCAAAAGGGTCCTAGAAGAATGCAAGATACTACTTTTAACTACATCTTGGCTAAGAAAAAATATCTCCTAGGATCTTTCAAAAAAATTTGTTGCCCAAAGAGTGAATAAACAAAAATTTCATGAGTTTTTAGGCTCTTTAGTAAAAAATAAGCCCATAGGACCCTTTTGCTAGCAAAACGGTTATTTGAGCTTATTTTGGATGCATTCAAATTGAAAATAAATAAATGAATTTCGGTCTTTAAAAAGTCCATGAGATTGGATGAAAGGGTCCTATGAGCATTTTTTTGTTGCATTCAAATAAAAAATAAGTCAATAAATTTATTTCTTAAAATGGTCCAAGTGAAGTTTTAGCCACTGGAAGGGTCCCATGAGCAATTCCTTTTTAATTATTCGAGGCATAATGCAGTAAAAAAAGGCCAAAGGACACTTTTGCTGACCAAATGGTCCTATGGTCTTTTTCCAAACCATTTTTGATTTAATTTCTTGAGGTTCAATACAACAAAGAAAAAGTCCAGGAGACCCTTTGGCCAACAAAATGGTCCTATGGGTATTTTTAAGACCTTAATTTAAGATCAAAGCTCTATGTATTACTAGTAAGCCCTTATCCATTGCAACTTGCGTCGCTTCTTTTTTGGAGCATCCACATCACCCCCCCTTGTGACCTTCACCTCATCATCTCCCCTCCATTAAGGGGAGATATGATAAATGGAGGCGACCTTTCAAAAATCATGGAAAGTTATCATGATGATGGTGGTTAACAAAAGTGCTCATAACTCTCTAACCGTAGCTTGGATTGATGAGATGTGAGAATAAAATGTGATGTAATTTTTGTGTATCTGAACGTGTACTCAAAAAATAAAATTTGGCAACTTTCTAGGATTCTTTCACTAGCAAAATGGTTCATGGAGACATGATATTACATCTTTGGTATATGCTTAAAGGAATGTAATTGTGGTATGACAAGAATAACACCATATCTGTAGTGTTTTGTGGTTTGGGTGCACATTCTATGTTTGTGTTGTATTTCTGGTACTACATGGTTCGTAAGTATTTGTGTGGACCTTGAAGACAAACCTAGAGGGTATGGGGTGGAAGCATCCAAAGGGTGCACAACACCATTTCTCTAGAAAAGAGTATATCATGAAAGGTCATTGGAATCAAGCTCGGAACTATGAGCTCATGGGGGTTTGAACTTGAGAAAAAGTGATACTAAAAAAGGGACTGGTGCAACCATTACTAAGGAGAGCCACCAACTGAGCCTTGAAAACACCATCTAAGATGAGAAGAACCATATCCTACATAGAGCTCTAAAGGTTGAGAAAAGTACACAAGGCAGCTCAAGGGTTGCACTAGGTACTCCCATAGCTAAAATAGCTATAAAATGACTAACCCAAGTAGAGAAGGGGCTCTAGGGATCACCTGTCCTACAAAGTGTCTTAGAACAATGCATCAGGGTAGAGAAACCAGTCCAAAGGGACCCAAAATTGGCACAAGAATGTGTAGGATCCTTGTGAGTTTCTCCAACCAACATGTATATTCAAAGCCAAACATTAACATAGTCATTACAATGAATTTTATCACTCCTAGTTTTAAGTGATACTTTATAGAGGTGTAATTTCTAATTAGCACTCATTGTAGAGTTGTTATCAGCACATTTTTAAACCACATAGCTAATTTTAGTGCGCTTGTTACCAATGTGCATGTTAATAGGGTTATTGCTAGCATATTGTTATTAGTAGTGTTAGTGCTAGCATGTTGTTATTAATAGTGCTTCTCTATTGACCACTATATAGAGATGAAGTGCTAATTAGCCGTACTAGTAGAGTTTTTATAAGTGTTGGCTATTCCTAACATGTTGTTTTGATGTTGCTATTGTTGAAATCGGAGCTTATTGCCAATAATGGAACTGCAAGTGCTGCTAGTGACATTGCTACTATTAATAGTGGATCTTAACATTGGTGGTGTTAACAATGGAACTTAGTAGTGCAAACAATGGAACTATACGCTGACAATAATAGTAGTATTTCTATTGCTACTCATCACCCACTCTAAAGTCTCAAGTGTAAACTTAGCACTCGCAATAGAGTGTGAAGTACTATTTAGCACCACAACAGAGTTAACACTATGTAGCACTGTTAGCTCTTTCCTACGACTTCTGTAGAAAGAGCAAGGTATTCTCACTATGCAGGGTTCCGAGGCTTTTTGTCACCTACAAATATATTGGGGTTGTCATTTGTAGGATACGTGTAGCTTAGGACCTCGAGTCGTGTTCCGGTGAGAGACATAGGCTTAAGTGTGGCAATCAAACATAGTGCATGCATGTGTAAAAGGAATGTGTATCATCATGGTTGAGGTAATGAAGGCTTTCAACTTCATTAGGGGTTGCAGGGTTTAGGAGGAGTTTAAGGGTTAGAAGGAGGTTCCAAGTGGAGAACTCGTCTCCCTTGTAGATCATGGAGATTAAGGGTTGAGGAATTAAGGGTTTAGGGGGAGCATAGGAGTGGGAGAGGAAGAAGGTGTAAGAGCATGGGGGAAAGAAGAGAGAGGAGGGAGGAGGAGGAGGAGGAGGAGGGAGGAGGAGAAGGGAGGAGGAGGAGGAAGAGTTGCAAGGTTAGGACATGCTTTTGGACGTGGAGTCCAAGGAAGCATGGACACTTGAGACAATTGCTTGGAAGTAGAACGCAACACAATGCCCCAAAGAGTGTGGGATTCATTCCATTATGGGGTATTTATACAAGTTGGAGAGCTTCTCTCTTTGCATGTAGGAATTGTAAGACATTCTCTCTCTACATGTAGAAGTTGCATGTAGGAGTTGCATGTAGAAGTTGCATGTAGGAGTTGCATGTAGACCTTGCAGGTAGGAGTTGCATGTAGAAGTTGCATGTAGAACTTGCATGTAGAACATGCAAGTTGGATTTCTAAGAGGGAATATTTCTAGCCTTATGCAAGTACAAGCAAAGCTTTGCCGCTACTCTACACACACATTCTGTTCTACCTAAGTCTATGGCATAGAGACAACATACTCCTGGATCCATTTTATTACCCATCCTCGGGTTATGGCTTATCTTTCGAAACTTCTTTTCGCTGGTGCAATGGGATCATCAGCTGCATGGGTGGGGTGTCCGTTCTATCGTGCCTTGCAAATAATAGTGATGGCCTTTATAGCAATAGCAACAAAGCTGCAATAACCCTAAGGGGAGGACTACCCATGAGGCATACATATGCAATGAAAGCATCCGTCTTGAGTGCTAGAAACCCGGCATGTGTAGAGAGATTCTCTCTCTGCATGTAGGAATTGTAAGACATTCTCTCTCTACATGTAAAAGTTGCATGTAGGAGTTGCATGTAGAAGTTGCATGTAGAACTCGCATAAAGTAGTTGCATGTAGAACTCGCATGTAGGAGCTGCATGTAGGAGTTGCATGTAGAACTCGCATCATGTAGGAGTTACATGTAGAACTTATATGTAGAACTTGCATGTAGAACTCGCATGTAGCAGTTGCATGTAGAACTCGCATGTAGGAGTTGCATGTAGAACTTGCATGTAGAACTTGCATGTAGAACATACAAGTTGAATTTCTAAGAGGGATTATTTCTAACCTTATGCAAGTACAAGCAGAGCTTTGCCGCTACTCTACACACACATTCTGTTCTACCTAAGTCCATGGCACAGAGACAACATACTCCTGGATCCATGTTATTACGTGTCCTCGGGTTATGGCTTATCTTCCAACACTTCTTTTGCTGGTGCGATGGGATCATCAAGTGCATGGGTGGGGTGTCGGTTATGTCGTGCCTTGCAAATAATAGTAATGGCCTTTATAGCAATAGCAACAAAGCTGCAATAACCCTGAGGGGAGGACTACCCATGAGGCATACATATGCAATGAAAGCATCCGTCCTGAGTGCTATAAACCCGGCATGTGTAGACACCCAGAAGATATTTTTCTCATCTTCAGATAAGTCTTGGCAAATTATGCGCAGGGTTTTGGTCCCTATGGAATGTTCCCATTTGATTGTTGGATGAGCAGATATGATCCTGATTTGGAGTTGCTTCCATTGGATAAGCACGCGTGCGTTGAGGTGATCTTCCACTTGTAGAGTAGCCACAAGCTCTTGGTACACCACCATTGTGCATTGTAGTGGGGCTTCATTGGTGTTGTCTTCCAATGCCTCATTGTTATGCATTAGCAATTGGAGTTCAAGCTTGGAGATGATTATCTTTTGGGAGTGCATCTCATTCATTTTTTCTTTGTATTGCTGGTAGATGGCTGTATATGCCTCCTTAAGCTTTCTCATTTGCAAGGTGACCTTTGGTTGTTGAGGAATGTCTTCAGTGGTATTGGACCATTGGTTCAAGACTTGTGCTTGTGAAGTGCTAGTCTCTTGAGTGGTAGCAAGTTGGTCCTTTAAGATTTTGCATTCCCTTGTAAGCTCGTCAATGCTGAAGGCACGTACTACCAAAGATTGTTTCATGTCTTCAAGCTTGTCTTTGCAATCCTGGAGCTCTTCTTCTTTGTGAATTAGAATGAGTCGATTTTGTGCCACTACCTCCGTCTGTTGAACATGTGCGGATGTTAAGGAGTTATAGTAGGTTTTTAGGATTGCCGTTGCTTGTACTGCTGCTATCAGCTGTGTTTGACTTTGGTGGAGGTTGGAGGTCACATCCCTCACTGCCTTCTCCTGAGCTTGGAGAGCTTGGTTCATGTGCAATTCTTCTACCTCCTTTTCATCTATCTGCGCTCAAAGTGCCTTGACCTCTATGGCGATTGCCTAGAATTGGTCTTTGATTTTTGTTGCAATCTATCTGTCCAATTCTCTTGCATATTCTTCCTTGGCCAAGCTAGTGAATAGTTCTGACATTTGGATCATTTGGCTAGCTTGATGTTGGAGAATGACAGACGGTGATGAGGTCTGGTGATATTGCTGATCAAGTGGTGCCCATGTAGCCATCCCGATGATTCTGTAGTACTTGGGGGAGGTTGTTCCAATGGTATTTCAGTTCCTTGTGTACAATAGTCATACTGTTAATCTGGCACTAGCTCCCCTTGTGGCTCATTGATGACTAGCATGGTGTCGATGGGCGGTTCTAGTGATAATGTAGCTTCGGGCTCTAGTGCTGATCTTTCCTCAAGTTCTAGTGTCGATCTTGCTTGTGGCTCTGGTAGCTGCTGTTGTTGGAGATATATTGCTTGCAATTTGCATCGACATGTGGCATCTTGCGGGGCAATTCCTGAATCACGACCTCTAGAATAGGTATTTCTTCTAAGACATTTGCACTTATCAATGTGATAGTAGGAGAAGTTGGTGACGGCTCCCATATTGGTGAGAAGGGTATGTCCAACTCCTCAATTGGTTTTGGTGATTGGGGCAAAGTCATTTCTCTTTCTTGTAGTACTTTTTTGATGATTATAGCTAATAAGTGTGGAATTTTACATTTTTGGCTTGAAGAACCATCTAGTTTCTTTGTAAAGAAGATGACTAAGTGCTAGACCCAGTCTTGTTTTAGTTTCCTACTTAGCAAAACAAATGTGCAGAGTCAAACGGATCGAGTCTTGCCGCACTTAACCCCCAGGATTGTGGATAGGAATTGTGCTGCTTCCTTGAGGTGATGGTTAAGGATTGTGTGAAGCAATATGCCGTCCCTATGGAACAGTGTACGCTTGGTGAGGAGAGACGGTACTTTGAGAAACTTTGCATCAGTAGGCCATTTAGGGTATTTAGCACCTTGT
Organism: Dipteris shenzhenensis; assembly: GCF_047967505.1. Classification (NCBI taxonomy): domain Eukaryota; kingdom Viridiplantae; phylum Streptophyta; class Polypodiopsida; order Gleicheniales; family Dipteridaceae; genus Dipteris; species Dipteris shenzhenensis. The sequence continues at coordinate 42,986,187 of NC_141599.1, forward strand.
GTTGGCAGTGAGAAAGCCCTTTGAATGACTGTACTATCGAGGATAATGTTTAGTGGGCTCTGATGTACAGTTTTTGTACCGTACTTGCCAACATTTTGCATAGTTGGAGTGGTAAGAATGGAGAAAGTCCTTGATGTATATGGTCATTGTAGGACTGTCCTTCAAAGATTTTAGGCTCTCATGCAAACTTCCTAGACCCCTTTGCTCTAAGTAAGATATTGCTTCTTGGGAAAGAGCATATGTCGATGTGGGTGGCCAAACAAGTTCCAGTGACTGGCCCTCGTCAATGGCTGTGTAGGCTGGTGGTGACTGGGGTGGCATTTGTTCTTCTTGGTCATGCACTGAATCCTCTTTGGAGATATTGCTCTAGACCACAAATGCATGTGGTCGCCATAGTTGAGAGGATGTAGATGGCTGTGAACTCTGGAGGGGGTCTCGTGGTTGAGGCGGTGGGCTCTTTTTGCGCATCCTCTTTAGTGGTGGCATCTTTTCTGAACCTGCATCCATGTGCATGTGGTGTACCATTGATCATTAGATTGGTTGGCATGCCAGTATGACCTTTTTGTGTGTGTGAGAGAGATCTTATATTTATACATGCTTTGAGAGTGTGGAATGAAAGTGAGTGGTACAATTATTCATGCAATCATCTATGTGTCTAAGCGAAAGCGTGTGAGTGCACATGACATAGTAGCTAGGTAGGGACTAACTATATGCTTTTTTTGTTGCTGGGATTTTCATAGGGCAGTTAGAACTCAAGCATCACTTCTGAGCCCTAGGTTAAAATCGATTGATGCTACCTATATGTGCGAAGACGTACATATGCAAGTGAGTGTTCGTGATACAATCGAAGACTTGGTCTCCCAAATCTTCGTTTTTGTGGGGGATGGCTTGCATGTTGATGTAGTAGTGCTTCAGTTGGCTCCCATTTATTATTGTGTTGAATTGGACTCCATCCAATGTTTCTAGCAGTTTCGCTCCGATGGGATTCATCTTTTGTACTCGGTATGGTCCTTGACCTAGATACTTTAGTTTCCCCTTGTGTACTTTGGCATTGTATAACATGACTAAGTCGCCTTCCTTGATGTCCTTAGCTTTAAGATTTCTATTAAACCATGCCTTCCTTTTGCGTTTTTCTATTGTCATGGCATGGTAGGCAACTAGTCTTGTCTCCGTATGCTTCTCCAACTAATAGAGCTTTTCTTTCAAGGATTCATGGTCTCCCATGCATTCCTATACTCCTATGTCTTTGTGGTTGTTGAAGGACATAGGGATCGACTAGTTTGTGTCGTCAAAATATCAGCCAAGTTTGTTGATGGGGACCTTCGGAAGGTTTCGGCCCTCTTGCTGGGTTGGGGCTAGCTCTTCAAGGCTAGGTGGCTCAGGAGTAGGAATCTGGCTACTCATCTAGTCTGTAAGGTCTCTCCAAAGGATTGGGTTGCCTTGAAACAAGGCACCTATGGGCATCTTGACCTCAGTGGATAGGAAGGCTGCAAGTCCTGCTATATCTCACGGAGCACTGGAAGGTGAACAACCTACCAACATAGACTCTTCAAGGCCATAAAAGGTAGAACCATCATCCTCCTACAGTCTTTGCAAGGTGGGGTCCTCCTCAAACATTTTTTGAATTAGGTCCGGACCCTCCGTTCTTATAGGGCTTAGTGGCTCTTCTTCGTCCACCCTCTCGAGCACCTGAAGTTCCCTAGACCCCACTTGAGCAGGTAGCATGTTGGGGTGGATGGAATCCCTTCCCTTGCTAGCTTGAAGTTTTTGCTCAAACTTCTCTTGGCAGTCGCACACCAATTGTTGGGCCTCCAATAGGCATTGTTTTTCGAGGCTAGGATTTGAATATGCTCCTTTATAAGTAGATGGAGATGCAAGGCCTTGGGCCCTGACCGATTTGTTCACCTTGGGGTAAGTAGGTGCTCTAGGACTAGCTAGTGAGGGGGTCCTTCCTGAAGCTGACGAGGTGGCAAGTATTACCGTCTCCTTATCCAACCCATCTTGTATAAGGACTTGATTTGACCCTCCTCCTAGTCGAGTGGCCCTTCCTGGTGTTGATTTTTGCATCCGGTGCGACTTAGGAAGCCAGGAGGTGGAGGCTTGGTCCTTCCCTTGCTTCTTGAATTCTTTATTTAGGGATTCTGCTTGCATCCTCATGATTACCTTTAATTGTACCGATGCCACTCGACCTTGCTCTATACTGAGAAGCCTAATGCTTTTGGGTGGCATGGTTGACGGGCGTGGTTTCCTAAGAGGACAATCCTTGAAAAGGCTGCTCATGGCTCGATCCCTATGGGGTACGGGGCTGCCTTGTAGATGGGGATGTAATGATCCTCTTGTAGAATATAGTGGCTGCAATTGCCACTTGCTTCATCATACTCACGATGCTCGAGGAGACCTTGGGTCAAGACCATCTCCTCCCATTCATTTGTCACATCCTCCACTAATAATTGGTGTACTGGTGTTATGCGTGGTGGAGGAGGTTGAGGTCCTAAGACTGGAGGGGGTAAAGGGGGACTTTACACCCTATACTGGCCTGTATGGGCCGGCATCATTCCTTGAATCCCTAACTATGCCTATTGGTTTGGAATTGGCAACGCAATCAAGGCTAATTGGGGGTGTGGTTGGAACATGCCTTGCAGCAACACACGGGGTACCCACGTTGAGACGTGTCATGGTTGCCCCATCTTATGCAGTGCACACAATAGAGTGCCTACTACCTTGCCGTCAAGTGTGCACACTCGTTGGAAGGATGGTTTCCATTACATACCCCACACCACACATTGTCTCATCTTGGAAACAAATGGGGGTTGCTAGGGGCTTCCTTGGATGGGCTTGCCTTCCACTACTAGCCGAGGTGGCTTAATAAGCTTGCTGCCAACTCACCCATGTCTAGGCCCTTTGTGCCTTTTCCCTCTTCCTTGGTTGGTTTAGAAACTATAGACCTTGCTAAAGAAGAAACTTCCAGTGGGGCCACTGATTTGTCCTTCGGGGCCTTTTCCATCTTGTTGTCACTAAGGTGGATGGCCATCTTGCTTCCCAACTCGAACGAGGTCGGGTTCAAAAGTATTAAATTGTTGTGTAGATCAGCATCTACCAGACCATTGAGGAAGAGGAGCAAGAGCCACTCATGACTCATTCATTCGTGGGGTTCGCATTGTGAGTTCAGGTGCTTAATCTTGGCAATGTAGTCCCTGAGGAACATAGCCTCTTGCTTCATGCTGTATAGCTAGTTGATGGGGCCCCTCTTGTGGCCACTGGGAGCAAAGCCTATGATAAATGATTTGTGAGTCATATAAAGAGGTGGGTCTCATGTCCATGTGTTCCAATAATGTAAGAGATATCACATGCCAAGCGTATGGAAGGCATGTGGAGGAGTGTGGAAGAGTGTGGAGCCAAGAGGAATCCTTCTAGAATTCCTATGTGGAATAAGGGGGATGTGGACATATGGAAGAGACAGAGAGACTCTTGACTTTATCAATATTTTAAGAGTCTTGAGCATCTTTTGATGGGACACATCTTAAGAGTAGCCAAAAAGGACATGGATGGTGACATAAGTGCTTATGTGATTGATGGGAAAAGGAATCTACAGGCAACAATTGTAAATGGGTGAAGGAGGGTGACAAAAACTCTATAAAAGGTTCCCTTCTCTCCCTTGTTCAACATCTCTTTTGCGCACTCTTGATGGGGGTCTTGCCAATTGTGAACCTCCTTTGTAACTCCCTTTTCTCCTCCTGTAGCTCCCTCTTTAACCATACTAGGCCCCCAATCACTCCTTCCTCATCCTCCCTCTTGTCCTCCTCTATTTGTGCATCATTCTTTTCTCCATTGCTATTTGATCAAGAGGGCCAATGCAGCTAGCAGTTTTAGAGAGGGGATCTCTTTGAAGAGTGAAAGAAAGCTGATCAATATAGATCATCGCACTAGGGATGTGTCAACAAAGGAGATTAGTAGTACTGTTGGAAGAAGAAGGCAATAAGGTGGCATCAACCCATGGATGGTAGACCTTCATCCTAATGATAAGGTTGATCAAGAAAACCCATGAGAATTCATTGGTGAAGTGGAATGATCAGGGGAGCCACTCTACATCCAAAAGCAACGAGATGTTGAGATACAGATACAATGATGAGAAAGGTGGCTTCGGATGTGCCAAAGCAATCTCTTATTTTTGGCAAATCAAGGCTAGTCATGTGATCCTCAATTCCTACAACAATTGGTTCTAAGGATTAGGGTAGCATTAAAAATGCATCCTCCCATGAGAAAGGGAAGGAAGTTAAAACAACTCCCCTCCAGTCAGAGGTGTAGAAGGTGGTGGGCACTAGAGCCAGTGCACACAAGCATGTAATGTGCAATTGATGCTTTCTATTGATTTCATTCACACACTCTAATAGCTGAAGTAGTTTGTTGCATTTATTACAAGTCTGAATGTTTGTAGAGAGCTCTTCATATGGGAGCTGGCAACCTTTTGTTGTTTGACCCATCAAGCTTTGTACTTCTATGAGAGCATTGAAGGAACTTCCACTTGCTTTGAGTGCCACACGCTAGCTTTTGATTGGATGGAGCAAAATTTGAGTGCTGGTGCTCAAAAATGCAACCTCCAAAATGGTAGGGGAGCTTCATTCTACCTTGTTTTTTGTGCAACTCACCACCAATGCCGCACTTTTGTGTGCATGTGCACTATGCCTTATAGAGGACAAGGAGTTGATTGTAGAATGCAATTTAGGAGAAAAAATTACAGATTGGGATAGAATTCTATATTGGAGAGTGTGAGTGCAAGGGTGCCTTTTCTGGCAATAACATGGGTTTTGCAAAGCAACGCTATTTTTTGCAATCGTGAGAAGAAGGCCATGGCCAAGCAACCTTTGAGCAGACATGGAGGTGGAATTAGGTAGTGCTTCATGTCAACAGTAGTAGGTATGAAAGTTTTAGCATACTCAAGGTTGCCAAAGATGAGAGTGGGTTGAGTCCCCAGCTAGGAGATGAAAGTGTTACTTGACATAGGCAGGGATTACCAAAATTTGAGTGACTACATTTGAATGAGGTGCTGGTTCGAGCAAGGACATTGATTCTGTAATGCATGACTGATTTGTGTTACAAAACCAGCAAGCATTCTTTTTTATTACAGAGAACACCAATGAAGATAAAGAACATGTGTTTACACAGAATATACATCCCTTTCTTTGCATCTCATTGCATGAAGTCTTTGCAAGAGCAACATGGGAACTCTGATATTGTCACTGTGTATGTTAGGCTCTTTGCAATAGAACTTTCAATATGCACATGAAAAAGATGCATTTCATTCGCACTTATTATTTTCTTATGGACCACTTCTGCATTCTGACACTGGGCCTTATGAATCCTATCTTGAAAGTCTTTGCTCAATCTAGATCTCCACTTCACTATTTTGTTATGTCTTCGACCAGGTTAAACATGACTCATAACTACAATATTCCTCTACACGTTTGGTCTCCAGACATGTAAACTTTCATGCCCCTCAAGCCACTTTGCATCATTCCTGTCTACCATAATTATAGATTGATCGAATTGCAAGCCAATTTTCACTTGGCCTGTCTGCCATAAAGCCTCTGAGTTCTGGTAAGGGGAATCCATTCTTTAACATTTGGTCATTAATGCACTCCCAAAACTTTATCTATGCACCAATGTCTTTGAGCTTCAATTCACAAGTAGCAATTGTTAGTAGCTCTCTGATGAAAGGGTCATACACATGGGCACCCATGGTAGTCCACCCTTTAACCCAGTGGACATGGTCAAAGTGCATCCATTGTTCAGCCAAGATTCATCATCCTATTCACTAAGTCAAGCCCCAAACTTGAACCAACAGTAGACATCTTACAAACATGAGCTTGTTGATCATCAAAGAGTTGTCTTGGAAAAATATGTTTTGATCAAATGGATATTTGCACTTGCGTTTCAAATCTAGTAAGAATCAATTCCATTGTCCAGCCCATCCAATCCATGCCTAGCCAATTGCATAGCTCTCTAAATCCTCCTTTCTGATAATGGTGTCACTATCTCAAGAACGTTGAAAACCAAGATCATCTAGCTCTTCTATGGGCTCCCCTTTGCTAGCAATCAACATATCTATAACGATGTCTTTTGCAACATTAACTTCAATGGTTTTGCATGACACATGAGTATTCTCTCTAGCAGGCTATAAAACCATTTCATCAACTTGTTTATTTTTACCTCGACAAGTTTTCTCTTCAAGTGGATGCTCATGAACTCCAACATGTATATCACATCTTGTACTATATTCACGTTCATGCATTGCACTGTGCAACATAGACAGGCACCTCGCCACAATGGATGTAGACAAGGGTTCCATTGTCTCTTTCACTTGGACCCACCAAACATACTTTTCTCAGTTTTCCTTTCCATTTCATTTCATTGTTTAGTCTTGTGCATTCAAAGTAAGGACACTCTAAATTACAACAACTCAAGCAGCTTGCACATCTACTTATTTGAACCATTCGACTAAAAGAGTCCTGAGAGCTTGTTGAATACAAAGTCCATACATGACCATCATATTGTTAATCCATCCCAAACATTCGAGACCCTTGAGGAGTTCAAACAAAATGTAACCATTATACTATCATGGAAACTTTGGAATTTGCTATATAGTTTCTACTCTCAAGAAAGCAACATGCAAAGCACTATTGATCGAGATCTTTTCAAGCATGCTGATCACACTCACAATGTTTGATATTCTTTTAGAACTTGTAGTCCTTTGTTTCATGACTATCGAGAACACAAAACTTGACGTTGGCTCTAATATCTTGAATTCGAGATCTTCTCTGTCCTGCTCCAAGGGCCGATGAACAATGCCAACATCCAGAAGTCAAGCCCCCTCATGGAGAACAATGTCATCATTTTGCAAGCCAAAGAAATCAGTGAGTTGTACAAGAGAAACCTCACAAAAAAGGAGTATCATATCTAATATCTAATGACTTTGAATCATGCATAATGACAAGGAAGGATGGCATTGTGAGAGGAAAAATGAGCTCTACAGTAAGGATGAAGTAGTAGAAAGGTGAGGAATGCAACAAGAAAGATTTGTGGAATGGCAATGGTGGAGGAGAAAATAATGAGAAATAATGATAGAAAGGCATTGGTGGAAGAGGAAGAGAAAGGCTATTGCAAAGAAAGGGAAGCAAAGCAATTGAAAGTAGGGGATGGCAAAGTAGTGTCGTATCTGATATCTAAATACTGAGCACCATGCTTGATCATAATGAAGGACAACATTATCATCATGAGCAGACAAGGAATGGGAAGAAGAGAAACAAAAGGGCAAGGGTGGCAAGGAGAAATAGGAACAAAAAGGCAATGGAGAAAAGAAAAGGTACTATTATGGTAACATCTCACAATTATGTTGCATTCTATGATGGCAACCCAATTGATATGGTGACCAAATTGAAGGAATTATGTTTTATTAAGGCACCAATCAATGCTTTTATGGTGCAGCAAAGATCAAGCAGCATAGTGTTTTGTGACTGTGCTCTTTTAGTGGACATCGATAGTCAATTTCACTGCTTATCATAACATAACAAAGGGTAGCTCTACCAAATGAATCAATATATCATCAATGACACTCCTTACCATTGCAACTAAGCTCATGAGGAATATTGCTAGGTAGGCATTCCTAAGTAGGTGGGTAGGAGTACTTAGTTATTACTCTCCCCTCTCCACTACTTAACTACTTTGTTACTTGAGTCACTTAGTACTTAGTTAAGCAGTAAGTTACTTTAGTCCACCTCTTAGTACTTAGTTAGTTAGCTAGTTACTTTAGTCCACTATAGAGTACTTAGTTAGTTAGTTACTTTAGTCACTAAGTTAGTACATAGACACTAGTCAGAACTAGTTAGTGGTTGTCTAAACTTAGAGACTTAAGTCAATCTCTCAACCACTACTCTCTCCACTACTCGGCTACTCGACTCCACACTCTCAACTACTTCACTACTCCATTGCTCTCCTTGAATCCCTCTACTCAACTCCCTTGACTCCCTCTCTCAACTCTATTTGCCTCACTCCCTCGACTCCCTCTCTTGACTCACGAACCCACAAGACCAGGTCAAAGTGGCAATAACTCCCATCGCAACACAAACTCCTTCTCTTGGCACCTGACAACAGCTCCAATCCATCATTTCTCAAGTAAGTTAGTCAAGTACCCTAACTCACAAGCTTTTGAAAGGCCTAAAAAATGAGAGAAAGTGTCTCCTAAGAGCCCATGATATTGCGGTCTCAAGGGAGACACTTTCTCCCATTTTTTTACGCTTCACGAGGCTCTTGTTTTATGTGCATTCCATAGCTATCTTGAAGTGGCCTCTCCATATATAGAGTCGTCCTACACAGCTCCAATACATTCTTGGTCCTTTGAAGGGAAGAGCAGGTCCTTGAAGTGGGCATTGATTGTGATTCATGAAAGACAAAAAAATAGGGCCGAGGGGGCTCATAGGAAGCCATGATATCGTGGCCTCCTTTGAGCCCCCTCGGCCTTATTTTTTTGTCTTCTATATGGCCAATGGTTTGCCCCTAAAATGGTTCAAGTGATACAGGATCATGACTCTCCAAAAGATCTTGAACGATCAACAACTAGAGACAATAGCTTCCCAGTAGGAGCATTACCATTACGTAGAGCCAAAACCATATTGTTGTTTATCACCATAGGAACCTTGTGCATGACAATACAAGATATTTGCTGTAGTAACCTTGTGTTGTGACCATAGGAATCTTGTTGTTTCTCATCGTAGGACCCTCTCATGACCTAGCAACTGAGACTTGCAGCCAATATTGCAAGGAAAAAAAAGGGAGCAGATGGGCCTCACAAGAGGTTGCGATGTCGTGGCCTCTTGTGAGGCCCATCTACGCTTTTTTTTTTGCCTTCCAACATTTTTTTTAGTCCCAAAATTCTTGCTTTCAAGGAACGTGTGATCATTAATGATCTATGAAAGCTCAGAAATGAATTTGGCATCATGTATGGCATTATTATAAATTTGGAACACAACCAAGCTCACATTGTGAATCGAGATATGGCCATGTAAGGAGCATTGAACCTTTTGGTCTCTGAAAAGGGATACATGACTGTGACAACGAGTGCCACGATAGTTGTGCCAACCCAGACATAGATTAGCAAATGGTGAGGATAAAGACATGGACTTGGGAGGGAAGATGCACAAAGGGAGTGTGGAAACTTATTTTATTTTACTATTGTGGGCGCTTGAAGTGGATAGAAAAGGGTTTAGGCAAAGCCCTAAATATGGGGTGAATGGATCTTCAAGGATGCCGCAATATCACGGCCTCTTAAATGGGGCTTCTACAACCAACCAAGCTCTCTTTAGTAGGCAAAAGTATCATGTTGGAAAGCCAAGAAAATGGCCAAAGGAGGCACTAAGGAAGATGCAAAATTGCGGCCTCCTTTGGCCCTTTTTTTGTTCATGTTTTTAGACAAAAGGAGCTCCAAAATAAGCCAAAAAATGGGGAAATAGGTTTCCTTGGAGTCTATGATATCGCGGCATCCTTTGCGGGCTAGATCAAAGGCTTTAGTTCCCATTGCTGAATCGTTAAGGCCATTTGATGCACCATCTTGAAGGTTCAAAAAAATATAACAAAGGAGGCTTGAAAGGGAGTGCAATATCATGGCCTCCTTTGAGGGCTAGATCAAAAGCTTTAGTGCCCATTGCCGAATCATTAAGGCCATTTGATGCACCATCTTGTAGGTTCAAGAAAATATAAAAAATGAGGCTTGAAAGGGACCGTGATATCACGACCTAAGAGTCTCCTTTGCTCGAGTTAGGGGCCTTTGTAAGGCTTACAAAGCTTTTTCTTGATTTTAAACAAAGATAAGTATTTTAAACAAAACTTTCTTAAGTTGTAGAATTTTCACACTCTATCATGCAAAATGGCTTCATTCATATCATTCCAATCATTTTGACTACAAGCATGACCATATTTGAAGTCATATCATGAGGTTATGGCCGAGTCAAAATCGGTAGGAGGAGGCTCCCAAGAGGCTGTGACATCGCAGTCTCCTTGGAGCCCCCTTTTCCTTTTTTTTTGGCCCTTATGAGGGCTCCCTTTAGTGCCCGTAACTTATCTATTTTGCCTTATAAAATTCTTTGGCCAAGGACCCACAAATTCTATATGAGAAGAATCCATGGTCATAAGAAAATATAGAGTTTGATTTGGTCTAGCTCTCATGAAACAAAGATAAGTATTTTAAACAGAAATTTCTAAACTTGTAGAATTTTCACACTATAACATGCAAAATTGCTTCATTCATACCATTCCAATCATTTTGACTACAAACATGACCCTATTTGAAGTCCTATCGACAAAGTTATGGCTGACTTAAAATTGGCAGGGAGAAGCCTCCTTGGAGGCCACGATATTGCGGCCTCCTTGGAGCGCCCTTTGCCTTTTTTTTTTGCCCTTATGAGGGCTCCCTTCAATGCTCATAGCTTATCTATCCTTGGGTGGGATACTTCATTCAAATATGAAAACGCCCTTTGAAGAGAAATCCTAAGGCCCTTTGAATGCCAAAACAAGGTCGCGCAAAAGACAAAAAAAAGGTTCGAGGGGCCTCACAGGAGGGTGCGATATCGTAGCCTCCAATGAAGACCCTTTGCCCTTTTTTTAATTTTTCAGACAGGCCCCAGCAATCACCTTAGAACCCACTTCTGCAGCCTTGTAGGACATATCTAAATGAAGCTCATGTCTAAAAGCATAAAATATTTTTTCTTGACCAAACCTCTTCGGCATGCATTTGGCCCTTTAAAGGGCAAAACGTGGGTCTCTTGAAGGCCAAGAAAAAATGGGCTGAGGGGTTTCCAGAAGGCCGCGATGTCACGGCCTTTTGGGAGCCCTCTTGGCCCATTTTTTTGGCCTTCAAGAGACAAGATTTGCCTAGATATAGCTGGAATTTTGCATCATGAGCATCTTAAGCTAATTGTAACGATCAGTTTCTCATCACTGAATGGCTGCATACTTAGTGTGCGTCTAATACGTCATGATGCAAATCAAGCTATGAGTGCAATTCTTAGATAAAGCCCATTGCTAGAGTATGATCAAATACTATGTGCCCACTTCTAGATTGGAGGCTATTTGAGTGACTATCATGGTGACCATCTGGAAAATCCTAAATTAAGAAGGCGGCAGACTCTTTACATTCCACAAGGTGAGCCCCAAGTTGCTTTTTATTTCTTGCAAGAGATCAAAATCCCTTCTTTGCCATCTATCGCAAGCTGAGTAATGTCCATCTCTTGTGAGGAACCCAAGTGGGGGTGGTGGAATGAGGAAGTTACCTAGAAGGACGATAAACAACGCACCACAATTCATGGATCTCTCTAGCAAGCTAGTAGGCTAAAATGTATAAGAACACAAATTTTCTTACACTACGTATCATGACTAGATCATGGGACTATGCATTACTTTGTCCGCAAAGAGATAGAGAGAGAGAGAGAGAGAGAGAGAGAGAGAGAGAGAGAGAGAGAGAGAGAGAGAGAGAGAGAGAGAGAGAGAGAGAGAGAGAGGGAGGGGCTTACCTTTACATGAAAGTGCTATTGATCAAGCATATGAGAAGGAGAGAAGAAGTAAGTGCTAAAACTATGAACTTTGATATTCATGTGTAAAGAAGGAGCATATGCCTATAACTAGATGAAAGGAAAAGCAATCAATCAACAATAGTGTTACAAGGATTTATAAATATTTATTTTGAATCAATGATACAATCAAATCCAATGCTAAGGCAATGCACATGTTTGCCATAGCAATGCATGTCGGCTTGAGTGGCCATATTAGCACAAAATGCCAGCAACACAAAAACCAATAGGGAAGAAGAGCCAGAGAGGTAGGAAAGTCTGTAATAGCATATTGTATCCATTTTAGGTAGGGGGTGAGGGAAGGGAGGGGTAGGAAGCTTAAGAAGCGTCTGGCTATGCTGGAAGCAGACAAACAGTAGGAGGCTAGGGGTTCCCATTCTTGACAAAATTATGTTCTTCGTTGTGAAGCTCTCGGGCTAGGTCTTGGCTCTTAGTAACCAGCATAGTTAGATGTTCGAGATTCTATTTTTGTGCAATTGAAGTTGGTTAAAAGTAGAGGCAATGCTACACCAAGGGCTTCTTTGTGGGTCAAAAATAGAGCTTTATTTGTGTCTAGCATCGCTTCTAGGTGCACAAGTTTGCCCAAAAAAGTTGGGGATGGGAAACGAGCTTGAGTTGCCAAGAAGATATCACCCCTCCTTCCATAAAGCAGGTTGTCAAGGATTGTTGCATATGTTGGAGACCCCATACCCAACACCTAGGAAGAGCTAGGAGCTTTACCATTGCCTCCAAGAATTACTCAAAGAATGATGCTACAAAGGCAGAGAACATTGCTAAAGGGCAACCAATTGATGCGTGGTTTATGTGTGCAAAACATGGAGTCGGGGGGAGAGAGCTCTTTGCAAAATGCAACAAGTAGAGGACCCCCACACACACACACACACAAACATGTGCGCGCACATAGAGAGAGAGAGAGAGAGAGAGAGAGAGAGAGAGAGAGAGGATCTTATAGTGCAAGATGGACTAAGAAGATAGAGACTAAGTGTATGGTGGGTTCTTTTCCAATTGCAGCAAGGGGAGGCCTTGTAGTCAATCCTCTCTCTAATAGGGGCATAATCAATTATCTCTCTTTCTAGGGCATAAACAATGATTTCTTACAATAAATGGAAGCACCAAGAGATGGGAATTCAAGAACTAAGAGGCTACCCATGAAGGTATGGTGGAGGTAGGAAAGTCAAAAATGGAAGGTAGCAAGGGGCTAACATGATAGGTCAGGAGTGTGAAGATCGAATTTCAATAGTGGTGAAGGTAATGGAGATGGTAGAGTAGGAGCAAAGAAGGTTTTCAAGAAAGGCTTTTAGGAGGAGAAGTCTTGCAAGGATTTCAAGAGGAGATGGAATTGTGGAAGGAAGGTGATCTATGATATTGAAAGCACAGCTATGGGAATTCAAAGAATAAGGACCTTCCTTTAAAAAAAGAGCAAGATTCAATAGGACTAAGGAAAGGTGTTTGATATTTTTCACACAAAGTTCTTGCTTGACTAGAAAATCAAAAGATGCAAGCATTATTACTGCTGCTAACCAATTCATACGAATGCTCAACTCAGAGGCCCTATCATACCACACATAAAAAAGAGGATGGAGGAAGAGGGGCATTAGAAAACCTTAATGAGTCCACTGGACCATCTTTGGGCTCAAGTCTTGAGGACATGTGCCCAAGGATACAAAGGGATAGACAAGTAAAAATGTAAAAGCATATCCACTCTAGGGAAGGATAAGAAACTATGAGGTAAAGCCTTGTGAATCTTGAACTTTGATTACAAAATGCATATCCACTCTAGGGATGAGGTAACGCCTTGTGAATCTTGAACTCTGATTACAAAATGCACACATTGCATAGACTTAAAAGGTTTAGAGTGTTTGGAAATTCGAAGAGGTGGAGAAGCAAACCTCAAATCTAAAGAATGTGAAAAAATCACTTGACATATATATATTGATACTTTTATGGATTTGTGTATATAGATAAATATTTATGCATAGGAGTGTCATTGTATGTTCATTCAAACTTGCTTTGTTGCATTTGATGCCAGAGTTTGCATGGGAAGAAATATCAAAACCTACAGAACCTTTTGCTTTAAAATTATACCATAGACATATTGATTGAGAGGTGCTTTGTTGTACGTTTTGGAAGATGCTATGCCTATTTCCATTTAAACCTAGAAAGGGGTAGAAAGTGTTTAGTGATAGTCTTGACACAATTTTGAATGATGTGAAGCGGTTGCATGGGAAGAAATCTCAAAACCTATAGAACTTTTGGCTTAAAAATTATACCATAGACATATTGATTGAGAGCTGCTTTGTTGTACGTTTTGGAAGATGCTATGTCTATTTCCATTTAAACCTAGAAAGGGGTAGAAAGTGTTTAGTGATAGTGTTAACACAATTTAGCATGCTGTGAAGTGGCTCAATGGTTCTCAATTTTGAAAAGTAGGCTACTCCTTGAGGTTACTAATCCATGAACACTTCATGAAGCACCATGCTAAAATGATTTAAGATATTGAAAGTAGCATTATAGTTACAATGCATCCGTGTTTTTCATCATGGTGGGAGAAAATGTTGAGACTCAAATGTGCTTGACTTGGAATCTTTTCTCCCTCTCTTTCTCTCTCTAACATGGCTTCCTCCTCTCTCCTTTTATGTGAATATCCTTTATGTCCTTGGAGAAAATGTGATGTATGGATTAAAGCTAACAATACGATCAAGATATTGATTGAAACCAATTTACTAGAGTTTGTAAAGTTTGGAAGCAATGTTACCATCATAGGTGGATATATCAGAGGAAGAATTGGTGTCATCAATGTTTGCAAGAAGAATAAGGAATAATTCATGTGCAAGACACAACTAGACAACAGGCTATTCCCACCAAATACATTTTAGAATAACATTGTCAACAATCGCACAAGAAATTTAGAAAGTGAACTTTACATTTGTAATTGCAATGTTCTTATGTCTCATGTAGTGGTAGTGAATGTTTATAGGAAAAAGAATCATGTCTCTTTGTAAAATTTCAAGTTTCATTCTTTCTAAGTCGCTTATAAATTGATGTTGGCATCTACATAATATGTTGCTAGAGAAAAACTTACTTCACCAGTTTTAAGACTTTATGAAAAACTTACTTCACCAGTTTTAAGACTTTATCAAAAAATTGATGGCAAGGAAAACAAAAGGGTTAGTCATGATTGCACTTAACGTTATGTGGTTTGTTCAGCAATTCATACATGATGCAAAAGCTATTAAGAGAAGCCTATATTTTTAGGTTGGGCCGTAAGTTGCGACATAATGTTGGAACTTGACTGTAAATCCCCATGAATGTGCTTTAAGCTCATGCAAGTTTCTAAATCCTATCATGTTTGGAGATTTTCCATTGATCATGCATAAGTTGATGGATATTGCATGCTTGCATTTTCAAAGGAGAAGAGAACAAAGGTCCAACATCGAACAAATTTCTTGGGTTTTGGACTATGAAGTGCAATGTCGGAGAGCCCATGACACATCTATTCATGTGGACAAAATATTGCCATGTCACTCAATTTTTTTTAAAGATCCACTGCACCAGAGTAAGAACATCAAGGCGCAACATAATAAATACATCTCATACTTGCTATGAGCTGTCTCAAAACTTGGAAGCTGTGTGCAGAGATAAGACTTAATAGATTCCAAACAAAACATGCACGAAACCAGCAATTGGGATGCAATGAGTTTTCCAAGCCAATGAGGTTTCCTCCACCAACCTACTAACAAAAGATTAGAGAACTCTTATTGGGTTTCTTCCCTCTTTTCACCCATGGCTTTGCCATGGTTTATCACACTACCATGGAATTTAATTTTGGCTCAAAAAATGGTTCCTTTAGGGGAAAATCAACAACCTCTCTTGCCTCACAAAAGGATAAATTTAGCTCTCCCTTCTCTAATAGTTTGAGTAGCTCCATACCACCTTCTTTGGATAGGAAAATGGACATTCTTAAAGCAAGGGCATGCAATCATCATTCATTTTAAACCACTAAGGTATGGATCTGAATGATATATCAATTTGTGGATCTCAATGCTTTGCCAAAGCACTCATTGTAAAGGCTTGATCACTAATAGTGAAAGCTTAAAAGGATGCTTGGTTGCAAAATAATAATCACCCATTGATACTTTGTCGACATTCTTGGCACAATCAAATGTTTGAGAGATTACAATGCACGCATGGTCACAAAAAAAAAATGGGTTTTTTTAAATATTAAGCGATTATAAAAAGTAGATGTGATCAAATGCAAGTATGTTGGATTGGGACAATCGGTTGTTCCTAATGTAGTTCACAGGAGTTTTAAAAAGGGAATGATGCAGCCTTGTATGCCGACAAATATCGTTTGGAGTGAGTATAATCCACAAATGGCATATGCAATTGTTAAGTTGACAAAAGTCATATCAAGGCCATGCAGGAATTGATTTGGCACTATGTGAAGGTAATGTGGGTTGAAAGAGTAGCTCTAGGGGGAGGGGGTGGTGCATGGAGGTGAAGGGCTAAGGGAGAAATCATAACAAGAGTGGAGGTGGAGTGATGATGAGGGGGGTTGAGAGAGAGTTTTAAGGGAAAGGATGGTGAGCAGAGGTGAGGGGGCTGAGGGAGCATCCATGAGGAAGGGGGAGAGGGAGGTAGAGTGAAGGTGAAGAGGGAAGAGATTGTAGCCCATGAGGAGGGGATGGTGAGCAAAGATAAGGGGTCGATTGAGGAGATGGGAGGGAGAGATGGAGCAAAGGTGAGGGGGAGGTGGAGCAAAGTTGGGGGGGTTGAGAGAGCACTTGCACAAGGAGGGGTCGTGGGGGGTTGAGGGAGGTGACACACTGAGAGCATGTGAGTGAGTAACCACAATAAGAGAGGAGGTGAGGGGTTGATGAGGGACCAGCCACAAGGACAGGGAAGGTGTGGGAGAAGCTACAAGGAGAGTGGAGGTGAGGGGCTTGAGGAAGTAGCTACAAGGAGAGGGGAGGGCAAGGTGGAGCAAAGATGAGGGGGCTAAGAGAGAAACTGCTACAAGAAGGGGGTGAAGGTCATGAAGGGAGAAAGATTACATGGAAAGTAAGGGGACACAGAGCTATGAGGGGAATGAGAGAGGTTTAGATGAGGGAGTGGTGAGATAGCTAGGAAGAGACAAGAGAAACTAGAGAGGGAACAAAGCAACTTAAGTACCATTGTGTAAAGGGAAAAACAAGAAATTTGGGGGACTGAGAGAGAAATTGTGCAAGGAAGGGGGTTGAGGGAGGTGCCACAAGAGAGGATGGAGAGTAGCCAGAAGGAGAGGGGAGGTGAGGGGTTGAGGATTAGCCCCACGAGGAGGGGGGAGGTGTGGGAGAATGGGTTTTTGAAATTCGAGGAGGAACGAAGTGGTATTGATGTTGTTGTACATGCACCTTAGCCCTTGCTTTCCTCACAAGTCTTGCCCAACAAATTGTCCCGTCACCCAAGAGACTTGCCCAACATGCCTTGATGCTACCCATGTCCAAACAAAAGAAGCAACATAGCAAAACACTATGAAGGATGCATGGCAAGGATGGAAGGCACCATAGCCAGAGCTAGGGAGCTCAAGTGAGAGAAGACACATTGGGGATGCTTCAAGGAGAGGGATTCCATATCCACAACAACATGTAGTGAAGGTAAGCTTTTTAACCACACTCAAAGGTTTAGACTTTACGAGAGGAAGAGAAGCATGCACTATATACATACAACCCAAAAAGATTGTATTCATGCCTCCATTCAAGGTCTACAATAGCACGATGATCTCATTTTAATACTTCTCTAGCTTGTTGATGTGGTGGGGAGCATGGCGAAAGCTGGTGGCTATGGAAACTTTATAGATGACAAAATGCCTTTCTTGATCACTAAATCCTTGGATGTTCCACATAGTATCAAAATGCTCTGTTACTATGCAGGCTGACATGTTGAAAAGCAGCTCTCGAGTAGGATTCTCTCTGAGATGGCTCTACAGAAGAGATCGAGTTTATGGAAGTCTTGGTGATTGAGAATTTTGTAGCTTATTGTTTGTCAAAATACATCAGGTAAAAAGCCCTTCCTAAATTTTTTTCTTTGGTCTTGCACTTGATTCTCACATTCATGTGCATGGATGAACATATTCCAACAATGTGCATGCACATGCATATGATGCACTTTCACATGCACCTCACTTGCACGGACACATGCACACACATGTACATGAGTACACTATCATATTCAACTGCACATAAAAAATGCATACATGTACTCGCACATTCCCACATATAGACATGCACACTCATCCACAATGCACACATAAAGCGCATACACACTCCTAAGTGCATGTACAAACATTATCATCACACACACACATTCAACAAAATAATATTGTGAGCCATCTTTATTAAGACTTCAATACATGAGGTTGCATGCATTCACACACAACTCTTCTTGAAAACAAGTTCTCCAAAATTGCATTTCTTCAATTGTAGAAGTTCGCTTGAATTAAATGCATTTTAATTTTGTTCAAATTAAAATTCTTGAAAATACATACATATAATATTTATACCTTCAAATGAAAAATCAATTTAGGTGATTGATTATGGTTGATGAATTTAATTCAATTAATTAAGATCACATTATGAATAAGGGCACTACTAGGGTTTCATTGGGATTTGATTAAATTTTTAATTAAAAAGCATACAATTGTTGAGATTTGTAATATAGCCAATCGTTTTCATAGAAGAGAGAGAGAGAGAGAGAGAGAGAGCTCATCTTGCTAGTGGCTTGTAGGTGGATTGCAATGCCTTTTTCATGTAGTGCTTGAGAAAGTGGCTCTCCTAGTCATAGCTTTGTGTTTTGAATATTTTGTATCCATCTATATTGTAGACTTTGTTGCATCACACTTGGGAGTTCTTCAAAGGTTCATGGGTATTGTGGTTTGTTCATGTGTTGGTGGTCGTGCATTATTTACCATTGTTTAGAAGCACGAGGTGTAGATCTGTTGCTGAACGTCTTGCCTTCATTGGCCATGGCATAAAAGTAGCTTCAAGTAGTTTTGGTTACTAAAGTAGGAGTTGTTGGTAGTCATATAAGCTCCAAAGCATTTGAAGTTTAAGGCATAGGAAGATGATGATGGAAATTTCTCCTTTAAATGCTAACAGTCAAGAGGAATTTCTAGCCTCAACTTTCTTATCATTACGTGATCCAAAAGACCAATCACCTAATAGGATCCTAGTTTCATATCAAATATCTTCATTTCAAGATAAAGCTTTGATTGCAATGTATTTTTTTAGCCAAGAGTTCTATGATATTGCTATTGCCTCTAGGTTTGTAGACAATTCAAGTGTGGATAGTGATTTCATGACGACTTATTGTTATTGATGGTCATTGTGTTTTTGTTGCTTTTAGCTCAATGCATGCTACATTGCCACTTTCAAAAAATTACATGGTTCTATGTTGATAGTGCAAGTCAATTCAATGGTCTCTTAACATAGAATTCATCATCCCTATCCCATATCTAGTTTCCCTACAAGGGTTGTCCACATTTTTCTCCACAAAGAGTCCAAGCTACATTCTCACTCCTATTGCATGAAACTAGAATGCCAATGAGTAGTATACCATGGCAAGCTGTGTGCATGTATGATTTGCTTTCAACCCTCAAGAGATTTTTTTTCTGATTTGATGCTCTTAGATGGTGATTTTCCCTGTGCCACCTATTCCGTCGACTTCCGTTTTGCGTCCACCGAGTGGGTTGCATTAGGAAAACCACCGTTTAGGAGCCTGGCGAACTCTTGTGTTCCGCAAAATTATGAGAGCCATGAAGCGTCCAGTCAGCTGTGGAATTGTAGGTGTACTTGCGTGGAGTTGTTCTGTCATGCCAAACGTGAATCAGGCTCCTTTTATTACAGTTAGTGGGCTTTGCAAAAGTCGTTAAAGACCTCAGTCTCTTGTGGTTCCAAATTTCTACCGAGATTGTGCCCGCTTGGCTTAAGTCTACATGTGAGTGATGCAAGAAAACGTTCCACAATTTGAATTGGCTTTATTATTGGAAGAAGTTTATAAGAGTCTTTTGATGTTGAGCCTAGCTCAGGGTAACTCGCAGCAGAACCTTTGGAGTCTACGTTTCTGAAACTTGCGTCAAAGTTGAAGTATCCATTACAGAATTCAAATTAGCATCTTTCCTTCCACGGGCTTTCTGATGACTATCAAGAGCTTACCCATTTTCAACAAGGCTCACCAGGAATTTTGGGATCCCTGATGCTTCTGCCATTGGTATGATGCTTGAGCTTTGGAAATGTGCTTTTGGATTGTCCTAAAGAAATAATAAAGTTGGCCTATGTTCTACATGAACTGAATATGTCCCTCGAGCGAATATGTTCTAGATGAACTGAATTATATCCTCTGAGAGACAAATAACTCAGAAATAGGATTATCGAGAGCATTATATTAGTTGGAAAGATGGGTAATATGAAGATTCAGCTTGGGAGATGGTGGGTGATTTAAATGGAATCTTCCCTAGCTTTATTTTTGAGACGTAAATATCGAAAGGGGGTGCATTTCCCTCCCCTCGGCACCTGTTTCCGGTCTGTTTTCAAGCAGCTCTACATGCTGTTTTTGGAGTTCGCACCTGCTTCTGGAGGCTCCCTCACTGCACTGGTTTGGGAGCTTTTTGGCAGGCAGCCCTTGGCTTCCTTTTGATCCCCAGCGGCCCCTACTTGCTTGCACCTGCTTCGGGAATTCTTTTAATGGCTGTTTTGCTTGTTTCTGATGCTCCAGATAGTTCGCTTTCGCCCATGGGATTCCTTGCTGGCTCGAGAGCGGACCTGGGTGTTTTAGCCCTTTCTTGTGCTGTTCTATTGATCTGAGAGCAGCCCTCACTGCCTCGAGCTTTCCTGAGCGGGGCTGTGGGTTTTCTTCAGCTCATTGGGCAGTGGTTTGAAGGCCCATGCCTTCTTTTCTCTGCTGTGAGCTCCTTTTCACGTTACTGGGCCCCTTTCCACCAAGCTTGTCAGCTGGTGACGGACCTTGAGCAATTTCTCGTGTCTGAGTTGGCTGGCCTTTGTGAGAAAGAATCTTGGTGTGATTGGAAAGAGCCACTCACATGGCAGCTCCCTCGACTCCCCTAGCTGTTAACGTTCTACTTTCTTCAGAAGACAAACAACGATTGAAGATAGCAGTTCAGTCACTTCAAGACAGAGCTTTGGTGGGAGGATTATTGGACTCACTCGCACGAGGAGTCAAGTGTGGGATTGGATCTGTGCTTTCTGCTCTGAAGACTTGAGGCTTGTTGGCTTTGCACTCCTTCCCCTACGTCTTGGTCCATAGCGCTCTAGAGGAAATTCTTTTGAAGAGCTCGGTGATAGGCTAGGAGAGCGCCTCCAACTCACTTCCTTGGAGGAGTGATTGAAACATGTTTAGACACTTTCTCAGAATGAGCCATGGTGTTCTCCAAGTAGAATCAATGTTGGTCACAAATTGCAAACAGATTCATTGGATCTAGGAAACCAAGCAATACTTGATCGCCATTTTGGACAGCTCCAAATCCCATACAATTCTGCCTCAACTAAGAGGGGCTTGGAGTATTTTGCTGGTTTGTGTACTGGATAGCTAACTTGGGACACAAATCGATGCTCTTCTCCACACAATCACCGCCAACATATCAGAATATGCCTGTTGAGCAAAGGTTTTTTCCAGCAATAAAGGGGCTTTTGCAGAAATCACTTGCAGTTCTTTCGTGTTTCCTTCTCTCCCTCTCAGTGTGGTGTGTGTCAGGTTTGCTCTCTCTCTCTCTCTCTCTCTCTCTCTCTCTCTCTCTCTCTTAGTGCTTACTTCACCTACCACGATGTACGCTTTGAGTGGGATCACTCACCTTCTTACTATGGCCGTCTGTACATACTTCTCGCTTATATTGACTTCATACCCCTTTTAGAGGATCGTGTTGCCCTTGTCACCCGCTCACTACATGAGGCTACCATTCACGCTTTTCCCCACACCACCCTCTTCACTCGCCCACCACCCCCTAGACTCATACCCTGTAATAGTTGATACGATGATGAGTGTAAGGCCTTACGTCGTTAACTCAGATTCAAAACCAAAAACAGTCTTCCAAGCGCACCAGATACGCTACGCGAATACCTTAGACTCGTATAGAGGAAGAAACTAGACTTCGTTCGTCGAAACGAGGAGGAGCTATTGAACATTTTGTTTAGTAATAACTCTAAGGACTTCTGGCGGAGATTTCTAGAAGAACGGTCCCTTTCGTCACTCACTGACACCCAGATCTGGTTTGATTATGCACGCACACTTTATGACATCCCAAATCAGCCAGTCCCTAACCTCTCACACATGCCTCGTCCCACATCCTGCACCCTCTTTACTAGAGGAGGGGTAAAGGATGCCGTAATGAAACTTCATAATGGTGGAGCGAAGGATCATGAGGGGCTATGCACTGAGTTCATTGCATAGCCCCTTAACCTCCTAGCCCCGATCTTAGCAAAGCTTTTTAATGAAGCGGTTTGTTTGGGATTTCCACACACTTGGACCATTAACACTATCTCACCCATCCACAAGGTTGGGGATCCCATGAGCTCGGAGAACTACAGGACTATTATGATTGCACATGTCATGTCCAAGATCTATGCATCAGTACTTGACTCCGAGATTAGCAGACTTGCAGAGTGTCGAGGACTTAGAGCAGTAGGACAGGCCGGATTTTTGCACAATCATGGAACCATGGACCACACTCTCACGCTCAGATGTATCATCGAGGAGGCGAGGTCACAAAAACAGAGGGTTTATTGTTGCTTTGTGGATTTTCGCAAGGCATTTGACACGATCCCAAGAGCCCGCCTCATACGGCGCCTACATGACTTAGGTTATGACCAGGAGATCATTTGGGATGTCATGGCACTTTACGAGAGAGTTTCTGGCTGAGTTTGCCGGGTGGACAGACGAGATCATGAGTACCATCGGGATCAAACAAGGGTGTCCTTTGTCGCCTACCTTGTTTTGCCTCTACATTGACGAGCTTGAGACAGTGATGCAGACACAGGGGCTTGTAGGTTGCTCTCTTGTGGGCACGTTGATCCAGATTTTGCTCATGCAGATGATGTGGCTCTCTTGTCTTTCTCAGTAGAGGGGCTTCAGAGACACCTAGACGCACACCTAGACGCACTACAGTCTTTTTGTGAGTCTCATGATTTGAAGGTCAACCTGGGTAAAACCAAGGTCATGATCTTCAATACATCTCGAGCCATCATGCATCAGGAGCAGTTCATATTTGCGGGGTCATCTGTTGAGATAGTTTCATCATACACTTATCTTGGGGTTATCTTCTCTGGACCCGAGCTTCACTATGAGACCCGCGATGCAGACACGCTTGAGTGGAGGGTATGCCTCATTGGCCAGGCTAGAGAGGCAGTGCTTCCACTCACACTTTCAGGATCCACGCACCAAGGGGTTGCTTTTTGACTCCTTGGCTCGCCCAGCGGGGATGTACGACGGCAGCCCTTGTTGGGGGCCAGACTTGTCGGATACAAAGTGGGCCCGTGTGGAGCGACTACAGGTTCTCATGTTATTACGGATGATTCGTGGTAAGTCATCCGTTCCTCACCAGATCATTCAGGCTGAGTTTGGGTCACCTCCTTTATAGCTAGATGCTGCATTTCAGGTCATCACATATCTATACCGAGTTAGGGAATATGGGGATTATACCTCGGGGCGTAGTAGGCTACCATGGATAGCTCTATCCTCTTCTATGGCACTTGCAGCAGGAGGAGATCAGAGGTGCTGGTATGCACGTATAGAGAGATGGTTTGAGCGACTGGGGCTCCACATGGATAGACTACCTCCCTTCCAGTGTAGCATGGATGCTCCGTTCTCTCCCCTCTTATCACACGAGGTCAACCAGGTTATCCGTGAGGAACTACTACAGCTACACACTTTTCGGACCTAGTTGGAACTGAGTGAACTCCCAGTGAAGCTTAGCTTCTACAGAGATCACTTCTTACATATCACAGCGGAGGGTTTCATTGACCCACCAGGATACACACAGATTCACCTACCCCACTCGGTGAGGATCTCTCTTGGGCAGTTCCGAGTCCCTTCACGCAGACTTCGTCGCATCGAGAGCGACAGAGCAGAGCGACTACCCAGGGAGTGGCGCATATGCACACTGTGTGGCATACAGGAGGTTGAGACAGAGGAGCATTTCATCTTCAGGTGTTCTATGTACTATGAGATCCGAGGACGTTTCCACTGCCTCTTTAGGGATAGTTATGGGATTTTAGCCCGTTTCCTCTCCTACCTAGACCAGCGGTGTTTGGCAAGTTTCATTCATAAGGCACTTAGACACCGCGAGAGGATACTCCGAGCACGGAGACAGGATCAGACTTCTTCCTCAGTTGATCCCTCTCAGAGCTCTATCACGAAGTTCTTTCAGCTAGATCACATGGACCCCAACGAGACGAGGCCTCAACATAATCGTGACCCGCGACAGCTCAGACAGAGGATCGACACACAGATCACACTTGGAGACATCCCCTCCTTGTTTAGAGTGGGAGCCCGATCGACGGGGGTCACAGTAGCCCTGGTTAGATGCAAAGCTACGACCAGGAGACGTGCCAGGATCGCACCTCTGAGTGGCCGGCAGCACTCTATTGCCGACTTCATGCCTCCACTACCTCATCCATCCTGATATCTTGATGTTGCTAGGGATGATGATGATGTTGAGATTGATATATAGTTGAACATCGACATGACTATGTTGTACTTAGGACTTAGTACTGCTATTCTGCATTTTTGCATTTTTTGCATTTTGCATTGGTATGGATGCTCGTTTAGTAGCTCCACTACCACAGCTCGTTGTATCAGGATTTTCACAGTCTCATAGACCCATCGGTCTTCCGAAGACTTTAATAAACTTTCTTTCTTTTCTTTTTCTTTCTCTCTCCATTTCTGTTCATTTCCTTTGCACTTCTCATAGCCTTTTGGTCCCACAAATGCACCAACCACCTTCAATCAGATGATAGATCTGATTTTCAAACCTCACAGGCACTATACAATTACTTTCTTTGATGATATTTTTGTACGTCCAAGGTTGGAAGAAGAGCATAGAAAGCACTTGGCCATAATATTCTAGGAATTGCACAACAAGAAGTTCTACATCAATTTAAAGAATCATGAATTTTTCCTAGATACAATCCACATGTAATTTTTGAAGAAGGTGTACAGATGAATCTTGCTAAAATCAAAGCCATCCAAGAATGGCCTAGTTTGAAAACTGTGCATGAAGTACAACGCTTGTTGGTTCTTTGCTCATCTTGCAGGACTTTCATAATATTGCTTGTCCCCTTCATGATCAGGCCAAGAAGTATGCAGTTTTCAAATAGGGAGAGTGGCAAAAGACAACTTTCAACACTCTGAAATAAAAGTGAGTTAACCACAGACCCAATTCTCATTATTCTCGACTTGCATAAATCCTTTGATGTGGATTGTGATGCTTGTGGAGAATGTGTTGGAGTTGTTCTGCAATAGGATGGACCTCTGGTAGCTTACAAGAGCCGCAGCTACTTGATGTGGAGAGGAATTTACAAGTGTATGAGAAAGAATTATGCTTTGTCCATATAGGAAGACTACTTTTTGGGCGTTGATTTGGTGGTCAATACTGATCATCAAAGCCTCAGGTATTTCTTGACCTAAACTAAGCTTTCTAAGAAGCATATGAGATTGGCAAATTTTCAGTCCATGTTTCATTTTCAGATTTTGCATATAGCATGAGCACAGAATAGAGGGGCTAATGCACTATCAAGGGGGTCCCAAGTCAATAATGTCTCCATTGCATAGCATCCCTTATCGAGTCTTCTACAATTCCTAAACACACTAGAGCAATCGTATTTTGCATATAGCTCTTTTGGAAACAACAAAATTAAACTGACTATATGAATAAATCTCCATACCATAGAAGTTATAGTGCAACATGGGATCCTGAAGAGTCAAATTGCTTCCTCCACCTAAAGATATGCTTAAAGTGGGAAGCGCATTAATGTCAAGGTACACCTTGAAAAGGGGTAGATGGTGTAAGTTAGAAATAGCATACAAATGCAAGAAATAAAATATAACGATGGACAGACCTTTTACTCCAACAATATTCAAATGTACTATTAAGTTGACTTGTTGATAAATTGATTTTGTTGTTGAACCACACCATTACAAATCTAACTATACTACCTACTTGTAGCACTCTTTCAACATAATACATTATAAACATCCATTAAATTTTTACTCACGAGACCACCAAGAGCTTGATAGATAGATGTTGGTAGGCCAATGATCAAAGTTCTTATGTAAAAAATAATGTTATTAGAAGAGGATAAAGTCTGACCTTCAACAACTATATTTGTTATTTCGTAACATAGTATAGGCTATCTTAAATAAGATATCTTGGTGATTGTTTTGTATGTGTTTCAATATCAAATAATAATCAATAAATTTTCAAAATAATACCTTGAACAAGATTGGTTTATTTGCATTCTGAAATTATAGAAGGTTAGCACACCAATATATTTTGGGTATGATCTCATTTGAATTTTGTGTGTTAGTAGTAAAACAAAATAGCATGAATTAGTATGAGCGATATATCAAGGATAAAGGTAGTTTAATAAAATAGCATGAATTAGTATGAGCGATTTACTTTGTATTGCATGAATTTAGCCCAAGATAATGATTCTCTATGTAAATTAGAAGCCTACAAAGTGTCGCTTATGAATGCACATTGAATTACTATTAACATTTTTCCTACAATTATATTACACAGATTTAATGTTTTGCCATGTT
Source organism: Dipteris shenzhenensis (assembly GCF_047967505.1). Taxonomy (NCBI): domain Eukaryota; kingdom Viridiplantae; phylum Streptophyta; class Polypodiopsida; order Gleicheniales; family Dipteridaceae; genus Dipteris; species Dipteris shenzhenensis. The sequence goes on from NC_141599.1 coordinate 43,012,610, forward strand.
CTTTTTTGTAAATGTATAGATGTAGTGAAGTACAAAGATGGAATCTTTTTGATGGTGTTGCTTAGAACAATCTTCTTGACTTTAGACCATTGGACATGAGGAACATGCTCAAATTCGTTCTCAATATGCTTTTCACTTTTAGACACAATTGGAAGACTTGTCTTGGTATGGAAAATGCAAGCCTTCAAAGTGTAGCCCTTGTTCCCATCATCCCAAGGTATACTTCTTTACTTTAATTGTTGTTTTTGAGGTTGAAGTATTTTCCAAAAGATAGGTCACATTATAATTGTAGCTTTGATTTACATTATCGCAAACACTTGAAGATGTGTTTGAGCATATTTCATTACTACATGAAACAAACTACTACTGCATAGAGATCATACCCAAAACATATCAATGTGCTAATGGCTTCACCTGTTGTATTATTCAGAGTTCAAAATAAATCAAATTTTGTACAAGTGAAGTATTTGCCAAATGATAAGGTCACATTATAATTCTAACTTTGACTCACATTTATTGCAAATGCACTTGAGCATATTTCATTGCTAAATGAAACAAATTTGCTCCCACTAGATGTTGATGGATTGTACACCAAAAAGGTATATAGGAGCACCTCTACCCATGAAATTTATGAACATATCCATCATCAAAATTAGAGTGCTTGTAGCTCTCAAAGCCTAAGATAACCCTTGGTTGCCTCCTCTACAAAGAATAGCCAAAAGTTAGTAGAGAGCCCAACCCTTTATGGATCAAAGGTCTATATGCTCATCATAAAAGTGATGAATATGCTCAAGTGTCCAAGCAAGAAATGGTTATGTTGTAGGGATATATCTCATAAGATAGGTATCTGACAAGGGTAGGAAGGTCAGGGAGATGGTAGTTTAAAGGAGAAAATTTGGTGAGGTGAAGCTATTGTAAAAAGAGGGTAGGTTGTTATCCCTAATAGGCCTACCAAGAGGAAGAGTCTTAAAGGAACAACATTTGATATTTGAGAGTAATTGTGGGAATGGACGGTTATGAGTAAGGTCTTTACCATACCAACATACACTCATCATATTGCCACTCAAGTTATTGAGCACATCGTTGCAACTAGTCTTCTATGGTACTGAGAGAAAAGACACAGAGAGTGTTTCTTTAAATGCGGATGAAAATGGGTCAATGGTCAATGGTCAGGAGAATATAGCCAACGTGGTCAATGGTTAATGGTCCATGGTGAGGAGAATATAGCCAACGTGTTTGCTGTTCATCTTTCCAAAGTTGCTGGCAGTGAGCCAAGGTTCCTTTTAACCTTGACACTTTAAAGGCCATTTTTAGAAGCTGCATTAACATTCACGATGATGCAGATGGCCAAAGAAAAGACACCAGGCCTGGATGGATTTTTTGTCGAGTTTTTCCAACATTACTAGTGCACTTGCAAAGAGTGGTTGATGCGCTTAATTAATCGGTGGCTCCCAAGCAATGTCATCACAAGGGTAAAATGCATTGCATTACATCTAAACAACCTAAAAGGGCCTGCCACAAAAATGAAGTAAATCTATTCCTTCTTTACATTTAAGTATCCAAAAGAACCATAGTGTATTCATATATTACTCATACGCATTCTCTTTAGAGCTTTGCAAGTGCATTATGGAGGGACATCACAGGTGACACTTACATAGAGGACTCAAGATATATATAAGGGTGTATTCAAAAATCATCTAAGATATTAACTTTTCTTTTTGGTCTCACTTGATCTTAAAGCCCTACTTCGACCTGAACGTTTTTGACACACGATCAATAACCATCGAATAGCCAAAGCTCTTCCTTCTAAAAGTACTACCAACGGGGACTCGATAAGTCAATCCACCTATATTTTATTCCGAGTGATAAAGACAAGTTCTCCAAACTGATCGGCGAACGACGAGGATTGAACCCGTGCCTTTCTCTTCGTTGAGAAAAAGATTCAACAAATCGCAATCTATACCCATGTTGACACAAAATGAGGTAAGATCTAGCTCATTTTCTAATATGTTGATGAGAGATATCAAAACTACTTGGCTAACATAGTACCTAACATGGTGTGCAGGTATGTGCATATGCACATGGGTGAATCCTTAAAATCTCTAGCTCAAAAACATTGCAAAGATCGTGTAGCAAGCCTCAAAATTATAAATCTATATCAATGGGAAGCTCATGTATAAGTTTGCTTGAGAGCATATTTAAATAGATGAAAGAGCAAAGGCTTGAAATTACTACTCTATTTGCAAACATATTCTCCATCTATCAAAGACATGTTTATTCCTAGTACCTAGAGGACATCTTAACTTATGATTTAGAAATATAACTCATACAATATTTATCTCACGATAATAACTAAAAACGTTCACAGCACTCCCTCACATAGAGCAAAGACTACTACTATGAGATCCCACAATCTTCATGAGCACTCACTTGTGTTTGTAGACCAAAGCAATAACTCTCCCACATACAACTCAACACACTTAAGCATTCATCTTCATGAAGGCTTTAATACTTGATTTTTGTCAACACTCCAAAGGTGATAGCCACACTCCACCATGAATGGGTGTGGACCATAGTATTAACATAAGCTCTCCAAATACTTGAGGATCACAAAGGTCTTGCCACGCTTCACCATGAATGGGTATGGACCATAGTATAAACATAAGCTTTCCAAATACTCGAGGATCACAAAGGTCTTCATACCAAGTTTCTATCAACATTCCACCCACCATTAAAAACAAGGTGGCGATACCACTCTCGCCATGCTTGGAACCTTCGCATTCATTATTCACCATCTACTTCGCCTTCATCACTCACGATCTACTATTGTTGATATTGCTACTCTTCTACTACTTGTTGTGCAAGGCTAAGGGGGTAGGCACTAAGTACTTTCAATAATGAAGCAAATCTATTCTTCCTTTACATTTTAAGTATCCAAAAGAACCATAGTGTATTCATATATTACTCATACAAATTCTCTTTAGAGCTTTGCAAGTGCATTACGGAGGGACATCATAGGTGACACTTACATGGAGGACTCAAGATATATATAAGGATGTATTTAAAAATCATCTAAGATATTAACTTTTCTTTTTGGTCTCACTCGATCTTAAAGCCCTACTTCAACCTCAACATTTTCGACAAGCGATCAATAACCATTGAATAGCCAAAGCTCTTCCGGCTACAGGTACTACTTCAACGGGAACTCGATAAGTCAATCCACGTATATTCTATTCCGAGTGATAAAGATGAGTTCTCCAAACTGATGGGCGAGTGACGAGGATTGAACCCATGCCTTTCTCTTCGTTGAGAAAAAGATTCAACAAATAGCAATCTATACCCATGTGGACACAAAATGAGGTAAGATGTAGCTCATTTTCTAATACGTTGATGAGAGATATCAAAACTACTTGGCTAACATAGTACCTAACATGGTCTACGGGCATGTGCATATGCACATGGGTGAATCCTTAAAATCTCTAGCTCAAAAACATTGCAAAGATCGTGTAGCAAGCCTCAAAATTATAACTCTATATCAATGGGAAGCTCATGTATAAGTTTGCTTGAGAGCATATTTAAATAGATGAAAGACAAAAGGCTTGAAAATACTACTCTATTTGCAAACATATTCTCCATCTATCAAAGACATGTTTATTCCTAGTACCTAGAGGACATCTTAACTTATGATTTAGAAATATAACTCATACAAAATTTATCTCATGATAATAACTAAAAACGTTGACATCACTGCCTCACATAGAGAAGCAAGACTACTACTGTGAGATCCCACAATCTTCATGAGCACCCACTTGTGTTTGTAGAGCAAAGCATTAACTCTCCCACATACAACTCAACACACTTAAGCATCCATCTTCGCGAAGGCTTTAATACTTGATTTTTGTCAACACTCCAAAGGTGATAGCCACACTCCACCATGAATGGGTGTGGACCATAGTATTAACATAAGCTCTCCAAATACTTGAGGATCACAAAGGTCTTGCCACGCTTTGCTATGAATGGGGATGGACCATAGTATAAACATAAGCTCTCCAAATACTCGAGGATCACAAAGGTCTTCATACCAAGTTTCTATCAACATTCCACCCACCATTAAAAACAAGGTGTGGCGATACCACTCTGGCCGTGCTTGGAACCTTCGCATTCATCATTCACCATCTACTTCGCCTTCATCACTCACCATCTACTATTTTTGATATTGCTGCTCTTCTACTACTTGTTGTGTAAGGCTAAGGGGGTAGGTACTAAGTACTTTCAATAATCAAGCAAATCTATTTTTCCTTTACATTTTAGGTATCCAAAAGAACCATAGTGTATTCATATATTACTCATACAAATTCTCTTTAGAGATTTGCAAGTGCATTACGGAGGGACATCATAGGTGACACTTACATAGACCCAAGATATATATAAGGGTGTATTTAAAAATCATCTAAGATATTAACTTTTCTTTTTGGTCTCACTCGATCTTAAAGCCCTACTTGGACCTCAATGTTTTCGACACACGATCAATAACCATCGAATAGCCAAAGCTCTTCCTTCTACAGGTACTACCAATGGGGACTCGATAAGTCAATCCACCTATATTTTATTTTGAGTGATAAAGACGAGTTCTCCAAACTGATGGGTGAACGGCGAGGATTGAACCCGTGCCTTCCTCTTCGTTGAGAAAAAGATTCAACAAATCGCAATCTATACCCATGTTGACACAAAATGAGGTAAGATCCTGCTCATTTTCTAATATGTTGATGAGAGATATCAAAACTACTTGGCTAACATAGTACCTAACATGGTATGCGGGTATGTGCATATGCACATGGGTGAATCGTTAAAATCTCTAGCTCAAAAACATTGCAAAGATTGTGTAGGAAGCCTCAAAATTATAACTCTATATCAATGGGAAGCTCATGTATAAGTTTGCTTGAGAGCAGATTTAAATAGATGAAAGAGCAAAGGCTTGAAAATACTACTCTATTTGCAAACATATTCTCCATCTATCAAAGACATGTTTATTCCTAGTACCGAGAGGACCTCTTAACTTATGATTTAGAAATATAACTCATACAATATTTATCTCATGATAATAGCTAAAAACGTTGACACCACTCCCTTACATAGAGCAAAGACTACTACTATGAGATCCCACAATCTTCATGAGCACCCACTTGTGTTTGTAGACCAAAGCTTTAACTCTCCCACATACAACTCAACACACTTAAGCATCCATCTTCGCGAAGGCTTTAATACTTGATTTTTGTCAACACTCCAAAGGTGACAGCCACACTCCACTATGAATGGGTGTGGACCATATTATTAACATAAGCTCTCCAAATACTTGAGGATCACAAAGGTCTTGCCATGCTTCACCATGAATGGGTGTGGACCATAGTATCAACATAAGCTCTCCAAATACACGAGGGTCACAAAGCTCTTCATACCAAGTTTCTATCAACATTCCACCCACCATTAAAAACAAGGTGGCGATACAACTCTAGTCGTGCTTGGAACCTTCGCCTTCATCATTCACCATCTACTTCACCTTCATCACTCACCATCTACTATTGTTGATATTGCTACTCTTCTACTGCTTGTTGTGCAAGGCTAAGGGGGTAGGTATTGAGTACTTTCAATAATGAAGCAAATCTATTCTTTCTTTACATTTAAGTATCCAAAAGGACCATAGTGTATTCATATATTACTCATACACATTCTCTTGAGAGCTTTGCAAGTGCATTACGGAGGGACATCATAAGTGACACTTACATAGAGGACTCAAGATATATATAAGGGTGTATTTAAAAATCATCTAAGATATTAACTTTTCTTTTTTGTCTCACTCAATCTTAAAGCCCTACTTCGACCTCAAGGTTTTAGACATGCGATCAATTACCACTGAATAGCCAAAGCTCTTCCTTCTACATGTACTACTTCAACGGGGACTCGATAAGTCAATCCACCTATATTCTATTCTGAGTGATAAAGTCAAGTTCTCCAAACTGATGGGCGAATGACGAGGATTGAACCCGTGCCTTTCTCTTCATTGAGAAAAAGATTCAACAAATCGCAATATGAGAGATATCAAAACTACTTGGCTAACATAGTACCTAACATGGTGTGTGGGTATGTGCATATGCACATGGGTGAATCCTTAAAATCTCTAGCTCAAAAGCATTGCAAAGATCGTGCAGCAAGCCTCAAAATTATAACTCTATATCAATGGGAAGCTCATGTATAAGTTTGCTTGAGAGCATATTTATATAGATGAAAGAGAAAAGGCTTGAAAATACTACTCCATTTGTAAACATATTCTCCATCTATCAAAGGCATGTTTATTCCTAGTACCTAGAGGACATCTTATGATTTAGAATATAACTTACAATATTTATCTCATGATAATAACTTAAAACGTTGACACCACTCCCTCACATAGAGCAAAGACTACCACTATGAGATCCCACAATCTTCATGAGCACCCACTTGTGTTTGTAGACGAGAGCATTAACTCTTCCACATACAACTCAACACACTTAAGCATCCATCTTCGCGAAGGCTTTAATACTTGATTTTTGTCAACACTCCAAGGGTGATAGCCACACTCCACCATGAATGGGTGTGGACCATAGTATTAACATAAGCTCTCCAAATACTTGAGGATCACAAAGGTCTTGCCATGCTTCACCATGAATGGGTGTGGACCATAGTATCAACATAAGCTCTCCAAATACATGAGGGTCACAAAGGTCTTCATACCAAGTTTCTATCAACATTCCACCCAACATTAAAAACAAGGTGGTGATACCACTCTAGTCGTGCTTGGAACCTTCACCTTCATCATTCACCATCTACTTCGCCTTCATCACTCACCATCTACTATTGTTGATATTGCTGCTCTTCTACTACTTGTTGTGCAAGGCTAAGGGGGTAGGTACTAAGTACTTCCAATAGTGAAGCAAATCCATTCTTTCTTTACATTTAAGTATCCAAAAGAACCATTCTTTCTTTACATTTAAGTATCCAAAAGAACCATAGTGTATTCATATATTATTGATGTGCATTCTCTTTAGAGCTTTGCAAGTGCATTACGGAGGGAGATCACATGTAACACTTACATAGAGGACTCAAGATATATATATAAGGGTGTCTTGAAAAGTCATCTAAGATGTTAACTTTTCTTTTTGGTCTCACTCGATCTTAAAGCCCTACTTCAACCTCAACATTTTCGACACGTGATCAATAACCATCGAATAACCAAAGCTATTCCTTCTACAGGTACTACTTCAATGGGGACTCAATGAGTCAATCCACCTATATTCTAATCTGAGTGATAAAGACGAGTTCTCCAAACTGATGGGTGAACGATGAGGATTGAACCCGTGCCTTTCTCTTCGTTGAGAAAAAGATTCAACAAATCACAATCTATACCCATGTTTGGAGCATTAGTTAGCCCAAAAGGCATAACTAGGAATTCATAATGTCCCGTTTGATTTCTAAAGTCACTCTTGTATATATCCTCTTCTACCATACGAACTTGATGATAGTGGGATTTGAGATCTATCTTATTGAAGCCCTTGGCCCCTTTCAATTTGTCCAAAAGATCATCAATCCTAGGGATTGGGTATTTGTTCTGTACTGTGATTTTGTTTAGTGCACAATACTCTCGATAGGTTCCATTTTTCTTTTTGACTAATAAGACAGGTACTCCATAAGAAGAGCTACTAGGTCTTATCAATCCTCTCTCTATTAATTCCTCTCCTTGCTTTTGAATTTCTTTTTGCTCTAGCTGATTGACTCTATAAGGAGCTTTGCAAGGTGGAGAATTGCCTGGTAGGATTTCTATCCTATGATCTTCAAGTTGAGAACTAGGTAATCCAGGCAGTAAATCCTCTAAGAAACAATCAAAAATTTGAGAAAGAAACTTTTGGTGTGTAGGCTAAGTGTTTGGCTGAGTAGCCGTTACCGTATTCACCAAAATCAGATATGTCTTCTCATGTTTCCTAATTGTTCTCTTGGCTTGTGTATGGTTGAGTAAAGGACTATCTCAGATTTCATAGAACTTTTCAGACATATTTCCTATTTGTCATTCTCAATCCACATCTAATGTGAATCATAATCTATCTTAGGATTATATTGATGTCTCCATGGCATTCCTAAGATGATATCAACTCCTTGTAGAGGTGCCACTAGAAAGTCTCGTCTATCCTTGTAAGGTTTAATTAATATTTCAAGATTCTTGACTTCTCTAGTGCAATTATACTTTGTCTTGGTAAAAGCTACCATCGTCATGTAGAATAACAACCTCTTTACCATTAATGAAACCTTTCATTTTCAGAAGAGCATGACAATTATACTTACCTCCCTCTTGCTTGGTTGCTTTGTCGTTGATCATGTGCACTTTTGCCATCAGGGTCTTCTTTCTTTTGGGACATTCAATTGCTATATGGCCCACCTTGTTGCACCTGAAACATTTTATTTCTTTCTTTGACAAATTTCCACCGTTCAACTTCGAAGAAGAATCTATCTTTTGTGGAACAAAACCAGTTTTGGACTTAGAGAAGGGCTTTTTATCAAACCTGCTTTTCTTATGGAAGGGTACAGGTCGTTCCAAATCTTTCCCTTCCTTTGGGATCCCATTCTTCCTCTCACAATTCATTGCAAGAGAAATCGCAGAGTTTAGTGAGCGAGGACGAAACATGTTAATCTCGACTCTCAACTTAGATTTTAGACCTGGCACATACTTTCTTCATTGATCTCGCTCACTCACTTTCTCTAAGGACTCTAGTTGGATCAATATTTGCCAAAACATATCAGTGTATGTGGAGATTGTTTCTTTATCGAATTGCCCGAAAGTATCCCACTGTTGTCTAGTTTTTGCTTTAAAATGTGAGGGAAGGAAATCTCTCTTGATGAGCTTTTGAAAAGACTTCCAAGATTTTGGTCGCCTTTTACTGTGCTTAGTGATGTTCCACCAAAGTGCAACACTCTCAACTAAATGATTTGCAACACATTTAATCTTATCTTTTTCAGAGAATTTCTTCCCTGAAAATTCTTCCCTGAAAAATAATCATCTAGCTGACTGATCCAAGACAAGATAGTGCGATCTTCTTTCTTTCCATCAAAATTTTGAAATGAGAGCTTTTCTACTTATCTTACTTCCCTTTCTCAAATTATGTGCTCTCAGTGTGGCTTTGACTATCCTGATAATAGGATCATCTTCGGAATCATCGTCAGATGAATGCCTCTTCCATTTCTTATGAGCAGAGCAAAAAAAAGATACTAAGTGTGGGAGAAATTAAACAAAAGAAGAAGTGTGATTTGAGTGTATGGAAAGAGACAGATGGTGGATGATACTAAGTGTATGAAATATAAAGCAAAAGAAATCACTTATCTCGCTCTTTGATCGAACATAGAAAAGACTAGAGTGGAAGATATGTGATTAATGATGTCGCTTGTAGTCGTCTTTGTGCTCAACCGCTCTCCAATTAATTGCATGGTGATTTTGTGGTTCCAAATTGCCTTGTTGATCTGAGCTTCCTCAGATTTTGCTTTGCTCTTTTTTTGTACACCTTTGCTGGTTAGTGGAGTGGCCTTGCACTTCTGTTGCAGATCGCCAAAATAAAAACATCTTCTTTTTTAGAACTTTAGAGCTCCCTTTTTTTTTTTTGGGAGTAAAATATGGACCTTGGGGTCTTTTTCTCTGAACCTTTTATATGACCAAATAAATATTCAACTTGGCAATTTAGCAGCATAATGATATTTTTGAGGGTAGTGACGACTGTTCCCGAAGTCAAAGAGACCATGGCTAGGTGCACAGGCCAAAATACTGCAAGGAAGTTTGCAGTCTTGCATAATGCTCAATGGCAAAGGTGACTACTACTCGATGGGCAGGCTCGATAGAGATCCACAGAGGTTGAGGCATGCGTAGAGGGAGTCTCCCAAGGTAGTGGTTGGCGGCACGACAACTGGCTGCACTCAATGCACTATTTTTTTTAATAAAATAAATGCAAGACTGAGTACTTAGAGGTAGAGCCACAGAGGAATTTCCTTAATAGATGCATTCTATAGGAGGTGGTGCTATTTATTGCATGGGCAGCATGGTGATGGCCCCCTTAGACTTCTAGAGTCCTTTGCACAAGTGACGATGGCTACTGCAGGCTGTGTTGAGCATGCGGACAGAGGAGAAAGACACGCAGGCCAAGACAGTCCCATGGGTAGCCTTCTCTTCTTCGTCCTTCACAAAAACTTCTCCTTAACTTTCCACATGTCCCATGAGGTAGCCTTTTTCTTTCACAAGCCCTGAAGCATACCCTGAGCTCTGATACCACTGAAACCAAAAGATAAACTCTTCCACACAAAATTCACCACTTAATCAATTGGAGAAGAAGAACACAAATCACACCATGAAAGCGACAATAGACTAGGTACAATCTTCCCCCCTAGATGAGTGTTCCTCATCTAGAGTATTTATGATATTTCATAAAAGCACCAAGAGCCAAAATTATCCCTCCCTTCCAAAATGAGGGATTTGCTTTACATAGCCATATTTGGGCCCAAAATTGAATTATGTCCACTCCAAAATATATTGCTCAAACTTGCAATAATAAAGAAATACAAAATTGGCCCATGGCCATAAATGATGCATTGTGCGACACCTCAAGCTATACCCTCACCCTAACTCCAATCCTCGTTGTGAGTTCCATCACCTGTACTCAAGCCACTAATTACATTAGTTATTAACAATCGATTGAACAAATCACTGAATGAACCGATCCCAACATAAACGTGCATAAAACCAATAACACTAGCGACATCAGTATTAACATGGAATCACCCACAATACCAAACATCTAGCATGGCAAAACACAAGCTAGTCAAGCATCCCTAACTAACTACACAAAGTATCCACTAGGATCCCCACTGTGTCTGGTGTGCTCCTATGGAGTACTTTGACATATTCACACTTGACTAAAATAATAATGTCCAAAGCAAGATATAGCAGAAATATAATCTTTGTAACACACACACGGAGAAGGGGGGGGGAGGGCGGGGGTGCATTCAAGAAGTATTTTATATAACCGACCTAGATGTGGGCAATTCAAATCTAGACATGCGAGGCAAAAGTGAAACAAGATCATGCTCGCCAAAGGTTTATGTGATTGAACTTGTCATGGAGGAAATCGCAAAATACATAAAGGGATTGCTAACAAAACTACACTTCTTTGCAATGTCCATGGACATATTATTATGTACCATGTTAATGAATTTAAACCCATAAGTATTCTATTATTCTTCCTTATGCCCATTGCCTGTGGAATTCAATAATTGAAGGCTTAGAGTGAAAAATAGCCATCTTGACATAAAGAGATTTCATGGGGCTCTCTAATCAAAATTTTTGCTTTCCAAAATAGAAGGTAATTTTAGACAATCACTAAAAATTCCTTAAATGATGAAAGTCAAAATACTCAACAATAAAAAATTGAATGCATTTTCATTTATATATGTATATATAATGCATATATGTGCATATTATATCTATCTATACTTATATAGATATAGCTATTATGCATAAGTGTATTATATGTTTCTTCTATATTCCTTTGCATTTCTATTCATATTATAGCTCAATGTGTATAGTTACTAAATTTGTCTATATGGCTTCAACTATATATTTATTTATGTATTTACATTTATATCTTATGCATATATGCATATATTATATCTATATATTTTTATATAGTTGTAGCTATTATGCACATGTGTATATATTATTCTTCTATATTCTTGTGTATTTTTGTACATATTATATTGCAATGTATGTATACTTACTAAATTTATTTACTTCTATAAGACTTTAATTTATTTACATCCATGTGTAATTGACTTTATTTTTAAAAATCTAATCTTATTATTTCATTTCATAATGTGAGGTTTCTTTTTTTTCCCTATACACACATACAATGTTGCCAATGTTGAGATGGCTGAAGGGCTAGAGAGAACAAGTTACAAAAGTAAAGTAAGTTCTCTATTGGGATGCAGCTTAAGAAACTAAACTACTATAGCAAATAGGAATCACACAAACTTCAAAAGGTAGAGAAAAGATGGCATTTAGCTTAAAATAAACATTTCATTAATTTTGGATTGTGCAATCTCCAAAATCATTTTTGTAAGTACTTTTGGAAATTGTAGTCTCCAAAATCATTTGTATACATATTTTGGAGTACTTTAAGATGTAATCTTTTAAAATAAACTCTAAAAAAAACAAATTAAAACAACAAAGTAAGATAGTTTTATAAGTTTTTGGAAGTGCAAAAAATAAAAATTGTAAAATTTAATGTAACATCTTAACTTTTTCTTAATTTATTAATAATATAAAATAATTTAAATGCATGGAAAAATTATATGTATGTATGGCCCATGCATGACATTAATTTACCATAAGAGTCCTTTAAAATCTTCAAGATATCATCACGGTATTGATAAACACCCCAACTTGCCATGTGCACCTCACAATGGGACACCAAGCGAGTCCGAAAGGACCTCTCCTACTCTACCCTCAAAAAACTCTAAAATTTGGAATATATGGTGTCACAGGACTTTGCTCATGCACGCATGGCATGGACATGCCCTTGGTTCAACATAAGAGATGGCCAAACATTAGAACATATGGTAGGACCGGTGCACTACACTTGCCCATGTGGCACGGACATGCCCACGAGGCTTTTAGTTCACTTTGACAACAAGAGTTTTTTTAACTCGTAGCTTCATTAAAGTGAATATTACTGATAGAGTGGCTATTTTGAGGACCTCATTGGCTGCTAAATCTTTTGCTCCTTCTAGTGAATGATGAAATAATACCAACTTCCTAAGGAATATGCTGCTCTCAACACCTCCTGGTAAACCGACAGATCATAAGAGATTTTGCTACTTGGTTGCTTTCAACCAAGTTTTTGGAGAACTCAATGAGTTCAAACCTCAACAATTTGAGGAAAATGCATGATGCACAATAGAATAGAGATGCACCCAAAAAAAAGAAAAGGCAACTATTAGACCTTAGAGATACCAAGCAATCTTAGAGACGCTTCACTGGGCACATAATAAAATATGCTTTTAAAAAAATCATTAACCAGAAGACACAATAACCTTCTGGCTATTAAAGCACACAGATGAGTTCCTTTTGAAATTAACAAAACGGCTAGTATATAGTCCCTTTGGCAACTAACAATAATCTTTTAGCAGGTCTGATACAACTCCTTCAATAGAAGGACCTTTAGTAGCAAGATTCAAATGAAAGTTGACAAGATCAAGGGTGAGATGGAAGAGGGCTAGTCCAAAGAGCTCAAAGAAGAGGTCTTAAAAAGTGATACTCTATGATGTTGCTGAATTTGAAGAGGAGCTTCCTCCCCACACTAGTGTTGAGAAAAATGTTGTTGTCAAAGATAAAGCTCTAGCTCTGCTTCAATAAAAAAGGAGGCTCTCCCATGCTAAAGACCCTTCTGTCTTAACCAAGAGCCCCAACCCCAGGGCTAGGAAGGGGCAAAAGAAACATGGAAGTAAACCCATTTCCCTCCTCACCCTAAATGTGTGTGGATTGATAGATCCCTATAGATGGGGGATTTTGGCTAGGTGGTTGAGAGAAAATTCCCTTTCTCCCACTTTTATTACACTTCAAGAAGTCAAATGTACAAATAATACTCTTGAGGTAATCTCAAGGTGATTGATAAGAGAAGGACTTGGTTCTTTATGGAGCATGATGAAGGCAAAGGTGGAACTCCTATTAGTGTGCTCTCACATTATGAGCAAGGGGTTACCAAGGTTGTAACAGATGACAACCACAAATGGATTGCTATGCACTATAACATGAAAGGGATGCAATTTTGTGCTGTTTTGGTTTATGCACCTACCAATAATCAAGACAAAATGAGAACTTGGTAGTCTTTGGATGCGTTAGATGTCCATGCCTTTTTACTGTGTGACTTTAATATGGTCAAAAGTAGATGAGACATATGGATGGGTAAGGGCACAATGCTTAAGGGAGTAGAACTTTAGGCCAAGAAGGATGTAGTAGCTCATAGAACTTGACACCTCTAGAGAGTTTACTTGGTCTAACGGGCAGATTGGGGAGTCCACGCGTGAAGCAAGACTAGGCAGAATATACTATCACCTCCAAGGTAAGGATGTAGACTTTCTACACCCTTTCTCTTTTAGACCCCACAAGCCAGTAATGTTGGGCTGAAAACCTCATCTTGGTTCAAGGTTGTGACCCTACCTTTTCCATTTTACGTTAGTACAACATGAGATAATTGAGGTCTGAGATAAGCTAGATGTAGGCCAAGATGTCTCCTCTTTTTGGTAGAATGCAGTCAACGACACCCAACAAATTATGATAGAGGAGATTAATGAATTGAGACCCTTTCTACAAGGCTGCTAGCAGAACATATAAAATATGCTGATGGGATGTAAACAGTGCTCAAGGACCATCCTCCTACCAGCCAAGTTGTCTTGAAAACCCTTCCATTTCTCTAGTTTGGCCCCAAACCTGTCAAGCACCCAATCCCATCTATCCTTCATGGTAACCCCAAATCCCATGGGGATTCCTAGAAGTCTTAAAACCTTGCCATGAGGTAGGGAGTGAATCCAAGAGCATCAAGAAAGGGTTGGTGCTGGCCACTAAGAGTAGCATACCCTATTTTGTTATGACTAATAAGGGACCTATAGGCTATGCAAAAAATATCAAAACAATCCATTACTACCTAACATCCTGCAGTGTGTTCCTGGGAGTCAAATTTGTGTCATCAGCAAAAATTTTTAGCTAATGAATGGCTTCCCTGATGGTAGCTCAATGCCCCTAATGGCCCCTTGTTGAATCCTATTAGTAAGGAGCCACCCTAAAAAATCAACAACTATGGCAAACAAGAGTGGAGCAATAGGGAAACCTTGCCTAATGGATCTTTTGAGGGAAGGAGACACAACTCCATTCACACACACCTTTGTAGAGATGTTAGAGAGAAGGAGTTTAATGTAAGAGATGTAGTTTGGGCCAAGTCCCATGTCCTGGCGTGATGGAATAAGAAAATCCCAATCTAGCCTATCGTATGCTTTATTAAAATCAACCTTGATGATGCAAACATCCTATTCCCACAAATTGAGAATGGCTTCTAGGAGATGTCGATGCTTAATAAAAACTTTCCATTGCTAGAGAATCCACCTGTCCATTTTAGACTGTATTCTTAAGGCTAAAGCCTTGGACAAAATCTTGTAGCTACAATTCAGCACCATTAAAGGTCTCCAATTCTTGAGAATGTCCTTCCTACCCCCTTTAGGGATAAGCTTAATGACTCTCAAGTGAGCAGCAAGTTGGTGGTAATGAAGGCTCTCCTACCATACAGCAAGAAGCTTAGGGCCTACAACTTCCTAAAAGGGTTTGTAGAACTCTATGGACAACCCATATTCACCCAGGGTCTTGCCATCCTTCATTGTTTCCCACCTCTTTATGCTCTCTTAACAAGAGGGGAGATTCAAGATAGGCCTGATCAAAGGGCTGAAACAAAGTCTTCCTGTTGACCCTCCTACACTTCTCTCTAGCTTGATAAATCTCAAGGGAGAGAGGGAGAAAGTAAATTTTCAAAATGTCTAGATATCAAATTGCAAGAGATACCTGGAGAGAGGGAGAAACTAAAATTTCAAAACATCAAGATATGAATTCATGATTTTCTTCCTCACTCTTGGCCCATTAATTATCATCAATTTCCAATGGAGGGATGTCTTCACTAGATATGTTCCTTTTGATAATTTCAAAACTTATTTAGTTGGCGTGTCCATTTTACCTAACCACCAATTCTTGAGATAGACCCTGGCCTCTCTGAGCTTAGCTCTTTCTACCCTCAAGAGGTCATTCTTAGCATTCAAAAGATATGCTTGAGCACTGGCATTTCCTTATCTATATGCCAAACACTTTAATCCCTCTTACCTACAGCCATGCTATTAAATATGACTAATCTTCTAACAATAGTTATCAAGGTCCATTAACCACTTAATTCATGGTAGAAGCATTGAAAATCCCCCTCGCACCAAGCTAGCACTAACAAAAATACCTCTACTGATAGCCAAACACAACCAAGTAACCAATCAATTATTAAAACCCTCAACCACTAAGGGGCAAAACCACCTTTTCCAAGAGAGATTCGAAAGTTAGGAATAAAGTCTAGGGGTAAAGAAGGCTAAATGGTGTTGAGACAATCTAAAAGAAGAGGATGAAAGTAAGGATGGAGAAACTTAACATTGGCAACATGATGGAGGAAGAGGCTAGGGGGGAGATCCAAAAGATAAGCATTCTCATAAAGGAAAGGCCCATATTAAGGGTTGAATGTTGGCATGAGAGGAATCCATTAGCTTTTATTTTAGAATCTCTTGTGATAATGCCATGCTAATAAATTCCCCCTTTTTCTCCACCATGAGCCCTCCACTCTTCCTTCATATTCCCCTTCCCGCTACCACCATGCCTCAAGCCTATCTTTTGTGTAATACTCTTACCCTCTCCTTCTCTCATCTAGTCACTCTCTTATGGCACCAAGGAAACTCATATAATTACTATGGCTGCTAGGATCAAGAGTCTACTCATATGCATGTCCCCCCCCTTTAATTTTATCCCATTTTTGTGTTGAGTTTATTTAGTTTTGTTGTAAATTCCCTTGTTAATTTGTTTTTGAAGGAGCATTACATCCCTTCTCCACTTCTTTCTCTAAACATCGGTCCAATGAAAGAAAACCAAAATATACACCACCACATGGATCAACATCCGTCATACCTACAAACAACCACAAAGCATATGCAACAAAGAAACACTGAACACACAAACAAACACAAAGAAAATAGCACAAACATACCTCTAGAATCACAAAAACCCTCATCCTCTCCACATGCAACACTACCCAAGCCCAGAGACATGCAATTATCACCAAAAAAATCATCTTGATTACCTAAATAGACCACCAAATCACCACAAAAAAAAAGCAAACCCAAAACATTTTCCTGACCACCAAGACAATAGAGACAACCTTGACATCAAGGCTGCTAAGGCCTAGCATCAGACACAAACTCTATCAAGAACAAAGATAAGAAGCCTCATAGCACAAGCCTAAAGAGAAAGAAGGAGCAACAGACATGGATTCCATCAAGAACAAATGCAATGCCCTCCTCATGCAACATTGCCGGAGCTCCAAGACACACAATTCTTACTAAAACGTCATCCTTCTTGCCTAAACAGACTACCAAATTACCACAAAAAATATGCACACCCGCACAATTCAACTAACCACTAGGATAATACCAACAACCTTGACATCAAGATCACTAAAACCTAGTGAGAAAGAAGAGAATCAGACATAGTGTCCATCAAGAACAAAAATAAGAAGCCTCACAACATGCAACCCAACAAGAAAGAAGGAGGGTTAGACATGGATTCCATCAAGAACAAAGACACAAAGCCTCATAGCATGCAACCCATAAAAAATGGAGCCATGAAGCCTCACACACAAAAGTCAAAAGCCTCACACCAACAAAAACCAAGAGCCCTCATAATGAAAAGACAACACACACCACAAGACTAAAGCCATGCACGTCAACACAACTAGACATTCAACACATAGCAAACCCACACATTGCACAACTCTCACAAAAAACTAATAAAAACACCCACACATGCAACCACTCGCCCACTCCCACGGAGACACAATCAACACATCCAACATCCAAAATCCACACATCCCTAACTCCAACATGCACTAGCCAAAATGACCACTAAATCACAAAACTAAAACACAAACTAACTTGATGATTGACATGTGTCAATCCCACTATCATGCGCTATCATTTTCAACCTCCCTTAGAGACTTGATGCTCAAGAAATGACTATGGCTGGCATTTCTTAGTCAAGAAGTGGCCCAAAATTAGCTCTCTATTGGATGCTTTCCGATTTTTGGCCACTTCTCGACCGAGAAATGCCTCCCTTGATCAATTACCTCAAAGCACTAGTCCCTCCCCCAGATGGTGTACTTCACCTCACCCTTATCTCTCACCCATGCCCCCACCTCAACCTCACTACCTAGACCTTAGCTACACAAACAACCCTAAGAACTAACAAGTGAACCGTCCCTAAGAATGTGAACCCTTCCTCATAGTACATTTAAGAAAAAAAAATGGAGAGGAAGTATCAAAAGGGCATATCTTATGAAATTTTGATATTCTGTCAAAAGGTAAAGTGTTCAATTTTTCAAGCTATTCAACTCTACCATTGCAAATCTTGCAATTAGAGCTTATTTGAGACTTTGTCAGATCAAAATCAACTTCTTAAAGACTTGCATGTTGTTGAATGGCACAACTTTGAAATTTATTCCCTAACTAGGTCTATAATTTTCCTCTAATTGGAAAGACCTATGTCTAGACATAGGTGCCTCTAGTTGGTGGGAGATTCTAGAGCTACCAATTAGCCTACAACAAAGGGTTATCAATCATCTTCAATGAGTAAATGATAGATGGGGTCTTACTATATGGTAGGCCTACCTCATAGTAGTTTTGATCCTCACCAAGGTAAAATTTTTTTGTATAGTGATCCTGCGCTTCCTCTCTTAGTTTCCTGCTCTCTAACACAAAGTCTACGCCTAGATTTGTAACATATTCTTCAAGCATCACGCCCATGATCCATCAAGTTGAAACGTCCATGTCAGCTATCTCTGTTACTATCACCATCTCTACAAAGTCCATGGTATCAACATCTTTAACCAACAAGCAAAAAAGCTCCCAATGATTCTTCCATGAGAAGTCCCCCTTTGTATATTTTAAATACTTTCCCATTGTAGCCAAAGCATGGAACCCTTGGCCTTTTTGAGTAACCAGTGTTACAGATCCCCTAGATTCATACCTTTTATTACTATTACAATGAGTCTGCTTGATTTGTGGTCTTTCTCTATACTCCTTTGGTAATCTCTCATATGTTTTGTGTAATTTTTGATATCAGTTGGTCTTGAATATTTGCACCTTGACAAAATTTGGAATCAGCATGCAGGAGTCCATTGTTACACTATGAGAACTACTTTAAACAAGGTTTTGATTCAACATAGCACACTAATCTCTTATGATATTTGAAGTGCCCTTCTTTTTTTAGTTGTTAAAATTGATGTGTTGGCAAGAGTAGTATTCCTGCCAATATATTTCTGAGTGTATCACCACTTATATCTTCTTTCTTTATCTGAAATGGCTAAGATACCAATTTTTTGTGGGAGGATTGATGGAAACCCCCATGATTATTTGATTTCTTCAAGAAATGTTATGTGGCCTTGAACTTTCTATCTAAACATAAGTTGTTGGTGGTCGTACCCATGTTCCTTGAGGGTCATGCCAAGGTGTGGTATTGGATTTCATAATGCAAAGGAGTTGGCCATTGTTGGCTACGTTGCTAAAGGAGAATTTTGGAAAGAGTGAAGACCTTGTCAATGTGAATTTGGAGGTGGCTAAGTTTAGGTAGGAAGAGGGTAAATTGGTGTGCCTAATACGTGGATTGGGTGGCCACACTCCTTGATCCACCCACCTCCCCATTATAACCCCCCTTCCACATGCATGGGATTGACAACCTCTTATATCTATGTGACCTCATCAATATTCCCCCCTCAAGCCTCCTCAATAAAGGACCCTCTTGTCATGAACACCCCCTAATCCATACTCATAATTGCCCAAAAATCTTCCATTAAGGGCATAGCAATGGCTCTCAAAGATGGGGATTTTGTCAGTGTATTCATGTTTTCATTAAAACATCATTTTCAGCTCAAAATATCATGGAAACAACAATAATATCATGTTGGTAACTTAGAAAAATAACCAACGAATCATATAATTATACCACTTGATCATAGCCATGATATTGACAAAATTAGTCATGCTATTGACTTGATCATAGCCATGATATTGATGGTAATAGTCATGCTAACGGCAATAATATCTATGACCATTGAATATTATCGGTAGTAATAATCTATATATCACCGATACTATGAAAAATATTTGTTGTATAATGGCATTATCATTGGCATTAATATATACTAGGTTTCTTACCTATTTTTTAATTAACAAAAGCTTGTGAGAGTCATGAGCGCTCTTCATTTGGTAAGATTATATCCATGGCTCATGCACCTAGCATGTTGAGGTAAGATGGACCACAATTGAGTCATGAGAGGAAGAGGGTGAGGGAGAGAGTGTTCAATTGTGGTTGTGAAAGTGGTCAATTACTCCAATATCTAGCATATTGGGGGAAGGGTTTGCTACAACTACAAGCCAATGAATGTGATAGAGACTATGGTAGGAGAGAAACATTTCAAAGAGATCATTTTTTCCCTTGTTTTTGAATTTAAATCTTGGTGCAACTTGCATACACCACACTTTATATTCATGTGAGTGCCAATTGTGGTTGATGAGGAAAAAACAACCCACCATGTGGGCCTTTCCATGCTAGCACTGGTATACTAGACAGCTTACTATAGACTAAACTATTTGAAATGATCATTAAACAATAGCATGCTCATCTACTACTTTAAAAAGTCCTTTGAGTACCCATTGTTGGCACCTACTCCTAGGACACTCTAGGGGGAAGATGGCTTTCAGAATAAAGGGTCTATGATAATAAAAATTATGAACCATTTCTCAAATTTTGTGTCATCCTTGTGCAAGGCCCATGCTTATCTTCACACTATTTCAATTCTGTCATAGCCTTTTTGTTTACTATATGTGGTCAATGCAAGGGAGCAACAATGAGGCTATATCTCTAATGCTTTTGTCATCATTATTAGTAATGTGAATTATCTCATTAGGCCTTAGGGATTAGTCTAATAAGTTTTCAGATTTGGAGATTACTCCCACTCACCATGCTCCAGAATTGCTTGATGAGGTAATTCACATCCCTATAGTGATTTTTAGAGACTACTTTTATTATGTATCAACTACAATCAACTTGAGCTAGATGAGGTTACTAAAGAATTACAACACCTTTGGATTCAATTTGCACATGGCATCTACACAATTCATCTATAGGACATTAAGTAAAAAGATACATCTACAAAATGCATTACGTGACAAGATAGTAAGATACTTACAAACTAGGCTAGCTCCACCTTTATGAAGCACCAATCCTCAAAGTGATACATTAAATGATAGAGATAGAAAAGGGAACAAATAGTTATGAAAAAGGAAATGCATCAAACAAAATTCATTAACTAATAATCTAGTAAGCAATAGATATACTTACAAAATACACTGCTTGCACACTTTAGGGTCTCTATTGATCTCTTCATACTTCCATCTCCTCCTTTGCTGATCCAAGCAAGTGGAGCAGTGTCCTATGGCTTGATTGTGATGCTTTTAAGATTGATTTGATACATTTGTCCAAAATTTTTGGTACTCCCAGAAGATACAATCAAGTATGAGGGTTGCATACTTACATGATGCATAATTGAGAGAAACATGGAACTAATTGAGAGATTTGTGGATCTAGATGCTCTACTGAGCTCACATGTGATGTCATTATTGGATGTAACTGGAGCCTATATATTGGGTCTGTCTCTCTTGAATAGACCCTCTTTAACCTCACTTGCTAAATCCTTTTTACAACTCCAACATGTGGTATCAGAGCCTTGTTCACTCTCCTTGAGACCTCCTTGAGTGCCATGTCATCATCTTCTCCCTCACACTCTCTTCTTCTCCATTTTCTCCTCTTTTGAGCAAAAGTTCCAAGCGCTTGTTCTCCCAATGTAGGCTACCATTCTCCAAACCCTTTTAGCCATAGATTCTCCTCATATAGCTACACTTCCACTGTAGAGAGTTTCTAGAAATTGTCCTTCTATAGCCCGTACTAATACTCATTTCATCCTACACCATTTTTGTTGATACAGCTTGCTGGAGCCACCATTTTAAAAACGGTCTGAGGTGCACTTAGGCGACACATTCTATAGTAGTGGTTTCCCCCGAATGATATTTTGCTATGTTTAATTGTGTGTCATATTATTTTTGTTGGTTCTAATTAGGTGAAGTTCGTGCTATCTCGTCCATATATATTAAATGAGGGAGGGGTGTATTGAATATATATTGGCATTCCACTTTGTTTGATTGTGTGTTGTATTATTTTTGTTGGTTTGATTCAGGTGAAGTCTGCGCTATCTCATCCATATATATTAAATAAGGGAGGGGTGTATTGAATGAGGTTTTGTAGAAGGGGTGGGTCACATTTTTATTCTCATCATGCTTGCTAGTCCTTTCATTGTCATAGCATCTTTGTCTCCAATCAAACCCTTGCTCCATCGAGCCTCTACGTATTATAAATTCATAGGTTATGCCTTTTTTTTCACAACTTGCACCTTGTAAACTTGCCTCTTTATCAAATTGGTTATCTCTCTTCATTACCTCTCCCCTTATCGTAAAGGAAAAGGCTCGTCTTAATATGTATTTGTCTCCTTATTCACTACTTTATAGACTTTATTCTTCCCAATGGTGGTAGTTCATAAGGCATCAAGATTGGACAACTCGCCATTAAGAATCATACCTTGGGCAACCTTCATGTAGAAACTTAGATGGAACCACTCATTTGTGACATGTCACCACCAAAGTCTCGGAGCGGAGATTGAGTTAGGCTCCCTCCATCATGATTTAGAACTTGTATCTGAGAAAATTCAAGATTCAATCGTAGTGACCTAGCTCATTTTTCAATTGAAGACCATCATGAGCCATTCTGTCAAAAAAGGACGTAGGCAAAAGCCCCACTTGTGTTGGATAAAATCCACAAAGAGTGATCATTAGAGAAAACACACAACACTTGGGAAACAATACCTCCATGGTGCAAGCCACAAAAACAATCAGACACGTTAATATTGAGATCCTCATTGACGTCTGTAGATGACTTGCCTCTTCATAAGAAGAGGGTCAAATCTATTGATTTGTACATTGCAAATTACTAGACTTATGACCAAAACAAGCATGATGGATGGATCCATTCTTATGCACTTTGCATAAGCATGGAAAAGATTTGTTGGATCCTTTATGTCTAGACTAATGCCTTTGCATTTTATCATCGATTGATTACAATATTGACTCTCAGGCCTTGTTATGGTTTCTTTATGATATTTGCCTCCTATAGATGAAACTTGTAAGTGTCCATTCTTCTCAATTGTCCCTTTTACATTTTGCAAATCTTACAACTTTGTGTGGATCCCAACTTTCAATCTGAATATCACTGGTCTTGAAAGAATCTCATCTCAGATCTAATGGGAGTACACATTACGATGGAGATATTTTCTTAAAATGATAGATTTTTGGATTCTTCTATGCAATCTTTTGTTTTCAACTCTTAAATCTATAATGAGTGATTTATGGGCCTTGTTTGTGACTCCAAAATAGTTAAGCACTTGGCTTGATCTAAACATGAATTATGATTAAGGTAAATAGTTAAGCACTTGGCTTGATCTAAACATGAATTATGATTAAGGTAATCATAAAATCAACAATTTCTATAAAGTTTTTCTTTACAAGCAAAGCGACTAACTAAAAATTGATTCCTAAAACTTCATTATCTGGGATGAAGAAATCCATAATGACGTGTCATGGCAACAACAACAAGCGACAAGTTAACACTTTTACAAAAAAAGAATTTCCATTTAATGCATCTCAAGCATAGTGGGGTTTGTGGCTAGTGTACTTCCACTAGTTACCAAAGAAGATGACAATACGTTCTCTTTGGTCAAGCTCTCCACCTTTAAAGTCAGCATCAATGAGCTTGATTCTAGCTTTCTTTGCTTTCAATTTGTTTTCATACAGCAAAAGGAGTAACTCTACAATGTTCTCTATCCAATACGATGAAAAGCCATGGTTGATGAGTTTGAAAGAAGCCCCAAGTCTCGAAAGCTGCAATGATCTATTCAACTTAGTCTGCTTACTAGCACTTGAGAAAAGGTAGCAATTTCAATTGGGGAACAAAGGACTAATGTCAAGTATTGGTATGGAATTAGCATAGGTGGCAAGGCAAAAGTGGTTGTGGAGATGGTCATGATCGTTGGGCATATGATGAGGGGCAACCTACAAATATGCAGATCTCTCCCCTCCGAATATACCCCAAAAACAAGGCCAGTGAGAACTACAGACTCACAATTCTTTTTAAGAGAGAGAAGAAGTGGTTGGTTTAACTTTCTGTTAGCTATGAAAAAGCAAGATCTTGCCTCTAATGTGAATATGTTCATGATAGAGTAGAACTATTGGTTAGCAACAACGAGGCTCATTAGCCACCAAATGGTCCATTATTACACTTTTCAAAATAGGTAAGATGGTGATTTTTGAGGTAGGTGAACTTTTATTTATCAAAGTTGTTATGCTTTAAGAAGCTTGGTGAGGTGACTATTTGTAGTGGTGAAAAACTATTATGCATTAGATGTCATGAGCAATGGGCATGGTTTTATTTATCATTGTGTAAATTTATAAGATTGGTCATGAAAGTCATCGATATCAATATTTGCCACTTTATTTCATAAAACAGTACTGGTACATGTGAATCACATTATTAGACTATCAAATAGGTGGTGCTTGCATTGATTGAGAAAGAGAAAGTTAGTACCTCTTACAGAAGATTTTGATTCTCCTTATGTTACATGTGTACCCAAAATATAACATAGCACGTCTAAAATGCATAAGGATACAATTAAATATATTCCAAGCATTACATAATGTGGGAAAAGAAGAAGATCCATCATGTGAGACAAATGAGAAAAATGAGAAAAAGCACTTCTAAGTAAAAATATTGAATTGTTTGACATAACTAGTATGCATAGACAACCTGGCAATATTGCAAGAAGATGCAAAGTATCATTGGCAAGTTGTAGAGTTCTAGTCTAAGTTGATTTATATAACTTTTCTCAAGAAAAACCCTTTTGTATTTAAAAATGTATAAAGTTTAGAAATTTTCGAAATTGAAAAACTATTTGGTGAACACACTTGCATGCATAGATCCACATATAGTTGAGTGAACCCCTTGATTCAACAAGAGCAACGTTGGGGGCTTGAACCTTATGATCATGGGTCTTTAAAGACAATATGAGTATTTTTGTGTGATTGTGTAGGAGTTTGAAAGCCCTTGATCCCTTTGCTTTGATAGACCAGGCCAAGGCAAAAGAGGAGATTGTCTACCTACATGCCATTATACTTACATAAGTGATGCAACTACGAGAGCGAAATGCACATAGCCTACATAGACATAGCCTGACTACCCACTGTAGTTAGATTAGGGGTCACAAGGTGCCACTCTTTTTCAAGTGGCCAACAATGTTTAGACCAAGCGGCTAAAATGTGTGTGTGTGTGTGTTGAGTTGAGTTCAAGCCCGAGAGGCTGCTAAGGATTCCTGCTATGTGAGCAAGCCCTAATTTTGCCCTAATTTTGTGCAAACCCTAAAATAAATTTGTCAAGAGTCGCTTTAGAATGGCTTAAGGTTTTTTGCCCTGGTTCTCATGAGCTCTGATTCGCAGTAAGATTTTGAATTGCAGATTTTTTTTTGACATTGTTCGCTTGAAGTCGTTGATTGTGCCAAGATGATTTGTAGGAAGCTTTGGCATTTTTCATCTTATTCCCCGATTTCTGTTGTTATCGTTTCGTGAGGCTCCGGATTCCGTGCGAGGATGATTTTCATAGGAAGAGTTGAAAATCTGCATCTCATTTGCAGATTTCTGTTGATACCTTTCGCTTCTGATGCACGCCCGCTTCGAAAATTTCAAGGCGATCTCTTTCTTTACCCTCCGGTTTCTCTGTTGATAGCCATTTCAATTTCGTCTAAAGTGCTTCACCCTCAATTAGCTTTGAGCCGTATTCCGCGATTATTTCACAGTGGACCTGCGTCTTAGGTATGTCTTGTCGCTTGCTGTGCCTGCAGATGATGATTTTTATCGATGATTCGCCAGAAGCACTTCTTAAGTGCCGTGTTGCTCTACTTCCATGACTCTGATGCATGCACAGGCCTTGTTGTCCTTTGTCACGGTCATTAGTCTTCTGGCTTTTCTCTGCGTACGGAGGACTATTTAAGCGGATATGAGTATTTTTTCTATGAGCTGGGTGGATCATTTGTATGCTGATTGACTTCTATTCTCGTAAGAGTGACTATACTTCAGGACCTGCCTAGCCACTTGAGGAACTCTTGCTGCATGTCTTGTAAGCTACGGTGATGCAGCTTGTCTTAAGAGGTCGAAACTAGGCCTAGATCTCCTGAACATCAGCGTTGGTATAATTTGAGCGTGTCATCCACCACAATGTTGGTGGATTCTCTGGAGGAAACAGGGTTTTATTTTTGAGGTTTAGTGTGTCGCTGATCTACAAGAGCTTGCTTGTAAAGAAGGTTATTAACTTCGTATTTATCTTTGTTACTTTAAAATTAATCATGCAGGGGTGGTCTTGGCACTATTCCAGAAATTATCAGCTGTACTTTGGGTCACAAGCCCAGACAGAATATGTATTGTCGTTAAGACTTGGTCATGTACATATGCTTTTTGATGAGGGTTGTTTGGTTTTGGGTTTCTGTAAGTCGTCGAACAGTTGATTTTCTACCGTTGGACCCTTATTAGGAGTTTGAGAGTGAATAATTATGGCTCAAGTGTTGTATCTGGTTGATGGACATAGCACCTCTGTAATGTATGCTCTCTCATGGGAAGTGTTACTTTGAGTATTTCTTTTGAGATAAGCTGTGACCTGTAACTATGTCCAATCAACTACTTCTAGGCCTTAATTTATCGAATAGAGCAATGGGTTTGGGTGGACTTTACAACAATGAGTAGTCTATATTGATGTGGATGGAATTGGGAAGTTTAATAAATACCAAGACTCAAAGAAAGTGGTACCAGTTTGTCTTGAAGATTATATGTGCTAAATGTGGACCCAACTCTAGGAAATGATTTATATTATCCTCATACGCAGCCTCTTCAAGGAGTGTACGTTGAAAGTGTAAACGTGTGTAGATGCTTTGTGATTGATTCTATCCCTGTGACACAAATGGAGACTAGACAAGAGTGGTAGAAGAGTTTGGGAGTGTTCTTTGAACTATCTAGTAAAATATCTTGATAAATTATGCAAATTTCTTCTTGTAAGTTATCTAGTACTGGAGCGTGTCTATAATATAATGTATTCTTTTACCAGTACTACAGCTTGTCTACATAAAATATGTTTCGGTTTTAGAGGATAAGTTTGGGCATGGTCTTTGGATTCATGAAGATGTGTCCAGAATTTTATCCATTGTGCCTTGTTTGAATTGTAATAAATGTTTGGTCAAATGATGTATTGCTTTATTGAGTATATTATCCTTACGTTTTTTGCTTAGAAATGGCTATGAAATAAGTGTCACAAGTTCTTGCAGGTTGGATGAAGTAAATGTGGTCTTTGCAATATGAGAAATTTGTTAAAGCTTGTCTTAATTCTTAAGTGAAATCATAATATATACGTAAGCACTGGTAGCTTGAACGACTAAAATTTGGACATTTGCTTGAGAAGCCTTTATTGGCCTTTCAAAGAGTCATAAAATAGTGACTATGTTTTGCAAATTTCTTGTAAGTTCTCTAATACTATCTACAATATAATGTATTCTTTTACCAGAACTACAGCCTGTCTACATTATAATGTAATTATTCTTTCTTAATCAAAGTGGCAAAATATGTTTTGGTTTTGAAGGATAAGTCTGGGCATGGTCTTTGGATTCATGAAGATGTGTCCACAATTTTATCCATTGTGCCTTGTTTGAATTGCAATAAATGTTGTTTGCGTTAAATGATGTATTGCTTTATTGAGTATATTATCCTTACGTTTTTGCTTAGAAATGTCTATGAAATAAGTTTGTCACAAGTGCTTGGAGGTTGGATGAAGTAAATGTGGTCTTTGCAATATGAGAATTGTTAAAGTTTGTCTTGATTCTTAAATGAAATTTTAGTATATGCGTAAACACTTGTAGCTTGAACGACTAGAATTTGGACATTTGATTGAGAAGCCTTTATTGGCCTTTCAAAAAGTTTTAAAATAATGATGATTTTTTGGGTTGTGTTAGTAAAAGTAGGGGATGGTGAGTATATAGTCAAGTTAATCAGGTTAGTGGGGACTATGGTTCGATATGAGGTTAATGTAGCTAGGAATAGTTGACCCAAATAGGAACTAACCTAGGGGTTTGCTTTGCTTTTTCTCTTTCCAAGCTTAATCCATCACATTCAGCGTCGTAACTTTATGCCATCCATCGTAGTCATTGTGTAGTTTTGTCAACATTCATTTTGAGCGATTAAAGTTAAATCCAATGTATCAGGTACAATCATCCACAAAGGACATGCTTCGGTGGTGGGTGTATTACTTGGAGTCGACAAAGATGATGAATATGTAGGGGTTTGTGAGTAGGCGGTCAAGTTAATCAGTCTAGAGGGGACTATGATTAGATATCTTGAGTCCCCTATGTAAGTGTCACCTATGATGTCCCTCCGTAATGCACTTGCAAGGCTGTAAAGAGAATGTGTATGAGTAGTATATGAATATACTATGGTTCTTTTGGATACTTAAATGTAAAGAACGAAAAAATCTGCTTTATTATTGGAAGTACTTAGTACTTACCCCGTTAGCCTTGCACAAGAAGCAGTAGAAGAGTAGCAATATCAACAATAGTAGATGGTCAGTGATGAAGGTGAAGTAGATGGTGAATGATGAAGGTGAAGGTTCCAAGCACGGCCAGAGTGGTATTGCTCCCTTGTTTTTTAATGGTGGGTGGAATGTTGATAGAAACTTGGTATGAAGACCTTTGTGATCCTCGAGTATTTGGAGAGCTTATGTTTATACTATTGTGCACACTGATTCATGGTGAAGCATGGC
The DNA here is from genome assembly GCF_047967505.1 of Dipteris shenzhenensis. Lineage (NCBI taxonomy): Eukaryota > Viridiplantae > Streptophyta > Polypodiopsida > Gleicheniales > Dipteridaceae > Dipteris > Dipteris shenzhenensis. The sequence continues at coordinate 43,041,522 of NC_141599.1, forward strand.
AAGACCTTTGTGATCCTCAAGTATTTGGAGAGCTTATGTGAATACTATGGTCCACACCCATGGTGGAGTGTGGCTATCACCTTTGGAGTGTTGACAAAAATCAAGTATTAAAGCCTTCGTGAAGGTGGATGCTTAAGTGTGTTGAGTTGTATGTGGGAGAGCTAATGATTTGGTCTACAAACACAAGTGGGTGCTCATGAAGGTTGTGGTATCTCATAGTAGTAGCCTTTGCTCTATGTGAGGGAGTGGTGTCAACGTTTTTAGTTATTATCATGAGATAAATATTGTATGAGTTATGTTTCTAAATCATAAGTTAAGATGTACTCTAGGTACTAGGAATAAACGTGTCTTTGATAGATGGAGAATATGTTTGCAAATAGAGTAGTATTTTCAAGCCTTTGCTCTTTTACTTATTTAAGTATGCTCGGAGGCAAACTTATACATGAGCTTCCCATTGATATAAAGTTATAATTTCTAGGCTTGCTACACGATCATTGAAATGTTTTTGAACTCGAGATTTTAAGGAATCACCCATGTGCATATGCACATACCCACACACCATGTTAGGTACTATGTGAGCCACGTCGAGGTAGGGTATCTCTCATCAATGTATTAGAAAATGAGGAGGATCTTATCTCATTTTGTGTCAACAAGGTTATAGATTGCGATTTAATGAATGTTTTTCTCAACGAAGAGAAAGGCACGGGTTCAATCCTTGTGGTTCACCCATCAGTTTAGAGAACTCGTCTTTATCACTCGGAATAGAATATAGGTGCATTGACTTATCGTGTCCTTATTGAAGTAGTACCTGTAGAAGGAAGAGCTTTGGCCATTTGATGGTTATTGATCGCGTGTCGAAAATGTTGAGGTCGAAGTAGGGCTTTAAGATCGAGTGACACCAAAAAGAAAAGTTAATACCTTAGATGACTTTTAAATACACCCTTATATCTATCTTGAGTCCTCTATGTAAGTGTCACCTGTGATGTCCCTCCGTAATACACTTTCAAAGCTCTGAAGAGAATGCATATGAGTAATCTATGAATACACTGTGGTTCTTTTGGATACTTAAATGTAAAGAAAGAATAAATCTGCTTCATTATTGGAAGTACTTAGTACCTACCCCCTTAGCCTTGCACAACAAGTAGTAGAAGAGCAGCAATAGCAACAATAGTAGATGGTGAGTGATGAAGGCGAAGTAGGTGGTGAATGATGAAGGCAAAGTTTCCAAGCACGGCCATAGTGGTATCCCCACCTTGTCTTTAATGGTGGGTGGAATGTTGATGGAAACTTGGTATGAAGACCTTTGTGATCCTCGAGTATTTGGAGATCTCATAGTAGTACTCTTTGCTCTATGTGAAGGAGTGGTGTCAACGTTTTTAGTTATTATCATGAGATAAATATTGTATGAGTTATATTTCTAAATCATAAGTTAAGATGTCCTCTAGGTACTAGGAATAAACATGTCTTTGATATATGGAGAATGTGTTTACAAATAGAGTAGTATTTTCTAGCCTTTGCTCTTTCATCTATTTAAATATGCTCTCAAGGATACTTATACATGAGCTTCCCATTGATATAGAGTTATAATTCAGGCTTGCTACACAATCATTGCAATGTTTTTGAGCTAGAGATTTTAAGGATTCCCCATGTGCATATGCACATACCCACACACCATGTTAGGTACTATGTTAGCCAAGTAGCTTTGATATCTCTCATCAACGTATTAGAATATGAGGAGGATCTTATCTCATTTTGTGTCAACATGGGTATAGATTGCGATTTCTTGAATCTTTTTCTCAATGAAGAGAAAGTCACGGGTTCAATCCTCACCATTCGTCATTCAATTTGGAGAACTCGTCTTTATCATTGGAAATCGAATATAGGTGGTTTAACTTATCGAGTCCTTGTTGAAGTAGTACATGTAGAAGGAAGAGCTTTGGCTATTCAATGGTTATTGATCGTGCATCGAAAACGTTCAGGTCGAAATATGGCTTTAAGATCGTGTGAGATAAAAAAGAAAAGTCGATATCTTAGAAATGTTCACGTCGAAAGATACCTTTAAGATCGCATGAGAAACAAAAGAAAAGTTAATATCTTAGAGGATTTTTAAATACACCCTTATATATATATATATATATATATATATGTATCTTGAGTCCTATGTAAGTGTCACCTATGATGTCCCTCTGTAATGCAATTGCAAAGCTTGAAAGAGAATGCGTATGAGTAATATATGAATACATTGTGGTTCTTTTGGATACTTAAATGTAAAGAAAGAATAGATCTGCTTCATTATTGGAAGTACTTAGTACCTACCTCCATAGCCTTGCACAAGAAGCAGTAGAAGAGTAGCAATATCAACAATAGTAGATGGTGAGTGATGAAGGTGAAGTAGATGGTGAATGATGAAGGCGAAGGTTCCAAGCACGGCCAGAGTGGTATTGCCACCTTTTTTTTAATGGTGGGTGCAATGTTGATAGAAACTTGATATGAATACCTTTGTGATCCTCGAGTATTTGGAGACCTTATGTTTATACTATGGTCCACACCCACTTATGGGGTGAAGCATGGCAAGACCTTGTGATCCTCAAGTATTTGGAGAGCTTATGTTAATACTATGGTCCACACCCATTCATGGTGGAGTGTGGCTATCACCTTTGGAGTGTTGACAAAAATCAAGTATTAAAGCCTTGGTGAAGATGGCTACTTAAATGTCTTGAGTTGTATGTAGGAGAGTTAATGCTCTGGTCTAAAAACATGAGTGGGTGCTCATGAAGATTGTGGGATCTCATAGTAGTAGTCTTTGCTCTATGTGAGGGAGTGATGTCAACGTTTTTAGTTATTATCATGAGATAAATATTGTATGAGTTTTATTTTTAAATCATAAGAAGATGCCCCCTAGGTACTAGGAATAAACATGTCTTTCATAGATGGAGAATATGTTTGCAAATAGAGTAGTATTTTCAAGCCTCTGCTCTTTCATCTATTTAAATATGCTCTCAGGCAAACTTATGTATGAGCTTCCCATTGATATAGAGTTATAATTTTGAGGCTTGCTGCACGATCATTGCAATGTTTTTGACCCAGAGATTTTAAGGATTCACCCATGTGCATATGCACATACCCACACACCATGTTAGGTGCTATGTAAAACGTACTTTTGATGTCTCTCATCAACGTATTAGAAAATGAGTAGGATCTTACCTCATTTTGTGTCAACATGGGTATAGATTGCGATTTGTTGAATCTTTTTGTCAACGAAGAGAAAGGCACGGGTTCAATCCTCATGGTTCGCCCATCAGTTTGGAGAACTCATCTTTATCACTCGGAATAGAAGTCGAAAACAATGAGGTTGAAGTAGGGCTTTAAGATCGAGTGAGACCAGAAAGAAAAGTTAATATCTTAGATGATTTTTAAATACACCCTTATATATATCTTGAGTCCTCTATGTAAGTGTCACCTATGATGTCCCTCCGTAATGCACTTGTAAAGCTCTAAAGAGAATGCATATGAGTAATATATGAATAAACTATGGTACTTTTGGATACTTAAATGTAAAGAAAGAATAGATCTGCTAAATTATTAGAAGTACTTAGTACCTACCCCCTTAGCCTTGCAGAACAAGCAGTAGAAGAGCAACAATATCAACAATAGTGGATGGTGAGTGATAGAGGCGAAGTAGATGGTGAATGATGAAGGGGAAGGTTCCAAGCACGGCCAGAGTGAAATCGCCACCTTGTTTTTAATCTTGGGACGAATGTTGATAGAAACATGGTATGAAGACCTTTGTGATCCTCGAGTATTTGGAGAGCTTATGTTTATACTATGGTCCACACCCATTCATGGTGAAGCGTGGCAAGACCTCTGTGATCCTCAAGTATTTGGAGAGATTATGTTAATAGTATGGTCCACACCCATTCGTGGTCGAGTGTGGCTATCACATTTGGAGTGTTGACAAAAATCAAGTATTAAAGCCTTCGCGAAGATGGATGCTTAAGTGTGTTGAGTTGTATGTGGGAGAGTTAATGCTTTGGTCTAGAAACACAAGTGGGTGCTCATGAAGATTGTGGGATCTCATAGTAGTAGTCTTTGCTCTATGTGAGGGACTAGTGTCAACGTTTTTAGTTATTATCATGAGATAAATATTGTATGAGTTATATTTCTAAATCATAAGTTAAGATGTCCTCTAGGTACTAGGAATAAACATGTATTTGATAGATTGAGAATATGTTTGCAAATAGAGTAGTGTTTTCAAGGCTTTGCTCTTTCATCTATTTAAATATGCTCTCAAGCAAACTTATACATGAGATTCCCATTGATATAGAGTTATAATTTTGAGGCTTGCTACACAATGATTGCAATGTTTTTGAGCTAGAGATTTTTAGGAGTCACCCATGTGCATATGCACATACCCACACACCATGTTAGGTACTATGTTAGCCAAGTAGTTTTGATATCTCTCATCAATGTACTAGAAAATGAGTAGGATCTTACCTCATTTTGTGTCAACATGTGTATAGATTGCGATTTGTTGAATCTTTTTCTCAACGAAGAGAAAGGCACGGGTTCAATCCTCGTCGTTCACCCATCAGTTTGGAGAACTCATCTTATCACTCGGAATAAAATATAGGTGGATTGACTTATCGAGTCCCCGTTGAAGTAGTACCTATAGAAGGAAGAGCTTTGGCTATTCGATGGTTATTGATCGCGTGCCGAAAACGTCCAGGTTGAAGTAGGGCTTTAAGATCGAGTGAGACCAAAGAGAAAAGTTAATATCTTAGATGATTTTTAAATACACCCTTTTATATATCTTGAGTCCTCTATGTAAGTATCACCTATGATATCCCTCCGTAATGCACTTACAAAGCTCTAAAGAGTATGCATATGAGTAATATATGAATACACTATGGTACTTTTGGATACTTAAATGTAAAGAAAGAATAGATCTGCTTCATTATTAGTACCTCAGCCTTGCACAACAAGTAGTAGAAGAGCAATAATATCAACAATAGTAGATGGTGAGTGATGAAGGCGAAGTAGATGGTGAATGATGAAGGGGAAGTTCCAAGCATGGCCAGAGTGGTATCTGTTTTTAATCTTGGGACGAATGTTGATAGAAACTAGGTCTGAAGACCTTTGTGATCCTCGAGTATTTGGAGAGCTTATGTTTATACTATGGTCCACACCCATTCATGGTGAAGCGTGGCAAGACGTTTATGATCCTCAAGTATTTGGAGAGCTTATGTGAATACTATGGTCCACACCCATTCATGGTGGAGTGTGGCTATCACCTTTGGAGTCCTGAAATAATCAAGTATTAAAGCCTTCATGAAGATGGATGCTTAAGTGTGTTTAGTCGTATGTGGGAGAGCTAATGATTTGGTCTACAAACACAAGTGGGTGCTCGTGAAGGTTGTGGTATCTCATTGTAGTAGCCTTTGCTCTATGTGAGGGAGTGCTGTCAACGTATTTTGTTATTATCATGAGATAAATGTTGTATGAGTTATGTTTCTAAATCATAAGTTAAGATGTGCACTGTGGTTCTTTTGGATACTTAAATGTAAAGAAAGAATAGATCTGCTTCATTATTGGAAGTACTTAGTACCTACCCCCTTAGCCTTGCACAACAAGCAGTAGAAGAGCAACAATATCAACAATAGTAGATGGTGAGTGATGAAGGCGAAGTAGGTGGTGAATGATGAAGGAGAAGGTTCCAAGCACGGCCATAGTAATATCACCACCTTGTCTTTAATGGTGGGTGGAATGTTGATGGAAACTTGGTATGAAGACCTTTGTGATCCTCGGGTATTTGTAGATCTCATAGTAGTACTCTTTGCTCTATGTGAGGGAGTGGTGTCAACGTTTTTAGTTATTATCATGAGATAAATATTGTATGAGTTATATTTCTAAATCATAAGTTAAGATGTCCTCTAGGTACTAGGAATAAACATGTCTTTGATAAATGGAGAATATGTTTGCAGATAGAGTAGTATTATCAAGCCTTTACTCTTTCATCTATTTAAATATGCTCTCAAGCAAACTTATACATGAGCTTCCCATTGATAGCGAGTTATAATTTTAAGGCTTGCTACACGATCATTGCAATGTTTTTGAGCTAGAGATTTTAAGGATTCCCCATGTGGATATGCACATACCCACAAACCATGTTAGGTACTATGTTACCCAAGTAGCTTTGATATCTCTCATGAACATATTATAAAATGAGGAGGATCTTATCTCATTTTGTGTCAACATGGGTATAGATTGCAATTTGTTAAATCTTTTTCTCAATGAAGAGAAAAACACGGGTTCAATCCTCGTGGTTCGCCCATCAGTTTGGAGAACTCGTCTTTATCACTCAGAATAGAATAGTGTCGAAAACGTTCACGTCAAAGTAGGGCTTTAAGATCGAGTGAGACCAAAAAGAAAAGTTAATATCTTAGATGATTTTTAAATACACCCTTATATATATCTTGAGTCCTCTATGTAAGTGTCACATGTGATGTCCCTCCGTAATGCACTTTCAAAGCTCTAAACGGAATGCGTATGAGTACTATATGAATACACTGTGGTTCTTTTGGATTCTTAAATGTAAAGAAAGAATAGATCTGCTTCATTAATTGAAGTACTTAGTCCCTACCCCCTTAGCCTTAGACAACAAGCAGTAGAAGAGCAACAATATCAACAATAGTAGATGGTGAGTGATGAAGGTGAAGTAGATGGTGAATGATGAAGGGGAAGGTTCCAAGCACGGCCAGAGTGGTATCGCCACCTTGTTTTTAATCTTGGGACGAATGTTGCTAGAAACTTGGTATGAAGACCTTTGTGATCCTCGAGTATTTGGAGAGCTTATGTTTATACTATGGTCCACACCCATTCATGGTGAAGTGTGGCAAGACCTCTGTGATCCACAAGTATTTGAAGAGATTATGTTAATAGTATGGTCCACACCCATTCATGGTGGAGTGTGGCTATCAGCTTTGGAGTGTTGACAAAAATCAAGTATTAAAGCCTTTGCGAAGATGGATGCTTAAGTGTGTTGAGTTGTATGTGGGAGAATTAATGCTTTGGTTTACAAACACAAGTGGGTGCTCATGAAGATTGTGGGATCTCATAGTAGTAGTCTTTGCTCTATGTGAGGGAGTGGTGTCAACGTTTTTAGTTATTATCATGAGATAAATATTGTATGAGTTATATTTCTAAATCATAAGTTAAGATGTCCTCTAGGTACTAGGAATAAACATGTCTTTGATAGATGGAGAATATGTTTGCAAATAGAGTAGTATTTTCAAGGTTTTGCTCTTTCATCTATTTAAATATGCTCTCAAGCAAACTTATATGTGAGATTCCCATTGATATAGAAGACGCAAAGTCAATGCATGCCCATGAATCATAGAAGATTGCCAGCTTCTAGGCTTAGAGGGTGCTCACAAGGAATTGCAAGTCTTGGCACAATAGAGACAACAAGGGGAAGCATAGGAACTAAGGGGACCATGCAGTACACCCATGTGCATATGCACATACCCACACACCATGTTAGGTACTATGTTAGCCAAGTAGTTTTGATATCTCTCATCAACGTTCTAGAAAATGAGCAAGATCTTACCTTATTTTGTGTCAACATGGGTATAGATTGCGATTTGTTGAATCTTTTTCTCAACGAAGAGAAAGGCACGGGTTTAGTCCTCGTCATTCACCCATCAGTTTGGAGAACTCGTCTTATCACTCGGAATAAAATATAGGTGGATTGACTTATCGAGTCCCCGTTGAAGTAGTACCTGTAGAAGGAAGAGCTTTGGCTATTCGATGGTTATTGATCGCGTGCCGAAAACATTGAGGTTGAAGTAGGGCTTTAAGATCAAGTGAGAATTCTTATTCTAGTGATGATCTAGGCGATAGTCAAAACATAAGACTAGGTTCTTGAAATGTTGCTCCTAGACTTTTTTTATCTATGCATCATCATACATTTTTATCATTATCTATTAACCTCTACATGAAGGAGTGCAAGCCACCATGTCCAATCCAAATTTTCTAGCTACCACGACAAGCAAATACTTCTTCTTTTGAGTAGTCACTAGGAGAGGACTAACAAAATCCACCCCCACTTTTGAAAGGGATGTGTGGAAATGATAGGATGATGCTATGCTACCAAAGAATTGATAAGAATTCACATGGTTTATAATAAGAATCTACATCCTAAAACAAGGTAGGCCAATAATAGCCAACTTGAAGGACCTTCTAGATGTAATAATCTACTACATAATGTCGTCCACAAATTCCATCATGGCAATGACCCATGACCTTCTTAACTTCCTGAACGTCAATACCCTATTGCAAGACCCATTAATGTGCTGGCGATACAAGATTCCATCCCAAGCTAGTATAAAGTCTACTATTCTTCCATATCTTCTTTCAACCTTAATGTGTAACTCATTGGAAAGGTGAAAAAGGTCAAGGATTGGAATATCCCTCCAGACCATCAATCTTCCATGGTTATGGTGGATAAAAGATTTATTTTAGGGAATTATTCTAAGTCAATGAGGGCATTCTTTAGGCTTGAACAACCCCCTTTTACAATTTTAATAGAAAATTAAAATTTTGAAGCATTGCCAATTACTCTACCAATCATCAAATGGATTGGGAAGTATCTACTTTGCTTGGCTATCACTCACAATGAATATGAAAGGATGGCCCATCATATAATGGTCAAATCAACACTAAAGAAAGGGAAGTGCATGCTTAAAATCTTCTAATTATTGGTATTCATTGTCAAGAATCCATTAGAGGCAAAGCAAGTTGAATACATGAACCAATCCTGACCTTGCTAAAGAAAAATATTAGCTAAATAATCCGCACCAACTTGGGGTTGACAAAGAATGTCTTTGTCCAATCCATGTTTTTGAATTAGGTGAAAGATTCCTTTATTTGCTTGAAATCATAGCCATAATCATTAACCAACAAGAACTAAATCATTCATGGGACTGGTCATTGCAGCATAGTCCTCCATAAAGCAATGATAATATGTAGCTAGTTCACAAAGTAACAAACCTATCTTTTAGTGCATAGAGGAGGGAGCTGAGAATTGGCTCTACCTTTTCTTTCTCACAATGAAAACCTTCTACAAAAACAATGTGTCCAAGTAGATGGCCTTGGGTGGCATCAATGGTGCACTTTTTTGGTTGAGACACTACATTGCACTTCATTCATCCTTTGAAAAGCCAACCAAACTTTTGAAACATGTTCATTTCTAGTGGAATAAATGAAAAAATTACCCAACAAGACCTTAAGAAAATTACATAGGTACAAAACAAACACCATCTACATATGATGATTAAAATGTACTCACATAACTTCCCCTTCTTCTTTGGCTTATAAAGGGAGAGTCCAAGATAGTGAGACAATTCCTCCACTATTGAATTTTAGCTTGCCCAAGACCAATTTGAATGTTAGACAGTTCCAACCTCTTTTTGCTCAAGGAGTTTTCATGACATTGCTACTTTTGGCATGGCTAGGGACTCAATGAATGTGACTTGCTTCTTGGGTTAGCTCGACTAGCAGGTGGAGCCTTCTCCTTCTCTTTTCCTCTTCCTAGATCCCAGAGTTGAGGATTTTCACATTTGAATCTTTCAAATCCCCTCTCAAACATCCATCACCCATGATCAACCACATTGCCTCAATCATGCAGGAAGCAAGCTTTATCCCCACCATTTCTAGTTGAATATCTTTGAGTAGGGATCACGTGGACTTTTTTTGCAAATAATGTTCATGAATATCTTTTTCATGAAATGACAAAAGCAATGATGGTGAAATCTTATTGGTCACAAAAATGAGAAATTCACATATATTTATCAATAGTTTTGGCAATACTATTGGTACTTGGTAGATTTACCATCAATAAAATGATCTTTACCACTTGTAGATTGAGTATTCCAATAAAAAAATGTAGTAATACTAGAGGTAAAGATAGTGAGAAAGTAAATCGCCGATAGTATAATTATCATTGGTAGTATAGGATACTATACTATTAGTAACAATACCTTTACTTTCACTAGCCATTACTCTTTCTAATGGCTACTAGCTCTATCTACATAAGGAGCATGTGAGGACATTTTCTCAGGGGCTTCACCTCCCAAAACTTTAGTGTACCACGTGCATTCAAAAGGAGGGGTATTTTAATTCCACTTTTGGGAAAACTTTAACAGGTTTACAATAATGGGAGGGGGTTTTTAATTCAAATTTAGAAAAAAATATGTTAGTTCATAAGTAAAGAGGGTGGTTTTATTCAGGAAAAACATTTAGTTGAGGGTTTTTTTTAACAGCCCTTGAATGCACGTGATACCTAGGATTTGTTAGTGGTGCACCCCTTGAGGACATTTTTTGTTGCTTTGGACTTGAAAATTAATTATCTTCTCTTCTCCTAAGGCCTAGCCGAGGGAGGGTCCTGGCTCCTACATCCACAAGGTAGGGGGCTAGATGGGACTACTCTTGAGGTGAAGTGCATGGACTCTCTCAAGGAGGGATGTGATTTTTGTTTATTTTTTTGCATGCATTTTGTATCGTGCACTAATGTTGTACACCAAAGTTCATGGATTTCGTACATGTAGATATTGTATGCAATTTGCAAATATTTACACAATTTTTTCTATAAGATGGAAGGTTATCTTGGCTCTAAGCACGCACGTGTTGATCTAACAAAGGCACAATGCAAGCTAGTTAATCAAGTGCTTGGAGAGCAGTTGCTAGAGCAGATGGATGGCATGCACAAGAGAGAGGTGGAGGCCACAATAGAGAGCACAAATAGAGTGTATAATTTGAAGAGAAAGGTTATAGAGTACATGAAGAGTTTCCTAGAAGTAGTTGCACAAAAATGCGCTTATCACAGCATTGTAAATAGGGAACTTGATGCATTTCTTTGGATTGAATCCCTTATTGGCAATCTCTAACATAGTTTGAGCAATCCCATGCTACAAGACTAGCATTTTCCAACTATGTCCATGCATCATAGATGGAACCATTATGATTTGACAAGAAGACCTCATGATTGAGAGTTGGGAGAAGAAGTAATAATCCTTAATGTTTGGGAGGGCACAAGGGCAAGCTAAGCAAGATGAGAATTGGAGGCATTGAAGTTTGAAAGGGAAGTGTAAGGAGGTGACACAAAGAAGCTACAATAGTGAACTCGTCACATAAGAAATGTTACTTTTGTGACATTCATCATAGAGAAATAGATCTTTTAGGATGGAAATATTGGATCTGAACATTAGAGACTATCTATGGGGTTCATCTATTAGGTTTTCTTGGTCTATTACAACACATATGGTATGTTGGGAAGCAATATAAGGGCACTATCATTACAAATAGATGAGAAGCATTAAGAGAGGTGGCCATGCATATAGTAAACTATATCCTTGTTTTTTAGCTTGTTGCTACCCAAGAAGAGCATCTAAACCATCACACCATACTTTAGTGGTGGAAGCTTTTCTTAGTTTTCCCTCAAGCTATCATTTAATGGTCCTTCACACATTACACTTGTAGGAGAAGAGATGAAGGCATAGGTGGAAGGCAAGCTAGAGGATGCAATCAAAGGTGGAGACATGTGCAAAAAATCAACTTCTTTTTTGCCAATGTGCACCATTTAATCCATGCTCTTCTAGCTACACTAGCATGCTTGCATCAATACCAATGGTTCCATATAGACTTGTACCCTAGCAACATGTTTCTTGGTGTTTCTTCAAATGGTGCATGTTGAGTTTGGAATCATTGATGAATGGCATGAGATATTTTCAGATGACCACAGAAAGGCCTTAAGGAAAATGGAATGGATCTAGGATGAGATTGATGAGTATTGGGTACAACGGATTCTCCAACGCAAGCAAGACCATGCTTGAAAACACTAGCATGCACCGAAGTTGTAGGTTTTTGCACTACAAGGGAGATATAGTCTACAATTTGACGTGTTTGCCTTGGTTGGATTATAACCAAAATGGTGTTGTTCTTCTTTGATGCCCATAAATATTTGAATTTGGGTGTTTGCATGCTTGACCAAGCACTTTTGCTATCCATTTTGACAATTTTGGTCATAAGATGATGGCAAAAATGTATCAGATAGGCTTAGACTTGAAGATGCAATGCAATAACTCTAGGTGTTAGTTTTGATGGGTAGTTCACAATGCAACCCAACATGAACCTTGCTGTAAAGCTTGTGGAAGAGTAATAAAAGCACTTTTGCTATCCATTTTGACAATTTTGGTCATAAGACGATGGCAAAAACGCTATCAGATAGGCTTAGACTTGAAGATGTGATGCAATAACTCTTGGTGTTTGGTTTTGATGGGTAGTTGACTATGCAACCCAACATGGACGTTGCTGTAAAGCTTGTGGAGTAGTAATAGAAGACAAATTCTCTACACATACATTAGTTAGATGATGTACAATTTGAGTTTCATTTATAAGCCTCTTGAATTTAAAATTTGCAAATGTGATATAGCATCATGCATCATATTATGTTGCATTGTCATGCATCACGTTGTGTTGCATCATTATGCATCAAGTAAGCACGCAACCCTCGTACTCACATGGTGTTGCATTGTCATACTTCTCGCTTGCAATGAGTGCAATGATAGTATAACCTCTCCATAAGCCACTTTGTGCTCTCGGGCATTGACACATCATCGGACGAGCTTCCACTTGTCCCTTCCATCTACACTTATAAAATCACAACATAAGTTGTAAGGAAATATATTAACAGTTATAAAATAGCATCTATGAGCTTATTTTTTAACTTTAAACATAAAGTGTCTTAAAGCATCACTATATAGTGACGTTTTACTCTGTTCCATCGCTATATAGCAATGCTTTTAATTAAAAATGTCACTATATGCAACGGAACAGCGTCGCTATATAGCGACGGAACAACGTCGCTATATAGCAACGCTGTGGGTTAAAACCCAAAACCCGACACAACGCGCGGCGCTTTCTTTAGCACTCTCTAATCTCTATTGTAAGCAAAGCAATCTCTCCTCCCACGTATTTTTGACGACCTCCCACTCTATTCTCCACTCCTCACCACTACTCACCCCTATCCTAGCTCATAGAATCCCTCTCCACCCTTCTCCCTCTTTGGTTTCTTAAAAGGAAGTTTTTCAAGAAGGTGAGTCTCTTTGAGCAATGTAGGTAGGTTTTTTGTGAGATTTCGTTTTGTTCTTCCCTCTTCTTTTCCTCTTCTCTCCTCTTCTTTCCCTCCTTTCCTTCTTCTTCTCCTTCAATCTTTCAATCTCTTTCCCCCTCTTTTTCCCTCTTTCCTTTCCCTCTTCTTCTCTCTTTCCCCCTTCTCTTATGCTCATGCATAAGCATAAGCATGAGCATATGTCTCCTTCTCTTGCATAAGCATAAGCATATGTCTCCTTCTCTTTCATAAGCATAAGAGAAGGAGACATATGCTCATGCTTCTCTTTTCCTCTTCTTCTCTCTTCTCCTCTTTCCCCCCCTCTTTTGCCTCTTCTTCTCTGTTTCTTTCCATCTTTCCCCTTTTCCAATCTCTCTTTCTTTTCCCTCTTCTTCTCTCTTCTCCTCTTTCCCCCCCTCTTTTCCCTCTTTCATGCTCATCCTCTTATACTCATGCATAAGCATAAGCATGAGCATATGTCTCCTTCTCTTATGCTTATGCTTATGCATGAGCATAAGAGAAGGAGACATATGCTCATGCATAAGCATGAGCATATGTCTCTTTTTCCCTCTTTCCTTTCCCTCTTCTTCTCTTTTTTTTTTATGCTCATGCTCTTATGCTCTTATGCTTATGCATATGCATAAGAGGAGACATATGCATGAGCATAAGCATAAGAGAAGGAGACATATGCTCATGCTTATGCTTATGCTTATGCATGAGTATATGTCTCTTTTTCCCTCTTTCCCTCTTATGCTCTTTCCCTCTTCTTCTCTCTTCTTTCCCTCTTTCCTTTCCCTCTTCTTCTCTCTTTCCCCTCTTCCAATCTCTTTTCCTTTCCCTCTTCTTCCTCTTTTCCTCTTCCTCCTCTTTTCCCTCTTCTTTTTCTTCTTTCCTCTTTTCTCTCTTCTTCCTCTTCTTTCCCTCTTCTTCTCTCTTCTTTCCCTCTTCTTCTCTCTTTCCCCTCTTCCAATCTCTCTTTCCTTTCCCTCTTCTTCCTCTTCTCCTCTTCTTTCTCTTTTCCCTCTTCTCTCCTCTTCTTTCCCTCTTCTTTTCCTCTTCTTCTCTCTTCTTTCTCTCTTTCCTTTCCCTCTTCTTCTGTCTTTCCCCTCTTCGAATCTCTTTTCCTTTTCCTCTTCTTCCTCTTTTCCTCCCTCTTTTCCTTTCCCTGTTCTTTCCTCTTTCCCCTCTTTTATGCTCATGCTCTTATGCTCTTATTCTTATGCATATGCATAAGAGGAGACATATGCATGAGCATAAGCATAAGAGAAGGAGACATATGCTCATGCTTATGCTTATGCTTATGCATGGGCATATGTCTCTTTTTCCCTCTTTCCCTCTTATGCTCTTTCCCTCTTCTTCTCTCTTCTTTCCCTCTTTCCTTTCCCTCTTCTTCTCTCTTTCCCCTCTTCCAATCTCTTTTCCTTTCCCTCTTCTTCCTCTTTTTCTCTTCCTCCTCTTTTCCCTCTTCTTTCTCTTCTTTCCTCTTTTCTCTCTTCTTCCTCTTCTTTCCCTCTTCTTCTCTCTTCTTTCCCTCTTCTTCTCTCTTTCCCCTCTTCCAATCTCTCTTTCCTTTCCCTCTTCTTCCTCTTCTCCTCTTCTTTCTCTTTTCCCTCTTCTTTCCTCTTCTTTCCCTCTTCTTTCCCTCTTCTTCTCTCTTCTTTCCCTCTTTCCTTTCCCTCTTCTTCTGTCTTTCCCCTCTTGCAATCTCTTTTTCTTTCCCTCTTCTTCCTCTTTTCCTCCCTCTTTTCCTTTCCCTCTTCTTCCCTCTTTCCCCTCTTTTATGCTCATGCTCTTATGCTCTTATGCTTATGCATATGCATAAGAGGAGACATATGCATGAGCATAAGCATAAGAGAAGGAGACATATGCTCATGCTTATGCTTATGCGAATGCATGAGCATATGTCTCTTTTTCTCTCTTTCCCTCTTCTTCTCTCTTCTTTCCCTCTTTCCTTTTCCTCTTCTTCTCTCTTTCCCCTCTTCCAATCTCTTTTCCTTTCCCTCTTCTTCCTCTTTTCCTCTTCCTCCTCTTTTCCCTCTTCTTTCCCTCTTCTTTTCCCTCTTCTTCCTCTTTTCCTCTTCTTCTCTCTTTCCCCTCTTCCAAACTCTTTTCCTTTCCCTCTTCTTCCTCTTTTCCTTCGCCTATGCCTATGCCATGCCTATGCCTATGCCTATGCTTATGTTTGTTTTTTGTTTTTTGTTTTCGTGTTTGTGTCTATGTTAGACATGGGATCATGTCGCACGTCCGACGAGTACGAACAGCCTCACAGGAGGAGACATCACGATCTATATGCTCCAGAGGACTTTGATTCCTCTCAGCCGACACCTGAGGGGACTACCCCTGGTCCAACTCCTCTCGAACCTAGCACTGCGACTACCCTTGGTCCGACTCCTCTCAGACGTAGCACTACGACTACCCCTCAGGGAACTTTGCTAGCCACGCATGGCTTTGTCGGGAGTCCTGACGAGTTTGTAGTGCAGATGTCCGATGTAGCGAGATTCTTCTCTCTACTATCTCAGAGGACCTCAGCAATTCCCTCTCCTACACCGACGGCTAGACCTACTACCCAGCCATCCCCTCGTGCCCCTTCAATCGAGGGGTCATCACCTATGCGTGCCTCTCGTAAGGGAAGAGTAGGAGGGGCCGCTTATGTTGTGCTGACTCGGGAGATGTAGACGAGTCAGCACACTCACATCCCTACAGGTCTCCACTTGGTCTGGAGACACGGTATCAGTCAGGTCCCTTGCCCTCTCCTACTCCCACTGCTACTCGCTCGAGAAGCACTTGCACAGCTTCCACTCTTGACTCTGCTACCATCAGTCCTCCTTACTCATCAGAGGATCTCTCCTATGAAATCATGGCTACCGGAGAGATAATAGAAGATAGAAAGGGCAAAGCAGATATGGCCACCATGAGGCGGTTGATGAGCCATCACTTCAAGAGCAGCATTGCTACCAATTGGCGGTATCAAGATGACCAAAAGAAGTAGGCAGTCATCGTTGAATTAAAATAAAAATACCCTAACCTGCCAAATTGGGAGTTTAATGAGAATTATATGCGAGAGCGCATGGGGTTTGGTCTTGAAGCACCGTAGGTCAACCTTGCATACTTCCATCACAAAGGGGATGGCTAAACCCAACTGGGCAGACAAAGCTGATTGGAAGTTCTTCAAGAAGCCGAATAGGACCATCCCGAAATGTTCGAGGGTCAGAGGACGGCTACGAAGATACGACTGGACATCATAGGTACTTCGCACTTTGGTGCAGGTGGATGGTTGGCGTTTGAGGCAACCGTGGTAAGTCTACTTCTCATTTAATGTATTGTTCTATTTGTTTTACTACATATTACATGCACTTTATCTAACTCTAAGTCTCATAAATTGGATCCACAGCAAGCTGCGATGGGTCGTCTTCCTACAGATGCAGAGACGCGATGTGCATTTCGCATAGGAACAAAGCCGTGGTTTATTGAGCAAGAGGCAATGGGAGCGACGGTCGATTGGGCTGAGGTGGCTGCTCACATGATATAAGACTACTTCTACTTGTAATCTCACTTTTTAAATTGTTTTATTCTTTAAGTTCCAATCTAATTTTCAATTTATATGGTTTACTCTTAGGGTCAAAGCTCAAGCATCCCATCACTAGAGGCGAGTGATCACCAGGGCAAAGGATCAGACACACGTGACGAGGATCAGGGAGAAGGCGCAGCTCACGAGGACCAAGGATCAAGCCAACAAGACGAGGACGAGGACGAGGACGACTTGAATGAGTAGTAGTAGTAGTAGCAGCAGTTTGCATATACTTCGCCATGTATGTCATTTTGTATATCTGCTCGTTTGAGCAATTTTGTATCACCCTTTTCTAAAGGGTAATTTTGTAACAAACAATGTTATATATGTTCGACATGTATATGCTTTTGTTGCTCGATCATTTCATTTGAACGTTTGTATCACCCTTTTCGCAAGGAAAATTTTGTAATAAAAAACTTTTTTTTAATAATTACAAAAAAAAAAGCATTAGTGGGGCAAAACAGGGCTTGCTATGGCCCTATTTAGCCCCACTAATGCTTTTTTTTTAGTTCTATTAATCGTCGCTATATAGCAACGTTTACCAGTGTCGCTATATAACGATGTTTATCAGCATCGCTATATAGCGACGGTTTATAGCGATGGTTCTTTTCCGACACTTTTAATGACTTTAATAACAATGTTTGTGCTCGTTTTTAAAAAAAATTAATGTAAAAAGCATCGGTATTTTCATCGGAAAAGGGCCTATGCCTTGTAGTGATGTAATGTTTTGGTCTCTAAGGGTCTCAGCAATTGATGAGTTTTTATTACATTTATGTAATCTCTTTTTGTTCAATTTGAGGCTCTTAGTATGCATTGTTGTTAACTTTTAAATTTGAATGGTTATGGTTGCTACCTGTAATCTTTTGGCCTTTGAGACTCTTAGCAATTGCCAAGTTTATATAAATGTAAGATCCTCTATTCAATTTTTGCTCAGTATAAGTTGTTATTTTTATATAACCTATTATTGGATGTAGATGTACATTGTAATCTTTTTTGCTTGATTTTCACTCGATGAGTTGTAGTTTATTATCTGGATGGCACCACCGGGCCTCCAGTCACCACGGTGGCTCGGAATACTTTTATTCTTGTTTATATTTACTGCAACAAGGACGAAAATACCAGTAAAGTAGGACTACAATTTCCTTGGTTTATGACCAAAATAGCGCTAAAATAGTTTCAATGATCCACCATTGTGGTTGCATCTAGAAAAATACAATTAAACTTTCAAAAAATGCAATTGACGATATGGTCCTTGAGAGGTCCCCAAGGGCATATCAAGATGCACATATATGGCATGTCGATATGGCCCTTGTCCCTAAAGGGAAACTCTCAAGGGCCTTATCATCAATTGCATTTTGCTTCAATGCACAAGGAAATTCATTTTTCTTGGTACATAAATATATAACTCCAAGAACCAGCGCGATGCCTATCATAGATCTCCTTCTATTTATAGCACGCTAGTCATCATAGACCTCGTCCCGTAACACGTAAAAATAGGTGACGGAGCTATAACTCTAAGAACTAGCACAGTGATCTCTCCAAGACAACCTTGAATTTTGGGCGATGACAGGTCGTCAGGCCAAAGACTGCGATGATGCTTAGAATGATAGACTGTGTCTCATTATTATGCCAAAAATTACTGTGGTGGTCTCTCCAAGCCAACCTATGATTTGCATGGGTAAAGATGCGGCAAAAGGCTACGCGATAATAGGTGTTAGGCTAGAGATTGTACTGCAGTAGTGTTCACAATGATAGATAGCATCTCATTATTATGCCAAGAACCAACGCGGTGGTCTCTCCAAGCCAACCTTGAATTTTAATGATCTGCATGGGTGTGGTGCCCAGTGACAAGTGGCAAAGCTGCGACGACAAAAGGCTATGGGATGATAAGTGGTCAAGCGACTCAGGCTAGAGATTGCTGTGCTGCATGAAGCAGTGCAGAGATTCACGATGTAGTACAGAGTTACCGTGTGTCGTGCTCTATGGTGTTCAAAATAAATAGATTGCGTCCCATTATTATGCCAGTGTGGCATCATGACGTCGGGAAATTTTTTGACGAGAGCACGGGTCTGCATAGATTTTAAATATTCACCCAGGAACGCATCACGTCACGGCCCCAAAATGATATTGCATCGCAGCCTCAAAATGGTCACACACCATCCTGCAAGAGGAGTAATGGGCAAGGCATGGTAGGAGAAGAAGCCACATGGCAGTCTCATCCTCCTCTCCATGCAACATGTGGCAACCATTCCAATCTTCTCCTTTATATATAGTAAGAGTAAGAAGCCTTACCTATGGTTCACAATACCATACATCATGAAAAAAACCGAGGTGATCTTTATAACTCGAAGACCAAAATGATTCGATGATAATGGATTTGGATATGTTCCTCAAATATGGAAATCTCCTATGCATCCAATACCTTATGGTGTGAAGCATGTAATCAAAGACTTTGAAAAACGAAGAAGAAATAATTATGCATGCTCCAACATATTGAATTGACTGCACCTGACACAAAATGAAGAATCCAAGGCACATGGTCCTTTGAAGACTACATACATGAGGAAACAAATGAAGACTACATACATGAAGAAACAAATGAGGACAAACTAAGTAAAACGCCCATAGGAAAGAAACATATGTGGACACTATGTAGAAAGCCCATAGGAAAGGCCGCCATGTTTGAATGAGGACACACTCAAAAGCCCATAGGAAAGAAACAAATGTGGACAATATGTAGAAAGGGCTCTCATTGTTTTAACTTCTTTCTTTCTTTAGTGTGTATCTCAATATGAGACATGTCCCCATAACATTTCTCAATGTTATGAGCATGGGGACATAAAGATATAAATGATAGACATAGATATAAAACTTGATTTGTTTTCCCTCAATAGATTAAAGGTTCACCGTGGGTGCTTTTGTTTTCGAGGTGGAGAAGCAAGTTCATGAGGGGCACATTCGTCGAGGACCTACTCCTGGCCGGCGAACGTCCTTAGGCCTGAGCGGAGGTTGTGGAGAAGCTTTAGGAAGAATTTAATTTCGTATTCTTGTCGAATTGGGCGGAATCCACGAAACTGAGCAAGAGTTTGGTTTCATATTGACTTTGATAGAAAAATACGTTGCATGTACAACCGTTTGAAAGCGGGCTGCAGTTGCACATTTTGATTCCATCGATTTATCCATTTATCCACCGGTTGGAAAAGAGAGTGATTGAGAGCAAACAAGATCAATTTAAACAATAGAACGTAGATCATTGTGGTTTAATGCAAGTCGGCTGCGGAGAGAAAGGAGCAGGGCATTCCTCAGAGAGAACGTGGATATCAGCCAGCTGCTGGCGGTATGATTCCATCGATTTAAACAATAGAACAGATGTATACAACTGGTTGATCCATCCATCTATCGATCGACTGTCAAAGAGAAACAGAATCGCTTAATTGAGAGCAAAGAAGTTCGATTTAAACGATAGTGTAATAGATGTGCGATCGATCGATTGATCGACCCATCGATTGTGTGAGACAGAGAGGGCCTTGATTGAGAGCAAACAAGTTCGATTTGAACGATAGAACGTAGCTATACGACCGATCGATCGATCCATCCATCGGAGGGACCATCAGCTTGATAGAGAGCAATCAAGTTTTGTAACAGAAATTTCCGCCATAGCGCCAGCATCCATGAGGATGCCGGCAGCTGCTGTGTGCGTATTCCTTGTTACACTATTGCCCGTCTGCTGCTGCACGCAGGTTGTAGCTCATCTTCTCGACTCCATTAGAGCTGATCCTCCTGAAAGCATCTCCTGCACCAGAACTTGTGGTGGCGTAGCAATCCCTTACCCCTTCTGGATCGACGACATGCGTTGTGGCCTTTCGGATTTCCACATCCTCTGCCACCAAAGCATCCCCTTCCTCAAGACCGACACAGATCAATTCCGCTTGCTGCAAATCTTTCCCGGCTACCTTACCATTGACTCCGACAACCTCCGAGTCAATTCCTGCATGGGCGCTAATTATTCCAATGTCGTCCCACAAAGCAGCTTCGTACTCACACGTAGCGCAGCTGGACCTTTTGCCATCTCCGGCAACAATGTCTTCGTCGCGCTCGGATGCTATCCCCAGGGACAATGTTCAGGCTCCAGTACCCGAGAGGGTGTGGAACCGTTCTCTTATCATTGTGAGACCCTTTGCTACAACCAGCATACAATTGACTTTTGCAGTGCATACTCCTGCTGTCTCGCTAGTATTCCTGCGGGATTGACAGAGCTGAACTTCACGGTAAATGGCGGGTGCGGCCTCGCCACCGTTCTACATCCCGGCACTTTTGTCAACGGCTCGTTAGTTTTAGGCGATTCGGTGCTGTATGGGAGTGGCCATTACGGCTTCGAGATCGCATGGGGCATCGAGTTTGAGAATCCCTCTCTGAATTGCACTACTGTGAACGCGACTGCATGCTCCCAAAACGCTGTCTGTGTAGAAAGCAACTACCCGGGTGCTTATTTCTGCAATTGTTCGGAAAACTACACAGGAGATGGATTCAAGAACGGAACCGGATGTACCCCAATCCCAGTTCCACTTCCAGCGCTGTCGCCAGCTCCACCGATACCACGTACATCTTCAGCGCGATTAGCCCGCTATATCATTGGTGACCTCTCTCTTTCAATATTCATGCAGATTAGCTTATGCGATGTTAATATGTAGCTTTTCGTAAGCAATATGCACATGCATCCTACATTCTTACTGAAGCTAATTGTGAATTTCTGTACGTTCTTAGTTATCTCGGTGACAAGCAGCTCCGTGGCGATTCTTGGCTTCTTGCTTTTAAAATTGCGAGACGAGAGACGAATAAAGCGGAGTTACTTTGAATTGAATGGCGGGCGGAGATTGCAAGAGCTTCTGCGTTCCTTAAAAGGGAACGTAACGCCCAAACTCTATCAAGAAAGTGAGCTGCGACGGGCTACAATGAATTTTTCTGATCGGATGAGGTTGGGGAGTGGAGGATATGGTACCGTCTACAAGGGCAACCTAGGCGACGGTTCAATTGTGGCGATCAAGAAGTCCAACCGCCTGCAAGATTCTGAGAAAATCGATCAATTCATCAACGAAATTGTTCTTCTGTCTAGCATCAATCACAGAAACATTGTTCGGCTGCTTGGGTGCTGCCTGGAAGTGCAGGTTCCTCTCCTTGTCTACGAGTACATTCCGAATGGCACACTGTTGGAGCATTTACAAGGCAAATTCGGCAACTTGAACTGGGAAATCCGCTTACAGGTCGCTAGCCAAACTGCAGACGCATTAGCCTATCTCCATTCTGCCGCTTCTCCTTCCATCATCCACAGAGACGTGAAATCCTCCAACATTCTTCTGGACCAAGACTTCACTCCCAAAGTCGCTGATTTCGGGCTTTCCCGACTGCTGGCACCGAATCAGACGCATGTTTCCACGGGAGTGCAAGGCACATTCGGTTATATGGATCCAGAATACTTTCGAACGTTCCAGCTCACTGACAGGAGCGACGTGTACAGCTTCGGGGTCGTGCTCCTAGAGCTGATAACCTCGATATCGCCTGTGTCGATGGGCAGCATTCTGAGTGATATACGGTGCAGCGACAGACTGAGAACTAATAAGTTTTCGAAAGTTATAGATCCACAATTGACGATCTCTATCGACGAAATGAAGTCAGTCGATGATGTGGGAGAGCTTGCCATGAGCTGCTTGTCAACCAGGGGCCATAGCAGGCCTTCCATGAGAGAGATTGCTGAAGAACTGCATCAAATCCAAATGGGCACTTACACGGATACCTTGGTATACCCTGACAAGAACAGGAAGAGAGACTGTAATAATAGGCATATACCATTTTATACTGTGCCAAGAAGAGAAGGAAGAGAGACTAATTTACTAATAAGCACTTTATGAAGCTGCAGATTTTCTATACCTCTATAGATACACCGTAAGATTAACTCCTAAAGGAGCCAGAACTGTGAGCCCAATCTAGAATGCTAAGAACTCTAGATTAATTCAGGCCATTTATTACTTCTTATATATGGAGCTAGTAAGATTAACTCGTAATGGATGAGCCCAATCTAGAATGCTAAGAACTCTAGATTAATTCAGGCCATTTATTACTTATTATATGTCACTCAATTACAGATACGGTGAATGGAAACATAATTTTATGGATGCTTAGGCCTTCACTCTTTCGTGTTAAATTACTTCACGCTTTCCAAAAGATCCAAAAGATGCGTTATGGGTTTGCTCGGAAAGGTCTTTGATGATTTGGTCTTCAAAGGACAAAATTCATTTTTTTGGTTTTTTGGGTTGTTCGAAATTCCTAACCTTAGGAGAGAATCCCCTTTTACAACTTTTGGGCCACTAGCATTTACTCTTCTCTCCACACTCCTTATCTCCTTCTTGTGGGGAAGGCCTTAGTGATTTGGTCTTCAAAGGAAAAAATTCCTTTTTGTTAATTTATTGGGTTGTTCAAAATTCCCATTGACTGCTCCCAACCTTGGCAGAGAGTATTGATGACTAGGAGTTCCCTTTTATGACTTTTGGGCCATTCTGACTCCTCTGTGCACTCTCCTTATCTCCTTCTTGCTTTTCACCTTCAACATCCCTTCCTGAATTTGGGGCCTCCAATTTAACGCTCGCTCTATGCATTTCATTTAGGCAAGGTTAAGCCCGATGAATGATAGATACATCATTCACCTTGTAAAACAAGTGAGTACAAGTACTTATGAGCACTGTTTCCTTTCAAAGGAAAACAATTGTCAAGATGAACGAATGATTAATTTTGCAACACCTATGATGGAAGCCCATGCAAACTATGTGTGTGTGTGTCTCTGTTTCTGTGTCTGCGTGTGTGCATGTGTGTGTGTGCATGTGCGTGTGTGAGAGAGAGAGAGAGAGAATTCTTAAAAAAAGAAAGTGTGTGTGAGTAAATGTGTGTGAGAGAGAGAGAACCAAAATAGAATGGGGCCACTTAGCAACAAAGTGTGTGGGACACTTCTATACTACATATTAAGGAGGGAGGGAGAGGCTTCAACTGCCACGTGTCATTCAGGGAGAGCCTTCAACTGCCACGTGTCATTCAGGGGCCAAATGCCTTGCCCACCACGCTCCCTCTAGAATTTGAATTTGAGTTTGCCGCCCAAGTCTCAGCTTGCCAGAGATGTCACCATGAAGGACCTCCTCCACTCTACAAGATGTGTATGTGAGCCACAATTTTGGGTTCCATTCTTCCCCGACATAGCTCACTTCTCAGCTCCATCGACCTCTGCTTTTCCCCACTCTAGCCCACCATCAATCGACCTATTTTGCTGCTCTCCAACATGCCAATTCCACCCTCCACATCAGTCTAAAAAGCTGGTGGAGAGGTTGGAGACAAACGAAGGGTGCAAGTCGCCATTGCCAAAGCTACTGCTACAGAGGTAGGGCTCGAGATGGTAATAGCCTCTATCAAGCATGAGACGAGCGAGGTATGCAAATGGTGGGCTGTGGAGGAAGGATGCTATGCACTATCAAGCAATAAGGGTCACTTTGCGTGGTGAGTGTATTTGCCCGTTTCATCGCCTCCGCAACTTACGGTTTGTGTTTTTCTAAAGGTTCCTTCAAGTCGATGCGAATCGGCATTCTGTGCTTGATGGTGGTAATTGCAGGCCTATTACAAGGAATGTTCCAAGAGCCTCAAAAGGCTACAAAGTTACAGATTTTTTGAATGCGATCCTCCAATGCAAGCTCAAGAAGCATGAGGCCCTAGGGGCACAAGTTCACTAAAATCTCAGCTCTTCATCACAGGCCCGTGTTGCTCATTACGCCAAGCCCTGAGAGAGAATAATTCAACAACAATTCCTTAGCAATCCTTTATGTCTCTTGCAGTGTACCTACCTGCCATCCTCCCAATAATCAAGGAGACAAAGCATTTGCGATTTCAATTCTGGTAGTGCGGATCCAAGGCATGTGTGTTTTGAAGCTTTTGAGAAGGGACTTGAGAGAAAACCATGATGAAGCTTCCTGGGATGGTTTGGAGAGGCGATTGCTAACTCAAAAAAGACTATCAGCTCGACAAGCAAGCCCAATTTGTAGCAACTGCCCTTCTTCCCTTGAATCTTGCCGTCTACTTCATCTCTCTGTTCCTATCCCCCTCGCAACTTTACACTCACTTTACATGAGAACTCTCCATTACGGAATGATGCCAGGGATTTGCTCTGCGGATAAGCCGTACCTTGCATCCTACTATAGGGACAAGGCTTCTCCAGCCCTGTTGAGTCAAAGCAGTAGCAACAAGGCGTAAGATGATGAGCATAGCATCGAAGACCATATTTGCTTTTCTTTTTTGTTCCCGTTGGCCCGTTATGATTTCTTTCGGTAAGAAATGTAAACCTATATCTTGCTAAATTGCATACTTAATTAGCATTCCACTATAGAACAAGCTATTACTTTGCATCTTGCTGGAGATGCACGGTTGCAAGCTGCCATGCTCACACCTCTAACTATGGTTTAGTGTGTCCTAAAAGTTGCATGTTGGCGCAGGAAAACATTAGTTTTCAAGAGCTTCGTGGACTGGTGAGGCTAAGAGTACCGCGGCATAGGCAAGGTCTCCGAGGTCGAAAGTGTCGTCTCTAATGTTGCACCTTGAGCCAAGTGCGATGTTCGTTAAGCTCTCTCGAACCGACTTGAAGTGCCCAAAATGTGTAATGTGCACTAGAAGATTTCTTGCACCCAGTTATGAAAAGGTCTTTAGAGCGAGAGGAATGTTAGACTTTAGCGTAGAAAAGTTAAATGTACAGGAACGAGGAAAAGGCTAGCAAGCAAGCTCTAATTCTGGTTCTTTTGGCTATCATGGACGTGGTGGTGGTGGAGGATGGTGCCAAGGAAGGCTATGGCAGCAACTATGGTGGACATGCGAGCAGCGGGCGTTCAAGCAAGGGAGTTGGAAAATCATAGGGGGCGAAGGCTTCTTCTGCACCAACCAAAACAACCGAGTTGGGATGAAAAGCAAAGAGGAGGCGGAGCTTGAAAGTGGGGTCATTGGGAGACATAGAGATATTCCTCCGAGCAAGCTTCTATATATATCTATATCTATACTATACATTAAGGAGGGAGGGAGGCAATAGTCTGCCATGTGTCATTCAGGGAGAGCCTTCAACTACCGTGTGTTGCGTGGTTGAGACTAGAGGGCACCACGTGTCACATGGTTGACAGGAGGAGAGCTTGCAGGAGGGACGCTGACAGGGAGTGGAAGGGAGTGTGAATTTGAATTCCAGAGACTCTGATGGGGAGTGGAGGGAAGGCATCAAAGGGAGTGTGAATTTGAATTCTAGAGATTCTTTCTCCAAGGTTTGCCAAGAAATACTCTACTGTTGGAGAGCCCTCTCTATGGTCATCAGGGAAGAGATGGAGTGGGGTACAAAGGTGAAGCGATGGAACCCCTCCCTGAACACTTGCTGTCTTCCCCGTTGCCTCTCCCGTTTCTCATCCCTTCACTTAGCGCCTTGAGCCCAAGAGAGAGAGGGAGAGAGAGTTCTCCTCCTCGTTGCCTCTCTTGCCCCACTGCTCAGCCCCTCGAGCCCGCCTCTCCCTCTCTCCCAGAACACTTGCTGTCTTCCCCTTTCTCATCCCTCCACTCAGGACTTGAGCCCAAGAGAGAGAGGGAGAGAGAGAGCTCCTCCCCGTTGCCTCTCTTGCCACTGCTCAGCCCCAGCCCCTCGAGCCTACCTCACCCCTTTCTCCTTCCTTCGTTTAGCCCCTCTATCCCGAGAGAGACAGAGAGAGATAGAGAGAGAGATCATTGTTGTTTGTGCTTGATGGTGATGGCTATAAAACAAGGAGATCAAATGGTATCATGGTGGCAAACTATGGGCTTGGAATCAACAGCAAATGCAACGAAGGAAAAGGTAGCCTAGAGTAGAGTAGACAGGGAAGCATCCTCACTTCACAAGAGATTGGGAGCCAGGAGACCCATTCACGATTGTGAAGTACACAAGTAAATAAGTTTTGGATTCCGTAGTTAAACACTTTTGTGTGTAATTCTTGGGACACACTATTAGCCTTCGCTATGGGATACCCTTTGTGGGGGCCATTTCTAACGGACGACCTTGATTCAAAGTTCGGGGGAATCTACTTGGATGTTTGGAGGATTGTACCCTTGCGGGAAAGAGTATGTTCAGGTTGAGATAGGTGTATGAGAATTGTTATTTGGTTGTAGACCTTGCCAGATGGAGGAGGGGCTCAGGTTGGATTGCTTGAGGTCAAATGCAGGTACGTGATTGAAGTTTGTGGGGCCATTAGGTGCTATCATGGATGGACCTATGTACTAGGGAGTTTTGCTTGGATGGGACTAGACCTGGCGGAGTGGGAGCCATTGGATGAAAAGCGAGGAATCAAGACCCACACCAAATTCTACAAGATTGTTTCAAGAGGGAAGCCAATGGAGCTTCTTCCTTGATGATTTGGGATCGAAACGAGATGTGTCTGTGAGAGGGATTGGAGGTCACCTCCTCATCTATAAGCCCCCATATGACGAGTGCATGGACTTTGGGCTAGGGTTGTCACATGGGCAACACTTTGGTTTCCATGTGGACTTCAAACCTAGAAGGAGGGGGCTGCCACATGGGCAACACCTAGGCTACCATGTGGGTAGCAACCATTTAGAGAAAGCTATAGAGAAGGGGCTACCACATGGGCAGCAAACAGGCTACCAAGTGGGCAAACATAATGAAGGAAATACCTGGCATGTCAGGCTCTTTGGAGGACTCTATTAGCACAGATCAGAGGCAAAATGATTGTAGGACACATACGATTGTTTGCAGCAGATAAAAGACCAGCTCCGAGACTAAAAGTAGTCCGAGGGCAAGGTAGGCTTGGGGTCTTACAAATGGAGAGGATGTTCAATTGAGGTTCAATTCGGGCTAGGGTTGTCACATTGTCACATTGGCAAGAATTTGGTAGATGGGTAGCACCTAGGCTACCATGTAGGCAGCAAGCTTTTAGACAGAGCCAGAATGATTGCAAGACACATGGGCTGTCACATGGGTAGCACCTAGGATGCCATGTTGGCAGCAAGATTTTAGAGAGAACCATAGAGAAGGGGCTGCAAATGGGCTACAAACAAGCTGCCATGTAGGCAGCACAATAAAGGACATACTTGGCATGTCAAAGGCTCTTTGGAGGGATATATCAATATAGATTGGAGGTAAAATGATTGCAAGACACATGCAACCCTTCGCAGCAAGTAAAGGACCAGATTTGTGACTGAGAGTGGACCAGACAGAGTGCAAGATAGGTAGGTAATTTATGCACTATCTACACAAGTTGTACGGAGCGGTTGGATGCTGAAAGGCCCAAGAAACAATAAGAACAAGGGTAGATTAGCCAAGCTGAAAAGCAACACAAGGTTTAGGGTTAGAGTATGCCCTAGAAAAATGTACACGAGTTTTAGGAAATGGTGCACCAGATTTGGGCCAAGAAGAGCCTCATATACTCGCCTATCTAGTTGAGGTTGGCCTGGGAGAGTTTTGTATTGTTCTGAGGTAGGCCATGAAGGCTTGCTTATAGGCCAGGTAGAGCCAGTTGACTAGGACAACTTGCATGTCCACTGGTAGGGACTATGCTGATCACAGCCATGCCCCAGTGACTTTCAAGACAACATAGGCTAGCTCACTAGGGCTGTTGGGTTGGCCACATTTGGAGGGGGATCTTCGCTATATAAAGGGGCCTTTTGGGGCCTCACTACTCACGAGGAGTCCATCTGAGGGGCAGATTGGAACTGCATGGAGCCTCCCTCAAGGACCAATACATGGACAAAGAAGGTGGCCATGAGACCCATAGACAAAGTGCTCATAAGGATCAACACCCTTCAGTTTCCTCGAGGTCAGCAACGAGGGCATCAGGAGAGCCATTTCAGCCATCCAGTGTGGAAGCTTCGATTGAGTAGTATATAGTCTACTAGAAGGGCTTCCACAAGACCAAGGGATGTGGCAAGGACATGAAGGCAACACTTTGCCATATGGGTAGCAAACCCAGGAGGAAGAGCATGAAGAGGGAGTTGGCAGTACCTAGGTTGCCATGTGGGTATCAAGCTCTCATAAAAACCCATAGAGAAGGGGCTACCACATGGGCAGCCAATAGGCTACCATGCAACCGTCACAATGAAGGACATAATTGGCATGGAAAAGGATATCTGGATGACTGGACCAGCGTGGATCAAAGTCAAATTGATTGGAGGACACATACGGCTGTTTATAGTAGGTTAAGGACTAGATTTGGGATTGAGAGTAGTTGAAAAGAGGGTTGGACATGTGGGTATTATATGGGCTATCTTCATAAGGTGTACAGAGCTGTTGGAGGCTAAAAAGGCTAGGAAAATAGTTAGAACAGGAGTGGATTGGCCAAGGTAGATGTGTGTCACCATGGAGCAAAAGGTTGACTAGATTCAGAAATAGAATATGCTCTAGAAGAAGGTGACTAGGCTGCAAGGTAAGGTGTGCTAGATTTGGGCTAGGAAAGGCCTCATATATAGGCGTGGCCAAGCATGGCCATGAATGCTTTCTTATAGGCTAGGCGGAGGCAGCCAAACAGGCCAACTTGCATGTTAGATGGTAGGGGCTTTGCTGGTTGGTTTTTAGGGTTGGACCCGGGTCAGTTTTGGACAGCATATGTCAGCCCACTAGGGCTGTTGGGTTGGCTACCTTTGGATAGGGATTTGCCCTATATAAAGGGGCCTTTGGGGCCTCACTACTCACTCACCTAAGGAGTAGATTGAAGCTGCAGGTAGCTTGCCTAAAGGACCAAGACATGCACAAAGGAGGTGGCCATCAGCAACATACAAAGAGCTCATGAGGATTAAGACCCTTTGCTATGCTTAAGGGCAGCAAGGAGACTGGGAGTTAGGAGACCCATTCACGACTGTGAAGTACACATAAGTAAATAAGTTTTTGAGTCCGTAGTTAAACACTTTTGTGTGACACACTATTAGCCTTCGTTGTGGGATACCCTCTGTAAGCCCCCATATGAGGAGTGTGTGGGGAGGCGGAGTTCAGCTTAGGGTTGTCACATGGCAACAAGCTCTAAGAGAAAGTCATAGAGAAGGGCTTCCACATGGGCAACAAACAGGCTGCCATGTGGGCAACACAATGAAGGACATATCTGGCATGTTAGAGGCTCTTTGGAGAACTGGATTATCATAGATTAGAGGCAAAATGCTTGCAAGACAAATGTGACTGCTTGCAGCAGCAGATAACTGACTAGATCTGAGACTGAGAGTAGTCCAAACAATGAGCAAGACAGGCAGGTATTTATCAAGCTATCTACACAAGGTGTACGGAGCTATTGGATGCTAGAAAGTACCGAGAAATAGTCAGAACAAGGGCATATTGGCACATCCATCAGGAAAAAGGCGGATCAATTTAGAGCTGGAATATGACCTAGAAGAAGGCGAATACGTTGCAAGATATGGCACACCAGATTTGGCCATGAAAGGGTCTCATATACATGTATATCTGGCTAAGGCAGGTGTAGGCCAATGGAAGCTAGCCATGTGGCCAGGCAATGCCATGAAGGCTTGCTTATAGGCCAGGTAGAGGCAGCCAACCAACCCGAGTTGCACATCAGTGGGTAGGAACTGTGCCTCTACTTTCAATGACTGTCTCTTCCCCTCCCTACTTCCCAGGAGCTGCGCTTCTTCAATAGAGGATTTGCTTAGGAATATTAGGGGATGTTGCTACCATAGAATGATCATTAGGGTATTGTATGGCTATAGCTCTATGTCTATAATGATTTAACATCCTCTCTCTTCTATTTGCATGCAACATGTTTGGTGTTGTTTTGTTCAAGCATGGGAGGAATGAAAGCTAGCTACAACGTGGTGCACTCAATCTCAAATGAGTGAAGAAGTGTTAGTGCTTGGGAAGGCATGCATTCCACTTCTATGTGGATGGAGCTTCTATCCTAACATTTTTTGACAAGCACAGACAATAATTGGCAATCATCATCTTGAACCACCACTGCTCAAGGCAAGGACCAGAAATACAACTACCACGGCCATAGGTCCAGGCAAGAACCACAGCCAAACACAAGATGAAGGTAGGTCTGTATACTCTTCTAACTCTTCTATATAATCAAAGCCGGAATGCGATCGATAAAGGTAGGAGGTTTTGATATTTGGTTTCAAAGCTAGACTACGATTGATAAAAGTCAGAGATTTTGAAATTTTCTGGCAAAGTGGTTAATAAAAGTAGAAGATGTATGGTCTCCTATTGCTAAAGGAGTAGTATGGCTCTTGCTAAGATTTTGCAAATGGAAGGAAGATCAGGGACCTGTGAAGCAAGAGCCAGTGATGTTATTACAAAGAAAACTTAGCAATATGTATTGATGAGTTAAATATGACTAGGAGGTACTGAGGCATTGCTAATCATGGATTGCATTTAGTTGATTATCTCATGGATCCCATTATGTTTGCTATCTCATACTTTTAGAGTCCATGACGTGGAATGAATAGGTTGAGAACTTTAGATGGGATAGATAATAGAGTGAATTTTGAGGAGACGTTCAAACCACTATATCAAACTTTGGGTGGGCTGTTCAATTATGGATGGAATGTTTATGAAAAAAGTGGAGTAAGGGGGAGGTGAAGAGAATGAATTTTAATGCGGATTTTTTCTATTTATGAGGGAGAGGAGCCCTTCTCTCTTATTTATAATTATATGGATTTAAAGCACCTTTACCTAGGTTTTAGAGTGAGTTTTTATTTCTGGATATGCATTTTTTCCATCTCTCCTTGGCAAGCTGGACATTAATTTCTTTAGGAAGTTGTGCCCTATAGTTTGATTTACTGCACTCATTCTTCACATCTAAGCATTAGGATAGGTTATAATATTGCTTGACAAATTGATGATGGCTCTCATATTCAAAGACTCAATTACTTTACTACTTCATCTTTGTGTGTTTGAAGATATCACTCAGATTTTGACATTCATCTGTAAAGGTTAAGAGGA
The DNA here is from genome assembly GCF_047967505.1 of Dipteris shenzhenensis. NCBI lineage: Eukaryota > Viridiplantae > Streptophyta > Polypodiopsida > Gleicheniales > Dipteridaceae > Dipteris > Dipteris shenzhenensis. The sequence goes on from NC_141599.1 coordinate 43,073,238, forward strand.
ACGTGCAAATATAATGGCTCGGCCTCTAAGATTTTGGAAGGGTTCTTTCCGAAATGTTTTTTGCCGGTTTTGGGAATGGCTTAGCAAAGTTTTTGGGATGTATGCTTTATGTTTTGAGGTTTATCAATACTTTTTAGTTGTGTATTAAAGGAAAAGTGGATCAATAGCACTCTCCTAAACTTAGTCCATCATGTTCAGTCCTACTTCTTTGAAGTTTTACTCAATAAATATGAAGTGTTAGCCTTAGTGCACACTTTATTAAAAATCATTGGAACCATTCTCATCTTATTTTTTGAAGTAAAATATAAATAGCTCCTAAAATTGTCATGTGTACTTCACCTTTACATGTTGTGTGAAAGCATTCACACAAAACATTTAAGTGATGGTCAATATAGAACCCATCTTTTCTTGAGCTTTTCCTTAAGTCGAACCTTTGGACTTTGCACTTGGGGTTACTTCATTGTTGACTTCATATTCATGATGATGCTAATGCCTTTGGAGCGGGGCTTCTATATTTGATTCTACACTCTAAGCTCATGATCTTATATACTAAACCTTAAAACCTAAATCTTAAACCCTAAAACAATAATCATAAACCCTAAAAGCTAAACCCTAAACCCTATATTTTTAACCCTAAACCCTAAACCCTAAATCCTAAACACTAAACCCTAAAAATATAATCATAAACACTAAACCCTAAACACTAAATCTTAAATCCTAAGCCCTAAATATTAAACCCTAAACCCTAACCCTAAAATACAATCAAAATTTTATGATTTTTCTCGATTTGTGCAACATGTTAGATATACCCCCAACCTGTTGCTTGAGCAACAGGTTGGGGAGTATATCTGACCTGTTGCACAAATCGAGAATTTTCTTGATTTGTGCAACAGGTTGGATATACCCCCCAACCTGTTGCTCAAGCAACAGGTTGGGGGGTATATCCAACCTGTTGCACAAATCAAGAAAATTCTCGATTTGTGCAACATGTTTAATATACTCCTCAACCTGTTGCTTGAGCAACAGGTTGGGGGTATAATATACTCCTCAACCTGTTGCTCAAACATGTTGCACAAATCGAGAATTTTCTTGATTTGTGCAATCAAGAACAGGTTGGGGGTATATCCAATCTGTTGCACAAATCAAGAAAATTCTCGATTTGTGCAACATGTTGGATATACTCCTCAACTTGTTGCTCAAGCAACAGGTTGGGGGTATATCCAACCTATTGCACAAATCAAGAAAATTCTCGATTTGTGCAACATGTTGGGGGTATATCCAACCTGTTGCACAAATCAAGAAAATTCTCGATTTGTGCAACATGTTGGAGTATATCCAACCTGTTGCACAAATCTTAATTTGTGCAACAAGTTGGATATACCCCCAACCTGTTGCTCAAGCAACAGGTTGGGAGATACATCCAACAACAGGCCTCCAGGTTGGGGGGTATATGCAACCTGTTGCACAAATCGAGAATTTTCTTGATTTGTGTAACAAATTGGATATACCACCCAACCTGTTGCTCAAGCAACAGGTTGGGGGATATATCCAACAACAGGCCTCCAACCTGTTGCTTGGGGGATATATCCAACTGTTGAACCTGTTGCTTGGGGGATATATCCAACTACTGCTCAACCTTACACAAATCAAGATTTTTCAGTTGTAGGTTGGATATATTTCCTAATTGTATATCAAATTGTTGCACAAATAAGAAAAATTCTTGATTTGTGCAATAAGTTGGATATATCCCCCAACCTCTTGCTTGATATATCCAACCGGTTGCTCAAGCAACAAGTTGGGGGATATATCCAGCCTATTGCACAAATTAAAAAAATTCATTAAATTTTGGTTGTATTTTAGGGTTAAGGTTTAGGGTTTAAGATTTAAGATTTAGGGTTTAGGATTTAAGATTTAGGGTTTAGGATTTAGGGTTTAGGAATTAAATGTTTAAAGTTTAGGATTTACGGTGGTTAAGATGTTTTGGTATTAATTATTTAAAGTTTAGGATGTAGGGTTTAGGTTAATGCCTTCTCTGCTAGTTTTGATATAGAAGTTATTAAGTAATAATAAGCTCAATGATTATTTATTAAATGTTCATTTTGAGTTGCTAATTTACTTTTATACATAAAACAGGTATTCACCCTAACAGAGGGCATGGATGTGGTGTTATATAAGAAGAATGAAGTGGTGGCTTTTGGACGAATTCATAGTCTTGATCCTATGAATGTGTGTCATTTTCAACGTTGTGGTGAGAGAAGATGTGTAGTGATAATCACCAACGTTGTAAATCCTAAAGTACATTTAAAATATCCACATAGAGACTTTGAAACATTGGGAGATATCTTACAATGTGACATATTTGATATGCAAGCACACAGAACACTCTGGGACCAAGACGAAATTGTTCCAAAGACATACTTTCAAGATATCAAGAAAACTTGTATCCAGGGGGAAAAAGTACAGATGTTCTCGCTCCGGAGAAGTTTTAGCAATTGGCAACTTTAAGGGCTATGCTCAGAGTTTTCTCTGTATAGTGGAGATAATTAAGTTGACTAGTGCAGGTGTCATTCAAAATGCAATGGATAGTACTTCACAATTAGACGTCCATAATACTACGTCTCAACTACAAGTTCATAGTACTTGTAAATGGGGGTTAGCTTTCTTGAAATCAAGTTTGCCCAAGACAGTTTCCTTCAATGTCATGGAAGACACAACAGAATATTATCAGAAGAAAAAGACTATAACACAAATGGGATCCAAATTGATAAGAAGCTATAGTAGTAATCAAGAGTATCATAGTGGCATGCTCACAGGTATCGAGGACATTATAGTAACAGATGTTGATGTAGAAAAGGTTTCTTGTGCTGCAAGTGACTTAAATATACTCACTGGTATAGAAGACTTGTCTTGTGTTGCAAGTGACTCAAAAAGGCTCACTGGTATAGAAGATTTGTCATGTGTTGCAAGTGACTCGAACAAGCTCACTGGTATAGAAGATTTATCCTGTGTTGCAAGTGACTCGAACAGGCTCACTGGTATAGAAGACTTGTCTTGTGCTGCAAGTGACTCAAACATGCTTATTGATATAAAAGACAGAAGATGTGTTGAGAATAATAAGATGGGACCACAAAGAAAAATACACGCAAAGATCAATGGGATAAGTGATGCAATAACAGGAATTGATGATATTAGTGACAATGATCATGATGTTACCACTCGAATACAAGGCAAAAGGGGCAAAGAATCTGAGAATATTGTTGCTAGCATGCCAGAGAATATAGATGGGAGAATCTTGAGTTACGAAGGAGAAACAGTTCAACCACAAAATTCAAGAGGCATTGGCAACAAATTGACATCAATGAACATGTCGACCAGATTGCCATTTCCAAGATATTATAAGGTATCAAATAATTCTCAAGCCTACACAGCATTTGATTATAAAGATGAAGATTCAAGGGAAATGGATTCGAGGTTTGATGGTCTTACAACTAGAAAACGCAAGACACTATTTACAAAAAGAAAGTATGTGAGTGTGAAGAGGCGAAGAATCATGGCATCAATTCCAGAACCAAAGAGACATGTGATGCTATCCGAGGAGAATATGGAAAGGATGCTTATGCGAGTTTGTTGCAAGAGACTTTGCATTAGAAAAGTTGGGAAAGATGATTGTGCAGCCATACGCCTTGGTATTTGGAGTAAGACAGCGCCTAATAGACATAACTATCTTCTTCAAGAGTTTTCATGCTTTCTTCATCAAGACACTAATCAAGATTTGAGCACAGGACACTGTAAACCTAGATTGAAACCCATGGTTAATGGGAGACCCATTTGCAATCGAGGATATCAATGGTTAACTGGACTATCACATGGCACATATTGGACCATCTGGGCAGAGGTGAAAGAAAAAGTTATTCATACAATTCATGGAAATACCTACAAGCTTAAATGCCATGGAAGCACTATAAATGCAACTGCAACATTAAAGCAAGTTCTCGAAGACCATGCATTACCGCAGCCTCATCTTCAACAAACAATGCTAGATGGACGTGTCGAATGCCAACAACATCTTCCTTTGGGAATGACAAAGAAGGTCTTCCTAGAGACTGTCAATAAAACTTTACAAGACAGAGACGAGAGCATGATTTCACGATCAACCTTGTACAAAATTTGGCGTAGAGATTTTTGCCATGTCAAGACACCATCAAAGCAAAGGATGTCAAAATGTAAGACATGTGATGAATTAAAAAATGCCATTGAACATAGTAAATGTGAGCAGCAGCGAGGAAGATATATTAAATGGCGATCAATCCATTTACGTCATGTGCAGGATGCTCGAAAGTTGTATGCTTCTTGGAGAGAGGAAGCTATTTCACATGTCGATAAGTCCATGTGCATCACCATTGATGGTATGGACCAGAATACAACCACTTTGCCACGATATAGACGTATCCCACCGGCATTGGAGGGCAAACATGGGCTAAAAACACACTTGTGTGGAGTATTAGTACATGGATACCGAATCTTTTGTGATGTATGGATTGATAGTTTGCATGACCATGATAGTAACCAGGTTGTTACATCAATCATGAAAGCAATAAGAAAGGTCATAGATGCTCGCGGATGTTTGCCTAACACATTGCGAATACAAGCTGATAATTGTTGGAGAGAGAACAAGAATAAATATATATTTGCTTTATGCTCTATGTTGGTTGGTTTGAAAATATTTGAAGAAGTGGAAGTTGGCTATCTTCTTGTCTGTCATACACATGAAGACATAGATCAAATCTTCAGTGTTATCTTTGGTGAGTTGAAGGCAATGGATGTTTTGACAATGGAGGATATGCTATTTCAAATTGGGAAAAAAATTGGAGGTTCTCGTAAGGAAGAATCAGAAGTGGCTATCTTAGAGAGGATGGTAGATTGAAGAGCATTTATAGAGCCACATTTACAAACAGGAGATGATGCCCTAATAGGACACACAAATCCACACTACTTTCGGTTTCACATGCATAACAATATTCCAGTGATGCAATGGAAGCACTACTCAGTAGATGGAGATCATTTATGGAGTGAGTCATATGCTTTATTACAACGAATAATTCCATTGGAGGAAACTAGATTTGTTCTTGCAAAAAACAAATCACTTGACATAGATGAAATGAAAGGCTTGAAAGCCTTCATTAAACATCTTCAAAGTATGATGCAGAAATATCCTGAGCAATCAACTAAGAATTTAGAGACAATTAAATCAACTAAAGCACTTATCCAATCTTTAGAAAGACAAGAAAACTTAATGAGCATTGAATACTCTGAATCCTTTTGGCCGGAACAAGCTAGGTCACCAAGTTTTCCTTTGGATATAAATATGTTGATAGATATGGAGGAAGCAAAGGAATGCCTTTTACCTCGAAAATATTGTGGCAAGAAGGGAGACAAACCCTTACCAGAGTTTATACCATGTAATGAGATTGAAGAGGGTCTATTTGTTGCAGTTTGGGCATCTGATCCGAGTTCAGAGTTGGATGACCAAGGTGGCCCAATTTGGGTTGCAAAGGTTACTAAGATAGAAAGGGATGACAAGGGAACTCCTATAACATTTACAGCTTTATGGTATGAACCAAAGCCATTAAAAAATCTCCCGAGAAGATATACAATAAAACAACTCTATGAGGGATGCTTGCAAAAGAAACGTGAATGGGTTCCAAATAATGAGGGATTAACAGAGGTGGAAGTCAGTAGCATTATTCATTGCTGGAAATTGAGGACACGAAGTTTTAAAAAGAAGCATGGATACAATGTTGAAAAATGTATCACAATCCCTGATCCAAGTCGTGTCCATATTAAACATCATTTGGCAAGACTTGACCCATCAAGCTCAAATACATTACATGAATCTGATGACTCTGAACGAGATTCAGATGCATAAGATAATGTTTTGTATGCTTTTTTCCATACAAATGGTGTATCTATACACCACCAATAAGATAATTTATTGTATGGTTTGTTTTTTAAAAAAGGGTGTATCTATACACCACTTATGTATTGAATTCAACAAACTCTTTTTTTTCAAAAAAATGGTGTATCTATACACCACTTATATGTTGAATTCAACAAACTCTTTTCATATGGTGTCATATTTTCACTTCATAGTGTTAAAATTGAACTTGAGTTAGGAGACTACTATTATTATTATTAAAGTTATTGGATGGGGGCACCATGCATGAGTTTGGGAATTATAGCTTCAGCGAGCCATTTTTTTTTAAATTAGAGGTTACCACTTGACTTTTTACTAGCTTAATAAGGCCATATTTGTATATAAGTGACCCATTAAGTGCTCAAAAAACCCAATTTTTTAGCTCACTAAGTGAAGTTGAGTGGAGAGGATATGCTCCAAAAAAAAGTCCAAACCAAGAGAGAAAGTCCAAAAATTTTGAATAGTGTGTTTTTCTCTTTTTGGTTGTCATTCCTTTTGAGTTAATCGTTATTATGTTCTAAGATAGTGCATGGATTATTGCCAACATAGAACTCTTATTTTCCTTTAACAAACTGAGATGTTGCTTGCTTTGATTGAGAATTCTAGCAAACTTGCAATGGAGAGATATATATATATATATAGATAGATAGAGAGAGAGAGAGAGGGAGAGAGAGAGAGAGAGAGAGAGAGAGAGAGAGAGAGAGAGAGCATTTGTGTGTGTGCAAGAAGGGGGGTGGGTGCTGTGTGAATGCTTCGCCTCTCCATCAACATCACATGGTCGCTCTTCTAACTGAATAGTTCAGTAAAACTGAGCATAGAGCCAAGCCAAGTGGTGCCTATGGTGGAGGATTTTGAAACTTGAAATTCTATTGCTAGAAATTACAAACATTTTAAAATCTCACTTTGAGACCCAGCGGAGCGGGTCTTTAACCTGTCGTAGACGGGTCATGCTACTCGTTTTAACAAAAATGTAATTAGAGCACTGCCTTGAAGGAAGTGCTAAAAAGTTGTGTAGAAAAAAGTTTCGCTAGGCGGGGGACAACGTATTGACGCGTGGATGCTGTGTGCTGCAAGCAATTTCCCTCTATAGATCCATGTACTGCAACATGCTATCCTCAAAACGTTCATCTCCCTCCTCCTCCTTTGCTCATTCTTGGATCACATGCTCCTTACTCCTTTCCTTGCTTTTGCATCTGCACGTCCAAGTTTTATCACCCGATGAACACCTCCTTCTCAACCTCACAATCGACTGGGCACCACTTGTCGCGCTCATGGAGCCTCCCACCGCATCATGGAAGTCAAGTAAAGGAAGCAAGAGGAAACCATGAAAGATGCGCCAGATACAGATGATTTGCTGACTGCATTACCCATTGATAACTCTCTACCTGGCCTTGTAAGCAATGTGAATCAGGGGCTGCGTCCACTTTAAGGCAGCATCGACTGTTACGTACGATAAAAGTGTGCTTAACTGGTCCAATGACTAGGTATTGATAGAAGAACCTGGAAATCTAAGCATTTAAAGGACGTCATTGCTAAGTTAGAAGAGGCAGCAACAATTATGGAAGCTGCAGCGTCTTCACGAACTTTATGTGTAGTCTTTAGGTGATTTCATAGTCACTTGTATCTTTGTGCAAGCATATTACAAAGGCTGCATAGTCACGTACGAGCGGCAAAGACGAACTAAAGAATCATCATGAAATAAATCGGAGAGAGTGCGCACAAAAGAGAAGACCAGTAGGGACGATTGTGCTTAAGCAGGACAACCAGCTGACGGGCAATGTGGATGCGCTATGGTATACGGGTAGGTCAATGAATGTGATAGAGGGTTTAGAAAACTACGCTTTCTCAAGAACAGCTGACGGGCAATGTGGACGCGCTATGCTATACGGGTAGGTCAATGAATGTGATAGTCACTTGTATCTTTGTGCAAGCATATTACAAAGGCTGCATAGTCACGTACGAGCGGCAAAGACGAACTAAAGAATCATCATGAAATAAATCAGAGAGAGTGCGCACAAAAGAGAAGACCAGTGGGGACGATTGTGCTTAAACAGGACAACCAGCTGACGGGCAATGTGGACGCGCTATGGTATACGGGAAGGTCAATGGGTTGAGAAAGCTACGCAGCAGAAGGACGAAGCACAGGAAGCTGTCAAACAAGGCGCAATCACTTCGTACGGTAGCAAAAGGAGGTAAGGGAAGGCATAGTAGAGGCTAGTTGTAGGTAGGATAGGATTAACTGAATGTCATGGCAGGAGCTTGCTTTCAACGGCATAATGCGATCAGCATAATACACAGTAACGTTAAAGAGACGAGCATACGTCGCACTATTTTAGAAGGTAAGAGAAGAGACTATAGAGCAGGATAGTATAGTATGTAGAAAGGACCTATAGTATAGTATGTAGAAAGGACCTGAGTAGTAGCCATGGTGCGAAAGTAAAGGGACGGTGAGTAGTCGAAGAGGATAGGGAGTAGGTAGTGGAGGCAGGTTGGTAGTGGAGGCGAAGTAGGGAAATACAAGGTGAGAGGATTAAATAGGGATAGCTGCACCCACAGAGAGTAAAAGCGCCTCTCTAGGTAGGTATACCAATAGATGAGTCTTTATCCAAATTATAGCTTATCCACAAGTTTCACAAATACCCACGGTTAGCATAGGTTTAGAATATTGCCTATTTTTAACAAGTAAAAAAACTTATAGGGCTCAAAATAATCATAAGCCCAAAAAAAGGTTGTATGCACTAATAGCTACATCTGTAATAGATCAAGATGCCATTGTTCGTGCATGTCATCTAAGTAAGGAGAAAGGTGGGTGTAACCCCTTTATTTTGCCTAATCATTGAGGATTATTAATAAAGGTGGATCAATAATTTATAGCTATGATTAACCGAGTCATTAAAAAACTATCACATCTTCCAAATCTTACAAGGTACCAATACATAAATTCAAAGGTCATTGAGCAATTGCATATAACATCGATGCTCTCTCAGAGGTCATTATCAATTCCATGTCATATAGGTAAGCTACATCAGACCAAAACAATGTATTAATATTAGTAAATCATTCAGGGTGTAAGTGTGAAAAACAGTAATAAGTGTGTGTGTGTGTGTGTGTGTGTGTGTGTGTGTGCACATGTGTGCGTGCATGTGTGTGTGTGTGTGTGTGTGTGTGTGTGTGTGTGTGTCTGAGAGAGAGAGAGAGAGAGAGAGAGAGAACCAAAATAGAAGGGGGCCACATGGGACACATTTTTAACAAAAATGTAACTAGAGCACTACCTGAAAGGCAGTGCTAAAAAGTTGTGTGGAATCCTTGTAATCCTTTTTGTCTTTCACAAAAAAAAGTTTTGCTAGGCGGGGGACAATGTATTGATATTATGTGTTGCAAGCAATTTCCCTGTAAAGATCCATGCACTAATAAGTCTTCAAGCTCACAACTTCGGATCACCCTCCGACGACATACGCCTAGGGCACCAACTCCCTTTAGTAAGAAAACCTATCAAAATTTGGAGTATGAGATGAATTTAACAATATGCTATGAGTAGAAATTATTCAAATTAGCATGGTTGTGTTCTACACTTAAAGAGATTCAAATATGTCTTTACACCTTGAAATTTGGGTAACACATGAAAAGGCTACATTAATTTGAAAGGAGATGGGTTTTCATATTAAATTAGTGTATTTTTTGTTTTACCCCCCCCATCCAAAAGACCCCCCTCCTTTGGGCCTCACATATTATGAAAAATATGTACAAATCTTAAAATCTTGCATACTTTTCAAGGTATATAGCTTATATTTTGTGGGAGGGGGGACATGAAATTTTCATATTTTTCCCTTGCATATTTGAAATCTTGTAAGGAAATCCATGCGTATTATATATAGACCTTGTCCCCCCATACCTTGGATTTTGGACGAGGGTAGTAACATATTATAAATTGAGTTGTGCCCCAGGGACGTACGTGAGTCAAAATTCTATCGAACGACAACATGTTGCATCCCAGTCTGTCTTCAAAATGTTCATCTCCCTCCTCCTTTACTCATTCTTGGATCACATGCTCCTTACTTCTTTCCGTGCTTTTGCATCTACATGTCCAAGTTTTATCGCCCAATGAAGACCCCCTTCTCAGCCTCACAATCGACTGGGCACCACCTATCGTGCTCACGGAGCCTCCCACTACATAATGGAAGAGCTGGAACAAGAGCAACAACAACCCCTGCGCGTGGGTGAGAGTTCATTGCAATAGTGCTCTTCAAGTTGACGTGCTCGATTTCAATGGCTGGGGAGTCTCCTTGATGGATATGCAGCTGCTCGGCTCTCTCCAACACCTCAATGAGTTGGATCTCTCACATAACCACATCCACGCCATGGGAGCTCCTATGGAGAAAAACACTAGCACCGTCAAGGCTTTTGGTGAGCTCACTCACCTCGACCTTTCCAACAACATGCTTACATGTTCCATTCCATCATTTGTCAATGAACTTCTGAGGCTGTGCTACCTCTTTCTGTAGCAGCGGCAGCAACAGAATCACCTTAATGGTTCCATCACGATCTTGCATAATTTTCCTAGCCTACAGTTCCTCTCTCTTTTTGGCAACCATATGACTAGCACCATTCCTCAGCTGGAGAACTTGACCAGCCTCATGAGCAGGTAGACCTATCCCATAATAGTCTTACCAACCACATTCCCAACTTGCAAGGCTTGCAATTCCTCTCTCTTTCTTGCAATCAACTAACCAGGGCACCATTCCTCAGTTGAAGAACTTGACTAGCCTCGTGAGCCTAGACCTTTCCCATAATAGTCTTACACGCCACATTCCTAGTTTGCAAGGCCTGACTAAGCTTACTTATTTGGAACTCAGAAGCACCAGTCTTACATGGTTTACCGATTTTGGATTCCCAAGTTTGCAAAGTGTAGACGAGATGCTCATAGCAGACAGCCAACTAGAGCAGTTGATACCATCTGGATTTGTGACCTACCCAACCTAGAAGTTCTGAACCTGTCATATAACCAACTTATGGGCTACATTCCTGAGGAACTACTACAACATGGACACCCTAAACACCTATTTCATTAATTTTGGACTCTTGCACTGTCCAAATTCATTTTGTGAGATAATTCTGGATAAAACATTTCAAAAAAAGAGGCTCTTATAAAACAAAACATTGAGTCAAAAAGAAGATTTAAAAAAATCAAATTAGAAAAAATGACGTGAGATGTTAAAAATAGAGTACATCACATTGTTAAAAGAGACAAAAAAGTAAGATTTTAAAAAATCAAATTAGAAAAAATGGCGTGACATGTTATGAAAACTAGAGTACATTTCAAAAAGAGCACATCACATTTGTAAAGAAGTAGATCATATTACTCAAAGCCATATGGTGTCAAAAAACACCTTAATACAGTCTCTCTTAACATCATCTTAACATCACATTTGTACAAGAAGTAGATCATATTACTCAAAGCCATATGGTGTCAAAAAACACCTTAATACAAAGCCATATGGTGTCAAAAAACACCTTAATACAGTCTCTCTTATCTAAGTCTAGAAGATCTCATCATTGGTCTCTCTTATCTTCTCAACAACCCAATCCTTCACTGCCTCCACAGCTGTATCCTCAACATAATTACATGCGAAGAAGAAGTTTATGCAATCACAAATTGTTTCTTTATAATTTCTCTGAGAGGCTCTTATTGTTCTCTCAGCATCCGCATCAAATCGTCCATGACGAGAGCTGTGATAACGCAGGTTACTTAAGAAGTCTAATAGATCTTGTCGTGCTTTTATCATACGTCTTAGAAGTCTTTCACTGTCTGCTATCTTGAGAGTCTTCTCCCTCTCTGCGTGCCTTTGTGCAGCAAATTCCTCTCTCTCCATGTGTGTCAAAGGAGAACCTTGTCGAATTCTAGCCTCTCTCTGTGCTCCGTGGTCAGCAATCCATTCTTTGAGATTGTTAATTCCGAACTCCACGTCTTCGACAATGCCAAGGACATCCATGGGTGGGGAGATGATAAAGAAAGGGAGATGGACTACGATGCAAGAAAGAAGAGAGTGTCTGCGGAAGAACTTGGATAGAAGAATACTTGGTTATCAGGATGGATGAAAGAAGACTCTAAGAGTGTTTGCGGAAGGACTAGGATAGAAGAATACAAGTTAATGAGAAGCACTAGGATGCAAGAAAGAAGAGAGTGTTTGTGGAAGAACTAGGATAGAAGAATACTTGGTTATCAGGATGGATGAAAGAAGACTCTGAGAGTGTTTGCAGAAGGACTAGGATAGAAGAATACAAGAAGAATACAAGTTAATGAGAAGCACTAGGATGGATGAAAGAAGAGAGTGTTTGTGGAAGAACTAGGATAGAAGAATACTTGGTTATCAGGATGGATGAAAGAAGACTCTGAGAGTGTTCGCGGAAGGACTAGGATAGAAGAATACAAGTTACTCAAAAGGACTAGGATGTAAGAAATAAGAGAGTGTTTGTGGAAGGACTAGGATGGAAGAATACAAGTGCACTAAGGCACGATGTGTTCACTACGATAAGGATAAGGGTTGGAATAAAGTGAGTGGCACGATGTGTTCACTATGATAAGGGTTGGAATAAAGCGAAACTTTAAGTGAGTGGAGATGATAAGGATAAGGGTTGGAATAAAGTGAGAGAAGCATTGCGAATGCTCTACTTTAAGTGAGTGGAGACTGTCCAACTGAATAAAATTCTCATCACACAAGGATTTATTTCCAAATAATCACATCATCACACATTCATATCATAAAATTGTGTGCATGAAGAAATATATTACAAATATTACATCATCACATATTCATATCAAAATTCTCATCACACAAGGATTTATTTCCAAATAATCACATCATCACACATTCATATCATAAAATTGTGTGCATGAAATAAATATATTACAAATATTACATCATCACATATTCATATCAAAATTCTCATCACACAAGGATTTATTTCCAAATAATCACATCATCACACATTCATATCATAAAATTGTATGCATAAAGAAATTATATAAATATCATGATTATGCCACTTAAGTAATAAGTCACAAATTGGTGTATAATCAACAAAAACTACAAACACAACATCATACATGCATCACAACTCTTGTGATGCTTCTAGTGGAGACTGTGGCAACTCTTCGGATGCTTCCAATGGAGCCTGTGGTGCTGTAGATGTACACTCGGTCTCTACTTCTTCTGTAGTATGTAGTGCTTTCGGAGTAGACTTAGTATCCTCTTCCTTAAATGCAAGCGGAGTCGGTGGCAACTCTTCTGATGCTTCCAATGGAGGCTGTGGTGCTGTAGGTGTACATTGGGTCTCTACTTCTTCTGTAGTGTGCAGTGCTTTCATAGTAGACTCAGTCTCCTCTTCCTTAAAGGGAAGCTCTAGTATTGCTTCAGTTGCACGTTGTATTCTAATGGCAGCAATTAGGTCTCGAATGATTTCAGCCCTAAACAATTGTATATCCTCTGAATATTTGAGCTCCAAATAGTCTTCCGATGAGATCTGTGGCTTAAGTGAGAAAATTTCTTTGAAAATCAACATGCAGTTGTAGGCAACTCTCCACCCACAACTATGCCCATCTTCCTGCTCTACTACTAAATGCTTTTGGAAGTCTACCGAGTCTTTGTACTGTCCTGTTTCTCTGATAGCAGATACCAACTTCTCAATCGACCTGCTCATCGTGACATATTAAAAAAACTTAGTGTATCTATCACATAAGGTACATAATATAGAAGTAACAACAGATTAATAGAATACTTACGTTTGCACTGAGCCATGAAAGCCTGCAATCGAGTTAACAAACCAACAATAGTTGTCTTCAAGGTTCCAAACCACCAGACTCCAATGTTCCCTACACGAATAATTAAGAACCATTATTATTTAACACAATGTTGCCAGTATAAGATGAAAATAAAGGTTGCCATGATACTTACATCTCATGATATGCCATAAATAGGACTCGCACGCCATGTAAATGTAAAGGCTGTAATAATTTACAAACATCGGCTATTGTCTTTCTGCTATCGCTAAGTATAGGAGAAAGGAGGGAATCCAACATATACACACGATTTTGTACGACTCTACCAAATCGTGAGATAACTATACTGCACCAACAAATAAATGAATATTAGCTTATTAGATTTAATCAAAATAAATGAATATTAGCTTATTAGCTTATTAGATTTAATCAAAATATTGAATTATCAAGTAGAGAAAAAGTTTGTATCAAACCTAAGAATGGCCATCATAACGTTGTTATTGACCTCATTTGAAGCTGTAGAGAGAATTGAAATCTCCTCTCCCCCAAATTCAAGATACTAAGGTCTATGTTGAATCATAACCCTAACATTAAAAGAGCTTCCCAATTCTTTTAATGAAGCCATGTTTGTAGAGTTGAGGTCATCTATCCTCTTTGACTCTTTGATGGCATTCATTTCGCAATCAATGATTGCTCGAATGGTACATGTTATAAATGCATAGAGATGCAAATCCGTATATGTTGATAGTGTGGTGTCATTTTGCATCTCAAAAATTTGACCAAGTATCAAAAAGCAATTGTAGCCCGCCCTCCATCCACAATTATATATGTGGCTATTATCTTGATGTGATACCTGACATGTTATATACTCTATTTGTTGTGCCAAGTCACATTTCCGCATTACTATGTCGATAGCATCTACTAATTTTCGAGCTGATCTGCATATCAAAACATATAACAACAGTGAATATGTGCATTGCATATCAATCTACATGTCAAGAAGTGACAAGTGTAGTCTATACTTACTCTAACACATTGCCATGGACGGATGTCATTGAGTTTGCAAAGAAGCACTTCTTCGCAAGGATGTCCACGACTACGAGACTCCAATGTGAGCTGCATTATCAATAAAGAATAATTACTGTGTTTGAGACAATTCTAGCAATGCAATAGAAAAAACAAGTAGGGTTTGATGCTTACTTCTCATAATATGCTGTAAAAATAACTCGTGCATCATTCATAGGAATGTGCTTCAACCACTTGCAAACATTCTCTATGGTTTCTTCTTTGTTGCTAAGCACTTCCGAAATACGAGGATCGAGCATATATGAAACGCTTTGTATATTTTGCGGAAAATTTGCTATAACATTACTATATTAAAAAAAAAAGTATTAGCTTCTTGGGTTTAATCAAAATAAGCAAAGTATAAAGCCAAGGAAAAGGCTACATCAAACCTGAGGATGGTTGTAATGACTTTGACATTAACCTCATTCTTAGGATTCAAGAGGATTGAAATCTCTTCTTCACCAAATTCAAAAAAATGAGGTTGTTGTCGAATTAACAACATAGCAGTGAATGAACTTCCAATCTGCTCCAATAGATTCATATTTTTATGACTCATCTTATTGAGGGAGTAGTCTACATCGTATTCTTCTTCACTTGCTATGTCCTCCACATCCTCCTTCTGCCATAAAAATATAAAAAAGTTATGCGATGTACACATCCCAAATAAAGGCTTAAACAAGCAGATAAGGTTTCATACATGCTTTCATTAGTGTAAGTCTCTCCTCTGCTTGGAGCAAAAATTTAAAAAGGTTTCATACACGCTTTCATTAGAGTGAGTCTCTCCTTCTCTTGGATGAAAATTTTAAAAAGTTATGAGATTTACACATCCCAAATAAAAATAATGGTTTAAATAATCATAGAAGTATAAAGATAGCATGCTTTCATTAGACAAGTTATGAGATTTACACATCCCAAATAAAATTAATGGTTTAAATAATCATAAAAGTATAAAGATAGCATGCTTTCATTAGACTCATTCTCTTCTCCTTTTGGAAGAAAATATAAAAAAGTTATGAGATTTATACATCCCAATTAAAGGCTAGAACAAGCATACAAGTATAAAGATAAGGTTTTATACATGCTGCAATGTAGTCATATTTTCATGTTGTTTCCCAATGGTAGTAATTAGATGTTGAATACTCTCAGCCCGAAATGCTAGCAGATCAGCTTCTGTATATGATTCCATTTTGACTGGTAACTCCAAATTAAAAATCTCTCTAAGAAACAACATGCAGTTGTAGGCAACTCTCCACCCACAGCTGTGTCCATCTTTTTGCTCCACTGGCAGATGTCTTTTGAATTCTACTTGATCTTGTTGCTCCGTGGTTGTTCTGACAGCAGATACTAGCCGATATGCAGCACTGTCCAGCATGACATATGAAATATATTAATATGTCATGATCATAAGATACAAAATAAGAAAGTATCAAAAATATTAAGAGAATAATTACCTTGGGGAGTTGGCATGATAGCCTTCTATTGAATTCACAAACCATAAATGGTTGAGTTCAAGGTCCCAGAAGATCAGACTCCAATGTGAGCTACACGACCAGAATAAAAATGATTATTTTTACACAAACTTGCCAAAGAAATAGTAAAAATAAGGTTAGAGTTGATACTTATGCCTCATGATAAGGCATTAAGATGACTCGCACCCCATCTAAATTCAAAGGGCTTAACCAGGTACAAACATCTTCTATAGTCTTTTGAGGAGAGCTAAGAATAGAAGAAAGGAGAGCATCGAGCATGTAGATACGATGCTGCACTGTACTAGGAAGCTGAGAAATAACTACACTGCACCAAGAAATAAACAAACATTAGCTCATAGAATTGATTTGCATTCTGCACTAGGAAACTGATATATAACTGAACTGTGAATAAATAAACAAATGTTAGCTTATTGAAGTAGCAATAAATAAATAAACATTACCTGAGAATGGCCAAGATAACATTGTCATTAACCTCTTTTAAAGAATTGGAGAGGATTGAAACCTCCTCTCTACCAAAGCTTAAATACTGAGGTTCTCGTTTCAAAACGATCCTAACTTGAAATGAGCTCTCCATTTTATCTAATGCAACTAAATTTGATTTTTCAATCAAATTTAGAGGTGGTTGCATTGTTGAAGTAGAAGGGAGTGCCTCCGTATTGACTTCATCCATTTCTTCTCCCTCTATTGCCTGTAAACAAATATGAGAGATTAGATTCATTATCTTTAAATTTAAATCTTATTTAAAAAATTGTATTTAGTTGAGAAATAGAGAGTTCATACCGCTAAGTATTATCGTAGTGGCCTTTTTTCATAACCCTGCGAGCCATAATTATCAAAGGAGGCATCATCATATTTGTCTTCATCCACCAACCTCTCTATGAATGGGTCATGTAAGTCCATCTTTTCATCATCAACAACTGGGACATTATGATCTTCAAGGTAATCATCCATGTCATCGGTGTCCTTGTGGTCTATCTCTTTTTCATAGCCTGTGGTTAGATCTGCTTGAAGCTGGAAATAGGCCATGAAATGCTTATTTTCAATAATATTGGTGGAGTTGCCTTTTCTTAGGAGATCCTCAAATAAATATCCCATCCTGCACAAGGTGACCTCCCAACCTGCCAGCAGCAAATTCTCCATCATGGTAAGCAAGAGACTCCCACTTTTTGCAGGACTTCCATAGTTGTTTTTTTAATAATGTATGGACCTGGGAATATCTTGCTCTTCTAGCATCAATCTCAAATTATTTGAATTCCCTCTTATGTTCTTTTGTAAGGAGTGATCAGGGTTGGGACTCCGCATACACAAAAAGAATGATTCAAGAGTTTGAATCGCTATGCCACATTCTCTCTTGCCTCTCTTTGCTGCATAAACACCACTATAGATCTTCAAATCTGATGAATATGCTCGCTCTAGAGTAACCTGCATGGCTTCTTTGTCTTTTTTATCAACAAATATGACAATGTTACAAATCGCCACTTTGCTAATGGTGGTATATACTATTCTATCAATGAAGTTATGGATATCATTGCTAGAAACTTCATTGATAAAGAATAGTTGTGGCTTATCCCATGCTGACTCATTCTTGAAGAAGTCATCTTCTGAGACTCCCCTAAAGTTGACAAGCTTTCTAGACTCTGCCGTAACCTCTACATTGAATTGAAAGCTTTGGTGCATATCTGTCGGCATTCTTATCTCGCTGATTAATCTTTCCACATATGCAACCACCTGTTGTGGGATCTCTTTTCTCATATAAGAGGTTACTATTTCCGACCCATCTTCATCCTTTTTAATCCACCTGTTTGCCCATAGCTTTACCTTGGGTGTTGACAAAGAAGTTATATGCTTCACCACATTGTAGTCAATGTTACAATGAGTAAGTGGAATTTGTTTCTCTGACAGCAAATACTTGATGGCACTATGCACTGCATCACGCCTCACCTGTACATTGATGCATTCTTCCATGCAATGGTCTTTGTCTTTTTTTCCAAAAAACCATTCTTTCTTTAAAATTTTTTGTGCTGCCATGGATGCATACTTATCAGCTAAGTACTTTACAGGCCTCCACATCCTTGCCGTCAACTCCTCCTTATCCATTACCTTTGACTTGCCGGAGATAAACAAAGGAGCTTCATAGGTCAGCTGTCCACGCTCACAAGCAATGCACGTTTCAAGCATCTCATTGAACACTTCAACAGGACGAAATATGATAGAAGTGTAGTCGGCATATCTGTCCCTCACCACCTTGAGGCTTGTCATACTTTCTTCCCGCTCTTGGGTTCCCCTAGGCACAACTGCACTCAAAGAAGTATAAAAGTTTGTGAGTGTGTCGGCATCTGCTTTTGTGACCTTTCGCTTCAAATCAGGATTTGGAGAATCAAATGTTGTCCATATCACCCTTGCCTTCTGTAAGACCTCTGATGTTGAGGATATCTTACGCTTTCCATGGACATAATGATTAAGTCTTTCGGACTCAATCAAATACTTAATCTCATGCTTGAATATACAGATCATTGCAGGATAATAATGGAATGAGCTTATCTTTACAAATTGTTCTGGAGTGAGTCTTTTGCCCTCCTTTGCTTCCCTTGCGATCTGATTACAAGCATAAGCCCAATGTTGACCATCAATGGGCTGGAATCTGCAATGAAGGAGAAATTCCTTCTTGACTTCCTTTAGCATATTCTCTCCTTGTGCCTCTTCGCCTTGTTCATGTGGAATTTTTTTTAGGGTGTTTTTAAAGAATTGACTGAAGATCTCCTCGAAATGTGTAGGCCCTGTAAATGTTATTTGATCTTGAAAACTATTTTTGGTTGGACAAAACATTATTGGGCGCAAGACCACATTGCTTGCCACAGGTTTCTTACCATCTCTCAAAGCCTCGTATATTTGCATTGCATAGGATATATCAAGGCTTCGGCTATTAGCAAACAGAGCTGCAGCTTCCACATCTTTGGCATTCACAAACCGCGTCCTTTGACCCCAGATATATCCCACATCATCATCTGTAACTGCTTCATTAAGACGCAGATTAAGATTTTTGATTGATGTGAGTTCATCCTGATCATCTTCAGCCTCGGATTCTGAGTCTTCTTCATCTTTCTCTTTTTTTGACCGTTTTTCATCCATATTATCTTTCTCTACAGTGGGACGATGTCTTTTCTTACTGCTTGGAACCGTGGCTCTTGCAGTACTAGCCTTTTGCATTTCACGTCGTGGTTTGCTAGCAAGAGCTTCTAGCATAACTACAGTGGATCCGCCTTGATCTTCTTCAATTTTTGCTAATTCCCGTGCACTCAAGGCTTGTTTTTCATCATCCTTAGTTACATCCACCATTTCTGGTTCTAGAAGTTTGCGCTCATGTTCTACAGGTTTGTGACAGTGTGCCTGTTCTTCTTGTCCTTGCATTGAAGTCTGAGCTTTTTGATCTCCTTCATGTGATGATTCTTGCATATGGGGAGCATATTCTGCATCCTGAAAGTATTCAAACATTATCTTTGCATGCATCCTTTTTGCCACCACACTAGGAAATTGCTCCCAAGTATATAAAAGAGTCTCCAATGCCCTTTGCAGCTCTGGAAACTTTGATGGTTGAGGAGGAGGCATCACAAAGGTCTTTGCGTCTCTCCTTGACACAATAAAATGCATACCGCCAACTTCAGGATCTAAACTCTTTGTTAAAATATCCACAAAGGTGTCCTTTTGCTGAATTATTATGCCTACTACAAGGCTTGAAGTCATATCTTTTTTGAAGAAAGTAGCATCCCATGGATCTTCAACACCATTGAACTCCCTTTTTGACATAAGTAGAAAGAGTCTCTTTTCCTTTTGATGAAGAAACCAAGCTCTTCTACCCATGTGATATCGAGTCCACCTACCAAAGCCATTGGGGCTATATTCCTTTCCTTTGAAATTCAAAGTGACATCAGAAACCCATTCTCTGATCTCAGAGTCATTTAGCATAGCCATCACATTAGCTGATTGCTCCATAATCCTACAAGAAAAGATAATGAAGAATTTAGATACATACAAGTAAAGTACAATATACAACCCTTGATACAATAAATGTGGGAAATAGCCCAAAAGGCTTTACAAGGCTTCATATGGCAATAAATGTGGGAAATAGCCTAAAAGGCTTTACAAGGCTTAAATATTTGTACAAATGTAAAAGAATTAGCCAATAAAGCTTTACAAGTAATATAAAATGTCGTCTAGTGATAAAGCTTCAATCTTCGTGAAGATTCATGTAATCTGTCCATCCATTGATATCTGTGCACTGATACCCAACTGATGCAATCTATCCACTAAAAACTGTTCCACCGATATCCACTTATGCAGCCCACATGATATCCACTTATGCATCCCATTGATACTCGTTAATTAGTGAATGGTCAGGATGGTCGAGTTTATTACAAGGCGCTTCATATGACAATAAATGTAAAAAATAGCATAAAAGGCTTTACAAGGATTTTTATGACAATAAATGAGCTTAAATATTTATACAAATGCAATAAAAATAACCAATAATCATCAAGCTCCAATATGTCCCATGACATGTAATCTGTCCACTGATATATGTAATCTGTCCACTGATATCTGCTCATGCAATCTGCCCACTGATAAACTTCTTGGTAAATGGTAAAAGGTCTTATTTAATAGCATGTTATGAGTGTTAAACCGCATGTGAGCGAAGGGACTGACAACGATTAGGAACTAGTTAGAAAAATTTGAGCATGGCTTCGATTGGCAACTTGGAGAATTGTCTCTCCTCTAAGGCAATCTAATCTATGCTAAACTATGCTAAACCAATCGTCGAAGCGAAGAAAAGCAATAAATAATTTCTTTTTCTGTGTTCATTTTAATGTGCTGGGGTTTAAGAGGCTTAAATATGCAAAAGAAGGGGTTGTGATGTAGAGGCTAAACCTGCATGTGATATAAATGAAGAACAAGTATCTAAAGAAAAGTTAACATTTTTCAATTTAAAAGATGAATATATATATAAATATTATCTCACCTTCAAAACAAACCATAAATTCACTCTTTTATAATTTTTTAAATGTATAATATAAAAGATGTAAATATATAAATCTCTCTTTACTTTCTCTCTCTCTCTCTCTCTCTCTCTCTCTCTCTCTCTCTCTCTCTCTCTCTCTCTCTCTCTCTCTCTCTCGACTCCTCTCTCTCGTCGCCAGCCCCCCCCCTCTTCACCCTCCCCCCCCCTTTGCTACCTGCCAGCCCCCCCCCCTCTTCACCCTCCCCCCCCTTTGCAACCCCTCCCTGGGCCGCCAGCCCCCCCCCTTAGCCGCTCCCTACCCCCCCTCTCAGCTGCCCCCTCTCAGTCGCTCCCCCCCCCCCTCAGCCGCCCTCCCCGCCCCCCCTCTCAGCCGCCAGCCCCCCTTCCCACCCGCTTCCCTCCCACCCGCTGCGCCAGCCTCCCCTCCCACCCCCTTCCCTCCCACCCACCTCCCTCTTTGCCCCTTCCTCCCCTCCCTTCCTCCTCCCTCCCCTCCCACCCCCTTCCTCCCCTCCCTTCCTCCTCCCTCCCCTCCCTCCTCTTCTTCTCCTCCCCTGAACCTTTCTCTCTCTAGTTCCTCTCTCTTCAAATTTTAAAAAAGAAACTAGAAAAAAAAGTTTGCAAGTACCTGGAAAAAGTTTGTAAGTTTGCTCTTTCTTGCTTTCTTGCTCTTCCTTCCTTGCTCTCTTGATCATCCTTGCTTTCTTGCTTTCTTGCTTCAGTGAATGAAATGAGGAGGGAGAGAAGTAGAAGTAGAATATTATTATCGTCCTTGGGGGGCCAAAAAATGACCCATGGGACCTAATCCTCAGTACAAAAATCTCCTCCGCTATGGAGAGAGAGAGAGAGAGAGAGAGAGAGAGAGAGAGAGAGAGAGCCTAAACATGAAAAGAAATTCAAAACCTAAAATAAAGATCAAAATTATTCATGTAAGTTGGCATTGCTAAAAAAGAATTAGAGGCGACCTCCATAGACTTAACCTCTTTTTGGTAGCTAAGGGGATGTCCCTCCCACCACTACAGTTGCTCAATTTGGATCTTAGCCTCTCTCCCTCTCAGCCTGCACTTAAACCTCCACCTCACACACCTAGCTCACTTAACTCTAGGACTCTAGGACACCTTCACACCCACATAACTGTAGGACACCCTGGGACTCTAGGACACCTACTCTCACACACTCCTAGCATAGGACTCCTAGCCCTTAGGCATACACCCATACATTAATTTGACTCTACAATATTCCTCTGGCAAATCTTTGTTACTTGTGGTAGGCATGGTCAGCTTTAATGTATGATTTTTTTGGGAGTTATATCTCATGGAAGTTGCGGTGATTATTGCAGTAAGGGTAGGAGAGGACTACTACCCGAAGAGGGGTGCTTCCCATCAAACATTCATATAG
Organism: Dipteris shenzhenensis; assembly: GCF_047967505.1. Lineage (NCBI taxonomy): Eukaryota > Viridiplantae > Streptophyta > Polypodiopsida > Gleicheniales > Dipteridaceae > Dipteris > Dipteris shenzhenensis. The sequence goes on from NC_141599.1 coordinate 43,095,956, forward strand.
TAGTATTGCATTAGTCTTTAATCGTATGAGATTTGCATGCACTAAGAGGTAGAACACATTCTTCTCGTCTTCATCCATCTACTGGCATAGATCTCGGAGAGTCTTTGTGCTGACTGGCCTAGTTCAATCCATACCAAATACTGCATGTAACATCTTGGTGTTTCCACGGTATGCGTATTCTTTCTTCAAGGTGATGAGGTTTATGGAGGGGGCACAGTGGGCGAAGGCCGGGATGGAGGCTGAGGGGCAAGAACCGCCCCTAGGTGGGTGTCGCTTGGTCGGCGGGCCCTGCTTGATTGGCGAGCGCCGCTTGGTGGCCGATCTTTGGGCAAAGGGCCCTTAGGGCCTTTTATAGGGGATTAGGAGAGGGGGGATTGAAAGGGGGGAGGGGGGGGTGGAAGAAAGGGGGGGTGGGGGTGGAAGAGGGGGGGGGGTGGAAGAGAGAGGGGGGGGAAGGTGGTGGTGGAGGGGGGGGGGGGGGAGTGGTGGTGGAGGGGGGGTTGGAGGGGGAAGAGAGGGGGGGGGGGGGGGTTGGAGGTTGAAGGGAGGGGGAGGGGTTGGAGGTGGAGGGGGGGAAGGGAGGTGAAGGGGGAAAAGGGGATATGGAGTGTAAGGAGATGGGGGTGTAGAGAGAGGTAGAGAGATGGTGGAGTGGAGGGTGATGGCGGTGAAGAGAGAGGTAGAGAGAAATGGAGCTAGAGGGGGCAAGGATGATTACCTTAAGTAGGGGAGATGGGGGATGGATGGAAAAAGTGGAGGTGGTGGGGAGGAAGATGATGGGAGGTGGAGATGGAGATGGAGGGCTAAAGGAAAAAGTGGTGGTGGAGGGGGCAATTGATGAAAAAAGTGGTGGTGGTGGTGGTGGTGGAAATGGTGGACGAAAGTTGGACAGAAAATAGAGGTAGACGGAAATTATGGAGGCTCAACAGAATTTGGAGATAAAAGTAGCTTGGAAAAGTGTGGGGAAATAAGTGGGGGGGGTTGCCTTACATATGAACAATTGATAGAGATCTTGTTCCAAAAAGCAATATCTAACCCAAGTACAAGTAGAACTCCATGGCACATTCTCTCTAGAATTTCCATCAATGATACATTGACTATTGATATGGTTCATAACTTACTTTTGAATTCATCAAGTTCTCGTGCAATAGTTGTAGAAATTCTTAATTGCTTCCACAAGACTTTTGGAATAACATTTACTTTGTTTTGCTTCAATGGTAAGACACTCCAAAATGAAGCAACTATAGGACCAACAAAGCATTCTATTGTTCATACACTATTGTTAGATGAGTTGAAGTCAATTTGCACAATCATGCCACTAGTTCGATTGCATATAAAGTGCACATACTTAAAGTGGACTCAAGAAGATGAGACAAAATTGCAAAATTTACTGCTTGAAAATCTTGAAGAACCCGCCAAAACCATTGCAGAAAAGTTCTTCGCTCTAGATCACCATAACAATTACACAATTCAAAGCACATTGAACAAAATCTACAAGCTTAGAAAAATAATGTCATTTCCAAGTTCTCTTGCACACCAAAGTAACTCATAATTAAAAGAATCAAATACCTTCATCGATATGACCCAACAAAATAAATCTACCATAACTCACAAAAGAAAATGAAATGTTGTTTCTTTTGTAGATCAATATGAGAGAAAATTTTTGGACACTCCTAGTTTTCAATGCGCTTGTTGTGGAGCTTTGAAATTTTCCTCGGACACTCCTAGTTTTCAATGCGCTTGTTGTGGAGCTTTGAAATTTTCCTCGAACATGAAAATGATCAAATCACACATGGCAATATTTCTTCAAGCAAATGGAATTGATGCAAAAAACTTGAATTTATCAAAGAACATGTTATGTTCTCAATGTTACAAACATATTGAAAATGAGAAAATGCCTTTGTTGTCTTTAAAGACCATGAAGATGGCTATGAAAAAAACCTTCACCAACCAGCTTAATGACATTGAGGCATGCTTGATCTCAATTCGAATACCTTTTGCTCAAATAAGAGAGCTAAATTATGAAGGGCAATATGGTTTGCATGGGAGTGTTGTTAATTTTTTTGCGATGTTGATAGAGCTCAACAAGTGCTACCAAGATTATGTTTTTGCCGATGTTGATAGAGCTCAACAAATGCTTGATCTCAATTCGAATACCTTTTGCTCAAATAAGAGAGCTAAATTATGAAGGGCAATATGGTTTGCATGGGAGTGTTGTTAATGTTTTTGCCGATGTTGATAGAGCTCAACAAGTGCTAGCATATAAGCATAGCTACATGAGTGGCATAGTGCGACCGATTACCACAATGCTAGCACTATCAGAATCTCCACTATACAAACAGTAGAAAGTAAAAATGAACACATTGTGGGAAAATCATATAAAATCCTATCAAATGAAAGAAAAAGAGCATGAAGAAAATGAAGAAGAAAACATTGAAGGCCATGAGAATGACTTCTTGGACACAGACACTTTGGTCCATGGAATATATACTAGCCAACAAACCCTCATGAGGATTGATGGACCATGGTGCTCAAAGTCATAAGGCCCCCATTATGAGGAGAAACCATGTGTAAGCTGGATGATCTCGACTTGCATGTCAAATGAGGTCCATCTTATGATGGAATAAAGGACCTATGAGGGCCTAGCCTATGAGTTAGGTAGGGCAAGTAACCTGGTAGCAACTTGATCTAAACTGCATCGAGTGGGGACTTGGGACATTTATCAGGGGGCCCAATCAATGGTCCTTGACCGTGGAAGAAAAAAGAAATTACATGTCCTAATAGATGGATCCTGACTTGCTTTTTGGCTCCAACCCAGTCTATAGATATGCAAATTAGCAAACCAAAAGGTTGACCTCGCTACACACAAGGAAAAAGCTCACAAAATTTATGTGCACATAAGGAGAAAGCTCACCAATTTTGTGTGCAAATACGGAAAAAGCTCACCAATTTTTTGCCTCCTAAAAACAAAAGCTCGCCTTACTAAAAAAAGCTCGCCTAGAAAAGCTTGGCAAAAAACTTGTCCCATATAAATGCCTTGAGAAGTTCTTTTTTAAAACAATAATTAGAGAAGGCCAAAGTCCATAGTTCCTTGATGAGAATGTCCCTACCTCTTATGTCTTGAGCTTTAAAAAGAATTTCCCTCTATGTTGCTTTCCCTCTTGTGCACCAAATTCAAAGTTCCTTGATAGAATCTCTGTACCTCTGGCTCATGAAATAGTGCTTTAACACTTTATCGAAGCCTTTTTGCTTTTGTTTCTTCGAGATTTGGCCCACACTTTTTGGCAGATTCCCACATGTTATGCACCCATTTCACACTTTGTTTTCATTTGAAGTCCTGTTTCCTCCAAGGATTTGAAGTCATGTCTTCTTATTGATACTAGACCAACCTACTAAAATGCGAATGAGAATTAAAAATGTGGTCTAGTGAGAGATGAGTCCGAAGGCTAGAAAATCGGGGATATGTGAAATGTTTAAAGGCCGAGGAACTTATCAAAAGAAGCATTTTTTTTCAAATAAAGACATTCAACCCTAGGATATGATGAGTCAAGATTAAAGTGCTAAGCAAATCCATCCCATCGGATTGATGAAAAAGCCTATATTGGGTAGCAACAACACTTTTTTTGGGGAAAGTGGCTCTCATCATCTGAATCATACTTTTGAAATGAGATTCGGTAGTCACCACTTGGGTACATATGGGCATTTTATGCTCAGCCACTAGAATATGCAATTCCAAACTTCCTTCTTGGCAATATTTATTAGTATTATCGGGAGGGGTCACGCCCCATCACTTCTTTCAAGGAAATATTTGAAGCCACACTTTTGGGCAATGGAAGTGAAGACACCGTCATCATTTTGATGCCCTGAGAATGGGTCAGGTTAGACATGGTGATTATCGATTGAAAGATCCCTGGTGGAGTTTGTAGTAAAAGGAACTTTATGGTGGATTACTTCCTGAGTACCATAACAACGTACCATAACTTTATGGTGGATTACTTCCTGAGTACCATAAATTATGCTCTACTCAAATGAAATACAATTCCAATTGTTGGGGAAGGAGAAGAGATACAACACCAAAAAAGGAGGGGATGAAAATTTTCTTGGGGGGAGGCAAGAGAAGAAGAAGTTTGGGCTGCCACACTACAGAGAGCTTCCTTTTCTTCCCGATCAAGGAGATAAAAGTCAAAGATTGCATTGGAAATACCAAAGTTGTGTTTTAGTTTCACATGGACAGGGGGTACTCCATTAATTGGATAGAGCTTATTCACAAGGTTGAGAAGTAGAATTCAAGGTCACAAGTATCTTGGCAATCAATATCAGGAAGTGAAGAGAGTAATAGAAAATTGGGTTGGTATTTCTTGGAAACAAGGAGAGAAATCTAATATTTAAATGAGGAAATAGTAAAGGTGAATTTTATTTGTCTAGGCTTGTCTCACAAAGTCTAGCAATTTTTAGTAAAATTATAGACATTGAAACAAGACGAGATACATTGGATACCAATTGGTGGTATAGGAAGATTGGCATTCACAGCCCGCAGATCCTAGCTTAATTAGTGATTGAAAACATTGATGTTGCACAACATTCTTTATAATTACTAAAATATTATAACTTACTTTTCTGAAACAAGTTATGGTAATAGCCCAACCAAAGACTAGTTTGGAGACCCATCACCATGTGTGGGTTTAAATTATAAATCCCATCAAATAAGAGCCATACAATTGTCCCAAAAAATATTTTGTAAAACAATTATGAATAAAACTAAAGTAAATTGGTCAAAAGAGTTTGGCCTATAACTCCTTCATAACCAATGACCATAACATTGCCAGTGAAGTGTATGCCAGAGATTTCCTGATCTACTTCATGCAATATTGCCTCTATTTCACGTGGTCTGACACTACGCCTAAGAATTGTATTAGCACTTATGTGACATATCTTTTTATATGATCTAGAATGTTTGAATTTGTAGGGTGAGCTTTTTGCATCAATTGATGCTGGATAGATGATTGCCTAGGACTCTGATATATATGAACTAGAACATATCAATGTACCATAACGAGACAAAGTTTGGAATCTTAGCTTTGACTTCAAAAGGTCCACATGTAGGATATTCTCCATGAAAAGGTCCAACTTCTCTCTACTCTACAGTTGGGAGAAGTAGTCCACAATGACGTGCATGGAACCTAGAGCATGCACAACAATAAAATCAAATTCTTATAGGAGTAACATCCAACATGCTAACTTTCCAATAAGATTCTGCATGTTAAATAGATACAACAATGACAGATGGTCCATATGAAACACAAACATGTTGCCATGGAGGTAGTGCTAAATAAATTATTATGAGGACCTCTCTTCCAATGGTATAGTAGCTTCTTTCTGCCATTGATAGGTCCAACTATCATAATGAATTGGTTGGTATTATTTTGGCTATTGTTCTTGCATTAGCACACTACTAATTACAATGTTAGAAGCATCAACAAAGAATGGAAAGGCTTCATCCAATATGGTGGTTCGAAAATAGGGGTGCTAGCACATTCACTAGAGGCATCAAAAGGACAAGTCATATGATTTTAACCAAACTAGAGGAACCTTGTTGAATTGTTTGTTGAGTGATTCCAGCATGCTAGTGAGGTATCATAGCATTTGACTATGCAGGCCCATATGGCCAAGGCAAATGGCATATGCTAATCCTCAAGCTCTCTCCTACATCTCGACTTGCTATTATAGTACATGAACTATTAACCATTGTAGTGACGGTTAACATGTGCCCCTTCTTGCTCATAATCCATCCCTAGATTGTGTCTACCACTGCCTAATATTAGACTTTAGGGCATTGTTCATGATCCTATATATTCAAGGTCCTATGGGAGATGTGGTAAAATGGATGGAGAAACTTCCAAAAATGCATCTCGAACATATCTTTGAAGGTCTAAATATGGTGACCATGAATATTTTGGACACGTACATAGATCTGCATGACTTGAGGGAATAAGGGTCCCTCATTCAAGTTGAAAATTATCTCAAGCCATTGGATGATGTCCTTCTGCAGTGGGTCTAGTGTAGGTATGTCCATGAGGAAAATGATTAGCAATCAGAAGAAGTGCATCATGGCTACGATTGTAGGATCAAGGACTAAGGCGAAGGTATTTTTGAATTTCTCCATCTGAGTTGCCAAGGGAAAGGATGAGCCAACTTTCAAAAAACCAAACTTTGGAAAGTTGTAGGCTATGTTAAGATCTACTACCCACATTTGCTCAAAATTTGGCCAGCTCCATCGGTGGCATAGAGGCATACAGGTGGGGTTGATCCACCGTTCTAGATCCATGCAACAATACATCCTCCAAAATGTTGCACACTTCGAAAAGGGGATCCTCCAATGTGTGTGTGGAACATCTATGTCCAATCGCTCAAGACCAATGAGGCTCGAGTTTGCATCATAGATTGGTACATACCCTGTGACAATAAATGGTCAAAGAAGGTTCTCTTTCCACTTCACAGATATCATCTAGAGTCATGACTGGTGTATCATCAACTGTGCAGTGATGTGCATAACGGTCTAGTGCTCTATGCTAGAGGCTTCAGTGAGAGTGTCTACCCATGAGAACACTGTAAAAGAGCTGCCACTGGGGGGCTTATGTTAAACAATCAAAACCAAGTCATGTTAGAAGAATTGTGTGCCAAGGATCAAGTTGTACTAAAGTGATGACAAATGAATGTCGGACGTAGCCAAGAGATTGTACAAGGCTGATGTGTATATGTGCAGGAACCAATGCCAGAAAATAGTCAATGAAAATGACTATACAAGGGTGGCATGCAAATGTGCAATGATCTTGAATCCGAGAAGAAAGATCACTCTGCCAAGTGTCACACTGAAGTGTTGAACTTCCAAATGCCAAAAGAACTAAACTGGTGTTAGATGTGTGAATGTGTACAACCGATGATAGAATGAAATCGGATTGATGCCGCTTGGAACTAATCGGGTGATATGGCGATGGATTACTTAGCTTGGTGGAGTTGAATCTCCTCTAAAGCTATCATAATCTACGAGTAGACTACATGTAGAAGCACAAAATGTAGAATTGAATTTTAACTGGATTCATTTTATGTGATGTGTATGTTGTAGTGGATCAAGAGGTGGTTTTGATGACGAGGATTTAATGAGACTGACATGTGGAAATGTCAAAAGTCAAATATGAGGTACTCAAAGTGCAGAGCATGATCTAGAAATCGTTTTTTCTTTTCAGACCACCGCAAAGTTCCCCTTGGATCAAAAGTTGTGGCTCTTGGAAGGATGGCCAAATAAGAGGGTGATCAAAATGATAAGGTGTCCTATGGTGGCATGGTAGTCTGACGTCACATGCAGAAATGCCTTGTGTTCGTGAAGAGGCAACTGTGCCTAGCTTGCATTCTACTTAGGTGTCATGCTGATGTGGCATATGACATGGCACTGCCATATGTCATGATGACTGGGGAATATATTCATAGCAATGTGCAATGTCTATGACATATACATGAAACTTTGTTAGGAAGATTAATGGTGTAATCACGTACTCAGTCAATCCACGTCCAACATATGAGTGTTACTCCTCCTATAAGAAAGAGTTTAGTTTGCGCATGCGAACATTTTTTCTTAAGTTGTTCAACACAAGTTTTTAGAAGAAAAGTATTTCTAAGCCCACCCAATCTCATTATAAAGACACCCAATAGCATTTGTGATCCATATGAAAGTATCTTTATGGGCTTTGAATATTTCCATCATGAAAGGAAGTTTGTAGAATTCTGGAGAGATAGAGAAAGAATGGCACATACTTTCAATAGTGAGCTCAATATCCATGATACTTCTATTCTCCAAGCTGAAATCCTGACTACTCTTTCTTTCATATGCCAAGTCATGGGCAAAGTCATGGTAGACAAATGCTATGTTATTCGAGGATTTATCCATGCCATGCATTAACAAATCATTTTTGAGAATTTTTAAGCTATCCCATAGCTCCAATTCATTCCACATAGCCAATTCCAAGTAAGAAAAGCCTTAGGACTTGCTACACAACTAAGAGAAAAAAGTTGCTTGAGCTCTCATGGTACCATGAATAGACAAAAGGAACCACCAATTGCACATATGAGCTACAAGAACAAGATGAAGAATTGTGCAAATTGCTAGTAGCTACAAACAATCTATGGGCAATGAAAAGGGCACTTCATAATGCTTGGATAGTAGCAAAACCAAGAAAATCAATGCAAACAAAGGTGGGTTGGTCTGTAGGAAATGGTTCATAAGAGGGAAGGAGCTGAGCAAGCAGGGTGGCGAGGAAGATGAAGAGACTAGAGGCAAAGTAGGATGGGAAAGTAGTAGTTCAATTTTAATTGCTAGTCATCTTCTCATTGTAGTTAATCTTTATGTAGCTCATCCTTGGCAATTCTATTATTTTATAACCATGTGGGTGCGGGTTAGTAGCAGTGACTACGAGGGGTGTGTGCGAGTAGGTTAGTTGCAATAGCTGACCGTTCGGTTCTCAACCGTTATCTTGTGCGCATGCTATTACTAGCATTTTGACTGCTTTATATGAGTTCTTGTTATGAGAGGTACATCTTACATAGTGTTATGGTGATCTTTCTTCTTCCTTGTTCTTTGTGTTTTTTGTAGATGATGCACTTTGTGTTCATCTTGTATACCTCGTAGTGTCTGTGCAGTATAGTGGCACTACACATTGGTGATCATGATGCACATTCTTACTATGCACACAATGGAAGTCGTGATCTGGCGAGTGGCCCATTGTCTGTAGGGTTGTCCGTTTCCATGTTATCCTCTCCTTGTTGCAATTGCAGAGGAACATCGCATGGTGGGTTGTGGGAAATTCGACACACTCATGCAAAGGCTTAGGAGGAGATTGCAACAGTGAGACGTCACATTCGAGAATTTCAAGCTAAGCTCCATCTGATGTGAACAGAGCCATAACACCCTACTCACGGTGAGGAGAGAGCAAAGACTATACCCTGACCAACCTCATTTGGTGGTCTTGAGAGCAGATTCTGCACTTGCTGTCCACATAGTAAGCATGCATGCGAACACTTTTGTAGGGTCCTCTTGATCCCTTGACATTAACAACAAGGATACATTTGTGGGGGTTAAAGGTCACTGTGCCTTTACCTCGGTTATGTACAATACTCAAACACATATATAAATGAATAAAAAAGAAGATTAGGATGTTTTGCACCCACCAAAAATGTGTGTGGCTCTATGTTTCTCTCTCTCCCTCTTCCGTTTTGCTTCTGTTGAGCGCACTCTCAAGTTGTATCAGAGCATGGGTGATCTAGCTGAGCGTGCATGAATGCTTGGAAGCTTAGCAGCTCTATGGGAGGAAGGAGAAGCTCTGTGGGAAGCTTTGTGGGTGACTTTACTTGCATCCAAGTGCGCAGAGACCTTGAAGGAACCTTTGGAAAAGTCACTTTGGTTTTGCGAAGTGATTTTGAGAGCCTGTCAAGTGTTTTCAAAGAAAAAGTCATTTTTTAAGCTTTTCCCTATTCCGCGTTCGATGACAGAGACTCCGTATTGACTTGTAGAGGCAACCATTGCCTGCTTTTGGTGTCCATTTCACTTCAGGAGCTTGAAAACACCTTCATTCTTGAATTTGGGATCATTTCATTGGATTTCTGACTCACTGTGTCAGTTTCAACGTTTTTCTGCCCGAGTGTTGGAACTCAAGTTTGGAGCAACCATTTGCAGATCTGTCAGTTCTAGTTGACTTAGGAGGTCCTAAAACTTCTATGTTGCTCATCATTCGCACTCTGGTGGAGTTTGCAAATAGTTCAATTTCCAAAAACGTTTTTCAGTCCGCGTGTTGGACCCAGTGATTGGGACCACGGTTTCTAAAACCGTCTGTCCCATTGTATTTCACACGCCTAAAAACCCTTACCTGTTAGTTCTTGCACGATTCGGTGGAGTATTTTCAGCGTTATAGATCTCTATGTATTTGATTTTGTCTCTCTATTATGCATTTTTCATTCTAAGGTTTTGAAACCTTAGATTTATGTCACATGGCAGTGGATAAGTGTTGACTCCCATTTCTCACTCATCGGTTGGGATTTTGGAGTTTCAGCAGAAGAGAGATATTTGCAAATTTCTTGCTGAGTCCAATTATGCAATGGTGCCCATGTTTTGAGGCATCTCATGTTCTATTTTCAGTAGCGGTCATTGCCATGGGACCATGATTTCTTGAGCATACCTTATGCATATCACTCTGGTTGTAGTTTGAGCCATGTGCGCTCATTTGTGGTGTGCATTGGGTTGCAGTGGATGATTTATAGGCCATTTAGATGCATTGCGATCCTTATTGGATGCGCTGATAGGCCAAGATTTCCTTATGGGATGCTATTTTTTTATGGACGCTTTGCACATGGATGTTATTTTATGCCGAGGGACAGCCATTTGACACATTGCAGGTGATGCACTGATAGTGTTATGCCCTCTTGGATGAGATATTTTTGATGCATATGCCCATGGATGGTGTTAATGCTTGAGCCATTTGGCACTTATTGGCATTTTGGATTGCCATTGTAGTTGGCATTTTCTTTTGGGCCAAATTTGCTCATATGGATGCATAGTACATGCACATGAGTCAGCTGTATCTTTTGATGCTTTGAGCTTTGAGTTTTGGTGATATTTCACTCTATTGTGGCATACACATTTGGGTGCACCTGGTATTTGGTGTGATTCTCTCTTACAGGCACTAGCATTTGGGATTTTGCTTTATTTGCATCATGGCGTCCTCTTCCATGTCTGAAAAGGAGTTTTTCAGCATTAAAAAGTTTGATGGGACAAACTTTTCTTTGTGGAAAGAATAGATAAGAGATGTGCTTATTCAAAAGAAGCATATAAAACCCTTGCAAGTGATTGCAGCTAAGCGTACAGCTATGTCCACAGATGAATGGAATGAGTTGGATGCATTGGCAAAGTCTACCATTAGACTTCATCTTGGGGACACAGTTTATTTCACAGTAGTCATTGAAAAGACTATGAAAGCTTTATGGAAAAAGCTGTGTGCTACATATGAGAAAGAGACTGCCTCAAACAAAGTATATCTCATGAAGAGATTGTTTGAGCTACACATGAAGGAGGGAGTATTCATAGCTTTGCACTTGAATGAATTTAATATCATTTTTAGTTAGCTTCAAGCTCAAAAGTTGAATTTCGATGCGGAAATGAGGGCAATATTTCTTTTATGCTCATTACCATCCTCATGGGATACTTTCTGTACTGCTATCAGTAACTCTGCACCTGGTGGAGTATTGAACTTTGATGATGTGGTTGGTAGCTTGTTGGCCGAGGAGATTAGATGCAAGTTAATGGAAGGCAACAAACAGGATGCAGCCTTAAATGTGCAAAGGGGCAGATCACAATCCAAGGGGAAGTTTCAAGAAAGAGGAAAGTCCCGTAGCAAGTCTAGGGCACAGAACATTAAGTGTCACTATTGTGGCAAGAAGGGCCACATGAAAAAGGATTGCTACAAGCTTAAAAGAGAGCAAAAGGATAAGAAAAAGATTGCAAATTGGGGTGCAAATCAGAAGGAAGAGAGTCCAAAGGAGGACAAAGGAAAAGTGAAGATCGAGGAGATCAATGCAGTCACACATGATAGTGATAATGGCATTCTCTTCATGTTTAGTTTATTTGCAGAGTTGCTTACCATTTCAGATGATGCATATTCCCAGGATTGGATTTTGGATTCTGGTGCTTCATTCCATGTTACTCCCCATAGGGAATGGTTCTCCACTTATGACAGTGGAAAGATAGGTTGTGTGCATCTTGGAAATGACTATGCATGTGACATAGTGGGAGTAGGTGACATAAAGTTTTCTTTTGCAAATGGATCTGCATTTATTTTAAAAAATGTGAGACATGTGCCTAAGCTGACCAAGAGTCTCATTTCAACAGGTCAACTAGATGATGCTGGTTTTTAGACTGTCTTTGGTTCTGGGAGTTGGAAAATTCAAAAGGGCTCTATGCTTTTGGCTAGGGGTGCCAAGTGTGGGACTTTGTATCCCTTGCATGTATCAGGGGTGTTTGATCATGTTGTTGCAATAACCAAGCAGCCAAGCACTTCTTTATGGCATTGTCGGTTGGGCCATATGAGCCAAAATGTGATGAAACTCTTATGCCGTTTGGGTTATGTACCGCATTTAATTTTCTCTGATTTTGAATTTTGTGAGCACTGTCTCTATGGGAAGCAGACTAAATCAGCCCATAAAAGAAGGGGAAAGAAAGAGTTTGAAAAGCTTGATTTGGATGAATTGATGCCTGTGGTGTGATGTATGCCACAGAATTGCCAAACCCCAACACAAAGACTTCAATCCCCTAACCACATTAATGGCACAACAACCCTTTGAAAAATGGGGAATTGACTTTATAGGACCCCTACATCCTGCTACTAAAGAGACACAAGTCCAACACATGATTGTGGCAACATGTTATTTCATTAAATGGGTTGAGACAAAAGTGGTACACAAAGCAGATGAAGTGCTACCAAGTCCCTGTATGAAAATGTGATCACACGATATCGTTGCTTTGAAAGAGAACTCCCTACGATCTCCAAGAGAATGGGCAAGAAGAATCTACCAAGAATCATAGGTCGTCAATGAAGTGATCCAAGAACTTCTTTCAAGATTCACAGTTGTACATTGAAAGAGAAATTCCTATGATCTCCAGGAAAATGGCAAGTAGAATCTACCAATAAAGCCCTCTATAGTATTCTCACAAAGATAGTGGAACCCAAAGGCTTTGACTAGGTGAAAAAGCTCAACTTTGCCTTACGGGCCTATAGAACCACTTTTAAGGTTAGCATATGTTTTGCTCTATCCCAACTACTATATGGTTTGGAGTAATAGTCCCATTAGAATTCATTATCCCTAGTCTACGAATGGCAGTATAGGAGCGCTTTGGTGATAAAGAATCCCTGGAATTATGACTAGAAGCATAGCACCTACTATGAAATGACAGTAGACAAAGAAAGGCATGGTTTGATATGAATCTCAAGAGTAAGGAGATTAATGAAGGTAACCTTGTCTTGCTCTACAATGCCAAAGTCTACAAGGGAAAATTAAAGTATCAAGGCCAAGGACCTTATAAAGTCTAGAAGATCAACCCCATTGGCATTGTACTCCTAGAAAGTTTGGATGGAGTGCAATTCAAATCGATGATCAATGGAAATAGACTCAAGTGCTACTATGACAACTCACAACTCATCCATGATAACTTGCATGCCAACATTGACAAAATAAAAGATTTGGAAACCCCAAATCTCCCTTAGTTAGGACTAGATTGTTACACTCGCACTCATTAGCATATGTTTGTGTTTGTAGATGTAGGTAGACCAATCATGCCTTAGATGTGGTAGCTCAAAAGCCCAGCACTCTCAAGGAGGCCATGCAGTTGGCTGAGTTATATGAACCCCAATACAAGAAAAAAAATTTTACAAGTAAAGCCTCAGAGCAAAAGTCATGAGGCAGCCAAGTAAAAAGTTACATATCAAGCTAGAGGAGGATCAAACACAACATCCTCCAGCTTCAAATTATTGCTCTGTAAAAACTAATGCAGTGATGAAACCACACCATCAATAAAAACCAGTTGTTTTTTGCCCTTGTGATTCTTCTTGATATAGGCTAGTACCCAAAATTTCTAAATCACAAGGTCAAAAACGTGTTGTAACATGGGATGAAAAGATTCCAGTAAAAAAGGCACTTCTGCATCCTGAACAGAAGAAGACTCTGGCACAGGCATCAGAGGCAAAGGAACTAGATCAAAATGGATGCAAGACCAAAAAAAATGCCAAAACTAAAGAAGATTTGACGAAAGAGTCCACAGTCTTAGTAATGAGACACCCACCAAAGTTTACAGCCAACCAAAGCAATCGCAAAAGCATTTGTGGTGTAGAGTGATAGCTTTGAGGAGAATTAAATGCATGAAATGGAAGTTGAACTTTCCAATGACACAAAAGCTTTCTTAGAGCAAAGGAACTTGGAGCTTGTTTGAGTGCATACAATCCCTGAAGCAAACACCTACCATGACCACATACATCAACTAATTTCTCCACTCTTATCACTCTAAGGATGCATAGGTTGACAAACATGGCACCATTACTGCAAATTAGAGTCCACTCAATAGTATACTACACAGTATAGTGATCCAAAGGGCCTTTTCACATCCAGCTAAAGGGAAAAAACACCCCAAAAAAGGCATGTCGTTGCCAAATTTCTCAAAATCCATCCTCTCCTTGCCAAGGGCACCAAGTTCCATAAGCATGAAATACCACTTTGCACAATCATTGACCCTAGACTCAAGGAAGCAGCTACATTCCTATCCACAATCTTGGAGGTCAAGTGTGGCAAGAATTGCTCCCTTCCACTCAGCACATTTGTTTTGCTCAATAGGCAAGTGAAACAAGACTAGATCCAGCATTTGATCATGTCCTTCACAAAGAAACTCGATGGTTCATCTGGCCAAAAATGTAAAATTCCTCACATATTGGTAGTAATCATTAGTAAAGAGGTGCAAGAAAAGGAAATGACTCCATCCCTATCGTCACAACCACTTGAGGATCTAGACATTCTCTTGTCACGCTAGTGTAGGAGCCATCACAGTCTTCTCCTCATGACACATTGCCCAATAAGATGGCCCATGAAGGCCTAGCTATGATGGAGGTCGAACATGAAGAATTGCCCCAAGAGATGCTACAGCTCCGTGCATAATTGCAACCAATAGATCTCCATCAATAGCAGAGCAGCAAGAGCCAGAGGCTACATCAATGGTACAAGCCCCACCCATCAGCATCATGCCAGTAAATGAGCCACAAGGGGATCTAGTCCAAGATCCATAACACAACTACTATACCCAAGTGTCAGACCTACCAACAGAGCAAACCCCCCACCAATACTGCAAGGTCATTAGGATGGATGCATGGGCACCAATTGTATCAACAATTTTGCCAAACCTCATCATCATGTGCTATGCTCCATCATCAAGCCAACCAGATTCTTCAAATGCCAAAACTATTCACTAGCTTGGCCAAGGAGGAGCATGCCCAAGATTTGGTACGACAAGTTGTTGGCAGACATCAAGAACAATTCCACAGAATTACAATAGAGGTCATGACACTTTAGGCCCAAATAGCTAACAAGAGGTTGAAGAAGTGAGCATGAACCAAGCTCTCCAAGATCAAAAGAAAATAGTCCTAGATATGACTTCGAACCTCCACCAGAGCCAAATACAACTGACAACAACACTTCACGTTGCAACGATCCTACAGACATACATGCTCAGCAAGCCTTGCAACACGCACTTTTGGCATTGAGGAGCTTACACGGGAATGCCAACTATTAAAAGACCACTACTTTCCAACTCCTTTCCAATAGTTTTGAGGCAACCACTACTCAAGCTCTTGGCCCAATGGTCAAATCCCAATGAAGCCATTCCTCAACAAGAATAGGTCACCTTGTAGATGAAAAAGCTTAAGGGTGCATCTACATCCATCTACCATAAGTATAAGGAAAAGTTTGATGAGCTACACTCCCATAAGGTAAGCATCTCAAATCTTGAACTCCAATTGCTAGTGCAAACCAATGAGGCAATAAATGACATAACAAAGGAAGTTCCACTATGGTGCAAGATTGTGTTTACAAAGAGCTTGTTCTTGCTCTACAAGCAGAACATAATATCAGAGCACGTGCACTCATCCAATGGAAAAAGCTCTATATCAAGGTCATATCTTCTCATCCAAACATAAAATGGGAATTTTCCATAGAGATAGAAACTCTGCGCAAAATTTGCCAAGACTCGTCAAAAGAAGAATAAATTATTTTTTGCTTGTCCACACACAACGGGTTATGCCTCATGGGCAATCCTCCCCTCAGCGTCATTGGTGGTTTGTTTCCATTTCTATAAAAGCCATCACTCTTACCCACAAGGCATGGCCTGTCCAACATCCCACCCTTCACTAATGATCCCATCTAACAAAAAAAAAAGAAGTGCCAGAGGATGACATGGCCTATTGCACATCTAACTTGGCATACCTAACCACTCTCTCTACGCCAATATCATAACCTTACTTTTCCTTATTGCTACCACCATCTTAACCTTTCCTGACCTCCAGTCAAATCTCTACTCCCTTCATTGTCGCTTTGCTCATGCCTCTCACCACTTCCAACTCACCCAACTATCACAAACTTACCAGCCCCTCACTCCTAACTTCTTCCCTACCCTTGCTAATACTACCCCCGAGGATTACCAAGTTGCTCCCTAGTTCTACCCCCCCCCCCCCCCCCCCCCGCGATACCTTCCCACAAATAACACTCCATATTATTCCTCGTGTCCTTAAATTCTCTCTATGCACCACCGTGGCCTTTGATGCCGCTTGAGATGCCATTAGTAGAAATGGACCCGATCTTTGATTTTGATCTAGATAATCTGAACTGCACTCCCATGACGGATTCCAATGATGGGTATGATTATGATGTAATACCACTTTTAAGTAAACCCATCAAGGATTTCTGGAACAAATATACAAATATGAAAACTTGAGGTAGATGGACTTTGCACAACTTCCAAGTCAAGCTCTTTGATGTGAAGTTATTGAATGAATACCTTTGTGCACTTCCCTTAGAACCCATCCCAAGTTCTATGCAGTTCCATGCTTCCACTCCATGTATAGATGGTATATATTAAAATTGTTCTGATATCCCTTTAGATACATTGACAATATTTGTTTGGCTAATGTACCAAATCAATTTTATTTTTTTCTACAAGAGGTCTATCCATTTATCCTCTCAATTTCATGGAGATGTGGCTAACACCTCTACTTTTTGCCAACTCAACAATGGATCTATTCTTGGGACCGAAGCAAGCTTTCTTAACATGGAGATTATCATTACTCTAGTACTTGATGGCTCCTTTGTTATACATAAATATGATGATTTCCTCCCTTTTAAGGTTACTAGATTTATCAAAGGTGACAGTAAAAGATCATCAAAATTGTGTTGTGGGTATTTGTACTCGGATAATTCCTATCATCTATAGTTGTAATAGTATGAGGCAAGCTGCTTACTATATCCGTAAGCTTTCCAGGTTCTTCACTAAAAATTGATGCAATAGTCTACAACTAAAAAGATTTGTAAATATTTTGAGTGTATAGTAATTTTGTATTTGGATTCTACCCACGTACATTTCTAGAATTTAGAGTAGCCCTTCAAAGAGAGGGCAAGCATACCTCTCCTTGAGAACACCAAAAATCCCCCCGAGTAGAGGACCCTGAAGGCCTTATGACATTATGACATTTTTGTGGGAAATGGAAAATTTAATGCCAAGGTGGCATGTGATTCCCCTACCTTTTCTTCCACAAAACCAATGACCTCTTGAGGTCAGTGCTTGAGGTCAGTGGTTTTGTGGGGAAAAAGACATTGAGAAGCATTTTGAGGATTGAAAATGACATAACATCCACGTTTCCCCAAACATTGTAATATGCATATATTTTTTCGAATTGTGTTGTTCCTTTTATTAAGTGTTGAATAGTGCTCCATACGGGGTGACCAATATGAGGTCCTTGGTCTGACAAACTGATCTATGATGATCGATAGTCTACGAATGTCGCCCAATCTTGGTCGTTGATCATGATGGCAACATTTTTAAGGGGGGCTTAAAACATTTAATTATTTGGACTTGATACCTGTGGCCTTACCAAGCAAAGATCTAACCACCACCCCATCCAATGTTTTGTAACTCGTTGAGAAAATTTTGTTTTCATTGTGTGATATAACTAAAAGACACCCTAACCCTCGTTGATCATGATGACAACGTTTTTAAGGGGGCTTAAAACATTTATGTGGCCTCATAGAGCAAAGCTCTAACCACCAACCCATCCAATGTTTTGTAACTCGTTGAGAAAATTTTGTTTTTATTATGTGATATAACTAAAAAACACCCTAAACCTCGCAATCGAAACCCACCATCTGAGCCCGTCGATCAAGATTCCCTTGTCATCACTTGGCCCTGAGGGTGGTTAATAAAGGGGTAATGACACGGTGGGAAAAGGGTTTTCATGGGAAACACAAATTTCCCGTGTTGAATGTCATAATGATTAGTAAACTCTTGTCTGCAGTGTGGGAATAAATGATCACTATTAGCTTGGTCCACAAATTGTATAACGTGGAAGCTCTTGGTTAGTGGTTTTCCCTAGTATGTCAGTGCATCTTGTTTAGTAGCCCAAGGCTGAGCCAGAATTCCAAATTTTCCAAAAGCTGGCCTCAGGTTGGAATGCCCCGCAATTCTTGGAGCAATCCTCGAAGCTATTGTGAGGACACTCATTTTGATCGCTAGTAGTGCCCTATTGGCACTACTAACCAACGCGGGGAGGCTCTCTTAAATGCTTCACAAACTCTTTGCTCCCTAGTTTTGGACCACCAGCCAACTTGACCTCGAATTTCCACAAAAATACCTGATAATCTTAATCATACACCATGACGCTCAGATATGTAACACAAATGGAGTATAAAGTACACAGTTCTTAAGCTTGGCTTCACAAAGGACAGCAGAAACACAGAATAGAATGAGGAAGGAGAGGCAAGATTTGCCGTCAGGGGAAATGTTCATTATTGAAGAACGGCTTCCAAAACAAGAGAAGGCCAGGAAGCCAGACGAGAGTCAGGAAGGGTCCCAAGACGAACAGGAGCGGTCGACCCAGAAATCTTCAGATGGGAAGGTTAGTAAGCAGGGGCAAAGAAAGAGAAAAGTGAGAAAAGGCGTTTTGCAAAGTCCTACTCAGGAAGCGTTCGTTTTCAAGAAAGAGATGAACGATGAGGAGAATAGAGCAAATAAGAAAATTAAAAAGAAGCGGGGGGATCAGAAAATAGACGATGTTGATAACGTGCCGGATGTAAAAGGGTTTGCAGAGGAAAGTTTTGATATAAACGATACCGAACAGGAGCAGAGAAAGAGTAAAAAGACAGAGGAGGTTTCGCGGTCAGGTCTTAGTTTTACTGCTCAAGAAGCGCTCGCTTTGAAGGACGAGTCCGCTCAAGGTATAAATGAGACAAAGAGAAAAAAGAAAAGCACCCGGGATCGTTGGGGTCAAAAGGTACAGGACGCTGAAAATAGCGAAGATATAAAGGAGTGGAAAAATGAATACCAGGCTGCCTGTATTCCACGGTACGTATGCTGTGGATGCTGTAATTCCTTGCCACGGGCAACATGCGGATTAAGGATAAAAAATACAAGTCCGATGTAGCTCTAAAGATGTGTGCTATGGACCTGTGCACTCAGGTTGTGGAACAAACTGCTACTTAGGGGAGCAGCGTGCTTATGAAAACAAAACTTTGGTATACTGGGAAAAACCCGACTCATAGCCTTTCCTTTATGGCCTAAAATTTATGCATTTCAGTTTGGGAAACGAGAAATTGCACATTTCAACCCGTAAAAATAAACTAGTTTTGCGCAGTCCGCTTATTATTTGAATAGGAAGTTATTGTTTTGTTTTGAATCTTCATCATTAGGCTTGGGTCTTGTTGGGTATGTTGTGAATCTCTTCGAGCTCAAATACTATTGTAGTGTCCTGAAGTACACAAGGAATCTTTTGGAGGATCATGTTTGTTAGTTGATGTCGGTTCTGAGGCAATTAGATGCACACCTTGCCATATTGATCAACAAGTGATTCAATGTCATCTTCAGTTCGGATGACAGGTCAAATGTGGCATTCCAAGAAATAGGACTTGGAACTATTTCTTTTTGAGATGAGCTCATTCTCATTCCTGAAACGTATGTACTTCAGGAGAACATTAGAAAAGAATCCCTTAAAATGATGTGCAGGATGGTAATCTGTGAAGCAGACAATGTGTGTTGAGAGTTTACGATGGTTCTTGTTGTTGAGTCTTTTTGTCTTGACTTTTGTGTGGTAGGTTCTCCATGTTCTTTGGGCGGCCAAACTATATGTCCACTGGATGTATTGTTGACACATGGTGTTCACGAAGATATCATTGCTGCAATGATGGCAGAGAGGAGTCTATGAACTACACGGCCTCAATTCTTTGAATGGTTGGAACTTGCAAGCATGACGATGCTGCTTTCGAGGACATTTGCATCGTTGGGATCTGAGTTCATGTGTCCTGTGGGATTGGTTTTCATAGCATACTTTAAAAAATTGTCGATAGACCTATGTTCAATGTTATTTGAATGTTCATATGGTCAAGAGATGGACAATTGTGAAGCCATCTATGTGTTAAAGGATCTAATGGAGGCGTAGTCTCTAGATATAGAAATCCATACTTGCACTTGTGTGGTGCGGTTGGGTGCATACTAGCCTACATGTGTATTTGAGTTTTTTTTAACGAGATGGTAAAGTCTCTTCTATGGAAGTCCTCAGGCCAGCTCTCTGAATTGTACATTTACGGGGCGTGCGCGTCTGTTTAGTTCGATATCATATTGATGTCTTGCATCAATCCATGGCATTATGTGAGCATGCATTGATTCTCGACTTTGGATCTTGTATCTGATGATGTGATGGTTGACCTGTGTGAGTGCAGCGGAAACTGATCAGAAAAGAGAGAGCAAACCATACCACACACAAACTGAACTGAAAGAATGATAGAGACTGCAGGGAAAAGCCCTCTGCACTGGTGGACAAAACCTCCAAAATGAGATCTGAAAGGGGGGTTCTATATGTAGCTCCACCCCTTCCCTTAGTCGGCTGATCTAAGCAGGCTGACCACCTGCTCTAGGTGGGCCGATTGCATGCCCTAGATGGGCGGACTGCCTGCCCTAGATAGGCCGCCCAGGCATATCATAAAAAGGGCTGACCCCCTCTGCCATATAGTGGCTGAACAACTGGCCTAGGTGGCTGACCAGCAGGTCGGCCCACCTCTGCCAGCCACCCCACTGTTGGGGCCTGGTAATCCGACCAGCAGGTCGGGTTTGTTGCCCCAATGGGTGGCCACACAGACCCCCCTATATAGGCCTCACCAGGGCTCGAAAGGGCTGCCATGCGGCAGCTAAACAGCCGCGATCTGAACTACAGCCCTTCCTGGGAAAACCAGCCATCAATGCGTCTCCAAGGTCGCCTGTCCCTGATCCATGCTGTGAACTGAGCTACACTGGCTCACACAGATATGGTACCCCTTTGGCAAAGCACAACACCCTGGTAGAGCCTTTGGACTGGCAGGTCTGCTCCGGAAGAGGCTGGATACAACATCAAAATCCTGGCATAGGCACATGCCCAACTCTACTCTACACTATCCTCACTACCCTGGTAGAGCCTTTGGACTGGCAGGTCTGCTCCGGAAGAGGCTGGATACAACATCAAAATCCTGGCATAGGCACATGCCCAACTCTACTCTACAGTATCCTCACTGGGGGCTGGCACACCCACAACTGAGGCCCTCACTCTCTACCCTAACCATTGTACATTAGGAGTACATGCTACATAGGGCAGCTCTGGGGTCTTCGTAGCTCTCGGTGTCACATGGTGATATAGACTCCTTGCTAGGCAACCTTAGCCTCCCTTAAATGTAGGGTATTTTACCCCTCTTGGTACTTACAGCCATGTAATGAAACGTACCACGATGGCGCCCATTAAATGTTAGCGCCTTTGCATGCAAAATAAACTTTAGACTAATCCTAGTCACTGTGGGCATAACAAATTGTGCGCACATAACATAGGGAATACTCTGGTTGACTGAGGTCAACCCTCTTGAGTGTAATTAAGGGGCTTTGACCATAGGTCGAGGTGCCTTAATCAAAGCCAAGACTCTCCTGCCAGAATTGGGAATATCTTGGTTGACCGACGTCAACCCTTGGCCAAAGCCAAACTTTGTTGGCTGAAACCAACACTCTAGACCATAGTTAGCTCTGGTTAACTGCAGTTAACCCTCTTGAGCGTAATTAAGGGGCTTTGACCATAGGTCGAGGCGCCTTAATCAAAGCCAAGACTCTCCTGCCGGAATTGGGAATATCTTGGTTGACCGACGTCAACCCTTGGCCAAAGCCAAACTTTGTTTGCTAAAACCAACACTCTAGACCATAGTCAGCTCTGGTTAACCGCAGTTAACCCTCTTGGCCTAAGCTAAGTCTCCCTAACCAAGGTTAGGCTTACTTAATCAGGGTTAAGTATATTTGACCGAAGTCAATACTTTGACCAATAGAAACTAACTCTTTGACCATAATTAAATAAATAAAGAACTCCATAATTATGATCAAATAAAATGGTCTATTGGAACTTTGACTTCGAGTATTTACAACTTGGTGACAATTACCTGCCCTAGATGGGCCACCTAGGCATGGCATGAAAGGGGCTGCCCCCTCTGCCATATAGAACGATCAGCCTAAGTGGTAGACCAGCAAGTCAGCGGCCCACCTCTGCCAGCCACCCCATTGTTAGAGTCTTGTAATCTGATCAGTAGGTCGGGTTTGTTGCCCGAAGGGGTGAATACACAGACCCCCTATATAGGCCTCATCAGGGTGTCTCTAAAGGGCTGCCATGCGGCGGCAAGCAGGCCGGCAAGGGCCCTGAATCTGAACCACGACTCCTCCTGGGAACGCCTGCCATCAATGCACCTCCAAGGTGGCTTGTCCTTATGCCCACAAGGCCTCGATCCATGCAGTGAACTGAGCCACACTAGCCCACACAGGTCTGATCCCCCTCTAGTAAAGCACAACACCTTGGTAGAGCTTCTGGATAGGCAGATCTGCTCCAGAAGAGGTTGGATACAACACCTACACATCCTCACTAGGGGCGGGCACATGCCCAACCTTACTCTACACATCCTCACTGGGGACGGGCACACCTACAACCAAGGTCCTCACTCTCTACCCTAACCAACATCTAGACCTTGGCATAGGCACATGCCCAACTTTACTGTACACTATCCTCAATGGGGGCGGGCACACCTACAACCAAGGCCCTCTCTCTCTATCCTAACCATGGTACATTAGGAGGTGCTCAACTCTAATAGACCTTATATAGAAGCCTAATATGTCTTGACAAGAACTATTGTGTGTGACAAGGAATAGTACTGTGCATTCAATTGGACAGCCGTTCCACGTGGAGTTTCATTTCATTCTTGTGTCATCATTTCTATGTGATTGATCTCATATCATCTAGTGCTTGATACATCATTTGCGGTGCATGTGAGAAATCTATTAGGGAGCCCCCACTTGCCAACCATGTCTATTAGATCTTTCATGTTTCTATGATGCCATGAGGGAAACCAAAGAATTAAGCCCCGTATCTCAAACTTGAGAACTTGCCAACTTGCCTAATCTCCTCTTGCTCCAATATTTTGGATTCTAGCTTCTTTGTAGGGGTTGATCTCCTTTTGTAGAATGTTTGTTAGCAATGAGCATTGAGTTGCAATGATGATTGCTTGTTGGATTTGGTACATTAGGTCAAGGGATTGTCGGTCCAACCTAGTCCTTTGCTAGGACTATATGAGTGGAGGTTGTGCCTCCAACCCATCACACACTCACAAGCGACTCCACCCTTCATCACCTGAAGAGAGCAAGAGCGTTTAAGCAGTGTGCAGTGTGGCACATTGTTTTTTCACCTCAATAGTTGTGCAAGGAAGGCTACTGAAATCCAATAGTTGCACAACTCTCATCTCAAGAGTTGTGCAAGGAAGGCTACTGAAATCCAATAGTTGCACAACTCTCATCTCAAGAGTTGTGCAAGGAAGGCTACTGAAATCCAATAGAGGAGAGCGTGGTTTCTAGAATTTTACCTATCGTGGAGCTTTATTTTTGCCTGATTGGGTGGTGTGTATATATATCATGTGTCAACTATTCTTGGTTAAAGAATAGTGTACATATGATATATCGTGGAGCTTTATTTCTGCCTGATTGGGTTGTGTGTGTGTGTGTAGCTACTCTTTGATTTGTCCGCAATAGTGTCTCTTTGTGTCGTCACATCTCAATCAGATAGAGCCCAATGTAGACCTGGTCATGGAAGTGGATCAATAGTGAGAGTGGAGCAAAGCCGTGCCCCTTCTGAAAGAGGTAGTGGTATCGTCCCCGGATCTCATAGTAGGTTGGGCAGATACACGGATGTGCTTTTCTGTCTTGACCTCCCCCAACATGCATAACCTGCTGATCCGCTGCTTTTTGGGTACATTTGCAGCTCTCCTTGCCTCAATCCTCAGTTGATCGGACGAGACCCGCGCTTTTCTGTCTTGACCTCCCCCAACATGCATAACCTGCTGATCCGCTGCTTTCTGGGTATATCTGCAGCTCTCCTTGCCTCAATCCTCAGCTGATCGGATGAGACCCGCATCTGTCCAATAGCAATCCTCAGTGCATGTGAGACTCCTCTGTCCTCCAGGTACTTGGGGTCTGATGATGAGCCCATCCTCATACATACATACATACATACATACATACATGATCACTTCTTAAAAGTAAAAGCTTCCTTTTAAAGCAAAGAAGTCTATCTAAATAAGGAACACTTGATTTGTATTTTAACATCTCCCTCACTTGACCAGATAGGCTTAAACTCAATTTTGAAGTCTCTTGAAGTAATGGATTCTCTCCCTCATTTTGTGAGAATTTGGAAGCATCCAGTAGTAGCTTGGAAGTATGTAAAAACTTTAGAACAAAAGGCTTTCAACTATGGAGAGATAGGTAAAAGGCTTTCAGAGCATTCAAAATCTTCTATCCTTAGAGAACCTTGTTGTTGTAAAAGTAAGAGATTCCAAAGCTTTATTGATGCTGATTTAGGATATGTAGTCACAGCTGATACCTCAATTTTGCTTTCTAGTAACTTAAGAGACCTTTTCATGAAAGGCACGAAATTTCGATTGTACTCTTTTAAAGAGTCTTGCCTTTTAAAAGCTATTGATAAGGGAATCTCAAAGTTTGTTTTGCAATTAGAAGAATGTTTAGGAGTTCAAAATATCTTATCAGAATGGAAAGGGAAGATTTTGAAGAAAGTTGCTTTGAAACTAGAAGAAGTCCCTTCGGTTAATTGCTCAACGCAAAGTAACCATCTTTCTAAAGAAGATGAAACTCTTCTTCGAAAATTCCATAGGAATTTTGTCATTTCTTATCTGGACAAATGTTCCAATAATGTTTTTGTTTGCAAAAAGTTTTACTTAGAATGTCTTTTGAGAGAAGTGAACTTGTTTGCCAAAACTTACGCCCCTGTCTTAGTTTCTCAAAAGGATTTGATCTCAAAACATAAAAGTTTTTGCAAGTCTTTGGGGTTTGTTTGTAATCCAAGTATACCTTTTCTTTGTGCTGCTTGGAAGTTTTACAAAACTCCATAAAAGCCAAGATTTATTGCAGCTTCTTTGTGAGACTACTTTGACGGATGTCTCTAAATGGCTAAGCTACTGCTTCAAAGCCATGTTGCCTAGTGTCCATAAACTTTGGAGGGACTTATTAAAAGAGGTAGATGTCCCCTCGCACTCAAGCTGGATTTTAAATGACTCTGTAGGAGTGATTCCCGTTGTAAAATTTTTTAATTCCTCTTGAAGCATTCAGGAGGCTGACGGACTACAAGTGACGGGCGACAGGATGACGGGCTGAGGCGGCGAGGTGATGGGGCTATGAGTTGACAGGTTGTACGTGTGAAAGATCCAATATATGATCGCCACTAAGCCTAGTGCACACAAGATCAGCGGAAGAACTAAGGAGACTCAAAGCACATTGAATAAGACATGAGAGGGAGATAGCAAATCTATATCTCTTGCAATGTGTGTGTGGCCTCTTATATAGAGAGTGCCCTTTGAATAGTCAACCATGTGGGATCCTCTCATCCACATCTCTCCTTGTGGATATCCTTGATCCACATCTCCACATCATGTAGTCCATATCCTAAGGTGGCTACTTTAATTCTTTCCTATACCATACCTTAGCCTCTAATATGTGCTCATGGCACCATATCTCAACACCTCCCCTTGGTGCCATGATCCATTGGCTATTGCAAGGTGGTCAGATGTGAGTTTACATTCCATCACCTCCCCTTAGTGCATACCTTGCTACATAAGGTGGTCAAGTGTGGTTTTTACATGTCAATACCTCCCCTGGGTGCTTTCATAGCTACTTGTAGGTGGTCAGGTTTGATTTACAAGAATATAGGCTAAAGGTGGAAAGGATGTTGCTTCTCGATACATGTTGTCGATGGCGTTCTCTTCTTTGCTTGATGTAGCATGATGCATGATGCTTTGTTCTTCCTGTTCTTTTAATGCTTTATATATGGATGCCATGTTCTATGCTATGGTCATCTCATGCACTTGTGCTTCCGGCATGCTTTTTGCGTTCATGCGTTGCTTTAGCATTTGTTGCAAAGGTATTATTATGAGCTTTGTTTTGCCTCAATGGCAGTGTCTAATTGCTAACAATGATTATGATCTGACCGGTGCGTAGAGCTCGAAAAGGTGATAACTTTTTCTTTTTGGAGCAGGTGCAAATTCTTCATGGATTGGAAGTTACGGCTTGTCAAAGTTTTATGAAGAAGAGGGGGCCTTGATGATGTGGCATATGGATTCACATGTTGCTTGCAAACTTTTCTTGGCAAGGGGTTATTGTGCTGAGGTGGCCGTATGCCACGTGGCAATCTTCTAACTGAACTGAATTAACCCAAGTCTAAGCAAACTTAACCATGGTCCAAGCAACTGAACCTAACCCGACTAACTTAACCACCCCGGTTAATCTTAACCACATACTCAACCAAGGTTCAAAACATTAACTATGGTGATCTTTAATCTAACCATAGCTCTAACCCAAGATCATGGGCTTATCTGCCACGTGTCTTTACCATCGACTGCCACGTGTCCTAAGGTTACCACCTTAGAGAAGAAGGAAACGGAAGCTTTGAAGCTTCTCTGCAGACGACGGCGACGCGGTGAGGAGTTGGAGTTTTTGCGAAGCACGTTGGTGACGGACTGTCGGGATGGAGGCGCTGATAGATCCGAGAGATCCTGGAGCGGAAGGTGCTGCTCTGTCAAGCTATTGTCCTCTTTGCTACAAGGGATCGTTGGTTGTAGATGATTGGCGAAGGCAACCGCACAGAGTTCCAAATACTTTTGTCTACAATCATTCGACGGGAGACGTGAATGTAAATTAGTTGGGCCAGT
Organism: Dipteris shenzhenensis; assembly: GCF_047967505.1. Classification (NCBI taxonomy): domain Eukaryota; kingdom Viridiplantae; phylum Streptophyta; class Polypodiopsida; order Gleicheniales; family Dipteridaceae; genus Dipteris; species Dipteris shenzhenensis. The sequence goes on from NC_141599.1 coordinate 43,123,052, forward strand.
ATTCCGTCACGCTCCCCGTGTGGTGACGACGCCTTCAAGCATAGCGATGCCTTCACGTGCAGGTTCGTGTTTGACGGAGGTTCTTATGTGACGCAAGATGCCCGACGCTGATCAGCAGCCAAGGTCTAGAACCTTAGGCTGATGTGGCAGCCAGCGTGGCAGCCAAGGTGACGTGGCAAGCAAGGCACCAGCTGACGTGGCGCACACGTGGCAGAGGCAGTCTTGCCAGGTCAGCAGACACGTGGCACACAGGTGACGTGGCGGCCACACGTGCGAGCTGACGTGGCAGCCAGCTCAAGTGCTGATGTGGCATAGGCGCTGATGTGGCAGTGCACAGAAAATTGCTGATGTGCCATATGGACACGTGTTAGATGACGTGGCAGCCAGTCCCACAGATGACGTGACAGGACATGTGGTAGCTGACCTGGACTGCCAGCTAGACAGGTGGCTGAGGTGGCAGACCTGAGGTTAAGCTAACCCCAACAGAGTTAGTTCAACTCTGGTTTAGTTAGTCTGGCCTGACTTGACTCAACCAGACCAGTCTGGTCACTGTAACCAGACTGTGACCAGTCCAGTTGGTCCAGTTACAGACTAACCAGACCAGAACCAGTCAGTTTGGTTAGATTAACCGGTAGTTACCCATCTGGTTACTGTTTCCCCCCCCCCCCCCCAAAAAATAAAAAAAAAGACAGTTGCAGAGACTGTTTCTGCTAGCAGTTTTTACCTATCTGAGAGAGTATTTACTGTCAAGAAAAGCAGAAAAACAGAGAAATCAGAGATTTGCAGAAAAAGAATATGTCGCCTTTGTGCTCAGGAAAAGATGAGTCAGATGCATTCTGAATGTTTTTTTGCAACAGCCAGAAAAGGGGCATTATAGTTATTGATGCCTTGGCAACTTTGTGGGTTTATGCCTTGAGTTGACAGCCCAGTACTGGCATAAGTTATGAATGCAAGACACCTCTTGTTGAGGTAATTTTTCTCTTTGAAAAGCAAAGGCAACGTGCATCAGCTGCATACACAGTGTGTGTGAGAAACTTGCAGATCTCAGACGAGTTGTAAGAAAATGGCTCAATCACCTATCCAGTGGGATTCACAAGATAGGGATGCACATCCAAGACAGAGAAGTGTGCAACAAACTCAGCAAGAATTTGAGCAGATGGTACGCACTCGTATGGAAGAGATGGAAAATCTCAAAAGGGATCCAAGGGCTCAGCATTTGTTTCAAGCAGAAGCTATGTCTAATGCAGCATATGATGTGCCAATGCCAGAGGCACACTCTCGTGTACAGCCAGAGAAAGAGAGATCTCATAGGGGACGGTCTCATAGCAGGAAGAGATCGAGGCATCATCACCGATCTCCTAGTCCATCACTGCTACCTCGAGTTCGACTTCTGTATCTTCTTCTTTATCAGATAAACCATCAAGGAAAAGAAGGAAACACAAGAAGTCCAGGAAGAGTAAGTCTTCCAGAGAGACCAAGGAATTCAAAGAGGGAGGTAAATTTGTCAAGTTTATGACCTACAATGGACAGTATGGTCATACAGACAAAGCATTGCAGTTCATCAGGCAGTTTGATGCTGCATTCGGTACAGACAAGTTTTTAGAATCCTCCAAGTTAAGAATGGTTAGTTTGCACTTGACAGCGACAGCTAGTGCATGGTGGAGTGCACAGACCACAGATGGGTCAGCCCCAAAGAAGTGGAAGGACTTCAAGAAAGCCTTCTACCAGCAGTTTATGCCTAAACAGTTTAGAGATCATGTTCTTCAAGATTGGGACAGTTTGCATATGAATGCAGGAGATACAGTGGATGTGTACAACCAAAAGTTTTGGGATGCTTATTTGCAGGTTGCACCTTTCAAAAAGATCTCCAAAGGAACTCAAATGAGAAAGTACAGAGCAGGTCTTAGTCTAAGAATCCAGGTAGTAGTGAATGCTTTGGGGGCAAAGAACATTCAAGACCTTATGCATTCAGCTTCAGTAGCTAGTCTTGTGCCGTTACAAGATCCATCTACAGTACTATCCTTGCATGCAGGACGTGCTGAAAGAAGGAAAACTGATTTTTCAAAATTAGAAAAGAAAGAGTATCCCAAGGTTGAAAAGAAAGGGTTTTAGCCTTAGAAGCCGAGGGGTACTCAGTTTTTAAAGTCATATAAAGGCAAATCTCCATTCACCCCTGAACAGATAGCTGAATTCCGTAGAGATGGGAAATGCTTCAAGTGCAGCAAAGAGGGGCATGCGGCTGCCCAGTGCCCAGAAAAGCCTTCAACTTCGAAGGGAAAAGAGGCAGAGAAGCCACGGGGACCGCAAAAGCCAATGGCAGGAGGAATTCCTGATATACAGGGTCATGTTTCAAACCCAGAAGAACGAGAATTGCTGCTATCATGGGGCAAAGTCAGAGACCAACAAGCGCTAATTTTATTTGATCCAAGGGCTAGTGATAATTTCATATCAGAGGACCTAGCCCTGAGGCTGGGAATAAAGACGGAGGAGTTGGGCAGGGCTTTGGATGCCGATCAGATGTTCTGTGGGAATCCTGTGCCAGTCACTCCCTTGATAGGGAAGCTCCGTCTTCATGTATAGAGTTATGTGGATCAAGAAGACTTCTTCATTTCTCCACTAAAACATCATGATGTAGTCTTGGGAATGCCTTGGTTTCATGGCAAGGCAGTGAAGTTGACTCTTTCTGAAAGAGTCTGGAGTTTGTGCATAGGGGGAAAAACCAGCGTTTAGTTGCCAGGAATAAAGGGGAGACTATCCCCATTGTATCTGATGTTACATGTGGTAAAGCAATAATGTCTGCAATTTTCGCGTACATGGTTTTTGTAAAAGAAAAAGAAAATGATATGCATGCTGAAATGAACGATGCAGACAAAGATAAATTTCAGTTTCTTGTAAACTTTAAAGATTGCTTTTCCGATGCTTTGCCAGGGGAGTTACCCCCAGAGAGACAAAAAGATCATTAGATAGAGTTAATGCCTGGTAGTGAGCCACCAAACAGACCACCTTATAGAGTTAGTGCGACTCAGAGAGAGGAGATTATGGCTCAGGTACAGGACTTGCTGTCCAGAGGGTTGATTCAGCCCAGTTCTTCTCCTTTTTGTTCCCATGTACTGCTAGTATAGAAGAAAGATGGCTCCTTCCGTATGTGTGTCGATTACCGCGCACTGAACAAAATGACCATCAAGAATAGATTCCCTATTCCGCGCATTGATGATGTGCTGGATCAATTAAATGGAGCTTCAGTTTTCAGCAGGATAGACTTGAAGAGTGGCTATCATCAAGTCAGGATACAACCACAAGATGTGCATAAGACAGCTTTTCGCACTACATTCGGGTTGTATGAATACTTAGTGATGCCTTTTGGGTTGACAAATGCTCCAGCCACATTCAATAGAATGATGGATCGCATCTTCCGAAAGTACAAGCATTTCATGGGTACTTTCTTTGATGATATCCTAGTCTTTTCAAAGACAGAAGAAGAGCACAGGAAACATCTTGCTTTGGTATTTCAAGAACTTTGAAATCATCAACTTTTTACCAATAGCAAGAAAAGTGAATTTTTCTTGGAAGAGATCCATTATGTGGGGCATATAGTATCCAAGAATGGGATACAAATGGATCCTGCAAAGATCCGAGCCATCCAAGAATGGCCTGAGTTGAAAACTGTGCATGAAGTCCGTAGTTTTTTGGGACTTTGCTCCTATTATAGGAGATTTATCAGGCATTTTGCTGATATCGCAGCTCCATTACATGACCTTGCTAAGAAAAATGCAGCCTTCACATGGGGAATATCACAGAAGAAAGCATTCAATACACTCAAGGAGAAGTTGACTACAGAGCCTATTCTTGTAGTACCGGATCTTTATCAACCTTTTGATGTTGATTGCGATGCTTGTGGAGAGTGTGTTGGGGCTGCATTACATCAGAATGGACATGTGGTAGCCTACGAGAGTTGAAGATTGCGTGATGTTGAAAGATATCTGGGAATCTATGACAAAGAGTTATTGGCTGTAATTCATGCCATTCATACATGGAAGCACTATCTTTTGGGTGCATTTTTGACTGTTAAAACAGATCACCAAAGTCTAAGATACTTTTTGACTCAGACCAAGCTTTCCGAGAAGCATATGAAATGGGCAAACATGCTGTCAATGTATCATTTTCAGATTGTCCATACCCCAGGAATTTGGAACAGAGTGGCAGATGCCTTGTCCCGAAGACCCCAGGTCAATAATGTGACTATTGCTTATCATCAGGACCTAAAAGGCATGAGGGAGCAATATGCTAGTGATGCAGATTTTGGTGAGATTTTACAGCAAATGCAAGAGGGGCAATCCACCAGTCACTATTCCCTGAAAGATGGGTATCTAATGAAAGATGATTGCCTATGCATCACCCAGGAGATGAGGAAAAAGATTTTGGAGGAATGCCATGCACCTCCCTATGCTGGACACAGAGGAATTACAGCAACAACTCTAGCACTAGAGAGGTATTTCTTTTGGCCAGGGATGCGGAAAGATATACATCAGTCTGTTATTGAATGCATTACGTGTCAGAAAGTGAAGTATGATAGACGGAAGGCACCTGGCCTACTTATGCCTCTTCCCGTGCCTCAGGCACCATGGGAAAGTATTACAATGGACTTTATTTTTGATTTGCCAAGATCAAAGTCAGGGAATGATGGGATTTGGACTATCATTGATAGATTCAGCAAGCAAGCTCATTTCATTCCGGTTCGCAAAACCATAAAGGCAGATCATATGGCTAAGCTTTTCATGGCACAGATCTTTAAGCACCATGGTATGCCTAAGTCCATTGTTAGTGATCGAGATCCCAAAATGACCAGTCTGTTCTGGAGAGCTTTATTTGATAACATGGGGACGAATCTGAATTTTTCTTCTTCTTTCCATCCCCAGACAGATGGTCAAAGTGAAGTAGCAAATTCTACAGCATTGGATATGCTGAAATGCTACATGGGTGACCAAGGTTTAGATTGGGAAAAGTACCTATCATTGGTAGAGTTTGCTTACAATAATACAGTACACAGCTCTACAGGGAAAGCCCCCTTTGAGGTCATTTATGGGAAGGTGATTTTGCCACCTATCTTGAGGACTCTGTACGCAAAGGCCCTCAGGGCAAGGTATCTTGTAAAATTCAAGAATTATACGGCATTAGATGCCAAGTGGATGGACGAAGACATGTTATCTGATCATCCACAGCTTTTGGATGTTTACAAGGAAGCTTTTCAGTTGAGGTCAACTGAATAGAAGCCGAGGGGATGTCACCACAATGTAAATATCCTAAGTCAAAGTATAGTTGATCATTTATTTGATCATAATTAAAGAGTTTTATATGTGTTAATTAGTAATGTAGAAATTGACAAGTGGCTTGTTGCCAAGAAAGGGAGCCTGAGAGCTCATGTAATAATCATTCATTCACGTTTTGGATTTTTCATGTATGTACAGCGTCTACGTTGAACTCTTGTAACAGATTCTCTCTTCAAGAAATAAAATACCTTCGGGGGGGTCCAGCCCGATGATTGTCCTGGGCCCTAGTGAATTTGTTGAGAGAGGGAGAGAAATGAAAGAGTCTTTGCTGTATTTTACGTGGAGGGTTTTGGCTATCCTCTACGGGTAGATTACATTAGGTTTCATGGGGCATTGGCTCTTTCATTGATGGTGCTGCTGCTGCGTTGCTGGCCGATGGAGATAGCACCTCTGGAGTTCGTGTCTTAGCTTCCAAGGTCCATGATATTGCTGAGAAAATACCGATCAGTCGTTGGGTTGGAGATGGCACTATTCTCAGACTCAATCGTTGACTGCTCTATGCTTTGTTTCTTTCTCTCTTGGTCTTTGAAAGGAGTAGAGATCACTCCTTATACTCTCCCGAACTCTCTCACAACAACAAAAATCTCTCTTTAATGAGTTATACAACACTCATCTACGTAGCCTTTGTGGGCAACCTATGCTCTGATACCATGTGAAAGATCCAATATATGATCGCTACTAAGCCTAGTGCACACAAGATCAACGGAAGAACTAAGGAGGCTCAAAGCACACTGAATAAGACATGAGAGGGAGATAGCAAATCTATATCTCTTGCAATGTGTGTGTACTCAACAATACATGATAGGCCACTTATATAGAGAGTGCCCTTTGAATAGTCAACCATGAGGGATCCTCTCATCCACATCTCTCCTTGTGGATATCCTTGATCCACATCTCCACATCATGTAGTCCACATCCTAGGGTGGCTACTTTAAATCTTTCTTATACCATACCTTAGCCTCTAATATGTGCTCATGGCACCATATCTCAACAGTACGGCCGTCGAGAGGGAGAGGTACGGCCAACCGGAGGGAGAGGGAAGGAAAAGAAGGGAGGAGAGGGGGGGAAGGGGTGAGAGAGACGAGGGGTGAGAGAGAGAAGACGGGGAAGGGGTGTGTGTGTGTGTGTGTGAGAGAGAGAGAGAGAGAGAGAGAGAGAGAGAGAGAGAGAGATGTATTAACGTCTGCAGGAGGCCTCGCGGGCTATGAGACAAAGTACGTAGAAGAGAAACTCATACGAGCCTTAATGGGCTGGAGCAAAGGGCGTGTTAAGGCCTTTGCTGAGTACTAATCTATACGGATTTAATGAGCTCAGTCAAAGCAAATTGAGAGCTGGGACTCAGAAGCCAAAGACCGGCACCGTGGTGGCTCTCCGGTGAGTTGTGAAAATATCTGGGATCTACTTCTGTCGGGCTGTCTCCCGCTGTGGCGGGGGGCGTGGTCTCTGTGATCTCTGAACCCGCTGAGCTATGTCCAGAGTGATCCCTCATCACAGTCTTCATTGAGGAAATCTATGATAGGATGGACGCCAATAGAGTGTGCTCTAGCTGCTCTTCGTGTTGTGAGTGGTCTGTGCGTCCCCCTCTTGACGGCATCGTGTCGGCTCCCTCTGTTGGTCTAGGCTGCCCTCATATCAGCTAATCCTCCTCCTCTATCCTGCTGGGCCGTGGAGCTGACTCCAATGCATAGAAGTCTGCGATGCGTCGCTGTGCTAGGTTAGCCTCTGTAACATGTGGCTTGGTCACCTCCTTCTGCTCTTTGATCGATTGTAGTAGTGTCTCCCTATAGTGTGTGGGAGAGAGATTGCCAACAATTGAGAAAAGAGCATCGGGCAGCCAAATCATTCCCACACCTTTACCTCTTCCTTGGATTTGTTATATCTTTGATGAGAACTATTCTCCACCTAGGTCGTCATATTCCAATCACCCCTAACAAGGCATCCTTCCCTCGATTTGGGATACCAAGAAACCAATGACTAGAGCGTATGAAAAAGGAAATGGGACCCCCAATTATCCATTGTGGATGCTCAAGCTTTCGAAAAAGTGGCACTTTCAATGGGCACATTTCTTACCATCCCTCCTGTTGCCTTTACCAGCAACCAGAGCCTGGGTTCTATCGGACTGTAGGAAGGATTTACTAAATAGTGTTGATGTGAAGGTTCTTGGAGGGTTTGTTGTGGTCTTTAATAGTACGGTTTGGTCCCTTCCTAGACGCCTGGCACATATGCCATCATGGGGGGCATTTTGTTACATCTAGAGTGGACAAGGATGTTTCTACCCTTGGAGAATTCCTGATGTTGTCTTCGTTGGATCCGAATCTGAAATGAAGCTAGAGAACCGCAAGATTAATTTACCAAATCATGTTGCTGTGGTCTTTAAGTAAGGTTTGGTCCCTTCCTAGACGCAAGCTACATATGCCATCAGGAGAACATTTTGCCAACATCTTTCTAGAGTGGACAAGAGGCTTCTATCCCTGAGGCTCTAGTTCATCCCCTTGAGAGTAGGGGTCCGAAAGGCGAGAGCTTCCAATAATGTCTTCACTAAAGCCGAATCTGAAATCAAAGCTATTAGACTGGTGGTTATTGCTTCCCCTTTGAAAGGGATTGACACTTCTTTTGATTGGATACCGTTGGGGAAAATGAAGCGGCTCCTTCCCACCCCATAGAGTTTTCTCCTCCCATGGATACCTTGACGCCTGAGGTGGTGAAAAAGGAGAGAGTTCTTGACTATGGGGATAGGGTTCATTTAACCTCCCGACTTCAAGTGATTTGCTAGACTGCTTCCTCTTTCAAATCGGGCAGCTAAACAAAATATCAACGAAGGATGTTGCTAGGGGTTTACACTTTACTCTTGATAGGAATGAAGTTGGTTGATTGGTTTTACTTTCTTTTTGCAATGGAAATTATCTCCTCTGTGGGTGGTAACAGTTTTCTGCCTTAATGATGTATTGCTCGATTTTGGCACATAATCCCTATATAAGGTAGCCCTGCACGAGTTGCTCTCTACAAATCAAGCCCGGTTTCATCCTTTTGCAAGAAACTAAGTTAACTGATTTTTATTCCACATAGATTGCAAAAGTTTTTCTTGGTTGTTTTGGTTTCTATTCCAATCCGTTGTAGGGCGACAAAGGGGTTTGTGTTTTGATCCAACGACATTGGCAAGCCCCACTTCTGTGAAGGATTTGGGTGGTAGAGCCATGCTTTAAATGTCTCCAAAGAAGAAAATCTAGACTGGAGACTCAGTAGAAATGAACTTGTCAAGGGAAAACGAAGGGGTCTAGGGGATTGGAAGTACCATTGTCATTTAAAAGAAAGTGGGCATCGACATAGATGATCTCTTACCCGTTCCAACTTCCAATGCCACGAGTGCTAGGTAGAACCCTTTACCGATGAATTGTAAAGAATCGGCAGGCAGGGGAGAATGTAGGTCCAAGACAAACTGATTCTCTATGTCCTGAAACGTAGGAAGGCGAGATAAACACTGCACACAAAAATTAACGAAATGTGTCCATACGAGGGGTTTAGGTTATGTCTCTGCAATTCAATGAATGATAAAACCTATGAGTCTAGGGTTGAATTTCTAGAACTTACTTCCATATATTACAAGCATTGCTGCATAAAATAATTGTCTTGAAAAGAAGCATGTGATGGCTTGGACAGCAACACTGTGCACACACCCATACTAGCATTTTTTTCATTTCTTTTCTAAAAAATGCTGCCAGCATTTCTTAGGCTCAGCTTTCTATTTCTGTATCGTAATTGACACCATACTTTGTAATCTTATCTAGCAAGGAGGGCCAATGTGATATGAAGAAAATTTGTGTGAGTGGAATGCCGTACGACACAGCTGAAGAGGATATCTTAGAGTTCTTTGCTGAATGTGGTTCTATTGCTGAGGTAAATTGCAGCAGATTTTCCGACACTGCAAGATTTAAAGGTCTTGCGTTCATTACATTTAAGGTACCACAGCATTTATTTTGTTGTAAGACTCATTTCATCACAGTCAAGTAAACATAGCTTTTATTTGGTTGTGAGGCCGATTTCTCCTACATTGCTGATTTTGTTATGATTTTCAACACAAAGAGATTTGAAGTCAGCCGATTATTATGTACAAGGTATACATGATAATGGCATTTCTTGTGCCCAGTATTCAACTTTTTTGGTCTTTATTGTAGCCAATGTGATGCAATATTATTGTTGGGTTGAGGAGATGTGGTTAACATATAAACATTGTGACACGTCTACGTGGTGGATTGTGCAGTAAATGATTTACTGATGTATGTGGTTTATAATTGTTTGTGCCAGGGTAGCTCTTGGAAGTGCTTCCATGAGTTTAGAATTTAGATCAAGTTAGTCCATTGTTAAGATGAACCAGGTCATGAGATTGTTGCACCTTTAAGACTTTAAAAGACCCATGATGGTACCAACACATGAGCCCATAGAGGTATTCATAAGATTGACAATCCCCTTACATCAAGAATCGGAGATGGGTGCTAATTTTAGTATTGTGTTCTTGGGGCGGTGTGACATGAGAAGTCCCATGGGAAACTGATTTTTTACAACAAACCAATTAATGGAACTATCTCCCAGATTTGCTAGGCCCTAGCCTTGGTCCCTAATGCATCCATTAGCATGGAAACATACGTGTACTACATTGAGCAAGAGAGCCCTAAAAGGCCTCTAGGTCAAGATGTGACATGCTAAAAAGCACAAAAGGACATACACACTCCAATGAGGCTCATTTCATTAGCTGGCTATTCTGGAGCCATTGCAATCCCAAACTTTGCATCATTGTACGCACAATCACTCCCCCTCTCTCCTCTTTAAGGTAGCTATTACACTCGCCCTCAGATTGTAACCTAGAGTAATCCTGACGATCTCTCTCTCATCAACTTAAAAGGAAGGAATGCTTGACCAAAAACAGCACCAAACAGCAGGCATCTTTAAAAACACTTTAGTTGTCTTTTTCAATTGAAGCATCAGCATTGTATGAGTTACAAGATAAAGCAGAATCTGTTAATCATTAGGCAGTAACGTAAATAATCCTATGTATATCTAGTAATACAAATGGTTTTGAAAGAGAGAACTGCCCCATATCCCGATCAGGGGTAGGAAATTCAAGCAGATCACAATCAATCAGCACAATCATAAGATCATCTGCAGCAGGGAGGTCTAGTATTCAATTAGGAGTACACTCTCTTGGCAGCATACCTTCACCAGGAAGAAGAGTTGGAGCAGCATCTTGGCAGCCCGCTGAAGGTGCTTGCAGGCTGACTGATTTTTGTTGGTGCCCGACGGAGGTAGAAGAAAGCACTTCGAGGTGCCAGGGGTCCACATCTAGGCAGTACAGTGGCTGTCAGATGGTGGCACACTGAGCAGACTCTTTGTATCAGGTTTTGTCCATTTTGGAGCAATCTATTCATGTATTGGCTGTTCTATTCTTCTGTGCATTGTTCAAGATCTTATTGGGTGCGGGGTGTAAATGGAATGCGAGGGAGCAAACAACAGCTGAGAGTACATGAATACTTGCAAATGGATAATGAGAAAGTACAAGTGGTGGCCAATTTAGGCCCCAAACTCTTCAAGTGTCCGAGTGAGTATACTTCAGTTATTGCACGGTTATCATACATGGCAAAACGATGACCGTCAAAAAGAACTCTGAAGCCATTTTGTGGAGATGACTGAAATAGAAATCAGATTCTTCATCAAGTGTCACTGTATCACGTGACACTGATGTGACCAGCACCTCACCAATCCCTTTCACGGGATAAGCTGCATTGTTGGCACAAGTGACAATGCCCCCATGTGGAGCATCACTCTAGGACTGACATAGATATTTGCAAGAGGTAATGTGCTTAGAAGCACCGCTGTCAAAATACCCGGCAGACTTAGAATCTGAAATAGATAAAGCTGAAGCATGCATGTCCGGATTGTAGTGGCAGGTCACAACAAATGCTCACTCATCCTTAGCCAAGTTTGCTGCCTCATGAGGGTGATCATGGGCAGTGGGAACATGTGTGACAGGAAGACCATTATGCTGTTTTTTTTTTCTCTAGAGCAATGAGCTTCCAACATTCAGAGATGCCATGGCCGGGCTTCCTGCAATAATCACCACTCATATATTTCTTCTCGTCAATAGGAGACGAAGACGATGAGGTTGCTGTAATTTTTCTCCCCTTTGTCTTCATCCTTGTGGTCCGTGGCAAAGGCCTGATCTGCTGAGTAGAGGCAGTCCTCTTTCTATTTTGACGGCTACTCCAGGAGAACAAGCTGATTGAAAGAATAGTGGTTGGGTTTACCCATGGTGACTAGCCTCAATGTCCTAGCAAATCCTTGGTATGAGTTAGGGAGCCCATCAAGTGTTGTAGATGCTACATGTGAAGCTGGGGCAATCTCATCAACATTGATGAGTTGCTCTCTATAATCCTTAATTTATGTGAGGTAGGCATCCATGCTGTCTCCTTCGTTCACCTTAACACCATTGAGTTGCTTGCACATATAGGCAACCTTGGCCTCATTCTGAATTTGATAGAGGTTGGCCAAAATATCCCATGCAGCCTTGGCTGTCTTGCAAGACCGAGTGTGAGGTATAACCTCTCTTTTCAGCAATCGCTGCATGTGCCTGTCCATCTCTCTGATCTCAACGAATCTGTTCAGGTGTGGTTGGCATTGCAGCAGGCACTGCGGGAGTATTGGTAGATGAACCAAAAGTGGCAGTAGTAGTGGCTGCGGGTGCAGTAGATGCATGTGCTGAAGAGACAGGTCTAGTCTTTGATCTAGATACAATTCCCCAAAAGTTTGTGGACACCAACAGGTGTCGCACGAAGTACGACCACATGGGATAGTTGGTACCATCCTATCCTCAAGTGCAAGCATTCTAAATGACTCATGGTTTGCCATTGCAAAAGAAAACCCCAAAAGAAGAAGAGTGCCCTGCAAATGCTAAAGCCTCAAGGCTATTACTGCAAAGAGCTGGCTGCTCAAAGTATTTGACTGCTAGCTGCAAATGTCAAGAATTAAGTGCTAGCAATTTTGAAGTGTCAAGAATTAAGTGCTAGCAATCTCTTCAAATGTGAATGCTGAAAGTGGTGCTCAAACACTGAGCAAAATGCACAAGCTTGTCCCAAAAATCTTTTGTCCTAAAAACGGAGTGTCCTACCAATAAGCCATTCCTGTATGAATGGACCTGAAATTAATGTCCCCAAAGTACAAGAGCCAATGCAAGACAACGGGAGCAAAAGCCCCAAATTCTGCAAGCTGAGTGTGTAAAATTGAGGGGACATTGTCTTACCAGGTAATTTGAGAGCTGAAGAAGGAAAATTTGGCAAAAGCCCCAATTGTTGAAGAGGGCAAATGTGCCAAAAAGTGGGCAAATCTAAAAAATCCTCAAAATGTGACCAAATAAACCAATGTCACTACAAATTCGAGCAAATGTGACTCAAAAGCCTCAAATATTACCCGTTAGGCAAGGCCACTGCAAAAATCAGCAAACCTGGCAAAAGCCCCAAATCTTGAGAGGGCAAATATGCCCAAAACAGCGCAAGTATGTAAAAGCCCCAAATTTCACGGCAATTTTGCAAATGTGACTGCAATAAGCTGCAAATCTGCAAATTTCCAGCAATCTGCTTGCAAATGTGACATAGAAGCCTCGAAATCTAGAGCAAAGTCACCTCAATGTCACTGCAATATGTGCTAATGTGACATAAAAGAGGATGAAAAGCTCCAAATCCAACCGTGCCATGCAAGTATGAGTCAAGAAGGAGCAAATCCCAGCCAAATGCAGCTAGAGCTGGTTGAATGACTTTAAAAGTCCAATTCTGAGTAGAAAAACCCAAATGACTTTAAAAGGCTGCTGGAAGGTCGTCACCGGATTGAACTGGAGCAAATGTTGTGGCTGCAACAAAGAGCTGAAGTGAGGCAAATCCGAGGTGAATGTCGTGGGATAGGTGTAGGTTGTAGCTTGCAGGTGGGATAGCGAGGAGGCTGAAACGGCAAAAATTATTTTGCAAAAAACGCCCAATGCCTGAGGCATACACTTCATCGCACATCGGGAGCCGTATCAACATTAGTATAGTTGTACGGACAGGTCCGTACAGCCGTATCAACATTAGTATAGTTGTACGGACAGGTCCTACAGCGACTTTGATAGGTCATTTGGAAGTGCACAGGTGCTGCGCCTGTCATCTAGAGCGAAAAAGGCAATGAAATGAGGCTGAAATCACCAAAAAGGCTGCTGGAAGGACACCGGATTGAACTGGAGCAAATGTTGTGGCTGCAACGAAGAGCTGAAGCGAGGCAAAATCCGAGGTGAATGTCGTGGGATAGGTGTAGGTTGTAGCTTGCAGGTGGGATAGCGAGGAGGCTGAAACGGCAAAAATTATTTTGTAAAAAACGCTCAATGCCTGAGGCATAGACTTCATCACACATCGGGTCGGCTCCCGTCATAACTTGCTGTGTTCAATTCCTTGACAGAAAGGTGGGCTGAGCAATGAGCACCTAGGGGGGCAGGTAGGAGCAAGAGAGCCTGCCCTGATTCTGCAGTTGGGTGCGGGGAGCAATGGAGTGCAAATGAAATGCGAGGGAGCAGACAACAGTTGAGAGAACACGATGTACTTAGATTCTAACTGGCCTACAAGGCCATAGTCTTCCGCTGTGGGAGTGTTGGCCACAGCAAGCAACCTCCATATGTTATTCTAGCATATGTTACATCCTGAGCTAATCCTAGTTGGCTTGTACCTAACTTGAGTGTCACTAAATATAGCCTGAGAGGTTGAGGCTATATAGGTGGCTCGACCCTAATTGGTGGCTATCAATCGTTGTGGTGCTTGGATGATTCAATGTTATCGTGTTCAATTAGACTTCAACATGACCCACCTTTGTGAACAAAACAGAAAAAAGAACAATGGTACTTAAAAATATACATAGAAAACCTCAACCCAGGAATCTATTCTTGCTAGGATGAGCTCTTGATTTTATTTTGATAATGTAGAAAAGGTGAAAGGGGGCAGATGTAGGAAGGGTGATTGAACAGTGAGAGAGAGAGAGAAGGGGGGGGTGGGGGGGGTAGGGTAGGTAGGTAGGGAGTGGATGGAGGTGAAGAAGCATAGGGAGCCGTAGACTAGATAAGAGAGGCACATCTCAAAATGCATCGACCTGGAGGGAAATAGGGCCTATATAGTCCCCCTCTATTATCTCCTTTTAGCCCTCTCAACTTCCCTTTTTGGCCCTAGGGCTATCCCTGACTAGGCTTGTGTTCTCCCTTTATTACAACCATCTCTTTCCATAAAAAATTTCCTGAAAATTACACGTGGCTGTCCTACAAGGGTGCCAGAACAGTAAAGCGCTGCTGATCAGCCTGGCAAAAGATGGGGGTGCTCCTGCATAGTGCGTTCTAGATGCGATGATTGTTCATCCTCCTGTGGTGCCTTCCGCTTCATGAGGTACTCAATGCATACCTTGGTATGGAGTTAAGGTCTTGCACATGCACCCTCTACTTACCCAGTGCAATTTAAAAGGGGGTGTTGAGGATGGTATAAATTGCACCATATCCTAATGGCAGGAGGGGCAAACCCTAATCCTAACCCTAACCCTAAGGGGTTCTCATGTATATATTCATGATTATGTTCAATACAACATAGTGTACAAGTAGCTGTATCGTGTGACATCCTCTCTCTCTCTCTCACTCACTACCCACTTTATTAGGCAAGCGTCAGGAAGACTTGAAAAGGCCTCACGAGTGCCTCCCTAGCTCCCCTCAAATCTCCACAACTATATTCAATAGTAAAGAAAGACAACCTCCATGTTTGTAGGCAAATTCATGGAGGGCACAAGAGGGGGGAAGCATGGGAGGTGGCGAGGGAGACGCTCCTTGGCTGCGTGGCATTCTAGGGAGCACTCTTAATTTTACATTCTGCTCTAAGACTCCTGTATTTCATGCTCAGGCACGCATTGAGGTGCAACATCACTTTATATGTTTAAAGATACTAAGCAATGGAATTCCCTGCATCACCCTTTGCATTATTTGATTGCTGTCTAATAGCAAGCCCTAGCCCGACCAACCCATGATGCAAAATTTAAGTTATAATGTTGCCTTTATCCTAACGAACTAATATTACAGAATGTGCACACTAGCACACAAACTAGTCTGCAAGGCCATTTGAGGAGGAATTGAGACACATTGAGAGGGTTGGAGAGGTTGATTTGGCTAAATCGATCAATTGCAAGAAATCGTTGGGACTCTTCTATCCGTGTCTCATAAGGAAGCTCAAAATTGGCTTGAAACCTTTATCCAATCATAGAGGCCTATAAATTTTTGTAGAATTATCATACCATGGGTAGATGCTCCTTTAAAAAGAACCTTACAATGAGGTAAGTTTTGCTGAAAATGCAGCAACGATCACCAAGATACATGTATTTTAATGACGAGGAGTCAAAACTGTCATAGAAACAATATGTCATACAAGACCAATAGCTTTACTACTGGGTTTAACAAGAGCAACTAGAGAGTCAAAACATCAAACGAAACACATTGAACTGAGCTTTGCACTAATACAAGTTTCATAGAAAAAAGACCAATGAGTAGGAGATTATGACTATTATACCGCCAGGGGATAAAGCTCTCACTAAAAATTCATTGTCATACACAAAGACTCATATCTTTTTATTCACTACAAAACTATAGGCTGAGCATATCAAGGGATGTCTCTTGAAGAGAGCCTCACAATGATACAAGGTTATGAGAATTTTAACCAAATTGTCGCCCAAAACTGCCCTCTTCTAGCTTGATTGCAACTGAGCACAATCTCCATCAATAATGCAGAGCCCAGAAAGAACACTTAGGAGGGAGAAATGTGCCCTTATAGTCGTTTGGGAAACAAGTTCTCTATATAAGTCTACTGAGTGTCCGAGTGGATGCCAAAATGGAGCAAAGAAGAAGGAAACGAGATGTAGTCGCGTATAAGAGAATGCAAAGTGAACAATATTGCCATAAGAGAAACGGCGTCACTCAAATCCACCCAATCAGTGCAATTAAGAGAGAGAGAGAGAGAGAGAGAGAGAGAGAGAGAGAGAGAGTATTCTTTAACGTTAAGGCACTTGTCAAAAGCCAAAAGATGTCTTGTTAGACGTCAATTCGTGGGATCAAACACACACACATCACGACATGAACACAAGCTTCAACCACGAAGACCCGTGGGTGTTTTACAAAACTTGATACGGGAAGATGGCTTATGTGTGTGTGTGTGTGTGAGAGAGAGAGAGAGAGAGAGAGAGAGAGAGAGAGAGAGAGGAAGAAGAAGAAGAAGAAGAAGAAAGATATATTAACGTCTGCAGGAGACCTCACGGGCCTATGAGACAAAGGTGCAAAACCAAAAGTAACTCATACAACTTGCTATGGGCTGAGGCAAAGTGCTCACTAAGGCCCTAGCTGAGAGCTAAAAAGCTAAAATGCTAAACTGGTGAACAACATAGCAAAGTAGCAGACAACGAAAAAACAAAATAGTATCAGTTGCTCAGAGCTAATGTTTCGAGAGCACGCACAGGCTCCACATATCCAGGTGCCAAGGTGACTCTTTGATGGGATGTGAGGAGCTCATGTAGCTATGCCTGTCGAGCTCTCTCTCGGGGTGGCGGAGGACGTGGTCTCCTGGAGCTCTCTGTTTCTGATGGCCCATGGCGAGGGTGATGCCTCGTCTCTGGCGGTCTCCTTTGAGGAGGGCTGAGATAGACCGGACCTTGATTGTGCGTGCTCTGGTCTCTCTCCATGCCGTGTGTGAAGTGTGCGCCTCTCATCTGGTAGCATCTTGGTGGTGACTGCAGATCAAGGATGCTCTCATCTCATCAAGCTCCTTTCCCTCGGCCTCCCAAACGGCCGACTCAGATGCATAGAAGTCTGTGACACGTGTCTGTGCTTGGTTGATCTCAATGACCTGTGGTCTCGTCTCTTGATGTTCTCTAGTCTGTTGCATCAGTATATCTCTGTGTCGCTGCATCTCAATCAGATAGAGTCCAATACAAACCTGATTGGGCAAGTGGATCAGCTGTGTAAGCGGACCAAAACCAAGTCCCTCCTCAAAGGGGCAGTGATATCGCCCTCGGATCTCATAGTATATTGGGCAGGCACACAGAAAGTGCTCCTTTGTCTCGACCTCCCCCATCGGGCATAGTCTACAGATCCTCTGCTCTGTGGGTACGATCTTCAGTGCATGTGAGACTCTCCTATCCTCGAGATACTGAGGTCTGATGACGAGACCATACTCCGAGACCCTCATGAAATGGTCATGGTAGAACTGGATCTTGGTGGGGAACTCTTGGTCTCCCCCCCAAGCCTGAGACGTATGAAGCTGGCGGAGGTCCAATTGTATGATGCAGTTGATCTCATCTCGTGGGATCCTCTCGGGTGGTGCATCCATACTGTACTGAAAGGGAGAAGCCTGTCCATTGAATGTTGTGGCTACCAAACCATGTGGATATTTGTGCATACCATGTTGTATCAACACCACTCTACGAGTGGCCTAGATGACTCCAGTGCTAGCCTCGGTAACCTCCACTAAGGTAAGGCCCAGGCTCGGTGAAGGAATGTCACTGTCTGAACGATGGCATTAATCTGGATAGGGTCATGGCGAACTCTGCCGGTATGGCCGTCGGTCTCACCAGGGTGTCAAAAAGCCAACCCTTTGTCGTAGGGTCTTGGAAGTGTGCCTGGAAACATTGCCTCTCTAGTCGGGCCAGGTCACCCGCCCTCGCGTAAGTCGTGTTGTAGTTGCATGTGTCATCGTGAAACCTAGCCCGGTGAATACTACCCCAAAATATGTGTAAGACTGCACTATCTCCACTGGCTCATTTTGGTATGTGAAACTATGGCGACAAGACACTGCTTGCGAGGGGTTGAAGATCATAACCTTGGTCTTTCGAAGGTTGACTGTCAAGTCTCTCTCTCTCTACAGAATATCTCACGAGCCTCTAGGTGTTTTTGCAAATCCTCTGCAGAGGAAGATATGAGAACTATGTCATCTGCGTACAGTAGTATCTGCACCATCAGGTCAGCCAGGAGTGAGCCCTCTCCACCTAGACGATCTATAAAGGATGTAATCTCATCAATATAGAGCTCAAAGAGAGTCAGTGAGAGTGGACAACCCTGCTTCACTCCGATAGTGTTCTCAACCTAATCCAATAGACCACCCGGGGCACGGACTCTCCCTCTGACGGACTCATATAGACTCATCACTCCCCAAATCATTATCTCTGGGAGCTGCAACTCCTGTAGCCTCCTGATCAAGTGGGAGCGTGGTACAGTGTCAAATGCCTTACGAAAGTCGACAAAGCAAATGTAGTCTTTCTAGTGCCTCGACTTTGTCTCCTCAATGATAGCCCTCAAGGTGAAGATGTGGTCTAGGGTGTGAAGAGTAGAAATTGGTTCCTTCGGCTCCCTATAGGTGAGAAGATCAGCTAGTTGGGCTCTCATAGAATCCTCTCTTAAGAAGGTAAATTCAAAATCTTGCAAATTGAGCATCCACTTAGTAATCCTTCAAGTATTTGAAGCTTTCATAACTTGAGGAAGAAATTGATTACTGATCAAGATCACGAAGGGCTTAGTTAATAAATATGATTTCCATTTCTTAGTGGCGAAGACAAGATCACAAAGAGCTTAGTCAACAATTATGATTTCCATTTCTTAGTGGCAAAGACAAGACACCAAACCAACTGCTCCACCTCATGCCAATCTAGCTCAATGACTCCCATAGAATGGCTAATGTAATAAATTGGTCTCATGTATGAATTGCCCTTCCCCTTCTGCATCAACATGGCACCCATGACATGCTTACCCACACTCAGATTGACATAAAAGGGATGATCCCAGTCAGGAGGCATCAATATCGGCAAAGTGCTCAGCTTGTCCTTAATAGCTTGAAAGGCAGTGAAAGTGGTTTTCTTTTGATCTTCTTGAGCTATTTGTATCTGAAAGTAGCCGGAATACCCATCATAAACACTATAGCACTCATGACCTGCCACCTCATCAAGAATCTCGTCTTGGAAAGGAACATGATAATGATCCCACTTAGTCGATGCATTGAGTGGACAATAATCCACACAAATCCTCCACTTGCCATGCAACAACAATAACAGACCCTTTTCCATTGCCTTTCTGTGACACAATGCTTGATGATGTGCTTGGTTAAAGCCATTGAAGGTGTTAGGAGTATAACAATCGGGCCTGGAGAACCCTTGTGGATGTGCGAAGCATCATCAATCTCGTACGGCATATTGGTAATTTAATACCAGGTGGAGGGTGATCCGGTAAGATAGTCATTCATCTCGTAACTTCATTGGCATGAAGTCCACCACATGCACTAGCTTCCGACATCCTATCACTGCATGTGACTATGATGGATACTGAAGATCCATGGCCATGCTGAAGATGGCAAAGAGAGAGACCGTGCTGAAGAGGGTAACAAAAGACCATATTGAAGATGGTAAACATAGGCCATGTTGGAGATGGCAAACCAAGACCGTACTGAAGACGGTAGATCACACTGAAGGTGATAGAGCCACGCTGAAGGTGACAAATCGCACGGAAGGCGATGGATCACACTAAAGGCGATAAGAGCTCTGATGTCCGGAAAGGGTCACACTGAAGTTAACAAGTGCTATATTGGAGATAGCAATGCATGGTGATCAGCCATTAAAAGAGAGTACTCTGAATTGCTGTTGATGAAGATGTGCACATGATAGCGGAAGATGCCCGGCCCGGATATGAGGTCCTGTCAAAAGAACTCACATAGAAGGATACATACGTGTGGTCAGTAAAAATTAAATCTCAAGAAAGTAAAAATAAGGATTAAAAAATATGGCATTGAGAAAGAGCCATTGTTACATTTGGCTGATTGCCACTTGTCGTGTGTTCATGGAGTGCATGCCACCTACATGAAGCGGATTTTGGAGTCGGTGAACTTCATGATTCATAGTGGAATTCTCTCCTAGCTGTGAGCTCAGATCTCGGCCTGATTGATGATCGAAGCATGGCGGTTCTCAAGGCATCTCCTGCTGGTTTTCTCCTATAAGATGGCTAGTTGTATTCAACTGAAGCTAGTAGTGTGTATTCAGATGTGTGTGTGAGTTGTAGCTTTGATGTAAGACTCCAACAAGCTCAGTAGAGCTGATGAGGTTGTATGAATAAAGCTGATCATGTTTTCAATCGTGTTCTCAGTTTCATATGAGCCCTTGAATTTTATTGTCACTTCATGTTCGGTTTAGCTGTCCATACAACGATTAGGTCTGCATTAAACTAAGAGTGGAGTTTTCGAGAGGTTTGGGATCAAGTTGTATCCCTCCCGCTCTGTGTTTTTTTTGGGGGGTTGTCCGCGGAGGTTTGGGATTGAGCCTGCTCTCCCCCTCTGCTGTAATGATCAGGTTTTTTTTTTTTGAAGGATTACATTACGTTTCAGTGAGTAAATACAGGATCCTTGTCCAATTTAATAGAGCTTTGATCATCGCTAAAAAAAGATATTTTTGAATAAATTCAACATCATTCAAGATCCCCCTCAATCTGACAGCCTCAGGCTGCGTTATTTGATACATTAGTCCCTAGTATGGCCTTGTAGGCTAGTGTTAGTTAATTTACTGGCACATTAGCACTATTAGTTCATTTGGATGAAGTCAAACTAGCCTCAAAGTGATGAGTTATCAATTCAGTTGTACTTCGTGCACTCTTGTGCTGCTACAAAATGATACAGCTCGTTTTTGACGTTCTAGGTGCTGTACTTCTGCTCCAGTCTTCCAAGCAAGCTAACAGTGGTATAAGATTGGAGCTGAGATCTGGTCCCAGGCTTTCGCCTACATCTATAGCCCCTGTCTGCAGCTCCCACAGGTCTTCCCTGTTGTGGACTGGTTGCCACTGTTGCTGATGCTGGTTACAGCAAATACAGACACTTTTTCCAGGCTTCCGCCTCTCTGGTGTACTCTTCCACTGCGCAGTCTCTCTGTTGCAGCCTTCCCAGCCCTGCTATTGCAGTCTTTGCTGGAGCAGCTTCCTTGAGCATTCTGCATCCCTCAGCTAGTCGACTTTCTCCAGCATTTGCAAACAGAGTCTTGCTGCAGTTTTTCCCAGTAACAGTCACACAAAGGGCATATTTTTTGATAGGTGAAGAACGTGTCTGCTTGCACTGTCTGTACAGTCCGAATGGGCTGTATGGACTCTGTGAGGAGCACCTTACAGTGCCCTGCATTCTGTTCACTGGAAACTGCTGCAGTCATTTGTCAGCTTGGAGGTTCTGCAAAGGAGCTTTGTGGAAGTCATTTCTTGCAGGAGTTTTGCTTCATACAGAAGCTACAGTTGATTTTCTGCAGGAGAAAGCTTGCATTTGCTGCATTTTTTTGTGCAGGCCATTTTTGCAGAGTATTTGGGCCTGCTTTGCCCTTTTTGTACTGGCATACTTTGCCCTTTGCAGATTGGGGCTCTTGTTCCCTTTGCTTTGCAATACGCCCACATGCCTTGGGGTTTGTTTGCAGGTCATCTGTGCAGGCAGCACATCTTTTGGTTCTTACATATTGTGCAGGCCATGGACCTTGTGTGGTCAAAATCTGACATTTGGACTCGCCTTAGTGCACTCATTTGATTTAGTCAATTTTCTTTGGGTTCTTTGTATTTGTGCTTTATCTGCAATGTCAAACAATGACCTTTTTGGCATGCTTGCTACCGAAGACAAGCTTGATGGCACCAACTACTTGATGTGGTCATACATGACGCATTACGTTTTGGAGGCCAAAGACTTGTGGAACATCATTGCAGATTTTCAGGTGAGACGTCCATCACAGGGACATGCTCCTGTCACGACGATGGGTGGTGGTAATGTTGTTGATTCTTCATCTTCTGTCACTGCTGCCTCAATGCCTCCGACTCAGGAACAGGGCAGATGGGGCAGAAGAGATGATGCTTGGAATAAGTTGGCCTCATTGTATTGGATGCGCAATGAAGCACGGGTTGCATATTTGCAGAAGCAATGGATGAAGGGGAAAGCATGGATGCCTTTCTGACTAAGGTCAAGGACTTCAAAGAGCAATTGGCCAACATTGATGAGTTTGTGCCAAACGTTCAGGTTGGGATCATGATGCTGAGTGGACTTCCTGACTCATATCAAGGGTTTGCGACCACGTTGCGGTACCATGATAACTGTTATTAGCTGGTCACTCTATTTTGCAGGAAGAGCAAAGCCATGCTAATCCGAATGCCTTTATCTCAGGTGAAGGCTTTTGCTACCCATCATAAAGGTAAAGCAAAAACAGCAAATCCTAGTGGTAAACCCAAGAATAATTGTGGTAGTACTTTGGATGCCAACAAGAATGGAGAAAAGAAAAAGTAGCGGTGCAATTATTGTAGGAAACCAGCTCATGATATCTCTGAATGCCGAAAGCACATAGGAAGCAGCAGCAGTCTAGCCTTGAAATTATTGATGCTTCAGCTTCTCATGAGAAGGATGAAATGTTGCTCACCATGATTGGGCTTTTGACAAAGGCTAGATATAGACAACGCCTATGAGGAGGGTCGACTTGGAGCCCCCCATCATCAACAAGTGCAAGATGCACAAGCGGCTCTTCAACATATCGGGTAGGGGCTCATAATTGTACCATAATCTTGTGCCACATTAGCTGGACAAACTCATCCATGAGACATGTCATGGGATTTTGGACGTGTTATCATCCATCATAGCCCGAGGTTCATTTATGGCGTGTCATATGACAAGGTGTTCCCAGCATGTTATCATCCATCATAGCCCGTGGTTCATTTTGATGGTGTGTCATATGACAAGGCACCCATTCTGGGTCCACGTTCCCCCAACCCAAAACGGTCCTTTTCAGGTATCAGACGTTCCTGTTTCTTTGCGAGGCACTGAATGAAGCCAAGCAAAGGTATTGCACATATGATCAGGAATCGTATGCCCTTGTGCAAGCATTGAAGCAATGGAGTTATTACTTGTAACCCAAAGAGTTCGTTGTGCATATGGACCATTAAACACTTAGCCTATAAAGCCAAGAGAAACTATAGTCGAGGCATGCCAAATGGATGCCAAATGGGCAAGCTTTTTGCAGGAATATCATTTGTAGTCAACTATAAACTGAGAGTCATGAATAAAGTGGTTGATGCATTGAGGAGATGACGGGCATTGTTACTCACCATAAGAGCAAATTGACTGGTTTCCAATTGATGCAGGAGCTTTATGCTCAAGGTAAAGACTTTGGAGAAGCCTACAAGGCTTGTGTGAACTAAGCATGGTAGAGGCAAAATTTTGCCAACAGTACTTGGTTTAAGATGGGCTTTTGTTTAAGGGGAAGCTGTTCTGCATTCCAAAAGGCTCAATGCAGGAGTGGATCCTTAGGGATCAAAACTAAGTTGGAATGGAAGGGCACTTTGGACGGTACGAGACCTTGCAACTTGTACAAAGCAAGTATTTTGATCCTGATCGACTTCTCAAATCAGTAATTTTGTGGGAGATGTGCTCATGCAGGAGTATATCAGCCCCTACCCGTGCCATAGAAGCCGTGAGAAGACGTGAGCATGGACTTTATCTTGGGCCTACCAAGAATCATGAAGGGAAATGTAGCATCATGGTTGTGGTTAAAAGGTTCAAGAAGATGGACCATTTTATTGCTTGCAAGGAGACGAATTATTTTTCAAGCACTGTTTAATCAGGATCTCTCATTTATCAAATATCTTTTGAACATTTGTACAAATCAAAGGGGGAGGAAAGGACAGAAAGAAACAAAACAGCCTTAAATTAGATTGGATGCAGGGAATAATAGACTAGGGGTTCTAACTACTATTAAAAAAAGGAAAAACAAGTACAGACAAAAAACTAAGTTTTTACACAAATTCTAAATTATAACTAACAACGGAAAAAAGGGATTCCAAGCAGGAAAATGGAAACAGGTAAGAGGAGCCAAGCGATAGTGAGTGAAAGAAGGCTGGGCATTAGTACCGTTTAACCATTTGATCGCATCCACTAAAGATGTCCCTTTAACCTTTACAAAATTAGAGCAGGCCTGGTCTCCATGGACCTTAGTTCTATCTTATAGCAAGGCTACAAGTTAAGCTATACTCAAAGGTAAGCACATCCCAAAGGTATGAATGACTTTCCTAAGGCGGAGAGTATTCTAATGAAAGATAATGTGTAGAAACCCTGTGGAAATTCACTGAAAATCTTGTTTGTCTTGTTATAATGTGGGCTAAGCGTGCTATACTTCTCATTTAGGTTCTTAGGAGTCCTGCATCAAGATGAAAGATACTGACGATTGTGTGGGGAAAGAACAATGGAAAAAAGGGATTGCAAACAGTAAAATTAAAACAGGTAAGAGGAGCCAAGGTATGATAGTGAGCGAAAGAAGGCTGGGACAGTAGTACTGTTTGACCATTTGATCACATCCACTAAAGATGTCCCTTTAACCTCCACAGAATTAGAGCAGGCCTGTCCCCCATGGACCTTAGTTCTATCTTAAAGAAAGTCTACAAGTTATGCCATACTCAAAGGCAAACACATCCCAAAGGCATGAATGACTTTCCTAAGGTGGAGAGTATTCTAATGAAAGATCAATGTATAGAAACCCTGTGGAAATTCACTTAAAATCTTGTTTGTCTTGTTATAATGTGGGCTAAGTGTGCTATACTTCTCATTTAGGATCTTACGAGTCCTGCATCAAGATGAAAGATGCTGACAATTGTGTGTGGATGCAGACAGAGGCTGCTGCAAGAAAAGCGCTTGCTCTGGATGGAGCTGAAATGTAAGTGCATATGGTTGTTTCGTTTCTGGCCTCATTTGTCCTTCATTGTTGTAATTTTTTTTTAAAATTTCTTTGGTCTGTATGTGCTACAGGGGTGGACGATTTATCAAAATTGAGCAAATTAAGGAAAAAAGAGTGCTTCGAGATCCACCAAAGAAGATAGAAGGTTGCTTATCGGCATACATTGGTAATCTTACCTGGGATGTCCAGAAGATAGACATCAAGAAGTTCTTCAAAAACTGTAATATTAATTCCGTTCGCTTGGCCGTTAACCGTAACACTGGTGAGTTTCAAGGCTATGGGCATGTTGATTTTGCTGATGAGGCGTCGCTTGAAAGAGGTATCAAGTTGAACCAGAAACAGCTGCTTGGGAGGCCTATAAAAGTTGCTTATGCTGTGTCCAAGTGAGTTGGAAGCAAGCTTGGAGTTGAAGGAAAGAGCAATCAAGTAGTACAACCTTTTGCCATAGAGAAGAGCTGCTGTGCTTGTGCTTTTCGTTGACTCATAAGTCATCTCTGTCCTAGAAATGCTGAATTCCAGTTACAAATTCAGCAGGGCATAACTTACACTGTATTTCAGTTAGAGGCAATACGTCAAGGGCAAAACTTACTCCGCTTGGCATTTAAACAGCAGTGTAAAACTCGTGATGATCAAGAACATTGCATATTGAAGGCATCTGATCTGAAAAGTTCACGTTCAAGATAATGTAGACTTTCTGGATGGTAAGGAGATGTGGGGCCAATTTCTGTACATTGAGCCTTGGTTGAATTGCAAAGCATTCATGTTTTTTCTTTGGTACTAAGATGACTTCTTCAGCAACTTAATCTGAGATTTGTGTGATGAGGCTGAAAGTTACATGGAAATATTCGTATGTATTGGCTTTTGTAGGCTGCAGATGCCCTGAAATCTCTTAGGAGTTTGAAATTTGTGTGCAAATTGGCCTAAGAAGTTGTTCAATTCATTCATTGTAGGATGACTTGGCATCATAGTTTTTTAATTAATTGTTTTCTATTGCTTCTCTACCCAAATGTTAGTCTGCTTTCAGTTAAGAAACTATAATAAAAAGGTTTGAGCTGATTGTAAGTGCTGTGAAATTATTTTGACTTCCACATGCTCAAATTGTTTTGCTTTACTTGTTTTCTTGCTTTCTTGAGACATTGCAACCCACACCCACACCCACACCCACACCCACACCCACACCCACACCCACAACCCTGTGCACGTGCATGTATGTACGTATGTATGCATGTGTGTGCATGCAAATTATATTCTTATACATATATATATGCACGCATGTCCATGCACAAAATTGAGCCATCCATATAGATAAACTCCGAAGTGATATCTCAAATGAGAATAAAGTAGGTAAACATGAAAATAGATATTTGAATCGTCTAAAAGGTTAAAACCCAACATATATTAGGGATTGGGCTACCTTCATGATGAGACAATGAATTATTAAAATAATGCATTGTTTTGTTTGCCAGTCATTAATTATTAGAAGTGCTGCAGTTTTTAGTTGTGGTGTAAGCATTCACTACTTTGGACTTGTGCAACTTGCATTTTACTTGATGTAGAAAAAATACCTTAGCTCTAAATGATTAGCAAAATGTTGAATCTATTGCGATCCTAGAACCTGTCCTCTTAAAATCTAACATGGAATCTTTGAGAAGTAAAATGGAGAGAGAGAGAGAGAGAGAGAGAGAGATGTTCTATGGATTATATGGTCTTGAAGAGAGAGAGAGAGAGAGAGAGAGAGAGGTGTTCTATGGATTATATCGTCTTGAATGTTTTGATGCGTTTAGTATTGTGTCAAACGCAAAAGAAGGGGGCATCTAGTGAGTATCAATATGGTAAGAAATGGTTGATAAACATGCCTCGCAAATAAGACCATATGGAGACTCATGCGTACTAGCATTGCTCATGTGCCTCAAGTGCAAGTTGCATAGATAATGAAAGGATCCTCCATGATAGTCTTTGTTTTATCTAGTTGAGTTGTTTGACTCGATTTGATAGGTATGATTTGGAATGAGACGTGATAGCATCATGACATATAGCCTCTTAAAACTAGTCCAGTTATCCTCTCTAACATCCATTGCCCAAGAGGTCAAAATAGGAAATCAAAGGAGTGATTTTGTGTGCACGTGTTGAAAATGTTCTTGGAACATTGGCTCTCCAATCTTGACATTGAAGCAATGTCCTCTAGTGAAGAATCATCCATCCTACCATATTGCAATAAAGATACACTAGTGTCAAAGTATACATAGAGGAGCTTGTGAAAATACACTCAAGTATACATAGGATCTGACTATCTTGACTAGCTCATTTGCAAGTTTGCAAGCCTTACGTTGATGTTATGAGTGTTGTTAGTGTTGAGGGTCATAGCCTTTGTTTTACCAAGGTTGACCTACATGTCTCTACTCTCACAAAAGGTCTGCAAAGTTGTCAAAGGTGCTTGGAGTCCCTATGTTCGAGATCAACTATATCATGGACATATAGTAAATAGATATGATAGATTGTGCGAGAATTGATCCTTGACCTCCTAGTGTGTCCACAATTGAGGCCATTCTCATTGATGTAAGACCAAAGAGAGTGGGTGAGAGGGGGCACCTTGGCTTCACCGCAATAATAGATGTCAGAACATCTGAGACAATAATCAATAAAGGAATTGAACCCACACACGGAGACACACACAGACACGTGCGCACGCATGCGTGCTTGCCTGCCTGCTCGCCTGCTTGCACGTCTGCCCACCTGCATGCATGCACGCGCGGACACACGCGCGCACACACACACACACACACACACTTGGGAATCCTTGGGGCTGCCAGCACTTTGATTGTCCATGAGAAGATTGTGGACCTTTTTCTCATGGTTACTTTGAAAACCAAGTGAGAGAATGTGGCAAAGTTTATCAACTACTGTATTACACCTTGCAGTACTTTCATAGATGGGAACTTCCCCACTTATAGCGTAATTTCCTATGGTTGAGAAGAGGTGGATTGCACCATAGTGATTGGAATTTAAGTAACCACCCTATGGAAAGATTAGATTACACAAAAAGGTGACCCCTTCTATAATACTTACAACTAAGGTTTTGTCCAAATATTGGTTTTTATTATGTGTTTTGTTGGTTGGGAAATAAATTATAATCATGGACATGCCATGAAGGTTTGGTTTGGTTAAAATGTTTTTAAACTAAAAGTTGACGTACATTTCTTTGTCTACAGATGATACTTTAGATCTTGATGTTGAGCTTGTTAGATATCAATGCTCCACTCTCGTGTAACTACGCGGGAACTAGCTAACTCTACTTGTAAGCCCCTCATATGAGGAGAAGGCATTTGAGTAGCTTGGTTATTCAGTAGGTCCTGGTTTGGACACTAGATGGGGGCCATGTGTGGCCTGATGGCTGGATGGAGTTGGCACACTGCCAACTAGGCTACATGCAACTGCGGGAAGGCATCCCATGACTGACCACACTGAGGATAGATGGAGCATTTCCTAGGGCAGCCCACTCTCGGGTTGCGAGGCCCGTTTGGAGTCCCAGATGATCCTGGATGGTTGTGGGCCGAACGGGGACCATAGGATAGTTGCTCTATTTTGCACACTGGTTCTATCGTCTAGTCGGTGGCCTATTTCGGGACCGATCCCTAGTCGGCCGTTTTGGGCAGACTGGGTCGGTCACCCAATTGGGTCTAACCAAGTATGACTGGTGGCTATATAAGAGCAAGCCCGTGAAGCCCATTTCATCACTGGCTACAGCAACCCTGATTCCTTAGCATCTAGCCTCCGTCCTCTACTATTTCTAGCATGCCATCGAAGCTTCTTTCACAGGAGCGCACGGCTGGGAGGCAGCGCCATCTATTTTATCAGTTCTACAGTAATCAAAGTTTTGATTCTCCATACTATCTACTTTTCTCTCTTGTGTACGAGATCCTGTTATCTGTTGAGTACAGACGTTGTATTGTTTTCTTACATGGTATCGAGCCTGGACTCTAGCAAGAAGATTTGGTAGTGTGTTTCTGTTTGCGAGCAGATTGTGAGAGATGGCCCAGCCCGTAAGACTGCGAATCCCACCGTTCGGCGAAAGCGAAAAGTTGGACGGCTCTAACTATCCACTCTGGAAGTTCAAGATGAAGACCATCCTAAGCGCATATGAGCTTTGGGACATGACTACTGGGGTGGACGTGAGGCCGGTTGCGAGACCGGATCCAGCCAATGAATGCAGGACAACAGATAGTATCAACTGCGGATGAGATTCTCGTGTGGACAAGAAGAAATGCAGATGCGGTATGTTCTATTGTTTTCAGTGTAAGTGATTCCGTCATGGCGTTAATTCAACATGTCACCACAACGGAGGAGGCGTGGACAGTCTTGAAAAATCAGTATGAGACCACGAATCAGACGTGGATTCAGAATCTGGAGACTCAACTCGCGAACGAGAAATTTTCTGAGTCTAAAGCGGCAGAGAAGTTCATCACCAGGGTGAAGAATCTGCGCGATCAGATGACTGTGATTGGCATCACCATCACTAGCGAGAATCTAGCACGAAGGTGCATACGGATTCTACCACCAAAGTACGACAGTCTTGTTACGGCACTGAATACGCAGAATAT
The DNA here is from genome assembly GCF_047967505.1 of Dipteris shenzhenensis. NCBI lineage: Eukaryota > Viridiplantae > Streptophyta > Polypodiopsida > Gleicheniales > Dipteridaceae > Dipteris > Dipteris shenzhenensis. The sequence goes on from NC_141599.1 coordinate 43,152,765, forward strand.
AAATCCGCCCCTCAACTTTGAGGATTTCAGTGCGATGCTTCTGGAGAGGAGATGCGTCAAAAGACGAGGACTGGAGAAGATTCGGCTTTCTACGCTGGATCAAAGAAAGGTAAGGGTAAGGACTCTGGTAACCCATCTTCTTCTGATGATAAAAAGAGAAAGAAGAAGATCAAGTGCTTCTATTGCAACAAGGCAGGGCACAAGCAGAATGAGTGCCAAAAGAAGATTGCAGGTGAGAAGAACGGAGTAAAGAAAGAGTCCAGCAACAACGCGCAGGTAGTACCAATAGAGCTATTCATAGCAATTGAGGAGATTTGCATGGAGGCAGTTCATGTACCTACGGATGAACCTTGGATCATTGACAGTGGTGCATCACGCCACATGACCAGTCAGAAGGATTGGTATACCTCTCTACAGCCGGTAGGGAATGACATCCTGGTAGCAGTTGGCAATGATGCAAAATGTCCAGCAAAAGGAAAAGGTACAATGGCTCTCAAGTCAGATGGAGTTGTAAAATAGTTGTCCGATGTTCTTTATGTGCCAGATATCAAGAGGAACTTGTTGTCCGTTCCTGTGATCACGGATCGGGACCTCAAAGTTCAATTCAATAAGAATGGCACACAAATTCTGGATCTTCAAGGGAAGGTCATTGGGAAAGGTACACGGCGCAACAACATCTACGAACTCTTAGCTTTCAGTGTTCAAGCCAATGTGAAGAACACTAAGCTGTGGCATGAGAGGTTTGGTCATCTAAACCTTAGTTCTTTGAAGGAGATGCATAAAAGTGGAATGATTGCAGACCTACCAGAAATTTCAGATCTGCCCGATGTATGTGAAGCTTGCATGATGGGCAAGCAGCATTGGCAGCCCTTTGCTAAAGAGGCCAGCAGGGCAAAGGCTCCTTTAGAGCTCGTTCACATGGACCTTTGGGTGGTTCCTACTACTTCATGACACTGATCGACGACTACAATAGAAGGGTATGGATATACTTCCTGAAGACTAAAGACGAGGCTTTTAGTAAGTTCAAGGAATGGCATGTAAGAAACAGGGAAGAAGGTGAAGAAGTTGAGATCAGACAGAGGTGGAGAGTTCACATCAACTGAATTCGAGAGTTACTACAAAAGTCATGGGATCAAGAGGCAGAAACCCCTGCAACATACATCACAGCAAAATGGAGTAGCAGAACGCAAGATGCACGTCATCTGTGACATGGGCAGGAGTATGATGAAAGGGAAAGATTTGCCAAAGACTTTCTGGGCTAAAGCATGTAACACGGCAGTTTACATTCTGAATCGTAGCTACATAAAGGCTGTGAATGGGATGACTCCACTGCAGGCCTTTTCTGGTAAGAAACCTTCAGCTGCACATTTTAGAGTTTTTGGATGTGACTGCTTTGTGCATGTCCCTGATGCTAAGAGGACCAAATGGGAACTGAAGAGCCGGAAGTGTATTTTCTTGGGCTACAGTGAAGAGGCGAAGGGTTACCGTCTCTATAACCCTGTTACCAAGAAGGTAATAGTAAGTCGCGATGTGGTCTTCTCAGAACAGTCGCATTAATTGGAGGAGGATGCTTCCTTCCCAGACAACCAGGACCAGGATATCCATCCAGTACCACCACCAACAGCAGACCGAACTCCCCCAACGGTGCTTGGGAGGATTCAAGATAAAGAAGATGAAGAAGAGCCTATAGAACCACAACGGCAATGGCCATTCTCAAAGTGGGTAAAGTAGCTTTTGGACGGTAGAGAACCTTCAGCCAATGAGGAGGAACCATTCGAACACCGCCGGTCCAAGAGAATAGAGGAGCAAAGAAGGGCGCAGGAACACTTGGTCAACTACGCTTTGATGACAGAGGTGATCCGTGCTGATGAACCCAAGTGTCTTGAAGAGGCACAGGGTGATAATAGGTGGATGGAGGCTATGCAGTATGGCTCCATAATGAAGAACAACACTTGGGACCTTGTGGATCGACCACCAAAATGCAAGGTAATGGGCACCAAGTGGGTGTACAAGACCAAGTACAAGTCCGATGGCACGTTGGATAAGTACAAGGCTCGGCTCGTGGCAAAAGGATTCGCACAAGTACATGGTTTTGATTATCAAGATACTTTGGCTCCCACAGCTCGACTAACCACAATTTGCAGTGTTTTGGCTTTAGCTGCCCACAGGGAAGTTGGCCCGTTTTTCAGATGGATGTAAAATCCGCCTTTCTGAATGGGGATCTCAAGGAGGAGGTATACGTGGAACAACCACCGGGTTTTGTGATCCTCGGTTTAGAAGGTAAAGTCTATAAACTGAAGAAGGCACTTTACGGGCTGAAACAGGCCCCACAAGCATGGTACCAACGAATTGATGCCTACTTTCTACAAAACGGGTTCAGGAGGAGCCCATCAGATGCAAATTTGTATATCTTCAGAGAAGGAGGTAGGTGTATGATCGTGGTCCTTTATGTGGACGACCTTGTCATAACATGGAACCATGAAGAGAAGATCTCTCAGACAAAGCATTTGCTAGGAAGAGAGTTTGAAATGACAGTGATGCATTTCTGTTTGGGGATTGAAGTTTGGTAAGAGCCAAAACAGATCTTCAATTCACAACTGAAGTATGCTAGAGAGATACTGAAGGCATTTGGCATGGCTGAGTGCAAGACAGTTGGTACCCCTATGGAGGTTGACGTGAAGCTCTCAAACAAGGATTCATCACCACTGGTGGATGAAGCGAAGTACAAAAGGCTTGTGGGCAGTTTGATTTACTTGTGCAACACGCGGCCAGACATCAGCTTTGCGACTGGTGTACTAAGTAGGTTTTCCAATAAGCCCCGGGAGAACCATTGGAGGGTAGGGATGTGGGTGCTGAAATACATCAAAGGCACACTTGATTATGGCATCATCTATACCAAGGGCAACATCTTGACTGGATTCTGTGACTCAGATTGGGCAGGAGACGTTGACAACAGGAGATCACTGACAGGTTACTGTTTCTCACTTGGATCTAGAGCTATGTCATGGGTCAGTAAGAAGCAACCCACAGTTGCTCTTTCTTCTACCAAGGCTAAGTACAAATCAGCATGCTTTGCTTCTTGCGAGGCAGTGTGGTTGAGGAGGATTTTGGGGGACATGGGTGTAGTGCAGAATAAGCCTACGCAGTTATCATGTGACATTCAGAGATGCATGGCGATTGCAAAGAACCCTATGTTCCACGCTCGCACAAAACACATTGAGATTCAATATCACTTTGTACGTGAGCTCATCATGGATGGAAAGGTCGACTTGGCCGAAAAAGTAAGTTCACTTGTGGGTGGACATTGATAAGGGAGGGTGTTAGATATCAATGCTCCACTCTCGTGTAACTACGCAGGAACCAGCTAACTCTACTTGTAAGCCCCCCATATGAGGAGAAGGCATTTGAGTAGCTCGATTATCCGGTAGGTCCTGGTTTGGACACCAGATGGGGGCCATGTGTGGCCTGATGGCTGGACGGAGTTGGCACACTGCCAACTAGGCTACATGCAAGTGCGGGAAGACATCCCATGACTGACCGCACTGAGGGTAGATGGAGCATTTCTTGGGGTAGCCCACTCTCGGGTTGCGGGACCCGTTTGGAGTCCCAGATGATCCCGGATGGCTGTGGGCCGAACGGCAACTGCAGGTCAGTTGCTCTATTTTGAGCACTGGTTCTATTGTCTAGTTGGTGGCCTATTTTGGGACCGAGACCCCCAGTCAACCATTTTGGGCGGACTAGGTCGGTCACCCAATTGGGTCTAACCGACTATGACTGGTGGCTATATAAGAGCAAGCCCGTGAAGCCCATTTCATCACTGGCTACAGCAACCCTGATTCCTTAGCATCCAGCCTCCGTCCTCTACTGTTTCCAACACGCCATCGAAGCTTCTTTCACAGGAGTGCACGGCTGGGAGGCAGCACCATCTATTGTATCAGTTCTACAGTAATCAAGATTTTGATTCTCCATACTATCTACTTTTCTCTCTTGCGTACGAGATCCTGTTATCTGTTGAGCACAGATGTTGTATTGTTTTCTTACAGAGCTTGATGTTGTGTTGCTATGGCTTGTTGAAGAATAAGTTTGTTATATTTTTCCTTGTTTGTAGTGATGTGTTTGTGAGGTAAATCATTATCTAATGTTGGCTCATATTTGCTATAAGGCATGTACAAAGTGTAAAGCTCTCTGTAGTAATTTTTTGGATTAGTGAATTGATTGTAGTTGTTGAAACGAATGATTTTTGTGTAGTAATTTTCTGGATTAGTGAATTGATTGTAGTTGTTGAAACGAATGAATTTTGTGTTTTTGATTTCTCTTGTATTTTGAGGTTGAATATCCACTAGCAAATGTTGCAAGACAAATATGTAAGATAGTGGAGTCACGTTTGAGGTACTTGGAGATTATGTCTTCAAAATATATGTCTATGCTTTCAAGAGGAAGTTTTTCTAGTTGTTCTTGCCTTTTGAGCAAAATTGTTCGATTGTTTGTTGTGTTTGTATTTATATATTGGAATTGGCGTGTGGAGCTTGTTAATGGTAAAGAGAGAACAAGGTATACTACGTGTTGGGAACTTATGTGTTGAGTGTTCAAGATTGCATTTTCGACTTTACGAATACATTCATTTGGTGCAGCATTTGAGTTGATTTTGAAGATAAAACTATTGTTGTAGCTCCCTCGGAGGGCTTTGCCCCATTGAGCATTTTCAAAGACAAATTTTGTGAGGAGCTTGCCTACCCAAAACTATTCTATGGTAATGAACGTAACTAGAACATTCCAATGCATACTTCATACCAAGACATTGCTTCTTGGGAACTTGTCAATGTGGATCGTCGATTTGCACTATCAATCGAAAACATTTTTTTCAAAACAATGAAAGTTCTTGTGAAGCAAGTACTTTCATCTTCTTGGGTTCGCATGCAAAAAGCACAAACAAAGGGAAGAACATTATAAGTGAAGGATGCAATCTTGGACGCAAATATTGAGAAACTCTTGAAGTCAAACATTGGGTATAAAGATTTTGCGCACCTTTGTACTCAGCACACTACAAATATTCACTCAAGAAAGATATATTTGCAATGATAAGGCAATTAGGGCCTCCAACTTTCTTTGTAACATTGTCTTTAGCAAAAAGATTGTGGAAACCTCTTTTAGATTGTTTGCAGAAGCTTAATCCAAGTACAACAACTGAACAAGAAGAAAATGCAAATGTACAAATAAGACAACTCATACGCTCAGATCCAGTAACCACAGCACAATATTACGTTCACAAATTCCAAGCTCTTAAACATCTTCTTAAGAAAGATAGTACCATCCTAGGGAAAATTAATTATTTCTTTTTTGTAACAGAATTCTAAAATAGAGGAAGCCAACACAACCATGGCCTAATTTGGATTGAAAATGCACCTATATATGGGGTATCAACAAATGAAGAGGTTGTGGCTTTTGTAGATAGGTACATTTCATGCGACATATCTTTATTTCAACTTGAAGAAAAACACATTCAAACACACAAACATCGCAAAACATGCTTTAAAAGAAAGAAAAAATGTAGGTTTGGCTTTCCAAGACCACCAATGGCAAAAACATGTATACTCTTACCAATTAAGAATCACAATAAACTTCATGCCCTCAAAAGCAACATGAAAAACATACAACTTGTTCTAAGCAATCAATCTGCGTTGTTGTTGTTGGACTACAACTCCTTATTAAAAGTAGTTGGTCTTAGTGATCAAGAATACATCTCAACACTTCAAGCATCAATTTCACAATCAACTATATTCTTAAATGCATTGAGCAGACCTAACACTTTCAACACTATATAAGAGTCCCATTGAAGCCTATCCGTAGGCATGCAAATTGAGGGCATTATGTAGATGCCAGATGGATACCATGTGAAGCTTTGATACAATCTTACTACCTTGAAAAATTTAAATGCATTGCTGTGAATCCTTGACATACTTAAGGACTTTGAAAACATTACAAGAACCCTTTAATGAATCTTCTTGGGTTGATGCATACGGTGACTCACTTTTTGATACTACTTTGTTGCCTAGCCATAGCCAAGAGGTAGCTTTTGCACCCTAAACCACACAAAAAAAATTTCCTTGACAACAACCCTTTCTACATAAAATAATCCACTAAAAGGTCAACTTTTATATACATCATTTTTAAGTAAAACTGACCATCTAGGCTTGTAGACCACTACCGTTCCAATAATTTTGACTATAAACACGACTATGTTTCACTTCATGGCAGGAACATTATGGCCCAAAGGAGCTCTTTGGCCACATAGCCAGAGGTGGCTTTCGCATGGCGAAAGCCACTAGAAGAGTTGTATGGCAATAGCTATGAGCTTGGCTATGGCTAGACAACTCTTCCAATGGCCATAACTTTCCCACCATGAAGAAAAACATAGTCATGTTTATATCAAAACAATAGTGGTCTACAAGCCTAGATGGTCCATATTGCTTAAAACTAACGTATTTAAAATTTGCTTTTTTAGGGGAGCACTTTATGTAGAAATGCAGCTTCAAGGCCATACACCAATTGAAAAGATGTGTTCCCTATACTGACCTTGAGTGTGGTTCTGTATGTCCATAAGGCTGCATTCAGTTTCTCTGCCCAATCAGAACGTTGTGGTTCTAGTACCGTGGTGAGGATAATGCATATTATTTTGTTGGTGGATTCGGCCTCCTCTCCATTCCCTTAGGGGTAGTAGGGTGTGCTTTTTCTATGGATTACCATGAAGCCAGACAAGAGTTCTTGGATTACCTCATTGACAAAATGTGTGCCTCTATCCGACACAATTTCAATGGGGCATTCGAATCGGGTGATCACATTTTCATATAAGAATCTTGCCGTGCTTCTGGCATCTGCCTTTCTGACTACTTTAGCTTCAGCCCATTTTGTAAAGTAATCAGTGGCCATAACGATGTAGTGTGCCTGTGTTCCTTTTGCTACTAGATGTATGGGACCCACATAGTCAATCCCCCATTTTTCAAATGTTGGGTATTTCCTACAGCTTTCGTAGGAAGAGCAGGGTATTCTCAATATGTAGGGTTCCAAGGCTTTTTGTCACCTACAGATATATTGGGGTTGGCGTTTGTAGTATACGTGTAGCTTAGGACCTCGATTTGTGTTCCAATGAGAGACGTAGGCTTAAGTGTGGTAAGCAAACATAGTGCACGCATGTGTAAAAGGAACGTGTATCATTATGGTTGCGGTAATGAAGACTTTTGTCTTCATTGGGGGTTGCAGGGTTTAGGAGGAGTTGAGTTAGGAGGAGGTTACAGGGTTTAGAAGGAGGTTCCAGGGTTTAGAGGAGGTTTCAGGGTTAGAAGGAGGTTCCAAGGTTTAGAAGAGGTTCCAGGGTTAGAAGGAGTTCCAAGGTTTAGAAGAGGTTCTAGGGTTAGAAGGAGTTCCAAGGTTTAGAAGGAGGTTCCAAAGTTTAGAGTAGAGTACATGGTGGAGAACTCGTCTCCCTCATAGATCATGGAGGTTAAGGGTTGAGGAACAAAGGGTTTAGGGGCAGCATAGGAGTGGGAGAGGAAGAAGGTGTAAGAGCATGGGGGAAAGAAGAGAGAGGAGGGAGGAGGAGGAGAGGAAGGAAGAGGAGGAGGAGGGAGGAGGAGAAGGGAGGAGGAGGGAGGAGGAGGAGAAGGGAGGAGGAGGGAGAGGATGGGTTGCAAGGTTGGAGGAGAGGGGAGGAGGAGTTGCAAGGTTAGGACATGCTATTGGACGTGGAGTGCAAGGAAGCATGGACACTTGAGACAATTGATTGGAATACCAAAGTAGAACTAAACACAATGCCCCAAAGAGTGTGGGCTTCATTCCATTATGGGGTATTTATACAAGTTGGAGAGATTCTCTCTCTGCATGTAGAAATTGTACGACATTCTCTCTCTACATGTAGAACTCGCATGTAGGAGTTGCATGTAGAACTCGCATGTAGGAGTTGCATGTAGGAGTTGTATGTAGAACTCGCATGCAGAACTTGCATGTAGAACTCGCATCATGTTAGAACTCGCATGAGATTGGGTGGCATGTAGAACTCGCATGTAGGAGTTGCATGTAGGAGTTACATGTAGGACTTGTATGTAGAACTCACATGTAAAACTCGCATGTGGGAGTTGCATGTAGAAATCGAATGTAGAACTTGCATGTAGAAGTTGCATGTAGAAATCGTATGTAGAACTTGCATGTAGAACACGCAAGTTGGATTTCTAAGAGGGATTATTTCTAGTCTCATGTAAGTACAAGTAGAGCTTTGCCACTACTCTACACACACATTCTGTTCTACCTAAGTCCATGTTGGCACAGAGACAACACCCAAAGCCACCACTTTTGTAAAAGATTTGACCTTTTTTTTGTTCATACTAGGTAAAATTCAATGCTATAATTTTTTGTCAATAGCACATCATCTCCTTCTGTCGTGTTCCATCAATAACCACAGCTTATATGGTTTGTCGATCCATTGAATGGCAAACTTTTGGAGTAGCCCTAAATAGAGCTCAAGTGAAACAAGCATGGGGATTGTGGCAGCATCTTGTAGGGTCCTTTGAGATTTGAATGCATACTTTTTGAGCAGCCCTACACAAAACGTGATCAGAATGAGCAAGTGATTTTGGTGGATGAGCTAGGGCTGGCCCTTGTTTTTTGAGAACATTGAACAAAGCAAATACTAAGCTACAAGGTAGGCGATGCAAGATATGGAGCTGCCCCATAGCTATGCTAACACACTATGGATCTCACCTCCACTAGGACCTAAGAGAGAAAGATGAGAGAGAGAGAGAGGAGGGGGGGGGGAGAGGACACGCGGGTTAATGGAAGCGTCCTTTGTAGGACATGTGGAACCAAAGGAGTAAGCCTAGTGGTAAGCAGTGGGCATGGGGAGGGTTCTAGAGAGTTTTGTTTGAGAAGATGGTGGTAAGTGGAAACTCAATGAGTAATTCACATAGCATGAAGACTGGTGGATTGGGTGGTACAAGAAATTGAGCCCTCTACAATATGTTGGTATTAGGACTTAAAGGAAGAAAGGTTCGATGGGCTAAAATTAATGGAAGAATTTATCTTCAATTAACATGTCAGAAGGGAAATTCAATGTAATAGCAAATTGCCTAATTCAAATGCCAATGGTTAGTGAATTGGGTTTTACTCAATTCATAACAATTTGCTAGAGTCCCTAAAAGGAAAATGTAAGCATGATCCTTACTTTTCCAAAATATGGGAAGCAATTATTGAGAGGGATCCAATAGGTTGAGGAGCTTTCCTTTAGGAGTATGATGCCAACACGCCATAGGTTGATGATAAGAGAATCTATTGAAAAAAATATAAAATGTAAAATGGATACCTGCTCTATAAAGGTAGAGTATGTCTCCAAGATAATAATGACATAAGGTGCCAAATTATTTTTGAGTGTCATGATAGTCCTAATGTAGCACACCTAAGAATCCAAAGGCATATGCATTTCTGTAAAAATAATTCTTTAAGCTTGGAATACATACATCCAAGATTATGTGTTGAGGCTCAAAAATGCTAGATCAATAAAGTTGAGCGTCTTAAGGTAGGTGGTTTACTACAATTTGGAGATCCCCTCCAGCAATGGGAAAGCATCTCCATATACTTTATTGTTGGATTGCTTAGGACACATGCCTCTGTGTGGGTTATTCTAGATTATTTGGCCAAGTCATTTTATTCTAACTAATGAATAGGTCGAAGCTTGAATTAGTTATAATATTTGTGGATTATATGGGCTACTAGTTGGTATTGTTAGTGACCCCAAGATAGCAAGTTCATTTTTGGAGGGCTATTTTTTTAGGTTGGAAAATACCTAGAATAATAGCATTGTGGACCATCCACCTGCCTAAAGTGATGGTTAAATTGAAAGGGATTAGGTCATTTAGGATCTCCTTCAAGCATATGTGAGTAAAAGGCAAACTAATTAGGAGCAGTATTTAGCCATATGAGAATTTATAGATGATAATGCCATACATTCAATGCTATGTTTTAGTCCATTCATGATGATATATGGATTTCAACCTATTGCTCCGATTGAAGTGGGACTCAAAAAAGAGAAGATTAACTTTCTTGAAGATATGCATCAAATCTTAAGCTAGCCAAGGAGAGCATTAGAAAGGCTCAAGTACAAGTACAAACATAGAGTATGTTTCAATATATTACGGTGGTATGGTTCCATATGTTATGGTGGTGGAAGTTATGGTTCTATCCTTCATGATTTGTTTTGAAATATTTTGATGAGGGCTCTAGTGGTAGTACAAGCTATGGTAAGGGGAGTGGATCAAGTGGAACCTGTGGGGGTTAAAGGTCACTGTGCCTTTACCCCCGGTTATGTACAATACTTAAACACATATATAAATGAATGAAAAAGAAGATTAGGGCGGTTCTGCACCCACCAAACTTGTGTGGCTCTCTATCTCTCTCTCTCCTTCTTCCGTTCTTGATTCCGTTGAGAGTACTCTCAACTGGTATCAGAGCCCGGGTGATCTAGCTAAGCGTGCGTGAATGCTTGAAGCTCAGTAGCTCTGTGGGAGGAAGGAGAAGCTTTGTGGGAAGCTTTGTGGGTGACTTTACTTGCATTCGAGTGTGCAGAGACCTTGGAGGAACCTTTCGAAAAGTCACTTTGGCTTTGCGAAGTGGTTTTGAGAGCCTGTTAAGAGCTTTCAAAGAAAAAGTCGTTTTTTGAGTTTTTCCCTGTTCCGTTCGATGACAGAGACTCCGTATTGACTTGTAGAGGCAACTATTGCTTGCTTTTGGTGTCCACTTCACTTCAGGAGCTTGGAAACACCTTCATTCTTGAATCTGGGATCATTTCATTGGATTTCTGACTCACTGTGTCAGTTCTTGCGTTTTTTGCCCGGGTGTTGGAACTCAAGTTTGGAGCAACCATTTGCAGATCTGTCAGTTCCGATGGACTCAGGAGGTCCTAAAACTTCTATGTTGCTCATCATTTGCACTTCGGTGGAGTTTACAAACAGCTTTGTTTCCAAAAACGTTTTTCAGTCCGTGTTGGACCCAGTGATTGAGACCACGGTTTCCAAAACCGCCGTCTGTCCCATTGCATTCCGGACGCCCAAAAATCCCTACCTATCAGTTCTTGTGTGATTCGGTGGAGGATTTTCAGAGTTATAAATCTCTATGTATTCGATTTCGTCTCTCTGTTATGCATTTTTCATTCTAAGGTTTTGAAACCTTAGATTTATGCCACATGGCAGTGGATAAGTGTTGACTCCCATTTCTCACTCATCGGTTGGAATTTTGGAGTTCTGGCAGAAGAGAGATATTTGTAGATTTTCTTGCTGATTCCGATTATGCAATGGCGCCCATGTTTTGAGGCATCTCAGGTTCTATTTTCAGTAGCGCTCATTACCGTGGGACTATGATTTCTTGAGCATACCTTATGCAGATCACTCTGGTTGCAGTTTGAGCAGTGTGCGCTCATTCGTGGTGTGCATTGGGTTGCAGTGGATGATTTATAGGCCATTTGGATGCATTGCGGTCCTTATTGGATGTGCTGCTAGGCCCAAATTGCCTTGTGGGATGCTATTTTTATGGACGCTTTGCACATGGATGCTATTTTAAGCTGAGGGACAGCTTTGACACATTGCAGGTGATGCACTGATAGTGCTATGCTCTCTTGGATGAGATATTATTGATGCATATGCCAGTGGAAGGTGTTTATGCTTGAGTCATTTGGCACTTATTGGCATTTTCTTTTGGGCCAGATTTGCTCATATGGATGCATAGTATATGCACATGAGTCAGATGCATCTTTTGATGCTTTGAGCTTTGAATTTTGGTGATATTTCACTCTATTGTGGCATACACATTTGGGTGCACCTAGTATTTGGTGTGATTCTCTCTTGCAGGCACTAGCATTTGGGATTTTGTTTCATTTGCATCATGGCATCCTCTTCCACGTCTGAAAAGGAGTTTTTCAGCATTAAAAAGTTTGATGGGACAAACTTTTCTTTGTGGAAAGAACAAATAAGGGATGTGCTTATTCAAAAGAAGCAGATTAAACCCTTGGCAGGGATTGAAGCTAAGCCTGCAAATATGTCTGAGGATGATTGGAATGAGTTGGATGCATTAGCAAAGTCTACTATTAGACTTCATCTTGCAGAGTCAGTTTATTTCACAGTAGTAAATGAGCAGACTACGGAAGATTTGTGGAAGAAACTGTGTGCCACTTATGAGAAGGAAACTGCCTCTAATAAAGTTTACCTCATGAAGAGGTTGTTTGAGCTGCAGATGAAGGAAGGGGTCTCCATTGCTTCTCACTTGAATGAATTCAATATTATTTTCAGCCAGCTTCAGGCTCAGAAGATGAATTTTGATGCGGAGACTAAGGCAATATTTCTCTTATGTTCATTGCCATCCTCATGGGATACCTTCCGTACAGCTGTTAGTAACTCTGCACCTAGTGGAGTACTGAAATTTGATGATGTTGTGGGTAGCTTGTTGGCCGAGGAGATTAGACGAAAGTCTATGGATGGCAACAAGCAAGATACAGCCTTAAATGTGCAAAGGGGTAGATCACAGTTCAGGGGGAAGTCCCAAGAAAGAGGGAAGTCTCGTAGCAAATCCAGGGCATGGAACATTGAGTGTTACCATTGTGGCAAGAAGGGCCATATGAAAAAGGATTGCTACAAGCTGAAAAGAGAGCAAAAGAATAAGAAAAAGAATGCAAATTGGGGTGCAAATCAAAAGGAAGAGAGTCCAAGGGAGGACAAAGGAAAAGTGAAGATCGAGGAGATCAATGCAGTCACACATGATAGTGACAATGACGTTCTCTTCATGTCTAGTTTATCTGCAGAGTTGCTTACCACTTCAGATGATGCATATTCCCAGGATTGGATTTTGGATTCTGGTGCTTCATTCCATGTTACTCCCCATAGGGAATGGTTCTCCACTTATGATAGTGGAAAGACAGGTTGTGTGCATCTTGGAAATGACTATGCATGTGACATAGTGGGAGCAGGTGACATAAAGTTTTCTTTTGCAAATGGGTCTGCATTTGTTTTGAAACATGTGAGACATGTGCCTAAGCTGACCAAGAGTCTTATTTCAGTGGGTCAGCTAGATGATGCTGGTTTTCACACCACTTTTGGCTTTCAGAGTTGGAAAATTCAAAAGGGCTCTATGCTTTTGGCCAGGGTTGCCAAGTGTGGGACTTTGTATCCCTTACATGTATCAGGGGTATTTGATCATGTTGTTGCAATAACCGAGCAGCCAAGCACTTCTTTGTGGCATTGCAGGTTGGGGCACATGAGCCAGAATGGAATGAAACTCTTATGCCGTTTGGGTTATGTACCGCATTTGAGTTTCTTTGATTTTGAATTTTGTGAGCATTGTCTCTATGGGAAGCAGACTAAATCAGCCCATAAAAGAAGGGGAAAGAAAGAGTTTGAAATGCTTGATTTGGTGCATTCAGACGTATGTGGTCCCATGCCTACACGGTCATTAGGCGGGGCTGAATACTATGTGACATTCATTGATGATGCAACTAGGAAAGTGTGGGCTTATGCTATAGCTCGGAAGAGTGATGTGTTCCAGGTATTTCAGAAATGGCTGGCCTTGGTTGAGAATCAGTCAGGTAGAATGCTTAAATGCATACGGACTGACAATGGTGGAGAGTATCTCTCTCATGACTTTTAGCATTTCTATGATACACGTGGGATTAAGAGGGAGCTCACATCCCCTCATACTCTAGAGCAAAATCCAGTTGCAGAAAAGATGAACCGTACCATTCAAGAAAGGTTGTAATGCATGCTTTCCAATGCAAGTCTTTCTGGTGGTTTTTGGGCTGAGGCAATGAAGACTGCAGTGCATGTGATCAATAGATCACCTAGTAAGAGTTTGGATGGTGGTATTCCTGAAGACGCATGGAGTGGCAAGAAGCCCTCTTACTCTCATTTGCGTATATTTGGGTGTGAGGCATATGCACATGTGTCAAAAGAGCTTCGAAAGAAGCTAGATCCTAAGTCTAGGAAATGCATCTTTCTGGGTTATGGTGAAAGTGGAGAGATGGGCTATCGTCTCTGGGATCCAGAAGCAAAGAAGATCATACGCAGCCATGATGTGGTCTTCAATGAGAAGAAGATGCATAAGGCACCCATGAGGGATGTGGAAATGAGGAGAATCACTTTCCAGGATGTGAATCCACCTACATATGTTGATAGACAGCAAGCTGTCCATGCACCAAATGTGCAAGAAATGGTACAACCAAGTACTCCCACAGGTATACAATCAAGGGTAGATGATGGATCATCTATTGATGGAAATGATGAGTCAAATGTGGCTGATATGCAAGTGGGACAGCAATCTGAAATGCCCTTGAGAAGATCATCTAGAGTGTCTAGACCGCCTGATAGGTTTGTTCCAGGGGTAGACTATGTGATGCTTACTGATTGCGGGGAGCCTTCTTGCTACAAGGAGGCTATGATGCGTGAGGATCAACGCAAGTGGGAGTATGCTATGCAATCAGAGATGAGTTCACTTATGAAGAATAAGACTTGGGACTTGGTTTCTTTGCCACATGGAAAGAAAGCATTGCCATGTAAATGGGTCTACAAAATGAAGGTCACAGGTGATGATGTGCCTAGGTACAAGGCCCGTTTGGTTGCTAAAGGGTTCAAGCAAGAGAAGGGTGTGGACTTTGATGAGATATTCTCTCTAGTTGTGAAGATGACCACACTTAGATGCATGCTTGGACTAGTGGCAGCAGAGGATATGGAGCTTATGCAGATGGATGTCAAGACAGCTTTCTTGCATGGGGATTTGCATGAGGAAATTTACATGGTGCAGCCGGAAGGCTTTGAAGAAAAGGGCAAAGAGCATTTAGTTTGCAAGCTGAAGAAGAGTCTCTATGGTCTTAAGCAAGCACCTAGAGAATGGTATCAGAAGTTTGATGCTTTCATTTGGTCCCAGGGTTTTAGAAGGAGTGAAATTGATCACTGCCTCTACACTAAAAGGGCTAAGGATAATAGCCTGATAATCCTGGCACTATATGTAGATGATATGCTATTGGCTAGCAAGAATACTTATGAGCTAGATGCATTAAAGGCCAAGTTGCATGAGGCCTTTGATATGAAGGATTTGGGACTTGCAGGTCATATTCTTGGTATGCGCATCACGCGTGATCGGAGTAGGAAACTCCTTTGGCTTTCACAAAAAGAGTATGTTACAAAAGTATTGCAGCGTTTCAATATGGAGGGGCGGAAGGCAGTGAGTACTCCATTGCCTCCATATGTGAAACTGAGTCATACAGATAGTCCCAAATCAGAAGAGGAGAGGGCCATGATGGCTAAGGTTCCTTATGCATCAGCGGTTGGGAGTCTTATGTATGCTATGATAGCTACTAGACCAGACATTGCATTTGCAGTGGGAGTTGTTAGCAGGTATATGGCTAATCCAGGAAAGAGGCATTGGGAGGCAGTTAAGTGCATCATGAGGTACATGAAGGGTACCAAGGAGATGTGCATCTGCTTTGGTAAAGGAGACATGCATGTACTTGGGTACACAGATTCAGACTATGCAGGGCATGTGGATAGTAGGAGATCCACTTCTGGTTATGTGTTCACCTTTGCAGGTGGTGCAGTGTCATGGATGTCTCGCGCACAAAAGTGCGTTGCTTTGTCTACCACAGAGGCTGAGTATGTTGCAGCCACAGAGGGTTGCAAGGAGGCTATATGGCTTGATCGGCTAGTGGGAGATTTGGGGATTCATACAGGTGTACCGACATTGCATAGTGATTCCATGAGTGCTATTCAGCTAGCACGGAATCCGGTCTTTCATGCAAAGACCAAACACATTGAGGTCAGGTACCATTTCATTAGGGAGGTACTTGAGGACAAGTGCATAGAGCTTGTCAAGGTTCATACAGATGATATCCCTGCAGATATGCTGACGAAGAGTCTACCTAGTCAGCGGTTTGAGTATTGTCGTGTATTGATGGGCATTGGATAGTATGCTCACTGGTTGTTCTCCCTTAAAGGCACATTGTCCTTTAAGTGGGAGGTTGTGGGGGTTAAAGGTCACTGTGCCTTTACCCCGGTTATGTACAATACTCAAACACATATATAAATGAATGAAAAAGAAGATTAGGGTGGTTCTGCACCCACCAAACTTGTGTGGCTCTCTATCTCTCTCTTTCCTTCTTCCGTTCTTGCTTCCGTTGAGAGCACTCTCAGAACCCATAGTGGTGATCATGGATTTATGAGTACAATTTCTACATGAGGATGATGTAATTTTGTTTATGGTAGACAAAGACAACTATATATATTAATTTTGGAGATAAGAAAAAAGACTCAAACTTACATGCTTAATGATGGTATTCACAAAATAAACCCATGGACACAACATTAGCATCCATAACACTCTAATCAGGTCCTTAACCATCTTTTGCAATTGAGAAACTCCACTCAACAATCAACATTCACCAATCGTCAAGAATTCACCACTCATTCTCTCACTTAGTAATGATAATCTTGGGCAACCCATATAAGAATACCCCATAGTAACTAGGAGAGAGAGTGGAGGGAGAAAGAGAGAGAGAGAGAGATGTGAACAAGCCAACTCTCTCTCAAAAAATTCACAAAAAACACTCAAATTTTTTCTCTCTCACAAGGAACTCAATCTCTCATATATAATGCCTCAATCAAAGGCATGAGAGGCTTTCATATTATGATTTATATGAAGAGGGAAAGGAGAAGAGTGAATATGACAAGGAGAGAGGGCATAGCTAGAGAGCACACCAAAAATGACTAACTGTATAGTAGATCAGTTTATCCTTTAGGGATAGAGTTAGAGTTTCCAACCCTATTTACTTTTTAGTCGTCATGTGTTTATTCTTATCCACATTATAAGACATGATGTGAGATGAATCCTCAACACAATCACAGTTGTGGATTCATCCTTTTGCTCACCATACTTAGCATGTGCCTTGGTCATAACATCTTTGTCACATTGGTGCATTGCAATTCAACCAACTTTTGTGTGTTGTAAATTTGGGCATGACCGTTTCCCCTCTGAATGTCTACCCTCATAACTCTTGTTGATCATCCTTTTCCAATCACCTTCCTAAAAGTTATCTACTACAAAAGGACTTGACTCTACATTACAAGTCATTGGATTCCATTCTTTGAGGGGTGGTAGCGTGCAAGACTGCAGAGATGAATTTATGTTCAAAGTGCCCATCATTCTTCACCTTCAATCCAATTTCTAGAGCTTCTTGATACAACAACACAGAGCATGCCACATGTCAAAACAAGTCTTGGAAATAGATTATTAACCCTTGTTTCCTCGATCTAATTCCATAGTGCAACCTAAGATCTGGTTCTAGGGGCGTGGCCCATTGAAGAGTGTGAGGATCTAGTCTAGAGAGTCCAAGCAATAGCCTCCTTGACATTTTAAAATATTTGGGAAGACAGTGGGAAAAGAGAAATCCAACATTTGGTACATTTGCCAAGAGCTTCAACCTTATAGGATCCAAATTCTATGAGCTCAAACCCTAGAGTCCCAAATTCTAGTGCTTGGTCCTACCTAGGGTCCAAATCTGTAGACACTATACCCGCCTTGGACTTGCAAGAATCTACCTCAAACACCTCAAAATCCTATTAAAGGGACAGGAATCTCAACCTTATATTCAAGCACCTCATGCAAAAGCTATGTTAAAATCTGAATCCATATGGCATTCTTTAGTTTTGTCCTTGTGATACGCTTAGAATATGATGACCCCCTTTCCAAGTCCCACGAGTCCCTATAAGTTGACTCTTTTGGCCCTTGTTTCATACTACTTAAAATGCCTTGTAGGTTGTAAGCAACCCATCATGCTCCTTTGTCAAATCCTGAAGTTCATAGTACATTTGACATATCAGTCATTACGATCATGATCAAATGGTGGGGCATGAGGGAAGAACTCCTAATAGAGAGAGAATGATAGTGCAAAGAGAGAGAGACTAAGGGCTACTCCACAAAACATTATATATTTGTCATTGCAATCATGAACAAATGGTTGGGGTAGCATGAGGGGAGAACCCCTAAACAAAGAGAGAACGATAGTGCCTAGAGAGAGAGACTAAGGGCTACTCCACAAAACATGAAATGAAAAATTGGAAGCAAACTGATGCAATGATCTAGCATTTGGTGTATGAAATACTCAATTAACTCCATGATGTGAGAGAGCCACCACTAGTCCTAAGTACATTTTTCTAGGGATCGATCAACTCCATGATGTGAGAGAGCCACCACTAGTCCTAAGTACATTTCTCTAGGGATCGATCAATTGACAGAATGTCAAATCGGGGGATCGAGCTCTCCTAGTCACTGAGAAAACATCCTAATACAACACTAATCTAAGGAGGATGCAACCTAAGTGCAAACATGATGAAGAGAGTGCTCATGACATGTACCTCAAGTCAATTAGGTTCCAAGATAGATTAGCTTGGACTCATAAAGAGAATCTTGAGATAGTGCAAAGTGCTTTTTTTTTATATTACTTCAAATGAACCTCCCTTTTATAGGTGAGGGTACTTACATCCATATGCTTGCTCACATGTGGGATATCTCCTCCATGCCATGTGGCAGCTTGCCCTTTACTCATACCTTTGCTCTACATGTGCTCATGGCACCACAACTCTCAACACCTCCCCTTGGTGCCATGATTCTTTGGCTACTGCAAGGTGGTAAGATGTGAGTTACATTCCATCAGCTCCCCTTAGTGCATGCATTGCTACTTAAGGTGGTCAAGTGTGGTTTCTACATGTCAATACCTCCCCTGGGTGCTTTCATAGCTACTCTCAGGTGGTCAGGCTTGTTTTACAAAATATAGGCAAGGTTGGCAAGGGTTTTTGTTTCTCAATACATTTTATTGATGTCACCTTTTGGCTCATGGCTTGATGATGATGGTGTGTAGTTGACTTGCTGGTTCTTCAATCTGCAATCTTCTTCCTTGTGTAGCTTCATGCATGATGCTTTGTTCTTCCATGTGCCTTGATGGTTTATATGTGGATGCCATGCTTCGTGCTATGGTCATCTCATGCACTTGTGCTTTCGGCATGCTTTGTGCATACATGTGTCGCTTTGTTGTCATTTGTTGCAAAGGTCTTACCATGAGCGTTTTTGCTTCAAAGGTAGTGTCTAATTGCTAACAATGATTCTGATCTGACAGGCGCGTAGAGCTCATAAAAATGATCATTTTTCCTTTTTGGAGCATGTGCAAATTCTTCCTGGATTGCAAGTGATGGCTTATCGAAGTTTCTATGAAGAAGAGGGCCTTTGATGATGTGGCACAGGGATTCACATGCTGAATTCCAAACTGTGCTTGGCAAGGGCTATGTGCTTAGGTGGCACTTGGTGATGTGGCAGTTAACTAATCCTAAACTTACACTTAACCATAGTTTAGTATGGGTTGCTTGACCAATGACCAAACCCAAGGTTGCCTGACTCAACCATGATCCAACCCTATCTACCAGTGACCACACCTTGGCTAACCAAGGTTAACTGAACTAACCAGGGTGAAGCCCTATCCTACCATGTGGCCTTTTTTTTCTCTAAGGTCTTCATAAGCTATGGCGGTGGCGAGGAGATGAAGAAGCGGCGTTCGTAAGTGTCATGCTCGGTCATGTCGGCTTGGAGCGTCGTTTGAGCAGCACTATTGGAGGCGATGCACTCATTCGCATCGTTTGGCAGAGTCGTTGGCAAGGCACCATTGGAGTGCTACTATGGAGCACTGTGGTTCGTGAGCCGCCTGGAGAAGGAGGCTTGTTGTAGAGGCTTTGGCTATGTAGTTTTACGTAGAGCAGCCCGCTCCCTGTCGAAGCCCATCACTGCCGGAGAGGTTCGTGGCTGAAGGCTCTAGTTTTGTCGGAGCTTTTCTCTATGGGAGAAGCCGCTTGCTGCTGCTGCTGGCTGTGGAGAGCTAGGCATCCGAGTCGAGGCTGGAGAGGCTACGTGATGCACAAGAGAGCAACCACTTGCTACCTGATGATCCTTCCGAAGGCTTGTAGGAGATTGGCTCAGCGTTGTGTGCGCTGTTGGTTATCCGTGTCATTGCAGCCTTGTCTATGGCTCATGGCAGAAGCTTTCGAAGGAGCCAATCACATTGCTGTTGGTAGACGAGGATGTAGATGGAGAGCAAAGGAGCTGTCGTGGAGCCTTGCAAGAGGACTTCTTTCATTGGCGAGGCTACTTGCTGCAGGGAAGAGTCATTGAGCCACTCCAACCTACAGTTGATGGTTGTAGAAGCCGCTAGGGAAGGCCGTGTGCAAGGCGTTGATGGAGCTTACAACCAAAATAAAACTCTCTTTCTCTCAATGACATTTCATAAGAAGTCAAGAAGAATCCTCTCTTTCTCTCAAAAAATTGATCTTTCTCTGAGCTCTCTCAAACTTAGATCTATCCGTTACTCTATTTCACAAATCTTTCAGTCTATCTATCTCTTTGGAAGAATGAGCAACTCACTCACAATAAAGAAACAAGATCTCTCTATGTCATAGAGATGAATGGAATGGACAAAAATTTTCTTACAATGAACAGAAATTCTCTACAGAAGTGAACTCTCACAAGAACACTTGAGAAGCTCTCAATCAAGAAATCTACATCTAATCTAGGAGAGCTAGGACCTAAGGTCTGATACCATGTCAAATCAGGGGATCGAGCTCTGCTAGTCACTGAGAAAACATCCTAATACAACACTAATCTAAGGAGGATGCAACCTAAGTGCAAACATGATGAAGAGAGTGCTCATGACATGTACCTCAAGTCAATTAGGTTCTAAGATGCCTTGACTCATAAAGAGAATCTTGAGATAGTGCAAAGTGCCTTTTTTATATTACTTCAAATGAACCTCCCTTTTATAGGTGAGGGTATTTACATCCATATGCTTGCTCACATGTGGGATATCTCCTCCATGCCATGTGGCAGCTTGCCCTTTACTCATACCTTTGCTCTACATGTGCTCATGGCACCACAACTCTCAACACAGAAGTGCATTTATCTGGGGTAACATAGGAAAAGCATACTTTTTCACTAATAGGGTTTGGATATGCTACCAAAGGGAGGAGCCTCCTATGGAAGCATGTC
Organism: Dipteris shenzhenensis; assembly: GCF_047967505.1. NCBI lineage: Eukaryota > Viridiplantae > Streptophyta > Polypodiopsida > Gleicheniales > Dipteridaceae > Dipteris > Dipteris shenzhenensis. The sequence continues at coordinate 43,173,864 of NC_141599.1, forward strand.
AAGCCCCTAATTAGTGTCAAATCCCACTTCTTTGTATCCAGGAGCAAGTCTTTCCCAAAGAGCCTTCAGATCGTTTTTGAGGTCAAGCATCTTGACTCGTGGGAAGTTGATGGAGGCACCAGAAGTAATACATGATGCTAGCTTTGGCTAGGGGAGGTTGGAAAAAGACAAGGTCATCCTCAATGATATCGGCATCCATTGACAGCTTGATAAGAACAAGATGATGTGAGAAGATGATGGTGTTGAGAGTTGTGGTGCCATGAGCACATAGATTAAAGGCTAAGGTATGGTATAGGAATGTATTAAAGTAGCCACCCTAAGATGTGGACTACATGATGTGAAGATGAGGATTGAGGATATCCACAAGGAGATATGTGGATCAAAGAATCCCACAAGTGTTGACTATTCAAAGGGCACACTCTATATAAGAGGCCTATCATGTATTGTTGAATACACATTGCAAGAGAAAATGCACATACACTCAAGATTCTGTTTATGAGTCCAAGCTAATCTATCTTGGAACCTAATTGACTTGAGGTACATGTCATGAGCACTCTCTTCATCATGTTTGCACTTAGGCTAATGACTGAAAAATCTAAGCAAGGTACAATTTTTCACTTGCAAAAGATCTGAGAAAAAGAAAAAAGAGGTTAGCAAGCACCTTATTTTGTATCAGCCCTTACTCTAGGCCAATTCTTCCCTTGTGTGACACCTCATTAGATCGTTGACCTTGCACAAGTTTGAGCATACCTCTATTGTTTGTTCTCGCTACTACTCCACATCAAGGCTACCTCTTGAATAGCTTTTCTGTGAGCTTCTTTTTACATTGTTGTTGCTATTGCACGTGATAGTCTTGTGTAGTTGTGAGTCTACAAGCCACTAGTGGTGGGCGACAATTTTGTTGTTACATCCCAAAACTAACCTATGGTTGCATTAATCTGTAGTCTAGGATTCGATATCTTTATCGGGGATTATTCTTAGCTATGTTGTTGTTGGCCTATATAAGCAAAGTTTGGGGTCAATTGTTGGAGAGAGAGAGATCCTTGTGCCTAAACTTGAGGTCCTCATACTATGTGCTGACATCCATTGGGTATGTATTGGTGGTATGGGATCGTTGGGTGGTGAGTTAGATGCCAATGTCCTTTGTAGCTTGTTTTGTCACCCAGTTTTAGCTTGAATGTGGATCGAACTCCAACAAGCCCATGTGTTCATACATGAACTGTGGTAAATATTTACTCCAGATCCATTGTCAAGTTGTGTCCCAGGTAGTTCTTGGTTGTTGCATTGTAATTTTAAAGTGGGGATATAATAGTCCACATTTTTTGTTCAGCTTGGTAAACAGTCAAAGCATCTTATGGTTATTGCATTTCTTAATTGGATCTGTCCACTTCTTTCAAATCATCTTCCACCAAGAGTTGCTTTATGAGCTTTTTGCAAAATTTTGGTACCATGTTCAGGAGCAGCAAACCGGTCCAATGTTATCTGGAGCTATACTTGCTTCAAGGCTTTAAATAGATCAACAAATAAATTATTTGATGCTTTCAAGTATTTAAACAGATCACCAGATAATTATCTGATGCAAGGTGCTTACCTCCAAAATGTTATTCTTGGATTTCTTCATACTGGCTTTTTGAAATTAGACTTGTTGAGTTATTGGACTGGGTCTCTTTCTGTTGAATCATTATTACAGGTAGGAAGAAGTCAAAACAGTTGTTCTTAAAGAAATCCGAAAGTTTGAAGGCAAAGCTAAGACCACCGTGGGTCTCTCCCCTTGAGATGTTTGCCTTTTTGGTCTAGTTCCATCAATCTAAATCTCAGGCTAGACCTTTAGATCTCTTTACTACAAGGACATTGACCTTCATCGGATCATCTTGAACCTCTTCAATCTCCATGCAACCTCAACAACCACATTGCTCATGGGGATCCCCTTGCATATTGATCAGATGTACCAAAGTCTTCTTTCTAGTATCCATGCGGTGTTCCTAAGGTTGCAATCCTTGTCTCTGAGCTTGATTGCCATATTGGACTATCAAGATGCCACACTCCTATCTGTGCTTGATTGGCAAAGGACAATCTAGTCATGCACTATGTCCATTTACCAAACAAGAGATGTAATCTTTATCCACAATTGAATTCTGACCATGCACATTCCTCTATGAGTTCAGTTTTTTTTTCGTTGATTCCAATTGTTCCACTACTGCGGTGCTCAAGGACTTGTATTCATTTCCACGGTGATATTGTTTGCTCCTGTTGTCAAACTACGACCACTTATGGCGTTGGCTTCATTCTTGCATTGGGGTTATACCAACATACCTCTATTGGATGCTACTTGTTACAAATTTGGCATTCAAGATTTGGATTGCCCTGGATGACTGAAAGTATTCAACGTTTCCTCGTCGATTTTTCCTATGTTGGCCAATGTGGTTATGTTCTTTTGTCTGCATTTTTCCTTCTTGGTTTCTTTGAGTCTCCTTTGGACTTCCTTTGCTTGTTGGCCTACCACGAGGAGGCCTAAGTGAAGGCAACGCTCAGTAGAAGCAAAAATACATGCTTATGTTTTAATTCATTTTGGCCACTTTTTTTAGGGACAGTGATTGGTGCATGCCCCCAACATTTTTAGCCCCCCTTTGTGTGTGTGTCCCTCATCCCTTTCAATTTGCTCTCTCTCTCTCTCTCTCTCTCTCTCTCTCTCTCTCTCTCTCTCTCTCTCTCTCTCTCTCTCTCTCTCATTCCTTCAATTCATCATCTCTGTCCTCTTTCGCTCCGTGCAATCTCTCTCTCTCTCTCTCTCTCTCTCTCTCTCTCTCTCTCTCTCTCTCATCGCTTCAATTCATCATCTCTGTCCTCTTTCGCTTCATGCAAGCCTTATGAATGACTTATCATTCGCCTTGTTTTTCTTTTTCTTTTTCTTGTTTTCTTGTGATCGTCATCCAAGTTGTTATCGGAGGTCTCTATGTCTGGTTTGAATTCGAAATTGGACTCTGAATGAGAGTCATCTTTCTTTAACTTATGTTTTGAACTTTCACATCATCGTTCATCTCTTTTTGCCAAATCAATTAGGGCGTTCAATCCGCTTGCCCTTTCTAGTCGGAGTCCTTTTACAAGAGTATTCCACAAGCATCTTACTGCTCAATCTTTCCACAAGATCGCATAGTGCATTGAGGTTGCAAAATTTTTAGGCATAGCCCTCTACTAGAAACTTTTTCTGTCATAACTCCCTCAACTTCTTCTAGACATCATTTGGAGTCTTTTCTTTCAAAAATGTGCCAAGAATGTTGTTTTTAGAGCATCGTAATTTACGAATAAGCCACCCCATAAACATTTGAACCAACTCATGGCCTTACCACACTCAACGCACCCGCAAAAAACTAATATGTCTTCTCCGCATCCTTGAACATAGTTTCAAAGTTGCTCGCCTGCCATCATATTTCAAATTACGCTACATGTGGCCCTTGAACTTTGCGAATCTATACGTTGTGTTGGGATTCATGTTTTCGGGAAGAGCACTTGTTGGAGGTACAGGTGGCATGACTCGTGGTTCGCCTGAATTCCTTGAGTCACTAGATCAATTGTTGAGGTCCAATGGGTAAATTCACCTACTACGGATTTTGTTGTTGTTGTTGTTCATGATTTTGTCTTGTTGGTAGAGTTACCGATCTTCTTTCTTATCTTTTGATTGTAATTCCTTTTCCGATGCTACATCGAGGTAGGTTTCGTCCCCATCCGATGATGGTAGAATGAGTCTATCTTCGTCCTCCTAAAATATTATGTTGTTATCCTCGAATTTCAAAAGATTTGTTGGTAAATCCATTGGTCCAGCCTCCCCTATCTAGAGGAGGTTGAATTGCAACTGCCAATTGGCCCTCCATCTAACCTAGGCAAGAGTAAGTTGTCTAAACTATTTCGTCAACATTTTGAGTCGCCATTTGAATTTCTTCAGCTAGTGAAGGGTCTCATTCAAGGAGCCACCTATTGCAATTACTTACCTTGGATATGGCTTTGGAAAATTCAAGGGTGTCATTGAAGGAGACACCATCTACAAGCACATTTCCTTCGACATAGCTTGGGAAAATACATTAGGCATCCACAATGTGGGCCCTGGGGGCGTGTTGTAAACATGGCTTTCGAAGGAATGTAGTTTGGTTGGGCTTGGTAGATCAAGGCAATGGGGTGGGCTCCTTGTGATTTTGCTTGGTTGAGTTGTGGGCGCGGATGTGGATGTGGTATGCTCGCGCACTCTTGATGGTGTGAGGGAGAATCTTGGGCGTGGATATGGATGTGGTATCTCACTCACTCTTGATGGTCTGAGGGTGCATCTTGGGCGTTCTATTTGCATGTTTTCTACTTTGGCATGTTCACTTCTGGGTTGTCTTGCACAATACCAACCATCTAGCCTAGCAAAACATGGATACTTTGACTTCTTTGTGTGTGGATTTGTACCTTCAAGTGGGCAGGGAATGTTTGAAGGATCACTACTCACCCACCTTTCCCTTTTATAGGGATTAAATAGGTTTGGAGCCAATCAATGACAAGTTGCATATGCATTCAATTGGATTCAGACCAAGCGGATGCCAAACTTGCAAAAGGGGCATTCCTTGATGTGGCCCAAAAAGCATGGAGTTTTTTTATGGAAGGGAAGGTTGTCCAACACCCCCCTCACCCAAGTGCCAATCAAGAAGACTAGAAGCAATTGGAGGCTTGGCTATTTGCAGGATTCTGTAGTAACTAGCATGGGGCATCTTTGTATGCAGTGTGTACCCAGTTTGAGCCCACCCTCAGGCATAATTGTACCAGGGATTTCGTTTCAAAGGTGTAACAAAGGAGGGTCCAACACCATTTCTAGTGGCACTGTGAGTGGTTCATCGATGTCAACTGCTAGAACTGGAGGGCTTGTTTGTTGTCGAATCTGCTCCTAATGGAGCCGTGCTTGATGAGGATGCAAACCCTTGGCCGTCGTATTCCTCTTACATACAGTTCTCCGCATTTCACTGTCCATGCCCACATCTCCGTCGAATGGGCTTTGAACTAGGAGGATCGAAACAATGTCAAGTTCTCAACATCGGAACCATCGGGTACCTGCCACTTTCCAGAAAGCCAGATTGGGGCGATTTCATTCATGGAATTGGTGGCCGGTTCGTGATCACCCGACTTTCAGCAACAAGTTTGCAAATCGATGACTGCATCACCGATTGTGCTGAACAAGAATCTCCATAATAAGATAGGCATTTTCACATCAGCAGCGCTATTTGCAACTTCTCTTTGTTGTGCTGTAATCTGGATCGTCTTCAATCACCAAATTTGATTGGGCATGCGAACCCGTAGGATCACCAATGTTGACAAGGAATAAAATAATCACATTTCAAAATCAGAAAACAGATCTGCTAGACCTGTTATGAAATACGAAATCAAGATCATTGTTGAAAGCTTATCGAATTAGACAGTTCAAAGACTCTCTCTCATTGCAATGAAAAACAGCAGTACTTAATGTACCCTCCTAGACCCCATTCAGATCATTCACTACTTAATATACTCTCCTAGACCATTCAGATCAGGAATAGGGAAATCGGATTTTGAAAAACAGAGAGAATAGAGATTTGCATATGCATTGAGATTGTATTCATTTCATTCTTATCTATATCGAATGCAACTGATTTTCAACATGATAATTCAAAATATCGGGGTAATATTGGACTCTAATTATCCCCGTTATCATGGATCTCTCTTCATCATATCTTCCCTCGAATTCTCAAGGGATGTGAAGCTCCCTCTAGAACCCACCCTACACCCAGCACTTGCCATTTGGCCTATTCTCTTGGTGTCATGTTTCCCATTAAGGATCTTTCCCCAAAATCCATGTTGTTTAATATTAGGATTAGTGGTAGTTTAGGCCATTGTAATGAGTTTTAGGTTTAGGTTTTGGTCTCTTTGTGGAGATCCTAAATGAATTTGACACTTTGTGGTTAAGTTTTTGGCCGCACATGAGGGGTGGTAAATTATTTCATCATTCAACTTGTATGACACCAGCTTTGTTAAAAGCATGTGATAGTATTTAAATGAGGATCTCTTGCCAAAATGGCCACGTCCCCACTCATGTTTAATGGTCCATCTCTTTCATCACGTGTTTCGTTCCCCTTAGACAAGTTATTGAAAAATTTTATTGTGATATTTATCCAAGCTTTTTTACATTTTCTCTAAATGAGGACTTAGTGATTTTTTTGAAAGCAAGTGGTATGTCCCTCCGAATAAAAATTCAAAATTCTAATAATATTAGTTCACCCTCATCCCCTATGAAAATTAACATAAGTTTAATGTATCCTATCAAAGTTAATCCCCCCCTCCCTAAGATTATCCGTCTCATGATTTTCTTCTTCCTCGCCATCTTCCCCTCCTCAATTGCTCTCCTCTGTCCCCTCCCCTTTGTTCCTCCCTACCTCCTCTCCAACCCCCCCTCATTGGCCTCTCCTCATGGCTCCTCTCCTTCTCTTAGCACCTCTCATCCTCTCCTACTCCTCCCAATGCCTCACCACTCCACCCCTCCCTCCCACTCAACCCCTTCCCTTGGGATAACTACAGCTACATCCCGCAATGCTTGCTTCCCTTCCCTCAACACTTTGGAATTCACACACCCATTCATTCAATTGCAATGTAATGTAATTACTTTAGTTAGTTTGATTTGATTAGAAATGCTATCTTTGATTAGCCTTAGTGTAACGAAGGTACGATAATGTAAAATTTTAAGATTTAGATAGAGTTCATGTCTTTCCATGTGAATTTTCTGCTCATTCTTTAAAAATTGCTGGGTTTGGAATCATCTCAATCGTTTGCTTGCAAGATGCAAATTTTTGAAGAACGAGTACCTAATAAATTATGTGGTGATTGAAGTATTTTTGAAAGCAACGCTATAGTGTTAACTTCAACATAGATACTTCTCAAAGAACACCACAATCAACCAACCATGGACTACTTTTGCTTCAACTTAGAATTCAAAGACATTTAGACCGCAACCTTGGCGACCCCAAAAAGCAAGCAAGTACCTCAACACCTCATTATGTCCCCACTCCATTGCATACATTTGCCCATAATGCACACTAACACTTACACCTACAATAACATTCCAAAAGGCAGGCCTTAGTGGGATCCCCACCTCGTTCTATTTGCCCTTAGTTGCTAAGTCTAGTATCACAAGTTTACAAGCCACTCCCACCTCCCCAATGAGGAGTGTACACTAGGCTTCAACAAAGACTTTTAAGTTGCTTAAATGTGAGTATTTATTTTAGAATCTTTGCCCTCAGCTGCTATTTCTAGAATCACATTTTTATGAGCACCCCAATGAATGTGCATGTGAGCTCTTAGCTCCTGTCCAAACTTTTTGTAACATAGCCAATCTGAAAGCAACATGTATTGCATTGAATGAGGGTAACCACTAACACTTTCACTTCACTAATTGCATGACTGACATCTTAAATGTGACGAGCAAAAGTTGCCTGTAACTGTCCCTGCACACTGATGTGAATGATTCCAGTCTTCATCGTTATTGTTTGGAACAGGTGAGACAGTATCATTATATTAGCCCAATATTTAAAAACATAAGTTAAGGAAATTCAAGATATGATCAACAACCCCTAAAATACTAATAATCTCTGAGAACACTGTCTTGCCAATCAGCAGGTCACCGAACCTTTTCAATCCACCCTAGCTTTCTACATCTGTGTATACACTATACACACTACCAAACAAAGCTCTCTTGATGTACAGCTGACCACATTTTCTGTTCTCATTTATCATGACATTAAAAATCGATAACTTCCCCCCAACAATTTACTTTTCTCATCATTTTCACAAGAATTCCAAAAAGTAACCACCAAGAAAATCATCTCTCTGCAGCAATGTCTCTTCAGAGTCAATATCAAGATACAGTACCTTGAAACAAGGAAAAAAAAAAGATTGAAGATCACTCTTGTAATTGTCAAGTCTTTCTATGACAATGAGGTCATTAGATCAATTTCCACAAGGTCAAATTGTTGTCCTAGTTTTAAAAACTCAGCTTCGAATCTCTATTCCCACAGCCCATAATACAGGAATTACATGGAAATGGCGAGTCAAAAATCTCCCCAGAGGCTTTCACTGCCACGTAGAGGGGATGAATAAGTTTACAATTTAGGTCACCTCTCTAAAATACACAATTTGTACAGCTCGGTATATATTATAACAGTTGGATCTCACTCCTAGCAAACCTTGTGGAAAGAGGGGTTCAAAGCCTCTACATAAAACCCTTCCAGTTAATCAATTCCCATTTTGTCATAGCTGCAAAGCGAGGTCTGGTTGTAACTCATTTCCATTTGACTGATCACTATGAGATTTAGTAGGGGGTAAACTTACGTTTAAGTCTGGTGCTGCAGAAGGTGGTAAACTAGAGCCTTGCTGCAAAAGAAATTGGGGCGGAAGATACTGCCACACTTGGCTTTGAGACTGTGACATCCCGCCTCCAAGTTGGGCTGCAAGATGGGAATACCTCGGCAGATTTGGATCTCCAGAATCAGTAGACGCCCCATGGTAAGGAGCACCTGGCTTTAAATTGCCTTGCCGATGACCTTGGTGAGAAGCAGCTGGTGTTAAATTGCCTTGCAAATGCAAGCGCGCTTGCATTTCTTGCATTTGCTGTTGCTGCAAGAACGAATAAACTTCTGGGGTAAGCTGCTGTTGCAAAAACTGAGGGATGTTGGGTGGGAGCTTTTGTTTGCTGTGTAGAGAAGCGAGCCCAGCTTGAAATCCTGGCTGCTGTGATCCTGGCCCTGGTTGCTGCTGCAATCCTTTTCCTGATTGCAAGTCTTGACTTTGTGCATATTGTAATGAAGCCATCGATTGGTTTTGCATTGCATTTCCAGGAAGCTGGCTAGGCATTTTCACACCAATGTTTCCTACAACTTGGGAAAGTTCTGACTGCTGAGCTTGTAGCCAACCATGCATGTTCACATCATCTCGGGCCCGTGCTGCCCCCTGTGTTGCATTTGAGTTTTGATGTGATATTTGATTGCTTACATTGCCCGCACTCGAGACATTACGGTCCAGTAGGAAGGGATCTTCACTATTCATGGCATGCGACTGCCACACAGCGTGACTTCCACTAACATTTGAGCCCTGCTTTAAAATCGAGGCTCCTGCACCAACGCTTGGAGCTAACCTGCTCCGGAGCTTCGACTTATCAGCTTCATTCATCTCATTATCTTCTCGCAGCTTCTCACCAGGGTACTTTTCAAGGCATGAAGAGGGTGGCTGAGGAGTAAGAACACGTTCAGGCTGCTTATTTGCACTCCAAGGTACGGGCCGATTGCCATGCAGCAACCCACTTTGTTTTGACTGTAACGTTTCCCCAAAGTTGACCACAGGTGTGCTGGAAAGACAGGCTTCTGTTTCATTTTGTCGATTAAGGTGCTGCAAAGCCCCACTGCGATCATGGTGCAAAGCCCTGCTGTGATCGTGAGGTGACACTAACACAGGCATTGAGGATATATTTTCAGAAGTGCTATTAAGATTAACTGGCAATACTGATTTTGACTGAAGATGCTGAAATGAACCAGGAGAACCCATACTAACTGCAGCCCCACTAATATTCCCTTTCAGGGAGTTTTCCCTGTCTGTTTCAGAACCTCCAGTTCTGATCACCTTAGGCTGGACAGTAGACTGCGGTTGGGACTGAGGTTTGCCCAAAGAAGACATAAAATTACCACCAGCAGGAACTTCCCGTTCCACAACCCAGCCCGGTCCAAATGGGACCCCTTGAGGAAGAGCCCTCCGAATCTTTTCAGCAGCAACTTTCCATACAGCAGGCCCCAAATCTGCAGCAAACCGAGCAAGGCTTCTTGCACATGGGAAATCCAGCTGGTGCCCTGCCTGCACATCATCAGAACAAGAAATCAAAACAGAAGTCCAGTTCCAAACGACGTGATACTCCAGAAAATGCACGGTACATTTTGCTTCATGCGAAAAAAACACGTTTTAAATCTCTCACCACCCCGAAATTACAACTCAAATACGAATAGTGGTCAATAACAATTAAGGTTCAACCTTTACCGGTATAAGTTGAGGTGGTTCACAACCAATCATCGTCACTATCGAACCAGTTCCATTAGCAGATACACTTTGTGGCCTGTATGTACTCCGACGATTCTCTTCTACAAACTGTTGCTTTTTTCCATCTTTTGATACCATTAACCTGAACATTGATCCTGGTATGCACAATAAATAATTTTAAAACAGCCTTGCAGCAACAAAATCTAATCACAAACTGCTTACTCTAACTCAGCCATAATACCAGCGTACGAAGCCTGGACTTGCAGTTTGCAATCTCTTAGACACATGCATATATATATATATAAGAGAGAGAGAGACAGACAATTGGGCTTCCATTTATACAAAGGCCTTCTTACTTAGTTTCTGTCAGCACTCCGGAGGTGACGGGCAGGCTACAATTTGTTCATTCAAAATGCATTTCATTTTTCTTTCAGTCTCTCCCAAACAAGCTTTTCATTTTAGTCCATAATACGTAGAAAAGATACCTGATATGGAACACACTATTTGAGATGGAACGAATTTAGTGCAATATCAGCAGGTCGCAACATGGGCACAAATTTCACAAGGTGAGATTTGCATGTCTGTTGATTTTGGCAGAAACATATATCTAGATGAATCCAAGAACATGCAAAAACTCATCACAAACGCAACAGTGGGTGTAGACCATAGTATGAACATATGGTCCTACATAAATATCCACACCCACACAAATTTGAGCATAAAGGGCTTGGTACAGAGCTTCTGTCAGCAATCCGAGCCTAAAAAGGAAGGCTAATGAAAAAGTAGTCCACATACTCTCATTTCATTTTAGTCTCTCCTAGACAAGCATTTCAAAGCAAAAAATACTAAGCAACAATAGCTGATAGGGCTACAGACAACTAAAACTTACTGCAATATCAGCATGGACGAAAACTTCACAATCCGAGCCTAAAAAGGAAGGCTAATGAAAAAGTAGTCCACATACTCTCATTTCATTTTAGTCTCTCCTAGACAAGCATTTCAAAGCAAAAAATACTAAGCAACAATAGCTGATAGGGCTACAGACAACTAAAACTTACTGCAATATCAGCATGGACAGGCTGTGTAGAGTCTTGCTATTTATTAAATAAATACCCAATCTGGCACCCTTGATTCTACAAGCATTGAATGCATTCTTCTGATAGTGCTTGGATTAAAATACAAAAGGCAACCAAGGAGACACTCAACCATATTCAACTTCACGTCCTGATCTTAGCTTTTAGCAAGCAACCAGTTTGGACAGAAATCATAGACGAGAAAAATGGGAAAGAGCAGCACATGGACAAATAGCAACGACAATATTTGAAGTTCAACAAACCTGATAAATCTTCATGATTATCTGCCTTGGTCTCGCTAGGAGAATCAGTAAAGAGGAGTGAGCTCTGCCCATTTCCATTTTGCCTTTCTACAATCCAACCGGCAGTTTCAGCTCGGCCTGAGATGCCTCCCTTTCCACCACCGTCACCGCCAGTAGCAAGAGAGGCACCAGAGACATAATCCGAACCAACATGCTCAAACCAACACTTGACAGGGAGTTGTTTCTTATGAGACCTTTTTGCTTGAAACCCCCCCGCTTTCTGCTTTGGTGCAACCACCTCATCAATCTCCAAGACTGAGCCAGAGGCTTTCAGCACTTCCAAAATCCTACAAGTGGCATCTTTAATGGAACGAGCCTGCAAATATGGACAAAAATTAAACTTGATAAAAACAGAATATGAAAAACGCTCAAAATTTTCACTACATGATGGCCTTACGTGGGTTACTACATCCAAGTTCAAAACACTAGGGGAGAGAGGTTCTTAGCATTTCCCTTCAAGTAAAGGGTAAAAGATCTAACATCGGACAAGAAGCACATGCCAAGAAGCAGCAGCCGCATGCACCTATAGACATACCTGTTTGTGGTAAATGGTGTCCCTGGCATTGTATGTCATTGCGTTATTGCAGATGGTGAAAATGTCCCTCTGTAGAACACGAGATATGACACAAATGTTAGAACAAGCAGACTACAAATTGTGAAGACAGACCAGCTGATGGTTGTCCAGAAATCTGCAGCTAACCTGGAACGGTTCCAACGAGCTATAAGCTCCTGCAGCAATCCGTTTCCTCATCGTACCAAAGTCCATTGGATCTTTGATTACATTATAGTAATCAGGGACCTGATCAGGGCAATTAGAAGCGTTAGACATCGACCAACAACTACCTGTCAAAACATATGAACAGTCCTACAGCTCTCCCGCACCTGTTTAGGATCCACAGGCTCAGCAAACACGCCATACGTATCTTTTCTGCAGAGTTGAAACAGTCCCATCCGTGAATTGTAAAACACAAAAGCACAAGACGTAGAAGGCAGAGTTCATCTTACAAAGACCAGCCACTTAGGTTGAGCAACATACTTCTGCAGCTTGTCTAAAATGCCTTCCAGAACTCTCTTGGCCGGCACAGGTTCTGAGACTTGAGAATTAGGGGGCTCCTCTGTAGACGCAAAGGAAAACAACATAAAAAGCAGAACATCGATTTGCACCTGCACGATGGACAGTGAAAGCTAGCCCGCACTGAAATTCGAGACAGTAGCAAAGTCCACAAAAGTTTTGCTGCTTACTTGAAGAAAATCCTGACACATCCCAATCCTTGGAAGCTTTACCCTGTAACAAAAACAGCAAGCGAAAATGTTACGTAACCAAAGCTCACAAACGGATCAAAGGATAACAGATCGGAATGAAAGGCACTGCACTCTCTTAGATCAGCCCCACTCTATCACCCTCGAACCAAAATCTGAAGCCCTATGCTTTATCCCAGTGGCCTTTATGACGATATCGACATAGCAAATGGAGGAACGTCGTCGGACTTCTGGGATATCGAGCGTCTAGTGCGTGGAAGAAGAATAGAAAGGTTCTTAGGCATCATCCGTGGATCTTAACATTTACTAAGAGCTCTGTGCGGATTTACGGAGATCGTACCTCCGATTCAGGCTTTCGACCAAGGGACTCCACAGACGAGGCTAGCATCAACCCAGACCGCACGGCCCGGGGAAGGTTGTCTTGTTCCTGTCTCTGACTGGTGGATATCGGGGCTGCGGCCGATGGTTGACTGTTGGTGACAAGGGAGTCAACCACAGCCTTGAGTTTTCGCTTTTTGGAGGGTTTCTGTCCCTGATCCACGATGGCAGGGGAAGGTGTAGCAGCCAAGGAAGGCGGTGATGAGAGACGGGCCGATAAGGGGGGAGATGCGTGGGGACGGGCAGTGGGAGAGGGCAGGGACTGGACTCTCGGAGTTTGAGGTGAGGAGAGCAAGCCATGGTTGTGATAGAGCTCCGATGTAGGGTTCTGTGTCAGCTTTTTCACCGGCTGAGGGGGGATCTGCTGCTGGTGAGAGGGCTTGTGCGGTGAAAGCTTGTGCTGCTGTTGGAGTTTGGGGCTTTTTCGAGAGATGGAAGACGGCTGAGGTACTGGCTGCTGCTGAAGCTTAAGGCGTTTAGGGTCTGGTTGTTCTTGATGTTTAAGCTGCTGCTGGTGGTGGTGGTTTTGCTGCTGCTGCTGCTGCTGGAGCTTTAGCTGCTCAAGAAGCTTGGGGTGGTGCTGCTGGAGCTGGAGCTGCTGGTGGCGCTGCTGCTGGAGCTTGAGATCGAGCTCGATCTTGAGGCGCTGCTTCTGCTGGAGCAGGAGCTGCTGCTTCTGGTAGTGCTGCTGTTGGAGGAGGAGCTGCTGGCGCTGACGCTGCTGGTGCTGGTGCTGGTGGTGCTGGTGCTGGAGCTGGAAGGAGGGGGGGAGGGGGGGGCGTTGGAGGTCAGGGAGGGGGGGGGGAGGGGGGGAGGGAGAGGAGAGAGAAGGGGGGGGGGAAGGGGGAGGGGGGGGGGAGGGGGGGGGGAGGGGGGAAGGGGAGGAGGGTTTGGGGACTTTGAGGATGACTTTGAGCAATTTCTTCTTATGTTTGGGGGTGATATTACTGGGGAGGGGGAGGGGGGAAGGGATCTTGCGTTTAGGGGGGTGGGGTTGGGGAGATGATGCAGATGTGGAGGAAGGAAGGGGGGGGGAAGAAGAAGAAGAAGAAGGGGGATGAGGAGGGTGAGGCTGAGGGTGAGACGAAGAAGATGAGACACCAACTACTGCTGTTGCTGCTGCTGCGGTTGCAGGGCGGCTGCTGCTGCGTGCACTAGAAGAAGGAGGAGAAGGAGGAGGAAGAGGCACAACACCGCCAAGAGGAGACGTTGAAGATTGAGAGAGAAGGCGATGGAAGTGGAGCGCGTTCTGCTGCTGCAGCATCATCATGTCCTTGTTGTCCGCCATGAAACCCCCGCCCCTGCCCATGCTTTCCCCCCAAATCCCTGTTTTCGTGTTGTTGTTGTTGTTGTGGTGGAGGTGGTGGTGGTGGTGGTGGTGGTGGTGAGCTTCTTCCTCTGCTAGGCCTCCTCCTCTGCTAGGCTTCTTCTTCTTCTGATGATGTTTCGGCGCTGGCGGCTGGCTCCCGCACATGTGCCCGGTCCCGCCGCCGCCTCCTCCCCTCTTTCTTACTATGTACGCCTGCCCCCCCCTCTCTCTCTCTATTTTTCTCTCTCCTCAGACTTCGCTTTTCTTTTTTTGTCGTCTTCTCCCCCCCCCCCCTCCGCCCCCCCGCAAAAAACCCTAGCTCCTCCCCTCCACTCCCTCACGTGGCCCCGCGCCCTCTCCCCTTCCACGTCCCTCCTCGGCCCCGCCTCCCTTGCCGCCTCCCAACATCGCCCCCTCGCTTGCGTGGCACGCCCGATTCCCTCTCGTGGTCCCCACATCCTCACCCACCTGGCGCCACCTGTGCCACGCTTCTATGCCTTTCACGGGCCTATTAACCGCTCGCGTGGCAAGTCTCCTGACGCCTTGTGGGCCCCGTATTCTAGCCCGCCTGGCGATCTGCCTCCACTTGGCGTGCCACGTGTACCATTGGCGCTCGCCCGACCGCTTACGTGGCCCATCCCACCTGGCAACCTACCACTGCCTCCGATCGCCCGCTTCCGTGGCAAGAATCCCGAACGCATTCCAGCCTCCCACTTGGCATGCCACCTGTACCAGTCCTCTCCCGCTTACGTGGCCAAACTCCAGAGGCCGCAGTGCGCAAAAATCTTTCTTTGATCTCCTGTTCAGCTTTTTTTCAACTCCCACCCGTAAGTGGAAGCTATCATCTTCTGCATTGTCGCCATATATTTTTACAAGAAATATCTGGACCACACTACCCGCACAGTGATGATGATCCTCCCCGCAATGTGTCAAGCACCAAGAGCAGGCCCGACCTACGCCCGACCTGTTGTTTTCTTTTCTATAGTGCTTTTTAAAGTTAGACTGTTTATTAGATTGTGTCACTTCGTCTACCACGCACATTTCGGCGATCACCTATCTGCGGCCGGCAACAGATAAAAGTTGCCAAAAAGTCCACCACGGTGGTACCTTTGTTAAGTTAATGGGCGCGACCCAATTTCAAACAGCCACTTCATCCATCCCGTCAACGTACCAAACTCCTGACGCAACGCTTTACCCAACTAAATTAAATGCGGCAACGCGGAAAAAGCTCGCTCGACGGGGCCCGGGCCCAGGCCCTTCTTTGTCGGTCTCACAGTCGTTTGAACTTCGAGACTCGAGCCACACGCAACATTAAGCTTACGGCGAAAGTTCTTTCATGTTTAAGCTAATTAATCAAACGCCTCCGGACGTCTTGTTGTTATGCCCCCTCCGTGACCCTATCCATCCCATCCAATTTACGCCTTTGCTTGGCTAGTGGCAACTTGCAAGTTGCACTCGCAACCATTTCTATAACGACGTGCACTAAGCACTTTATCCGTGAGTCTCTCTTTTCATTATCTTTGGGAAAAGCAATAGATTCAACCTCTTTATCACTTGCATTCCGGAGTCTAGACTCACCATTAGGAGTGTGAAGAAGGGCACCGCAAAAACCCCACTTAGCACCCTTTCTTTTGTGTCTCTGTATGGAATCTTGAGACTGCAATAAATTCTTCCCATCGTAAGTAGTGTGTTGCCCTACTACTCTTGTAGTACATATTGAGAAGGGCATTCATCTAACTCATGTTGGATTCTCTTTTGTTACACCTCCGAAACCAAAGACCACACAGTTGCACATTGGTACAATTATGCCTAAGGTTGGGTTCAGACCATGGCAGCAGCGAAGAAGCTTGAATGGAGGACCCATGCTGGTTATTCGCATTATGGAATCATGCAGCCTGCCAAAGCCTCCGATTTGTTTGCTCCTCTTGACCAGCGGGCAAGGGGGCGGGGAGGGGGTTTGGTTATTGGATAATCTTCCCAATTCCATGGTCAATTGATTTTGGGCCACATCAATGAACACCCTTTTTGCAAGTCCGACATTCACCTGGTCTGAACCAAGCTTAAATGCATATGCATACTCGTCATTGATTGGCTCCCAATCACTCACCATGTTGTAACTCTAATAAAAAGGGGAAAGGTGGGTGAGTAGTGATCCTTAAAACACATGAAGGTGCAAGCCTAATGAATCTACACATCACATAGCAGGAAACATTCAATGCAACCCCTTCATTTGATCCTTAAAACAAATGAAGGTGCAAGCCTAATGAATCCATACATCGCATAACAAGAAACATTCCACACAACCCCTTGGTACGAGATGTCTCAGTACGATCACCGAAAACATACTCCTACTTGTAGGCCACAACTCCTCTGGTCAAATACTGTATTGGTACAACAATCCAACTGATATTGCCCTTGGTGCAAGATTTGCTTTCCTGCATGGGCAATATATCATAGAGCTATACAGCCCTCTCTCCCACTTGCAAGACAACACACAAGTGAACATGCCATAGTGGAAAACATTCAGAATGCACAAGATTCACCCGCACACTATCAACATTGAGCATACCACATCCACATCCGCACCCATGACTCAACCAAACATAATCCATAGGGATCCCACCCCACTGCCTCCATCCGCCAAGCCCAACCAAACTACATTCCTTCCAAAGCCATCTGTACAACACGCCCCTAGGGCCCACATTGTGGATGCCCAATTCATCTTTTCCCAAGCCATGTCCATTTGTATGTGCTTGTAGTAGGTGTTTGCTTCAACAACACCCTTGACTTTTCCAAAGCCATGTCCAAGGTATGTGATTGTAGTAGGTGACTCCTTAAGCATGTGTACTATTACGATTTTGGATGCTAGAGGAAGGAAATTGTCCTAAAGTGGAGTGCATGTGAAATCCCCCATTAATTGCATTGCTAAGCATGTTGTAACCAAGCTCAAACTCCTTCACAACAACACCCTTGACTTCTCCTAAGCTATGTCCTAGGTCTATGATTGCAGTGGGTTTCTCCTTCAGCAACACCCTCAACTAGCTGGAAATATATGTAGTTGCTAGAGGAAGGAGAGTGTGCACCTACAGTGGAGTGCATGTGTTCCAACCACGCCCATGACTCCAAGCCTTCCTACTCGTCTTTCTTGTCCATTTGTACGTGCTTGTACTAGGTGTCTGCTTCAACAACACCCTTGACTTTTCCAAAGCCATGTCCAAGGTATGTGATTATAGTAGGTGACTCCTTAAGCATGTGTACTATTACGATTTTGGATGCTAGAGGAAGGAAATTGTCCTCCTAAAGTGGAGTGCATTTGAAATCCCCCATTAATTGCATTGCTAAGCATGTTGTAACCAAGCTCAAACTCCTTCACAACAACACCCTCGACTTCTCCTAAGCTATGTCCCGGGTCTCTCCTTCAGCAACACCCTCAACTAGCTGGAAATATATGTAGTTCTCGATGCTAGAGGAAGAAGAGTGTGCACCTACAATGGAGTGCATGTGTTCCAACCATGCCCATGACTCCAAGCCTTCCTACTCATCTTTCTTTCCCCCATTCTCCCATAATTATCATCACTCATATCTAAGTTTAGCCTAATCCATATACTTCAAATTATATGGTCATTATGCTATAATTTATCCCTTGGCTCTAGAATTGCAGCTTCAATGAACATAGTAACCTAAGATGTTCATGCATTAACTCAATGCATACTAAATGATCTAAGTGCATGTTAATGTTATGCAATGTCAATCAAATGGGACGCTTAGGTACTCAAAAGATCACTTGGGGATGTGAGGTACACTCTACCTTCCCAAGCTTGATGCTTCCCACAATATATATAAGATGAGAGAAACTCCTTGGAAAGTTGGTCATGTCCATCCAAAGTGCTTGTAGAGGCTTCCTATCCACAAAGTAGAATTCTTTTGGCCCTATTTTGTGGGTCCTTACCTTATAGTCTAGCAATATATCTTTGCCAATATAAATTTGAAAGCTAGGAATAACGTCTATAGGGGTAAAGAAGGTTGAATGGGGTTGAGATCATCTGAAAGAAGAGGATGAAAGTAAGGATGGAGAAACTTGACATCGACAACATGATAGAGGAAGAGGCTAGGTAGGAGATCCAAAATATAAGCCTTCTCATAAGTGAAAGGTCCATATTAAGGGTTGAACATCGGCATGAGAGGAATCCTTTAGCTTTTCTTTTGGACTCTCTTGTGATAAAGCCATGCTAATAGTAGATTTCCCCTTTTTGTCCACCATGAGCAGTCCACTCTTTCTTCATATTCCCCTAACCGCTACCACCATAACTCGTGCCTATCCCTTGTTGCCTATCCCTTGTGTAATACTCTTACCCTCTCCTTCTTTCATCTAGTCACTCTCTTATGGCACCAAGGAGACTCATAGAATTACCATGGCTGCTAGGATCAAGAGTCTACTCATATGCACGGTTTCATTTTACTCCTTTGGTAATGGTTTCGCTCCTTTTTTCCCTGCCCTTAATTTTTCTCCCATTTTTGTGTTGAGTTTATTTAGTTTTGTTGTAAATTCCCTTTTTAATGTGTTTTTGGGAGGAAACAAAGTCCCATTGGGTTGTTTTTTTCTTCTTTATGATCCTACCCTCTTCTCTTCTCTCTCTCTCTCTCTCTCTCTCTCTCCTATTTTTTTCCCTCCTCTCTACTCCCCCTCCTCCTTTCTACCCCGCCTTCACGATACTCAATCATCTTCAATAGCTCCTAGTGACTTCAATCTTCTTCATTAGCTAACCCTTCTCCTAGTGACTCCCCTTTCCCACACCTATGTCTCTCCCTACCACTCCATTGTCCACAGTGACACTCAAACCCACCCCCTCACATGCATCTATCGCTCTCGTGAAGGTATGAGGTCAACGAGAAATGAATCCCAGCCATTGGATCAAAGTAAATTATTTGAGAAATGAATCCTAGCCGTTGGATCAAAGCAGTGATCCTCCACCAAAAGAACCTTGTTTCCAAAAAACCACAACTAGCCTGAACATTACCACTAAGCTCACCAGAAGAGTAAGAGTTGATACACCACCAATAGATACCTGATTCCTAACAACTGCAATCAACAAGCCCCCACTAACATCAATAGGAAGAGAACTAACTGAAGAAGCATCACCAACTACAACAAGCATGCCTCTAATCACCAAACCCCAACAACATCAACAAGAAGAGATCCAATCGAAGACGCACCACTGGGACCTTGAGAAATTGCACCACTAGAACAAAGCGATGATCCTCCACCAACAAAACCTTGTTTCTAGAAAACTTCAAAAAACCATTACCACCAAGCTCGCCAGAAGCACTACTAACACAACCTGCACGAGTAAGAGTTGATACACCACCAACAGATACTTGATTCCTAACAAAACCACCCAACTACAACTTGCGCATATCAGCCATACACTCTCGCAAAATTGCATCATAAGATCTACTCTCACCACTCGTGGTAAAACCATAAATAACATGGGGAATGGTAGAAAGTGCTTCATAATATTCCATTCCTTAAAATCGAGTGAAGACTAGAGCCAACCGAGCGATAGCTACTAAAGTGCAAACTGCTTGTTATTTAGACCTGCGAGTATAGCACGATGAGCCCGAGTTACAACTCCTCCAAAGGGAGGGCGAGTAGGGCTATTTGGAAGAGGAATTCCTCGAGGATTTAAAACCTCAATTTCAAGAAATTTCATGCCATAGAAGTTGTCAGAGGACTAGATGCATTTCCAATACAGCTGCTACTCCCTTTGAATCCATTATATGAACAAATGGCAGAGCTAAAAAGGGGTGCATTAGTGTAGATATAAAAACAAATAAATGAATGTTTCCAAAAATTCAATAGAGAAATTGTTAGAATTGTTATAGTTGATTACTAAATCCTGAGGTGGAGATATTTCCTTTTTTTGCATCGAGATATGAAGAACTATGATCAAAGATAGGATGAAAAAAACTAGGAAGTGAAGGAAGAATAATATATGTAGAATCTGATCTCTAGTCATCATATTTTACTTCATTTTTCCTATATTTCTTCTGAAGCCACTCCATGAAGAAGAAGTCTCCCCTTCTGTGTCAAGCTAAAGTGACAATAACCACCTTGAACTCTCAAAGATATGCAAGGATCTCAAAATTCTCTTTCCGTTACGAAGGTTCCTTCGACGGAAAAAGTTGTGGCCATTGAGAAAAATTGAATAGGGTTTCTCTATATTTTGACTGGATAATGGAAAGAGAATATCATAGCGAGTTTCTTGAAAAAATTGTACGTAATATGCCCTCGTGAAATGCTCTATGCTAAGTAAGTGACATATGCTTTTCCCTCTGACTCTTGATTCAATTTTTAAAAAATGAATTGAAAGGATTTTTTGTTAAAGCTTTGTTTCACATCTTTATGTGTTTTTTAACATGAGGATTCTCAATTAAAATTTTGGATGCACAAATCTAACATTATCTGTGTTTCTTTGTTTTAAAAGTATAATGCTACTAGAAAAGTTAATAGCAACCTCACGTGGCAAGTACCCCAATAAAAGCCAATCAACTAAAGGCAGTCGACCTCAAACTCTTGTTTGTTAACTTGCTCTTCTTACAACTAGCAACCATGTCAAGCATACAACACACAAATCCCTTCAGAATTTTGACACAACATGATTGCGATTACACCACACCTACGAAAACCAAAAACCTTGATTCAAAACTTACAAATGAAAGGCACAAATAAACCAAAACAACACAATCAAACAAAATCGATCAAATCCAAAAACACACACCGGATTATCAATCAATCACAAAAACACACACAACAAATTATCATCACTAGTAATAATAGCAAGCACGTGCCACATTAATTGGTCAAAAGTAAACAAAAAATCCACATCATAACTCTTCAAAGGTTTCCAAAGATGCTCTAGATTAGAATGCTTCAGACTCATAGCATCAGTCACTCATCAAACGTGCAAGATAAACAAACAACATCAAAAAACAATGAAAATGAGACCAAAAACAACAAATGCCAAAATATATAAAAAACGTAATTCAGATACTTGTTGAACATGTCCTCACCTTGAACAAATTGTCCATGTACACCAGCTAGCTCATTCCCACCCCTCATAGCAAAACACGGGAGCAAATGGAATGCAAACTACTTTTGAAGGTCTTGAGGACGAAATGCAAAAAAACCAACATTGTTTCGAACCACCATGTCCTTTAGACCAACGACCTCAATTTTCTTCATAGGTTTTGACCCATCAATGCTCGTAGCATGATTCAACATGCTAGTAAGAGAAGACCATGAACAAGGGATTTTGGAAAATGTCAAATGGCACTTTCACAACAATAGTTGAAGCAACCCAACAATCTTGGCACCTAGAGATAGAGGATTTAAACAACACAACAAGAGTTGCAGATGGGCATAGACCACCTCAATCTTCTTCTTGCAAACCCAATAATAAATCTCCTCAATACATCACCAAAAACCTTCAAATATAGTGCTCAATCAACATAGAAATGTTGAGACCCTCCATAACATGTTGTTAGTGGTGTCTCCAAAAGGCTAGAAAACACCTACACATATCCACACCTGGCAATGGTAGTGCCAGGGTTGGACTTACATCTGACTAATGTTGGAAAGATGAAAAGATAACTCAAAACATACAGAGAACCGAGATAACTGTGTATACAGTAGAAATGTTACTAGTAGTTTTGTATTCCAACAGATCACAACAACAACCCTCATACAGGAGGTGAAGATCAGCTTATAACACATTTGACTTCAGTCAGGTAATAGTTAGAAATAGAAATAGTTCAAAACATGATGTGGTGGATAAGGCCACTACTACTGGTTGTTAGGGACAGTTATAACTGTTCCTATAGTTACAAAATTATGCACTACTCCCTAATGTAATTTCCCTTTACTAGGGGTGTATTAACCCTCCTTGGGTGTAGCCCATGTGGGTGGAGAGGTCAGCCTCAACAACTGGCACTCCTGGTGGTAAAATTTTTGCAAAAAGTGGAAGACTCAAACCCTTACTGGAAATAGTCCATCTGATGGACCTTGATAGTATGTGTTGAGTTTAGATCGATTATTGATGTCTTGGCAACAATTGGATCTGGTTCTTATGTCTCTTCCTTGCAGCTGTCATTCGGCTCTAGTTTCTCCTCCATTTTTGTCTCTGCTTGTTCAAAATCTGCCGTAGGGTCCTGGTTGGGGACAGTAATGAATTCTGTATCCTGATATTGGTCATTTTTGAAAGAAGCATGTTCGGTAGACAATTGTGTAGACTGGCCTTGCTCTGTTTCATCTAGTTTCCCAGGCTCTGATGTCATCTCAAAAATTTCTGTGTCACCATCCAATGGCATCTGATTCTGTTTAGCATTCTGTGCTGCAACTTTAAGGGTTTCCAATTCCTATGCCATAATCTCATAGGCGTAAGCAGCAAATGCAAATGCCTCATATGGTCGCCGTGCAATAACAAACAAGTGGTTCTTAACATAGGACCACAGGTCCTGAGATGTTTTGACTAGTTGTGTGTTCATATTTGTGAGATCAGAGGAACTTAAGAATATACCATCAACCTCCTCTGCCATTTCCCTGAGTTTCCGGTCAACCCCTTCTAAAGCATGATGCGTTCCTTGAGTAATAAATTTTCAATGTTTAAGTCGGAATGGGCTGCACCCATTTGATCCAACTGTAGGAAAAACTCTACCTTCATTTCTTCCAACCAATTCGTGATAGTAGTAGGTAAGCATTCTTTTTTGGACTCTCATTTGGGCAGTGAGTTTGGAGACGTGTTTCTCCTGCATGGTTTTGTACTGTGCATATTCTCTCTTGACCTCCTCAAGCTCCAACTGTGTGGCATGTAGCTTCTTCTGCATGTTGGCCTACTTCAGCATGTATTCATGTCTAGCCTTCTTGTCTTCAGTTAATTCTTGTACTTGCTGTCTCAGCTCTAGCTGAATTGTCCTCTGTTCATCAACATAGTTCTGTAAACCTCTCAGTGCATATTCTGGCTCTTTGCTGGCCTGTACTCCTTCTGTAGGTGGAACCTTTTGCTTCTGTGTTGGTGATGTTGGTAGGTCGGCCATGCTGTGAACATGGGAGAATTGTTTGAAACAGCTCCTGGGCGGTGTTGTCAGTAGAATGCTAGCAATGTTATCCTCTGGTTTGCTCCAACTCTCTGGCTTTGGAGGCACAGACTTCGACAAAAGATTTAGCTTGATCTTCTTGGAAGATTTTTACTCGGCTGGTGAGGCTAGAAACTCTTCCCCTACAAGGGGCATATCCCACAATCATTCCGCCAGGGATTGGCCATAGACCGCCATAGTGGCTTGCTCTAAAGAGTATTGGGCATCTTGTAGGGCTTGCATCATGTCTCTTTTTGCCTTGTCCTCTTGGGGTGTTTGTGCCTGCTTTGCTTTAGTGCACTCTGCATTGTAGTGTTGAACTATCTCCAGGCCCTTTGCATCCATTTGACTGGCAAATTCGAATAGGGTTGCAATGAACGGCCCAATCTTTGAATGAGCATTGGAGACACTCAAGTCTTTTTTGGTGATTTCGCTCATCACTTGAGAGTGTGGGATATGAGCCCATGAAATCTTGGTCCCCTTCTCTTAGCTGCACTGAGGGTACATAGGAATCTCTGCTCATAGTGTTGGTCTTAACAAGTAGCTGCATTCGCTCAAGATACCACACGAATTGCAATGTGTTTCAAGGGATGCTTTGTCAATGGCGCATGCAATGAGCTGGTAGTGGTTTTTGGGGTCTATGAGGTAGTGCTTATCAGCTTGCATTTAGCACTGTGGGATGTATTTGTGATGATGGAGCTCATCGAGGAGAGGTCGGTGATAATGGCTAATGTGGAGGTGTGAGCCTCATCCGAGTGAATCAACAATGTTTCGATTCATACCGTGTAGATGTGTTGGTTGTCCTGCCGGTACGGAGAATTGGGTACACATGAGACAAATTCCCTTGTTGTTGGAGCAAGGTCCGAGCATTGTCGAAAATTCTTCAGTACGTCGGAGCGGTGTATGATGGCAAAAAGTTAGTTAGGTCGGAGGCAGAGTGTTCCGTTCTACATGAAGCGGAGTGAAAGCGGATGTTGGAGTCGGATGTGAGTTGGATTGAGGTTAGAAGGGGGGATTGATGTCGCATGTGTCGGGCAGATCGGAATCGGAGTCGGAGTTGTAACTGAAGTCGAAGTCGGAGTCGCAGACGATGGTCGTATGATTGTTGGGGCTAGGCTCACCATTGTAGGTGCTTCGTTTAAGTTTGGAGTACCTGCATCATTGATTGGATTGGGCTGGTCTGGATTAGAGGTGCCATTCTTATCTGGTTGTACCCACTGAAACCATTGCAAAACTATAGATTTCATGACCTACTACTACAACATCTAGTAAAGAATCACAAAATAGTAGAGGGAAAGGATCAGTAATTATGGTAGTATTGAGCTTTCTATAGTCCACACATATTCTGAGTGTTCCATTCTTTTTGGGCACAATCACAATAGATGAAGGCCATGTCAAATGTATGAGAGGATAAATAAAACCAACTCTTAATAGCTTATCAATTTCCTCTTTAACTTGCTGGGCATAGTTGGGATTCATTCTGTATCTTCCCTGTATCACTGGCACAACATCTTGTTTTAGGTTGATTCTATGCTGACAGAACTTGGGGTCTACTCCTTTCATATTAGTATAATGCCAAGCAAAGATGTCCTTATACTCTGTCAATAAATCTTTTAAAGCCATCTTGAAAGGTGGGGGGCCCACCGTACTTACCAAAGCCATCTTAGGATTGTCGGGATCTCCAAGGTTCGTCTCCTCTAAGTCATCTTGTCAGACTCTAGCACTCTTTTGCATATGTTCTTCAAATTGAGCTTCAGCGTCTAGGATGGCCTGTGCAATGGATTTTTGAGTATCCTCATGTAGTGGGTCATCTGGCTGGGCATGATTGTTACTGTTGATGCTGGTGCTGATAGAATCTGGTTCTGATAGTTTTTCGACCGTAACGGTTCTACAGTGGTCAGATGTAGGTCGGATGGTTGTGTTTGTTTATTTGAGCATGTATACTGATCAATAATTTCTTGTTATCCCACGAGTCATCGCCATAGCTCTATCCCCACGCGTCGTCGCCATAGCTCTATCCCCGTGGGTCATTGCCATAGCCCTATCCCCACGAGTTGTCACCATAGCCCTATCCCCACAGCCGTAGGGATAGCTCTGGGAAGCCACAAGGGGCTTCCGACCCTTGACCCTGCGTCGAGGCAAACTCAGCCTAGAATTGGAGCCTCCACTATGCCAATGAACACATTTGTTTGCTATGAATCCCACATCATTTGAGCTACATAGCAAGATGGTGATACGCTTAAGGGATAACATGAGGGAGAAGCCCCAAGAGGATAAATCCTTAGGTTCCTCTGATATGTCCCAAATAGCACATGCTTCAACCTCAGAAGCAACTAGGGATGCAAGCATTATGCCCAAGGTGCTCAACATGGAGGAGTTGGCCATAGATCTATTAAACAAGCTGGGCCAGCAATGGAAAATAGAAGCACCAAAAGATGCTCCTAGCAACCCCCATCTATTTCCATAGAGAGATATCATATGGTGTGGAGTATGTAATGGAAATCGTCCCACTAAAGAAAGCCCTCATCTAAGAGCTAGGCCAACACTCTACTGTGCCCATTGTGTTCGTTGGGGAAATCATGACACATCCCAATGTCATTATCCTAGGGTGGTTCCTCAACCCATTTATCAACAAAGGCCGCATCCACCATTGCCTGCACTGCCCAATCCATCCAATCAGGCACAATTGGCAATACAAGGAGCCACATCAGCCAATCAAGGGCAATTTAGGGCTCAAAATATTCCATTACTCTTGCCACTACTGGGACCTCAACCACCACCATCACCACGAATTACTCCTATGAATCAAGTATCTGTGGACGAGCTACCTAGTGATTGGAGAGACCCCAAACCTACCTTTAATGGGAACAACTATCCCCAAAATGGTGACAATGCAAATTGTTCTAGCATTATAAGTCACTACATTATACAAGATGACTGATATATTCTGGTCTACCAAACAGCACCGATTCCTTAAAAAAAGGGATATACAAACATCCTGGACAAGACACCACCCATTCAATGCCATACATGTCAAGGGCCACACCCAGCCAATGAGTGTCCCCTCAAGGGAGCAATGAATCAGCCGGTCACATGTGCACTAGCATCTATTACACCACTACCATTATGCACTGCGCGTGGTGTGGACCATCTTTTTAAGGATTACTCGATGAGAAGGCCATCTAAGTCCACAAGCCTTAACTTGTTAAGAATTGAGAAAGGACAAACCTCCACCACCACCAACCCCCCTCTCTACCCCCCCTCCTCCCTGCCCCTCCCCCCCTGTCTGGGTCACAATTGGTCAATATGTCACATGTGGAAGTCCTAGGTGAAAATAGGCAGTCAGTCCTCTTCAGGTTCTCAGCACGATGCACTCAGCAAATCATAACTACATCAGCCCAAGGGATCCTTGGTCAAGAAGATAAGCTACAAACACTATGGAAAGTCAATTATTGTCTCTGTGTGTGTAGAGTAGCGGCAAAGCTTCGCTTGTACTTGCATAAGGTTAGGAATAATCCCTCTTAGGAATCCAACTTGCATGTTCTACATATGATTCCTATATGCAACATGCGAGTTCAACATGGAACTCCTACATTGCAACATGCAAGTTCTACTTGCAACTCGTACATGCAAGTCCTACATGCGATTCCTACATGCATGTTCTACTTGCAACTTCTACTTGCAACTCCTACATGCAAGTCCTACATGCGATTCCTACATGTGAGTTCTACATGCAACTCCTACATGCAGCATGCAACTCCTATATGCAACTTGCAACTCCTACATGCAACTTCTATATGCAAGTTCTACATGTAGAGAGAGAATGTCTTACAATTCCAACATGTAGAGAGAGAAGCTCTCCAACCTGTATAAATACCCCATAATGGAATGAAGCCCACACTCTTTGGGGCATTGTATTGAGTTCTACTTTGGTATTCCAAACAATTGTCTCAAGTGTCCATGCTTCTTTGCACTCCATGTCCAAAAGCATGTCCTAACCTTGCAACTCCTCCCCTCTCCTCCAACCTTGCAACCCATCCTCTCCTCCCTCCTCCTCCTCCCTTCTCGTCCTCCCTTCTCCTCCTCCTCCTCCTCCCTCCTCCTCTCCCTCCTTTCCCCCATGCTCTTACACCTTCTTCCTCTCCCACTCTGCTCCCCCTAAACCCTTAGTTCCTCAACCCTTAACCTCCATGAACTCCGAGGGAGGAGTTCTCCACCATGTACTCTACCCTGAACCTTGGATCCTCCTTCTAACCCTTGAGCCTCTTCTAAACTCTGGAACCTCTTCTAAACTCTAGAACCCCTTTTGAACTTTGGAACCTCTCTCTAAACCTTGGAACCTCTTTCTAAACTTTGAACCTCAATAGCACCGCAATAGCCAAAGCCTCACATACAAAAACTCCAGCGCCCAAGCTCTCACCGATGGATGGGTCTCCAACTATGACACGCAGTTTGCCAACGTGAAGCCAACGTGCTCCCAAAGTCATCTCCACCGTGCTACAGCTGCCAAGTCTAGCACAAGGCTCACGGGCTTCAGACTCCACAATGCCTCCACCGAACAATGCCCAATAGCTCCTTTACAACGACTAGCCACAGAAGCTCTTCATCAACTCTATAGCAAAGGCACTCCAAAGGCTTCTGTGACCCTTCAGAAAGCTGCGCCACAACAAAGCTACCCAAATCGGACGGAAGAGAGCATCAAAATTAGCATCTTCGATAGAATCTTCTTTGGATTTTGGTGAAGCCATTAGATGACACATGGCAGATAGCCACTTCATATGTGGCACCCCTTATCCACAAATCTCACCTCTAGTTAAGTTAACCTAAGTACAATAAACCTAGTTAGTTAAGGATAAGTTTGGGTTAAGTTACCCTGGTTAGCAAAGGGGATAGGGCTAGTTAAAGTTTGACACGTGGTAATCCTTATCACGTCACCTTATCTGCAACATCATCATCGACTGCCACATCATCACTTGTGCCACATCACCTGTGCCATGTCATCTGCCATGTTTTCTCTTCCATGAGAGAAATTTCCGTTCATGTGAGAATTCCGTCCATGAGAGATTGAGAGATTGAGAGGTTTCTATCTTTCATTCCATTGATGAAAGATTTCTATCCATTGAAAGAAATTTCTGTCATTGTTCTTGAGAGATTTCCATTGTGAGAGAGTCTGAAATTTGAGAGAATTTCTATTCTCTTGTAAAAGTTCATTTCTTTTAGAGATCTAGTTTGTGAGACAAATCTTTGAGGAGTTGTTCTTCTTCTTCTTCTTAGAGGGAGAGAATAGACATCCTATTGTTTGAGAGAAAGAGCTCGAAGCTCTACTAGTTTTGAGAGAAGAGAGAAAAGCTTGAGAGAAAAGCTAAGGGTGACTCAAAGCTGCCTCGATTAGTCTTGTCCTGTACAACTCCTTGCTCTATCTGCAAAGCTGTCTCCAATGACCCACTAGCTTGGCTCCTAGCAACCCATCAAAAGCCTCAATTGGGTCATCCTAAGCCTCTACACCACTTTGTCGACCTACCTCTATATAGCCATATCAGCCACAACTGCATCCAAGGTACCTCCATATGCCTCTCCTCCACGGGCTTTGACACCTTCTACAGCACCGAAATGGCCGATCTCCTTTACACAGCAAAGCTCTGTCGGACTCAGCAAGGTGCTCCAAAATCCCATAGCCGATCATCTCCAAATGTAGCGCTCAACCACATAGATTGCAATGGTTGACTCTACAGGTGGCACCTGGTCATCGACCTCAAATGGGATCTGACTTCCACGACCTTATGTAGCAACGCCTTCGATGGTCTTCATCGACTGAAGCTCTTATAACAACACCTCGATCTTGGAGACTCAATTCTTCAGCGACGACCTCTTCATGGGCTGACTTCAGGGACGATCTCAGGCTCACAACTTCATCACTCCAAGCCTCAAAGGCTCCACCATACGGTCTATAGCTTCTTCTTCAAAAACGACCAGCAAGCTCAAAAGAGCTTTGATCTACACACATCAACTGAGTAGCAGACATCATGGGCTTCGACAGCCTCCCAGGCTCCCCGCCATCGGACGGCAATGAAACCTCTCCCGCGAGACGAATCGATCCTCAGAAGCCATAGCTTCTCCATCACAATCCCCAGCTGACGACATGTGACACTCCACAAACCACACCCACCTTGGGCCAAGCTAACTCAGGTACAGACACCCTGGTTAGAAGCAGATAGGGTTGGTCAGTGTCTTGACACGTGGCAGATAGGATGATACCAGGGTGAGGTCAGTTTGACCCTGGGTTAGCAGGCTTGGTCAGCACATGCCACCTCAGTTGTCCAGTCAGCACTGACCTCTGCAGGCACACATAGTGCTCCACAGTCACTTCATGTGACCACTCTTGCCACCTCAGCACAGGGCTCCACTAGCACACCTCTTGCTAGGCACAGTGCCACATCATCACTACATATGACCCACAGTGACACATCATCATTGAGCACCATTTGCACTCCTTTTCCCCTCCACATAGATCAAGTCATATCTCTTGATCCAGGAAGAATTTGAGGGTGCTCTGAAAGGGAAAGTCACTCGTTTTTTTGTGCTCTACGTGCTCATCACATCACACGCACATTTCAGCACAAGTTACACTCACATTTGAGCCTCGACGACAAAACCACTTCCTTCATGCACATTTGCCTCTACATCGACGCATTTGACCCATCACTTAAAAAGAACAAAAGAAAAGGAATTATTTGATGTTCTTTCATCGATCGGTTGGTATAGATCTAGATCAGAGTAGACTAGATCGCCATAGAGGGGACGCTTTGAATTTCCCCAAGTTGCCAATCTAAGCCATGCCCGAAATTCCTGACTAGTACCTAGTCCATACGCTCACATATGGTTTCACATCATTACATTACCTGAAACCTTACTTCAATGAGCAGACTTTAGAGTTCAGAGGCATTGCAGATTGTTTCAGTGGGCAGATACCATTTGATTTCACACACACATGCCACCATTATTGTAAAGCCTATTCGGCTATCTCATGGCATTGTGCACATCATTTCAGCCTTGTAAAGCCTCTTGGCTATTCCCGACATCATTGCCACAAGCCTTGTAATACAGATAAAATTTTATATATTGCAGTTCTATCTTCATCGACGGTTCAGAGATTTCACTTGGCATAGACAGTGTATTTGCAGTTGATTCATACAGAGATTTTCACGACACTTTTGAGTACATTTCTTGCACCATGTCGACTAGCAACCTCAATCTGGAGGCATCTGCTAAGTTAGACAACTCTAATTACAGTACATGGAGATACCGAATGGAGACCATTCTTGTGCTTCAGGACAAATGGGAGTATGTCGATGGGTCTACACCTAGACCATTGGACAATCCACCTACCAGTAGCTTTACTCCATCTGTTGTCATAGCACCAGCAACGGGATCTACAACAACATCTATAGCTACACAATTAGTTTTTGCACCAGTAGCAGATCCTGCCATTGCCCGAGCTCAAGCAGAATGGGATAAGAAAGACAAGTATGCATATCACCTGATCAAGTAGAATGTGCAAGATGTCATGCTAGGATAGCTCAACACAGTCAAGACATCAAAAGAAGCATGGGATATGTTTGTAGCTCTCTACGAGTCCAAGAACACATCCAAGATTCTCACCCTAAGAAACCAGATCAGCCAGAGTTTCTGCGACAGCAGTGAAACCAGTCATGCTTATGTACTCCACATAAAAGACTACAACAATCAACTTGCAGTAGCAGGAGAGACTATGGACCCCGCAGAAATGGTTCAAGTCATTCTGAATGGACTAGGAGAGGGATACGAGAATCTAGTCCAGAGTATTGCCATCCAACGACAAATTCCAACACTGAAAGAACTTCAGCCAGTTCTACTTGGTGAAGAGCTCTGGTTTCAGGCCATTCAAGCACGTAAATGTCATTCTAATGATCAGGCATTCACAGCTTCAGATAGAAGTAGAGGCAAAGGCAAAGGCAGAGGTAGATCATATCAGAAAAGTGGTCATCATTAGCAACAAAATCAAAGTCAGCATCAACATTAGCATCAACATCAGCATCAGCATCATCCTCAGCAACATCAAAATTAGCAAAGAGGAAATCATTCCAATCGAGGAAGATTCCAAGGACGAGGGAATGCATCCACCAATGTGTCAAACATTCAGTGCAACTACTGTCACAAGTTTGGACACTATGAAAGAGAAACCTGCAAGAAGCAGTACGGCCAAGGCGGTCAATCCAGTAGTAATCGAAGGGAATTCTTGAGGCAGAGGAAATCATCATGGTGGACATTCTAGTCACAGTCATTTTGCAAATGAACATGGAAATACGTTTCTTGCAAGCAAGAAATTGCATCAGACTGATACAGTGTACCTAGACACTGATTTCAATCCCAAAGGAATTACGAATATATCAGGCACCTCTCTGCTAAATTGAGTTGAACACAAACCTAGGGACTCCTCTGGGATTAATGAGCTACTCCCTTTCTACACTAACTACCTCTCCTAGGCTGCTACATATTGATGTAGCTTGGTTGCATAGTGAGAAAGGAAAATTTGGAAGCTCTATCCAAACTGGGAGAATAGTTGAGCATGGATTATCTAGACTGAAGAAGGGAGACCACTTGTTAAGATATAGAGGCTAGTTATGCACTGTCCAGAGACCATGCAGTAAAACTCTCGCAAAATGTTCAGCTTTCTTGAAGAGAAAGATGAAGTAGCCTTAACGGAGGAACTGGTCATTAGTGACTAGATTGCTTCTCTCACTCTAGTTGGTTTTGAACCAATTCTCAAGGAGAGTAGCTGGGGGATGGGGACCATGTAGATATTTGATAAATGCATGCAATTCGAGCCATTTGACCAATTCATCAAGAATGTCTTCATCAACTTGAGCAAAAATGATTTTACCTGGTTCAAAAGGCGACCTCTCTCCTGGAATGCTTGAGTTTTGCTTTTGAACGCCTCGTGTAGCATCAGATGATTGGTTTCTTGATTCTGTTCTGTTGGTGGTGGCGGGGACATCAACTTTGTGGGGGATCTTGTTAGACGGCTAGCCTTCCTCTTGGGTTGATTTCATAGTTGTGGTCTAGGTCCCACTCCTCTCTTCTTATACGCCCACTTGAGCTTCTAGAAAGTTTTTTATTTCTCTTAAAGGGGTAGAGAAGAAGCCCCCTCTATTCTACTAAAGAGCCCCCGCATACGTGGAGCTAGGAATTGAAGCTTGTCTAGGGCAACTAGGAGACGCTACTCTGGTGTTGAGAGAACCACGACCTGTGGACCTTCCACGTCTGCTACCTCCACGGTCGACGATGGCAAAGGAGTTTCCTTGATCACTGGTTCCTCTTTGGGTTCCTTCTGGGGAACCAGGAGGTGAGGTCCAAATATCTCTGTTTCCATCTCTGACATCCATCTGAGTATGCGCAGGCGAGTTGTGGACTAGCAGAGGGAAAGTAGTGAGGTCTGTGAATTCAGGGTTGAAGTATTCTCTTCCAAAAGAGGGTAAGAGGGGTGCAGCCAGTCTCACATCTTGCATGCAGAATGAAGGATTCTCAATGAGTGTCGTATTTGGCAAAGTGTGAGTTGAGTGGGACAAGAATGACATAGGGAGGGAGTGTACACAGGTATGAGAGGGAGTGGAGGGAGCCTAGATTGCAAGGGATGTAGGTCACCATCATCGTCTCCATCACCATCCTCCATCCGACCCTAGCTCCTGACCAAAGTTTATTTCCCACTAGGTCCTGGGTCCCCTTATTTGGTAATATGCTTATTGGCTACTTAACCTCACATACCTGAAGAAGGAATAGTTTCTACATTTGCACTAAGTATTTATGACATCTACTTCAGTTTAGTATGGATTGTTTCTTCATGAACTAATGCCTTGGCATACTATGGTTGTGTGGTGTGTTTTATGACTTAATATTGGTGTGGCACTTGAATTGCAATAAGTTTTTGAGAGACTCTTCAAGAGCACCTCGTCAAGAAAATTGGTTTGGTTTTTTGCTTGTATGGAGGCCTTTATGTAGGATTGTATTGGCATCATATAATTGTGTCATTTTTTGGCCTAAGCTATATATGCTGTTAATTAACAATCAAGGTTTGTAATTGTAAACATTTGGGACATTTAGCAATAATATTTTTCCACTCTTATTTTGGTTGTATGTTCAAGCTAAACTACATTTGTTGTATCTTTTACTAGTAATTCTGTAGTATCTAATTTTTGGGTCTACTTATAATTAATCTTATATGATTTTGGTAGACCTCTTATATAATGGTGGATCTTTGCATAAGGATGGATTGGGTTGGCACAAGGTAATGTTCTCCACTAAATAAAAAGTTAAAATTATGAGCGGTTCAACCAATTCACATGGGTTAAGTGCTGTCATTAAGAAAAGCAAGTTATGCTCCCTTAGAATATGGGATGTTTTGCCATGTTTGGTGTGATTTGTGGAGTTGTTGGTGACCCCCAATTGCTTCGATCCTACTTGCCTTGTCCCCTCTCTAATTTCATCTTCCTTTCCTTCTCACACTGGCCCTTGGCCTTGCTAATGTTGCTTGCACTAACTGCTACTGTTGCATTGCTTCGAATGTTGGACTAAATCACATAAGCTCTTTTTTGATTACGGGCTCATGGTTGCATCTCAGGTGTGCTTACTTTTCTTGGTGTCATAGGTGCTCTCTGCTTAGTTCTATGCTGAATCTCATTGGTTTAGAGTGGTGGGAGTCATGTTACTCTATCCTAGGGCATACTATGACTTCCAACCCTCTTGTATATAGACTATCTCTTGTTGTGCTCAAAGATCTTGGCATTGGCACCACCCCTTCTCTAATTCGTGAAAGCTAGCCACCCATGAGTAGAGGTACTTGGATGTGCGTGTAGCTAGATATGTCAGATATGTTGATTAACCAAAGAATAAGGGCTTATTAGTTGATTCATGTCTATCTCTTTTTGGTTGTGCTTGGATGCATTGGATACCACTAGCCAGCTCAAGTTGCTTTTTGTTGCAAATTGTCCTGGTTCTAGATAGCTACGAACTTGGGTTGTACTTGGGTTGTTTTTCTATGGTATAGTATATCGTTATATGCAAGGTGGTGATAGTCTTTGAGTGCAGTATCTCTGTGGCCGGTTGTAGGCTCTTCTCAACATGGATTATTATTCATTTGTGCCCTACATCTTATGTGCCAATATCTTCATGTTGCCTTTCCCTTAGCATTGGTTGTTCTACTTAATACTCAATGGCATTTTACCTTGGTGTTCTCGGACCTAGTTCCTTACTTTACTGCGTGTTCCTTCTCTTCTCTTTTAAAACTTGCTAATTGCTTGTCTATATACGCCGCGTAATGGTTCTAAAAGAAATGGAGTGCTCTGGTTTGGTTCTTCGTTATAGTGTTATTGCTCTCCTTCTTTTGAGTCCCCCCTTGTGCGTGCGTGCATGCATGTGTGTGTGTGTGTGTGACAATATGAGCATCATTAAGAGTGTATGTGCATGTGTGTGTGTGAGGATGTGAGTATGTGTGTGAATGGTAGCATGACCCCAAGTAATAGTGTGTGTATTTTGTGTAAGACTATGTGTACATGTGTAGGTGTCTATGTCTTTGTGTGTATGTGCAAGAATGGGCCCATAAAACTAGTATTAATGAGCCTATGTGTGTGTGTGTGCACATGCACATGTGTACACACCTTGGGGCATTCATGTCAAAACATTTAGTGTACCATATGCATTCAAAAAGAGGGAAATTTTAATTATTTTTTGGAAAACATTTAACAGAATTACAATAATAGAAAGGGTTTGGTAATTCAAATTTAGGATAAAATCTATTAGTTCATAAGTAAATGGGGTAGTCTTTTAGGGGGGGGGGGGATTTTAGTTGAGGGGTTTTCTAAATACCCCTTGAACTCACGTGATACATAGGGTTTCTTAATAGTGCATCCCTTGAGGCACACGCATGCATATGTGTGTGTCATGTTTATGTACACACATGCACACCCCCACTGGGCACATGCATGTTTGTACATGTGTGTATGTGTGTGCACGTGTGTGTGTTGTACATGTGTGTGTGTGCACGTGTGTGCACATGTGTGCACCCGTGCACCCCTCCACTCCACACCTCCCTATATATACTTGACTCTTGGCCCCCTTGTGACTATTTCTTAGTGCCAAAAATAGAAACAAATTCTACTTGGATTGTGTGTGTGTGTGTGTGTGTGCCCCCTTGCCATTTAAAAATCTAAAAAATTAGTCCATCCTCAAATTTTGTAGGCGACTTCCTGTGCCTCAAACTTTGGTCCATAAACAATAGAAGGTTGCAAATGGAATACAAATTCACTAGTCTAGTAATTTGACTAATAAGAATCTATTCTTTCATTGTAGTATGCTTGAGTGTCTTTCGATACTTCTTGTGCATATACTTATGTAATGATTGTTTCCCTTAATTGCTTTTGTCGTATTTTTCTATATGGTTCTTATGTTATTTTGTAATTTAATAATTTTTTTTAAATCCTTACTATGCCCCTTTAATTTTTGGTTACCTTAAACTCAATTCTTTAGGCAGAGAAAATTATTATATTAATCTAGATGAAGTCACTTCTTAAAAGATTGTCTTAAACTTAATTCAAGTTTTTTATGATATCGATAATATTTTATTAGTTCTCTTTGGTTTAGGAATAACCTATATAGCTTTCATAAGCATGGATTTAATTTAGAACTCTTTTCATATAGCTTCTCTTAAAATGGGGATGAGAAGATCATGTGTTTTCCCAAGTGCTTAGGATTTTCTCTTGACACTCTATAAACTTTGGCTTGGTTTTTCGGTAATGATTTATATTTCTATCAACTTCTCTCACACTCATTTAATGCATTTCTTGTATGGGAACTTAAGCAAGGTAGTAATGTCATCTTTTGGCTCTAGTAAATATTATAATTCCTCGACTAATAGCCCTAATGTGTC
Organism: Dipteris shenzhenensis; assembly: GCF_047967505.1. Classification (NCBI taxonomy): domain Eukaryota; kingdom Viridiplantae; phylum Streptophyta; class Polypodiopsida; order Gleicheniales; family Dipteridaceae; genus Dipteris; species Dipteris shenzhenensis. Next base: position 43,210,347 of record NC_141599.1, read on the forward strand.
CTTATACTTTTTTGTATTTCATGGATTTTTAGCTAATGGCATATCTTTGTCTAGCATAGGCTTACTAGGCACAATTATTCATGATAATTAGACTAGGGTGTACCCTCCCATGGGTACCATTTCACAAATATAGGTTTCCCTAATCAAGCACACTAGCTCCCTTAGTCTCATTTAACTTTCAATTTTTGAATCTATAAGGTGGTTTGGTTGTTTGATAAAAGCAATAACAAGCGGGGGTAAACAAACATTACCTATCTACCTAATTGAAGCTATGATGTTCTTACACTTAGTTTCCCTTGGATGGTGGTAGGTAAGCTGACCCCGACCTTGGATCATGGACTTATAGAAGGATTCAACTCTTGGATGTCATGTGTACCCTTTTGTTATGTTGAGCAATTATTTTATGATGGTTTTCCACAAACGGTTGAATTTTTAAGTGTAATTGCAATGGGTCTATGATGCTAGATACACTTCTTTCATTCCTAGTATCACTTATTAGTTACCTCTAAAACTGTTATTAGTATGTGATACACATTATCCGGTGGATGAAATTAACTATATGGTTCAATATTGATAGAAGAACTAAATTTGAGGATCCGTGCATGTGCGCACACACACACACACACACATATACACACAGACACAGACACACACACACACACACACACACACACACACACACACACACACACACACACACACACACACACACACACACACACACGCGCGCGCGCGCGCCTTGGACCACTAGGTACAACACTTGCTTGGTTGATATGATGGACATCCCTTGGATTACTATTTCATTATATGCATTTGGCAAGAATCTTTTACCTACCATGAGTTTTAATTATGGGCATGGATTTAGGACTTCCGTTGACATACCCCATGGATATGTGATATAACTTTGAATTTGATTTGGATATTACCCCCTTAATTGATTGATGGATTTGGGTAGATGGATGGTGTAATCCAAAGACACCACATGTGACTAGAACCATGTGATGTAACAAATGGCATGGAGTAAGGGTAGGACCACAATTGGAAGTGGTAGTGGGATTGTAAAATTTTAATGACCATTCCTGGCATCAAATCTTTGGAGAGCTTAATAGATTAGAGTTTTCAAAAGGAACAGGGCACAAATGATATATTTGGTATTGAATCCTCCCCATTGTACATGTGATGTAGCACACCCTTCTTTTTACTAGACAGAGTACAGCTCATCCATCTGATTGTAGTTTGGGAGGGCGTGCTATAATTTCCCTTATCTTGGGAGTGAATGACCCTGGCATAAAAAAGAGCTCCTCTTCTAGCCTAGGTCCCAAGACTAGAAGCACATGGCTTGAGGTGAATGAAGGATCCAAAGCCCACCATGTAGGTGGATTCATGAGGAGATGATTCGCGTGCATTTTATTGAGACATGATGAACTCATGCACAATAATCAATATGCATGAAAGTGCCTTTTTGAAGCTCTGGAGAGCCTTGATGATCCTTGTTTGCTACACAAGGTGGATAAATGAAAAACTATGTCATCCCAACTCATATGCAGATTTGTAGGAGTCTGTTCTAAGCTAATCTAGCTCATTAAGCTCTGGGATGCCCATGCAAGGGAGCTGAGAGTGCCCCCATGAAGTCCACACATTTGACCTACTAAGTTTCAATGACTTTGTGTTCAAACTTTGTGTTCAAGTATGTGCACAACCTTGTTGATTACTGGTGCTCTTTTCAATGTCTATGTTCAATGTTCAATGAGATTTGTTTTGTTCTGCTAGCATCTCTATTCCCCATAGTTTGTTAACATTAATGCTTTGTTGCCAATGTTCAATGAGATTTGTTTTGTTCTACTACCATCTCTATTCCCCATAGTTTGTTAATAGGAATGCTTTGGGCAGTGGGCTATGTTTGGTACAAGGAATGCTGTATAATTCTAGACCTTCCGCTTGCCTATAGCTACCATGTGAACCTTATAAGGAACCCCAGAGGCTATGATGACTCCCCATTACCTCTTTAGCATGATATGGAACATTTTGTGTTCAAGGTTGTATGCACTAATTAAAAAATAAATTCTCCTTTTTTCCGGTTCCCCCATGCAAACATAGCATTAGTAGAAATATCTTTATGATTAAATTGGAAGTTATTTCTAGATATCCAGATGAACCAGAGTGCATGGGCCCTAATGAGAAACCAAGGCTCATGCCTTATTCTATGACAATCTCCTAGAAGAATAGCTTTCCAGTTAACAGGCTCACCACATTCCATCTGAATAAATTTCCATAATTTTTTGGGCATGAGGGCAAGCAACAAAAAGACGGGAGACATCTTCAATAGAATTTAAACATCTCATACTCTTGCCATCCCCTTTACCAATGATGAGTCCTCTTGAATTAGACCATATTGCCTTATGAAGTATTAGCCGAGCAACACAAGACATTTTCTTAGGCACATTCCTAATCCAAATTCTTTGGAATCTGAGGTACCATTTGGCTTTGTCATCATTCAATTTCCACCAACTATTAAGAGTTCTAAATAGATCCTCCATATTAGCTATGGGAGTTGGGATGGGTAATAAAGAGGAGCACCCCACCCAGCTGAACTCCTTGTGCATGCATAGTACTGAACCTCCCTTCCAAGTCACATCCCCTTGCCATAATTCCAGTCTTCCCATATCATCAAGAGAGGTTAGGATTATAGCCCTTTTCCCTAGGGCCTAAGGGGACACTCTACCAGTGGAATAAGCTTTCACATGATTATAGCATGGCTATTTATTTCATGTTTATGGGAATCTCATTTTATTTCATGTAGCTCACTGAACTTGTTGAGTAATGCAAACAACCTTTGTGTTACAAGAATGCCAAAATTTTATGCTGATCTAGATAGAGTGACATGGATAACAATTTTGTTGCCAACATTGAAGCCTGGCTTCTGCAATTAAAATGGATTGTTCTAACTTTCTTTTGGTTGTGACAGTGCTAGGTGAGTTGGCAAACCTCTCTGTCAGATTTGCAGTGGAATAAGCTTTCACATGGTTATAGCATGGCTATTTATTTCATGTTTATGGGAATCTCATTTTATTTCATATAGCTCACTGAACTTGTTGAGTAATGCAAACAACCTTTGTGTTACAAGAATGCCAAGATTTTATGCTGATCTAGATAGAGTGACATGGATAACAATTTTGTTGCCAATATTGAAGCATGGCTTCCGCAATTAAAATGGATTGTTCTAACTTTCTTTTGGTTGTGACAGTGCTAGGTGAGTTGGCAAACCTCTCTCTCAGATTTGCAGTGGAATAAGCTTTCACATGGTTATAGCATGGCTATTTATTTCATGTTTATGGGAATCTCATTTTATTTCATATAGCTCATTGAACTTGTTGAGTAATGCAAACAACCTTTGTGTTACAAGAATGCCAAGATTTTATGCTGATCTAGATAGAGTGACATGGATAACAATTTTGTTGCCAACATTGAAGCCTGGCTTCTGCAATTAAAATGGATTGTTCTAACTTTCTTTTGGTTGTGACAGTGCTAGGTGAGTTGGCAAACCTCTCTGTCAGATTTGTGAGTAGATTCTTGGGCATGATATTGCAAAAAAGGATGTTGGCAACTTATGATAAGAGATATAGTACTCTCAGCCCTGTTATGCACACCTACATATGTTGGGGACTTATGATAAGAGATATAGTACTCTCAGCCCTGTTATGCACACCTACATAGATGTATCCATTTGCAATAAGAACAGGAAAGTGAACTACCTTGAAGCTTGCTTGATTTAGAAATTATCTTATGGTTTTTAGCATTGGAGTAATTGACAGGAAGCTATTCTCTTGGACTCTTGATTTGAAATGTAGCTAGAGTAATCAATAGGATTTCTCTTTGCTTGGTGGTTCTCTTTGCTACACCCTTAAGTCTTAGCTTTAATGTGAACATAGTCTTGAGAAAGAAATGGTTACAAGGGGCTTTTTAAATCTTTGACTAAGGATGTGGATTAGTGGAGAGTTAGATTCATTGAAATAGTAGGTCTCTCTCTCTCTCTCTTTCTCTCTCACACACACACACATCTACACACACACACACACACACACACACACACACACACACACACACACACACACACACACACACACAAACACACACACACACACACGCATGCACACACACACACACACACACACACACACACACACACACACACACACACACACACACACACACACACACACACACACACACACACACACACACATAGTGGTGTGGTTATAAGATAGAGCAGCATGATGGATATGAATGCGTATAGTAATGAGTTATATAATGGATCAAAATGGCAACACATACCTTTCTTCTGTAGATTATAGCAATGAATGCTTATAGTATGAGGTATATGAATGCTCTATAAATGATGATTTGTACAATAGTAAATTAGTCATAATGTCATGGAATGCAAGTATACAGGCAAGGTGCATGAAATTGACATGGAACTAAAGTCATGAATACGGAAGGTCAAATCCAACAAATTTCTAGAAGGTAAACCGATACGTTATCTAGAGTTTTTGCCACTCCTAAATTATAATAAGTTTTACAATATTTTGGTGACATTCAAGAGAACTAATTTCATAAATTTTGCAAACTAAGTATACTTTTGAACTTTTTTTTAAAATGTACATATTGCTAGTTTAAAGGTGTGATTTTTTTTGCTTTTCATGTCAAACAAAAAAATATTAAAACCAAGTCAATGGCAAGTTAAGAGCTACTAGTAATTCATGCATGACTATGAAATGTATAATACATCCCCTACTTATAATTACTAAAATATGCTTTATTTTCTATAGTAAATTAAAGGATTTCATCTCAATCATTGTACTTCATGTCACTATTTCAAATAGAGCATATTTTTTATGTTAAGATAAATAAGTATATGGAGTCCATGCTCATAGAAGAGGTTTATTGGAACTTAAAATGTCTCTAAAATTAGATAGTAACAAAAATATCTAAATGGTCAAAGTTTAGAAAAGAAAGTAATACAATCTATTGTCATTTGGACCAAATGGTTCGATTTCGACCTAATGGTCAATATTTAGATGGTAGTAAGTTTTGAGTTTACTTTGTTTGATCTAAGCCATTGAAAAATTATAACTTCTAGTTTATAAAAAATAAATTGTAATTCATGAAGACAACAACAATTATTGCTAAAAAATAATGATGTGAACTTGGATTCTGGAATCCAAAATTTTGTGAGGGAATGATATTTCCATTGGTGAAGTGAAATTTTTGTCCAAAAAAAGGGGGAAAAGAAGCGTTTGAAATCGCACTTTCATCCAATGAAACTTTCAGTGCCAAAATATCTCGTCAATGAAAAAAGAATCGTCCAAAAATTCCGCTAATGGAGAAATATTCGTCTGTCAAAAAACTTATGTCGTTGGAAATTTCTCCCATCATCAAAATCAAGATTCCAAAATCCAAGTGGATTCTGGAATCCCAAATTCCATTGATAGAAAAAAAGTCTCCATTGATAGACTGAGATTTTCATGTAACGGATTGCATTTTTCGTCAAGCTGATTGATGACGGAAAAAATTTCTATCGACGAAAATTTCAATCCATCAATGGAAACATTTTTTCCTCGATGGAATTTGGGATTTTTGGAATCCAGATTTTGATGATAGGAAAAATTTCCGCAGATGGAAATTTTATGATAGACCGAAATTTTTCCATCGGCAGAATTTTTGGACGTTTCTTTTTTCATCGACGATATATTTTGGCACTGAAAGTTTCATTGGATGAAAGTACGATTTCATACACTCCTTTTCCCCCTTTTTTTGGACAAAAAATTTCACTCTGACGATGAAAATCAATGTAAATATCAATCCCTCATGCAATTTCAGATTCTAGAATCCAAGTTCACATCACAATGGCTTGGATTAAAATAAAGTAAATTGATAGATTTAAAATCATGACTATTAAGATAAAAAATATACTATTTGATCCAAATAATGTAAGTTGATAAATGTCTTTAGTCAATAGTTAAATTTAAAAACATCTTTACATTCAACAAACCTCTTCTATGGCCATGTAAACACTTATTTCATTAATTTTGGACTTGTCAATGTACAAATTCATTTGTATAGATACTTTTCGACTAGTTTATGGATAAAATTTAAGGAAAAACTTAGTCTTCAAAACATAGATAAAAACATAAAAATAAGCAAATTTTTAGAGTGTTTTGAATTTAAGGAAAAACTTAGTCTTCCAAACATAGATAAAAACATAAAAACAAGCAAATTTTTAGAGTGTTTTGAAGGAAATAAAATCAAAATTATAAAAATGTGACACAGATAAGCTACACCAGAACACTTAAATATAGGGACATGGGTCCCAACCGTGCAAAGGAGATTACTCTGCAAGGCGCATGTCGAATAGCCACCCTAGATAGAGTCGAGATGGATGGCTACCTTAATGGTAGCAAATTGAAAAGATATTATGGTCCACTCACTCCTTAGGCTCTCTAGGCCATACACCGAGAAAAGGAGCTCAAGGTCGAGGTAGCCTAGATGAAGCGCCATGCCATAGAAGAAGCCAAGATACATAATGCCAAAATCAGACAATGAAAACAAATGGACTTGTTTAAGGCAATAATAGAACACCTAGGCCCAATTGATGAACTAATAGTAGATCCGGCTAGGTTGAGTGTCAAATTGCAGGGCCTGAGTACAAGCATCAAGGCACTCGTGGATCGAGCCATAACTTCATCTCCCATGAGGTATGGGAAGTGCTAGAGGTACCCCTAAACATTAATGTTGCTTCAGTTTAGGTTATCAATGGTCAAATATTAAGTACATTGGGGTATGTGGAGTTGAAACTAATTGTATTTTGCTACGTGGTAGACATGCATTTTTATGTTCTTCCAATAGAGATGATTTATGAATAGATGATCTTGGGAAGGACCTGGTGCTATGCCATAAATTTCCAAGTCGACTGGAGAGCATGAACTGCCACTCTCACATACGATGGAAGAACCTTATTAATTACATTCTATAAAGTACCATTCCACTCCCCCTATAGTATGATCACCTTCAAGAGGCAAGTAAATTTTAAAGGTAGGTAATTCCAAAGTGCTAGAGGCCTCTTACGCCCACTGGTCTAGTCCCTAGAAGGAAATCCATCCCAATGTTGCTCAAAGTCCTAGACCTAATCACAATAAAGGAAAACCTTTGTCGCAACCTACTCTCTCTCCTCTACTTCCCGCGCCCAATGCCATGAGCATGACCCAGAGATTTGTGAACCATGGGTGCAGGGCCCAACGATGCCTATTGCCTCACTAGTAAGGACAAATTCCAATGCTCCATGGGCAAAAGATTCAAAAGCGTTGGGTCAAAGCTCATGAAATCCTAAGGCTACTATCAAGGCAAGCGATAGGTTTGGGCCCCAAAGCTTCCAATAATACAGAATACCCAACCTCAACTCATAGAGAGTAACACAAGAACTTGTGTCAACTCCTAAGGTAGTCCCCACAAGAGCCCTGTAGCCCAGAATGACAAACCATTATGTGAGCCGAAGGAATATCATGATCCCACATATAGTGCAACTCAGTGAAAATGTTGCCAAGGTCATCGAGGGAGCAACACAAGAATTGACCCCTAAAAGTGGGGTAGTTACACAAGAACCTTCATTAGGGGAGAAATGTAGTCTCAAAAGGGCCTCCAATTAGTGTTTCCTAATTTCAAGGGATTAGAGATGGATTTGAGGTGTACCAATGAGAGTGCTTCTTTGTGTGGGACACTGGTATGTTGTGTTGTACAAAAGGACATATTGAGCATTTATGGTTGGGGAGACCTCTCACCCATGGTTTGGACCCATGGTCCTCACTCCTAGCCATTGATCTGATCTCTAATCCAAGGGTCACATTCAAATTTATGGTAGAGCACTCCTAGCCATTAGATCAATGGGTATTGGTCCATGGATCAAGGGGTGGATCCAAGGGAGGAGATGAGATTAAAATGCACTCCAATTTGGGCCATAGATCAAGGTGTGGATCCAAGGGAGGGGATGTGTGCAAAATGCGCTTGGGCCATAGATCTAGGTTAGATCTAAGGGAGGAGGTGAGAGCAAATGGCGCTTCAATTCGGGCCATCCAAATAGGCACTTCTCAATCCGAGCCCTTGATCTTAGATCTTCATCTCCACCATCCAAAATACGCCTTCATCCTAGCCCTCCAAACAAGCGCCTCAATCTTGGCCATTGATCTTGGATCTAGATCAAGGGTGCACATGAAAAGGCACCTTTTCCCTCTTAATGAGGCCTCCACAAAGTCAAACCTTGCCCTCCCCTTCTCAGATCTTGCCACTTGGAGCCCACCAAAGCCATCCTAGGCCTTTGATCCATCCACCATCCATCTTCATCCAAAGGCCAAGGTTGATCAATTTCAAACCATGTCAGTTGAGTAAATGCTAAGGGGCCCTTAGCCCATGGGTTACCACAGTGGTTCAATTGTAATTAACTTAATCCATTTCTTAATCAATTCCTTATGAGGCCCTTTTAAGACCCCAATTCTCCCCTAATGTGGACTCCAAGCCCATGCGAATACCATCAGAAGTCACTGTACTCAAGGTAACACCTGTGGTGTCACTCGGATTTACTCCTCCCTTATGTTGAACCCATGTGCTATGTTTACATATTTAAGAGTAACGACCTCTCTAAGTGCTTCGGGTATAGCCACACAAGAACTCACACGCCTTGTTCCTAGAGAGGTGCATCAAAGTGAACATTGCAGCACTGATACACATAGCTGATAACGAGTATGATGCACAAACTCGGTAGATGCTCTACTTGGCTAATGATGAGATATGCTCCTATTCCACATTCAACTCCACTGCATTCCACATAATTGACCCTTCCTTAACGTGTGTGATCATCAAGTCCAGGTCTAGGTGAGTGAATATGATAGGCATATCACCCATATGAACCAATAGCTCACAAGTCATTGGTATTCACATTGCACCCACCCAAATTCATGGTCAGCATTAGGTGAATACGGCCAATACATTTTTGCATTTTTTACATTTTTTGCATCTTTGCACGTTGACCTCACTAGTCTATGCATCCCAAGTCTGTCTACCTTGTTTCCTCTCCTAGGCAGCACCCTCAGCATTAGTAGCCCCCCTCAACAACTCTGACAACTGTCAACTCGATGACCCATTTCCATCCTTCCATCCTACCAGATCTTTGCTAGATTGCTAACTAGCCGACTAGTGTCGTACAGTCATCCCATCGAATTGTTGCCATCCTTCCATCTCATTAGATCGTCGCCATACCTCCATGTCATATCATCACGATACTTCCATCCTGTCGAATTGTTACTATACTGCTAACCCATCGACTGGTGCCATACAATTATCCCTCTGAATCATCGCCGTAATGCAAAAATATCTGATTGTTGCCATAACGATGTCCCCCCGGTCGGTAGGATACTGAAAACTATATAAGGACCCCTTATCTCCCTGGTTCATTGCCTTAGCAAAAACAACCACTTTGTCAATTTTCTATTAGAATTCCTATAGCTCCTTGCCTCGTTCCATACTACCCACCAACCCCACCATTTGAATATCCTCTGGCTCTTTCTCCTCCATAGACTCCCTCATCATGTGCCTATCCTCCTTCTTCCCAAAGGATCTTCAGAACGAATTCTTTAAATTTGAATGGGAACTCGACCTTTTCCACCCCCCAAATCTGACACTTGCAAATCCATCGCCCATCGGACCATTTGAGTTCCAAAGCATGCCCTTAGGGTAGTTCAGGATGCCATCCATCATCCTTGCAACCGGACTACAAACCAAGGATGAGATCCCTACTCAACAAATCTCTCAAGAGCCATTAGCAGTGGCTGCCACCCCTACTTCTTGATCATCCCAGGAAGCACACGCTAGCCCTAGCACAGGGAGAATTCAAAGTTGTAAGGACATTGGCACACTCTCCACTCGGTAAATCCTAGCTTCACCAACTTAATGATTATGCCATCCACTCCAAATACATGTATGACGGTCAGGATTATACCTTCTATTACCACAACGTGGCCATATACCAAGCGCTCAAGGATCTAGAGGTGCAACCATCCTTGGTGATGCAAGCCTCAAGCCAATCGTTGTAGACCTACTGCCATGCCACCTTAACATGAAGCTGCTCAGGGAGCTCATCGGCACTTACAATTCAAATTCATTGGAGAACCAATTCTAGACCACAAATTTAGGGTTGCCATGAGTGAGGCATCCTATCCATGGCTCAGAAGTCTTCTCGCAATCCTCTTGCATCTTTGTCACCAACCAAGTGTGCCTAAATAGAAGCTACCACATTCTTCAAGATATGCACGGGATCCAAGAGATAATTGATTTGCAACTGACCCCAATATGGAAGCTCGTGAAATATGGATAGCCTCTTCATACCACAAGGAGGCTCCTCTCCATTTTCTCTCCGTCACTTGCCTTTAATGAGGGTGGTGGTGAATCAAGGTGACCTTCATGTGCAAGATAGTCAAGCGAAAGGTATCAAGCATGACCTTCATACACCATTTTCCTCATGTGTTGTACAAGTTCATTCAAACCACCACCACAAATAGCACAAGCATAGTACCCACTTATAGTGAGTCCAAATGAGACATGATTGTTAAAACAATTAAGATCCAAACATTAATTGATATAAATTATGCACTAATCTCATCAAGACCGAGACACTTGGGTTTGACCAACCATACTTTGCTTGTTGCAAATTCAAGATGGAGAGGCAAGCCCATAGTTTTGACATCCGAGCACCATCATACAAGAGTGTTGATTGCAAATCCCACATGACTATCTTAGACTTGGACATCATGCGTACATGTGATTTCGTGCCTCTAGAAATAGAATCCATCATGTTTACCATGCTGCCATCATCATCATCTTGCACATCAAGGAGACTATCCTTGGGCTCCAAGTGTGCAATTGCTCGTGCTTCATCATTTCCCTCCTCATCTTGTATAATGGTTTCATGCAAATACAAGGTTATTGTGTGCAATACTCATGCAATATCAATCACAAACTCAAATACCATTGAGTTACTGATGATCTACTAGCACCACCAACAACTAGTACTTGTGATGACTCCCCATATGCTTGCATGTGGCGTATAACAATATGGCACTAATGTCAAACTTCTCACTTAAAACTTATGCAAGGACAGTGCAACATATCCTTAAGCCACTCCTTGCTTTGGGGCACTGGCCCCTTACCGATGATCTTCCACTCATCCTCTCCATCTGTACACCTTTAAAACCACAAATTTTAAAAATCACCCAGGCACCCATAAAATTTAGGAAAATTGCATGTTTGTTGGATACGAGGTAACTCCCTTGGATTCCCCCCTTGTGTGGTTTGTAGTTGATTGGAAAAGGGGTAATTCGGCTCCTTTAAGATGCTTGTTGACACATGGCATTGATCCTTATTAATCCCATAAGCAATGCACATATAATTGGGACTTGCATATAATGGTGGACTTGGACCTCTCTCTCTTTATCCTATGGGGTGGGGCTTGGGACCTACCATACCCGTTTCACACGTGGAACCATCTACACTAACATGGTATTAGAGTAGAGATCCTCTTTGCACACTATGTGTCATTGTCTCGGTGGTTGTTTGTCATGCATTCGACACATGGTAGTGGCTGGCTCTAGAAGACATTTGACTGCTATGAAGTGCCATGATTCATGGCAAAATTAAGTGCGACTGGATGACTTTGTTTGGGATTGGCGTGGAATTTGGGACATGGAAACTTTGGTTTGTCATACCACGCATTTGTCACATCACCCTTTGTAATGGTTGGACTAGCCTTTTTTTGGTTTCATCCACCTTTGAGTCTGCTAGCCCATGGGGGGCATTGGATATGGGCCAACCCCCTTGGGTGCCCCCCCTTGTTTGGTTTGTGATTGATTGGAAAATGGGTAATTTGGTTCCTTGAATGTGCTAGTTGGCACATGGCATTGAGGCTTATTAATCCCATGCTAGCAATGTGGGATATTTGTGGACCTTGCCTATAATGGTGGCATTGGACCTCTCTCTCTTATCCCTCTAATGATTTTTCAGGAGGAGATAGATGACCTTTATATGGCTAAGGGGACGGGGGCTTGGAATCCCCATACCTGGTGCACACCATGCCATCTGCATCAATAGTTCCACCAGTGTGTAGCATCAAGTGTGAAAAACATTGTTTGGATGCTTGGATGCTGCCAGGAAGTGCTTCATCTTCTTGACTATGAATGCATTCCAAATGGCACATTTTTTGAGCACTTACAAGGAGAATTTAGCACCTATCTAAGTTGGAAAGTCTACTTATAGATCACTCACCAAATTGTAGATGCATTAGCCTATCTCCATTCTTTCAATTCTCCTCCATCATCCATAGAGATGTAAAATACTCTGACATTCTTTTGGACCAAGGCTTCACTCATAAAGTCACTGATTTTGGGCTTTGGACGACTGCTAGCACCAAATTAGATGCATGTTTCCATGGCAATGCAAGGCACAGCTTTGGCCTGGTGCTCCTAGAGCTAATAACCTTGATATTGCTTGTGTTGATGGGTAGCATGCTGGTGGGTAATATAAGTTGTGGAAGATTGAGAACACATAAGTTTTCAAAAGTGATAGATCCACAAGTGACAATTTCTATGGACAAAATGACAAGATTGTTGAAGACGTTGTAGAGCTTGCCATTAGCTGGCTTGTCAACCATGGGCCATAGCAAGCCTTCCATGAGAGAGATTGTTGAAGAACTGCATCAAATCAAAATGGCCACTTACATAGATACCTTGGTATACCCTGACAAGAAGAGGAAGAGAGACTGTAATAATAGACATATACCATTTTATACTGTGCCAAGAAGAGAAGGAAGAGTGAAAAAATTTATTAATAAGCACCATATGAAAATTAAAATTAACTCATAATGGAGCTAGAACTATGAGTTCTAGATTAATTATGCCATTTATTACTCATTATATGTCAATCACTTACATATATTGTGATGACTTGGAGGACACATTGGTTTAGCCAAGTAGTAGCTCAGCCATATTATTGCTAATAAGCTCAATATTTAGTAGCAATACACAAGCTTGAATCACCCTAACTATAATGGGTTGATTGAATGCCTAAATATAGCAGTCAAACTAATGTCACTACTACACCTCCATATTTTTTAAAGTCTTTCCTACTAACGTTTTATGTGCATAGGTGCCAAAACCATTGGTATGACTTGTAGGCAGGTTTGCCTTTGCTATTAGACTCATTTGCTATTAGACTCGGTATAATACAAACACTAATTGACATCAATATATACCAATAGTACATTAAAGTCGGTATATACTGAGCTTTATACCAAAGGATATACTAAAGCCTGCCCTTTGGCCTATTTGTATATTGAAGCATTTTGGGCCACATTACACTTGCTTCAAGGCAACTTGTATATCCAATGTTATTGATGTGTATCATCGGAGGGGTGAAATCATGATAGCTAAAAGTTTTCGTACCCCTATTCTCTTTTGAATTTTAACACCTCTCAAAAAATTCAACCACCGTGTTGGTTTAGGACAATCATAATTGGACAGTCACAATTTCAACTACTAGCTAATTTCGAACAGTCACAATTTCAATCACCGGGCTGGCTTAGGACATGGTCACAATTTCAACCATTGGACTGGTTTAGGACAATCACAATTTCAACTAGCGGGATGGTTTAGGATGGTCACAATTTCGACCAACGGACTGGTTTAGCCTGACGGTCTCAATTTCACATATTAGACAATAACAAGTATATTGTTTTTAATTTCTAAATTTCACAATTAGAAAATAACATTTCACAATTAGAAAATAAAAATATATTGCTTTTCATTTCACAATTTCAATCAATAAATACTATTTGTCTTGAACTAGCACTGGGCTAGTTTAGGACAATCACATTAAGTCCAAGCCATCCTAGTCTAGAAATTATCAGGTGTATGACCCAAATAGAAGAAAATTAAAGTTAAGTAATTGAAGTACTAAGAAACAAAATAATTTCAACCACTGGGTTGGTCAACAACTAATTTTTATTCAACCATGCTAGTTCAGGACAATCACATAACTGGTGATTAAGTTGAAGCAGCCACAGTTGCATGATGTTCCAACCATTGGGCTAGTTTGGTAAAATAACAATATATTGCTTTTTTGTTGCAAAATAGATTGCTGTTAATTTTTGCTCATCCATGCTAGCAGGCTAGTCAGCAACTAATGTATGTTCAACCACGCTAGTTCAAGACAATCACAAAACTAGTGTTTGAGCTGAACTAGCCCACAGTTGCATGATGTTCCAACCATCAGGTTGGCTTAGAACAATCACATTTAGTCCAAGCTTGGTTTAAAAAATAAAACAAGAAAACTATCGCAAAGCTCAATCACAAACAACCATTGGGATGGTTTAGGCACCAATGACCTACATTGTATCAAGCATGTGTATGATGCGCTTTGTCAAACACCTTGCGTCCCATCCGCTTTTTATAGATGTTCATTCTATTTGGAGAAACTCTTGTATTTTAGTACAACAAAAAATTCACTCTAGCAATGACTTATGCACTTAGGTTGTCCCTCCTTTTCTTGTATTTTGTTGAAGCTTAAAGACTTCTCGAATCAGGATGATCATGCATTGCTTCTGCTCTATGTTCAACCATTGGAGCCATGTTGGTCCTTCTGATTGACAATAGCTTTGACATTATGCATCCAAGCTGTTTCTCCTTTGTTTCAAGGGATACCAACATAGCTAATGTCACCCTCATTGCAGCTAGTTGATCTAAGCTGTGTACCCCTTTCACTTTCTGTAGGCCATTTCTCAGGTTAGAGAGCATCGCCTCTTGGTTGTGCATCTCCCGAGGTGTTGGTAGGGTTGTTTACAAACTTTAGGGTGCATGCTAAATCTTATGAAGGCTCAAGATTGGTATTCACCTAAATGGCCTGATGTTGCTACCTCGAATGCTCCCATCAATCATGACACCACAACTCGTGTTCTTCGCTCTAATGGTGATGCTCGAACACATGCATTTGCAACTGCTTCCTATTGCTCCTCTGCAAGGAGTCTCCTTTCTTCTCATTGTTTTTCCCTTCACAAATGTTTCAAAAGTGTCTTCCATTGCCATTTTTATGCCGTGCCATTTATTTCTTTAATCTGCAATCTGTTCCTTGTGCCTTAACCAAACTTTCTATCTTCCCTGTCTCGTAGCCTCTATCTACTTCTCTTGCAAGCCATGACGAGCTGCATGTTGCCATTGACTCCATGGCCACGATCAATCCAGAATAGAACCAAAGAAGCTAGCTTGTGAGGTGAGCAAAGAATAGAAGACTAACTTATTCAAAAGAAGATAATGCCAAACCAAACTCTACGCAAGGTCATGTCGAGAAGCATGCAGGTTGTAGGGCATTTGTAGGGCAGGGGCATGTTGCAAGTAATAATATTCCAAGATTTGATGGGTAAGAGGTGTGAAAATTTGAAATTCATGAGTAGCTAAATTTTTAGCTGCTAGGTTTCCCCCCTCCTATGATACACATTAGCAAAATTAGATATCCCAAACAAGTGCAGCGTGGGTTAAAATACTTCAAAACACAAATGGGCCAAAGGGCATGCGATCAAGTTTGATGCTCTGTATTATGAAATGTAATGAAATTTGGCATGCTTATGAGCCATATAGCAAGCAAGTTCATGAAAAAATAAACAATTCAAAATTGTAAATAGTGTTGGATTTATTAAAAGATCTTTGCACATGCACAAATTGCACATTTTCAACTTCTTCCATTTTAGGGTGAATCTAGATACCAATATCAACAACCATCAATGTTTTAAGACCACCATGCAGTAGTCCCATTAGTTTGGATTCTAAATATTCAATTCATTTTGGTTTTCAACAAATCCAAAAAAAAGTTATGGAGTGTGTTTTGGTAAAGCCTTGGTGATTCTATTAAATTATCTATGGGAAAATAATAAATCATCTAGATCTAGAAATTTCCCATCTTTGTGTAGATGATGATATTCAATATTGTGAAATGATCCACATGATGCTTGGCCAAAGCAGTACATGACTACTATCACAACTAGTGAGAACTGCAACACCTTGTGCTATGCTAACATCTTTTGATAATCTTTGAAGTCAAATAGCTTTACCTATTTGTTGGATTTCATGCCAAGTACTTAGTCCTAATGAATAAAGAGTAATAGTGTTTTGCTTCTTGCTCATTAATGAAATGTTATCCATGTTGACTGAAAATTCTAGCTTTATGTCTTTATCGACTACAAAATCAATGTCACAAACTGTTGTAGCTATAGAGATTTGGAATGTCTAGTGCAAATTTCCAATTTTTTTATACTTGTTATATACTTGAGTATTCCTTTGGCCTTAGAATGTGCCATGTATTGGCTGACACTACTTAGTGCATGTAGCATATGAAATGTCAGGGCTAGTAGTCATAAATTAAATCAAGCTCCCACTATTGCTTGTACAAAATAGCACGCACATTTGGCTCATCCACATCAACATCCAATTTCAATAATGTCCCCATGGGAGTGCAAATTTTTTTGTTGTTTACTTAACACTTATTTAATTAATTTTGGAATCATATGTCTACTTTTGGATTAATCCCAAAAATCCTTTCCAAATGAAAAGTTTACTTTATGAAAATCTCATTTGAGAATCAAAAGTTAACTTTTTGGCACTGTCATTTCCATATAATAAATTTCACAATTTGTCTCTATAATGGTGCACTAATAATGCAAAAACTTTGATTAAATCCTACTTTTGTACTTCTTGTTTTTAATAATCCCATTCATGTTTAAAAAAATCATGAGTTATTTATTTAAATCCATGAAAAATCACTGACATTAATATAATTTAATCCAAAAGAATGCACTTAAAATTTGATGTCGGAAACTATAACAATCTTGAAGTTTCAAAAAATTTAAACGTTAAAATAGATAAGAGGCATGGAAGACTCTTTAAATGTGCTCCAAAAATAGTAATAGCTATGGTTGCAATTTTACATTGTCATATGTTTACAAGAAATATTGCTCTCGATTAGTATTTGTACAAAGGAGAATGACACGCAGCCTTTTCAATAACTCAATTCTGGCCTTACAAATGTGTTAAGTACAAATGGGCGATCTTAACACTTGCTTGTTTGAATGTCCAATTCATTGTCACTTGTTGCTTGGGTGCCATCCTCATTCAATCTCCTCAGAACACCATCATCTCGAGTCTTTATTGATGCTTAAATGGTATTGTCAATTTGTCATGTGCATTCTTCATTTGCGCTATCTCCTTCTACTTCCTCCTTAGCAAGCATCTTTAAAAACTCCATAATTTACGAAATAATTGGTAGCGGTATTCTTATTTTTTCTTCTACATCATACCCCATGTGCTTCTTGGTTTTCTTTGTCCTTGATTTCTAGGATACTATGATTGTCTCTATGGGAAGCTATGAAACTGCTTCATGGTTTGGGACCCATTCCTTTTTCAGACAACCAATATACAGTGTATTGTTATCTTGGTTCTCCTTCCTACCCCTTGGCTCATACCATAGTGCTATAAATGTTGCAACTTTTCCCTAGTCATCCATGCTCACGTCCACCACCACTTTTGCAACCTAGAACTTCACATTCTCATGCTCATCGTCTGATGGTCGAACTACAACAAAACAATGGATGTCTATGTCTACTTCTGGCATAAAATCTCTCTTCTTTGGTCCATAATATGGATGTGGGAGTAGTAGTTCAAACTCATTTTCAAAGACATCAATGATGGGCGCAAGTCATTACCAACATTTGGCCAAAATAAAGGCCGTTTGTCCTTAACATCATCTTCTTGCATTTTCTCAAGGTCCTTTATCAATTGATAGGTCTTCTTAATTACAATAGCATTGTGTTCCTTCCAAGAGGGCTTTCAATCAAGAAATCTACAAAGCATTTCCTCTTTGTATGTAATAAAAGGTTTTAAGCCTTCTATTTCACCTTTGAATTTCTCGTTGAATTCTTTATAGGAGCCCATACTGGATGCATTTCTTTGCTCGGAATTGAAGTTAAGAGATAGTAAGTTTCTTCGGGTTCCCATGTTATATCATGAGAATAGTGTTGCCATTGCATCACTAGTTTTTCATCCTTTAAGAAAAAGCAAAAGTAGTGTGGAGCGCTATGACCAATAAGGGCATCACCACCTTTTTGTATGAAAGGTAAAATAAAGCTTTTCCAATCATACATCCTTTCAACCATGGAGCATATTACACCTTCCTTGCAGCCACCAACTTGCCTCCCACATTTTCTTATCAAGTCATCCAACTGTCTCCATGTCCTTATGTTTTAGCTCTCTTGAGACTATGCTAAAAACATGATCGCATGCACTAACACTCCACATAGATGTGTCTTCAAAAAGTATTTTCCTTGTAGCTTCGGTGGAGTATTAATGAATCGAGGTAATGTTGTTGTGTTCTGATCCATACCATCTACAATAACGCACATGTACTCATTTGGATGAGAAATAGCTTTCTTCTTCCAAAATGCATAATTAGTCTAGAATGCCGAACAAGTCCATGATGAAATTCTCTTTTTTTTAAAATTTTGGAGACGTTGCACTCTCAAGTGCTCACTTTAGATCATCACAATCACTGCACTTTAACATTTTTTGCCTCTTTGGGATTTTAACACGTCCAAAGCTCTTTTTCCAAAGAGTATACAAATTGTGAAAAGATATTGGAGCATGCCCTCTTTGCCTTTATGTTTCTCCAATAGATGCATTTCAGATAGATGGGGTTGAGGTAAAGCATTTTCATGAATGTAGTCTTTTAAGATTGATGTTGCCGAGACTGTTGAGGCTCTTATTTTGGGCCTTCCTGTGTTTCCATGAATGTTAAATTTTACTCCGTACTTTGCTTTATTAGACTAATCCTAGTATGTGCCATGTGATAATCCTGTAGTAATGCAATATGCATTCTTGCAAATACTTTTTCCATTTATAAGAGGCTTTATCTGTTGTCTAAAATTTTGACTTTTCGTGTCATTTAGTAGAAAGCAAGAGAGCCTCATGAGTAAGTATTCATTTCTTTTCCTCCCTATTCTTTGCTAGACCTTTTCTCTACATCCCTTGATGTCAAGTAAGTTAATGGAATGCATAGAACTTTGCTTACAACATGTAGATCGCATTGCTTTTAGAATAACATCTTCATTCATTATTCTTATTCTCTTTGGTTGCTTTTCTACATTTGCCTGGACTCACTTTCTTTTCATGCATATGTATGTCTGTTTCTTATGTACATTTGTACACTTCTCCCTGTCAAATTTATTTATCACTTTATTTTCATGGGATGTTGCATCCTTTATCTTATTACAATCAAAGTCAAATACCGAATAGTCCTTTGTTGGTTTCTTCTATACATCCTTATTTGAATTTGTACACTTCTCCCCGTCAAATTTATTTGTCACCATAATGGGATGTTGCATTGTTGATCTTATCACAGTCAAAGTCAAATATCGAATAATCCTTTGTTAATTTCATTCTTGTCTTTGAAGCAATCTTCAGACCATTTGAGTCAATATCCATGTCATCCATGTTTGATAAGCCAACACTTTCAAACTCTTTGCGCTCCTTGACAATGTGTATGAATTCATCCACTCTGGATAAGGCATCACTTCTAAAACCTTTTGCTTTATCGGTACCAAATTACCAATGAACTCAGCCACTCCCGACAAGATATCACTTCTATAGTTAAGTGCATTGAAATCATCCAAGTTTGAGGAGACAACACCGAAAATATCTTTATCCTTCTCAACATGCGTGAATTCATCGACTCTAGATAAGACATTGCTTTTGAAATATTTTTCCTTCATAGTACGACTAAACTCATCTACTCTTGATAAGATGTCACTTCTATAGATGATTGCATTGAAATCATCTAGTTCTGAAGAGACAATACTTTTGATGTCTTTGCCTTTCTCAATATGCATTAATTCATCCACTCCAGAGTAGGCATTGCTTCTGAATTATTTATCTTTCTCAATATCAATGGACTCATCCTCTTTAAGTTCTTTGAAATTGTAGTATACCTTATCTTTATCATTGAAAACCACATGTCCCTTTTTAATCTTCAAAAATTGCATGCTCCATCTCAAATCTTTTCCTTCCTCATAATAGGAGCATCCAATGACGTTGTGTTATCATCCATACCATCATTACTAACTTTCACAATCCTTATATGTGCAAATGACCATTGATCCAAGTGTTCAAACCCCAAAACTTGACCTTTCGCTATGTTCTTATTTGCAAATGATATCATTTGCAAAATATCTCCTACATTGAAATCCAAAGAAATGCACTTTGTATTCCCCATCTCTATCCCATGTAATAAATGATTTATTGAAAACATTATAAG
This sequence comes from Dipteris shenzhenensis, assembly GCF_047967505.1. Taxonomy (NCBI): domain Eukaryota; kingdom Viridiplantae; phylum Streptophyta; class Polypodiopsida; order Gleicheniales; family Dipteridaceae; genus Dipteris; species Dipteris shenzhenensis. The sequence goes on from NC_141599.1 coordinate 43,230,789, forward strand.
GCTCCAAGTACTTCCATATCTCCACACTTATGCTTTAGCTCAACATGTGCACTAAGAATCTTTGATACAATAACTGTAACTTTATCTCTTTTAAAGTGAAAAATAGAATTTGGATCACTATCATGGATTGTAGCAAATGTAACTACTTCTCTTTGACAACATAATATCATCTCCATCCCAAGAATGAAATCTATTACCATCTTCCTGTGGAATAATTTTAAAAAATATTAGTCTCATAACCAATCAAAGCCATGCTTGAAAATTCCCGACTAGTTCCTAATCGGCATTAGTCCTACGTTCACATGCAGTTTCACACTCATAACACAACCCTATGAGCAAAGTTTTAGTTGACAGATCAATGAGGAGAGTCAGAGTTTCGGTGGGCACAATGTAATTGTTAATTATGGATACATCATAGTTTTAAAATTTTTGCATCTCATCATTGTAAAGCCTTGTTGGCTATCATTTTTCAATTTATGTATATATATTGAGCCTTGTAAAGCCTTTGAGGCTATTTTTGATCATCTATTTAAAGATTTTATTAAATGGACACACACACAATTATATGAGTGGACACATTACAGCTTGGGTACATTACAGTATGATGGGCAAAATACATTATCTTTTAGCTTGAGCACATTATAGTATGATGGGTAAAATGCATTGTCTTGCAGCTTGGGCACATTACAGTATGATGGGCAAAATGTATTGTCTTTCAGTTTGTACTTTAAAGCCTTATTGGCTATTTTGTTGAAGCATTGTATGATTTTCAATTATTATGAAGCACTCTCAAGAGATTAGAGCTTTTGTCTCTAGCACCACCTTATATTTCAATGGGAAAGAGTATGCCCCTAATAACTTTGAAGGGAAGTGGACTCACATGCACATGGGAAGAAAAGTTTGGTTTCTCATTCAAAGAAAAATTGAGCTACATCTTATGATGTCGAGGAAAGATATGGAGCAAAATGAGGAGCCATGGAATGCAAGCTTCTCTAAGAAAGATATAAGTTCTAGCATGGTTGTGGGAATTACGATGGAACCAAAGAGACCATACTTAGATATTTTTGTGAAGTGTTCACAACCTCATATTGGGGGCTATCATTTTATCTTATCAAGAGGTCTAAATGGGTTCGCGATGCCCTCCTCCACTAGCTCTCATGGATGAATGGAGTACATTTCCAAGTACAGAGGCAAGTAGGTTGCATTAAAAGATTATGGTTGAGTACTTTAAAACATCTTCACTCAAGATAGACCATAAATTCAGTCAAGAGTAGGGAGGGCACAAGTAGGATGAGAGGAATGCTAGTTTGGTTCAAAAATAGATTGTGCACAAGAAGGATCTAATGGATGCTAGTTTGGTTTAGAAATAAAGAGGACACAAGTAGGATGAGAGAGCTGCTAGTTTGGCTCAGAAGTAACCTAGATAAGGTGCCCCATATCAAGGGTCTGCACAAAAACTCTTTGAGATAGAAACAAAAGCAAATGTTACATTTGAACAGAAAAATGAAGATGCAGCAACACGACTGTTGCATACTAAAGAAATACAAAAGATAGAAGAAGAGGAAGGACAAGCCATAACCACATTGGTGCAACCTATCAAAGGAAAAGAAAGATGCAAAATAGAAAAGATTAATACTACAAGGGCCACAGTTCCAAAGGCTACTTTTAAGAAAAGACAACACTCCTCCATTCAGAAACTATAAGTAAAAGATAAAGAGGACACAATTCCAAAGGCAACATTCCTCCGCTCAGAAATTACAGGTACAAGAGAAAGAGGAGGATAGAGAAAATAAAGAGGAAGAAGAATCAGATCAATTGATTGAGGAAGATCAAGATGAGCTCATGTCAATAAAGAATCTCAATCTGCATCTTAATGAGATGATCACAGAAGATGATGTCGGATATATATGGGAACAAAAGCCCTATCCTGTGAATGCTCGAGATGTGGAGTCACCAATTATTTTTACCAACAATAGGAATCTTGATATATCTTATGCGATGCAGATATTCAAGGCAAGTTTGGTGGATGGCAAGAAACCTGTGGTCTCTAACATAGTCTTACATCCAATTATGTCATGTCCAAATATAGGTACCCATGAAAATGGAATTATGTTTCACGAACCTACCATTTTGAGGATACATTCACCAAATTCTTCACACAATGCCGACAAGTTCCACATGAACAGGGTGAAGTGGCAAATTCTGAGATAATTTTGAAAGAGGCAAAGAGAAATTTCTTGCTGCATTGTAAATTTGAGCTGATTGATGGTCAGCATTAAGCATATGCTTATAATGAATTTGCTAGACAAGCAAGGGAATCCAGAAGACTCACTGCAGAGAAAATTTCAAAGGTTCTTCCCTTCAATTTTTATATGGCCACAATATGTATTTTTAAGGATCCAACAAAATATTTGATTGAGTCTGAAAGACTAAATCATGATATTTTTGCAAAATCTCGACATCGAAAAGCATGGTGTCTATGGACGACACTTGGTTCTCCAGTAACACATTTAAAAAGAACTGCCACAAAAGTGGATGTAGACACATTAGTCAATTTTTATACATGTTTAAGTGCAGTTGTACCAAGGGGAAATCAAGAATGGGAAGAATCTCTCACAAGCTCAAGGTAGCAAGAGATAGGTATGCAGACTACACAAGTATAATTTTTTGACCTGATGAGGTGTTTGAGCAAGTTGTGGTAGTTTGCCATGCATATGAGAAGGGTGAGGTCACTTATGAAGGTCCTTTATAACTATTACAAAAGTTAAAAGTTGAGAAAAAAAAGAAGACAGCAAGAATGTGGAGGCCTGTAAAACATTTTTTGGATAGCTATGTAACAATGGCAACAGAGAAACTCCTCAAGAAAGAATGGTTTTTTGGCAGGAAGGACAAAGATCATTGCATGGAGGAGTGCATTAACATATAGGTGAAATGTGATGCAGTGGATAGTGTGATTAGATATTTGCTCACAAAAAAGATATCCCTATTGGTCAATGCAATATTGACCCTAGTATTGTGAAGCATATAGCCGCTTTATCCACAGCTAAGGAAAAGGCATGGGCATATAAGTGGATGAAGAATCAGGAAAATGGGTCCAAAGTAGTCACCTCGTGCATGAGAGCCCAAATCCCACCACAAGTGATTGCATATGTTGAGAAGCTTGTGAATGAGCATAAACTGAGAATATTAAGGGATGTCAACCACGACTTTCAATTCAATGTGAACATTACTTCAGAATTTGGAAAGGTTGTAGCATACAGGGGCGTTTCAGATGAGGGCATTTTACTTGATGAAACAAGTTGGCATAAGCCCCAAGTATTCTTTATCGATGAGGTTTCTTCTAATGATATTCACTAATTCATCGATAGAATACTATATACCACCATTAGTAGCATTGGAGTTTGCAAGGTTGTCATTTTTGTCAATAAAGAAAACAAGGAACAGATGCATAAAACTTTGGAGAAAGTTTATGCCTATGATTTCAAGATCTACAGTGATGTGTATGCAACCAAGGCAAGTAAGAGAGAGTGTGGATTAAAGATCCAATGCCTAGAATCATTCCTCTTATGCATGCGGAGTCCATATTTTGACCACTCCCTACAACATAACATAAGGGGGACTTCCAATAGTTTGCATCTCATGTTAGAGGAGAAAGAAATCCATAGGTCCTCTCATCATCAAGTGCACTCCAAAATCTATGAATGTCCAACAAAAAGTGAAAGTTTTTTGATTACTATGTTGGAAAACTTGTAACCACCTAATTGGGAGGTCACTTATTATGGATGGGATATCTTTTCAAAGATCTTCTCAGAAAATGATATTCCACTAATATTATTGAAAAAAAGGCTTGCATGGCACACTTTTACTTGCAAGCTGATCTAACTGTCGGCTATGAGAAAGAGGTTGAACATAAGAGGATTGCAGACGATGACATGGATGATCTTGATGGCTCCCAGGATAAAGAGTATGCAAACAATGATGAAGGGGTTGTAGAGATGATTGTAGACGATGACATGGATGATCTTCATGGTTCACAAGATTACGCAAAGAAATCACAGACATATATTCTAGTATGACAATTTACTTTTCTTTTACAAGCATTAGATTTAACTTTAACCTGTCAATCTCACAAGCTTTTGTATTTTTCATAGACGGCAGAGGGGAAGGACAAATAAATGATTGCACGTGGAAGTCGGGAAGACCACAACAATTCCTTCAAGTTTAATCGATATGATGATTGCTGGAAAAACTGAAAAGGAAATATTTGAGACAATAAGAGGATCATTGAAAGACTTTCCTAACATAGAGTCAACTACTTGGCTTATATGGGAACTTAGAGCATATGAGGATGGGCACAACTAACCACTAAAGAATTCTGAAGATTTGTCTAAGCTACAAGAAATGGAATGTAATTTTGATATTCAGGTTCTCATTGGACAACAACATCAATATTTATCATTTGGTGAAGAAGAGATTCAAATCCTCAGAAATCGAGAGAAAGAGGTTAATGATAAAGTTATAATGGCCACCCTTAGGTTTGATCAAACTTTATCTTGGCTTAGTATTTATATTTTGATTAAATCTACTAAGCTAATGTTCGTTTATTTTTTGATGCAGTATAATTATATCTTGGTTTCCTACAATTTTTGGAAAGTGTGTATATGTCATAGATTCCCTGCTTTCTATATGGCTCAATAATAATAAAAAGTCAATAGGAGATATTTGCACATGGCTGCAATCTCTCAATATGGAAAACATACGAGTTATCATTTTTCCATATTATGAGGAGTAAGTGACACCCCAACCTATTGAGATATTGAGCTCCACTCGTGATATGCCAAGGTGACTGTTGTGCATTTATGTCACTGACTTGTTAGCTGCAGATGCGGTTGGTACACCACCCATGAATAATAGCTAGATGACAGCTATCCTTATGTACTCTAGTTCATGGCTCAGTCAGTATGCCACCTTAGTTAGCTGAGTTTGGTTTGAGACCCACATATAGGGTTCTTCTATTTCTTTGTACTAGAGTTCTTTTGGCTTTTACAACTAAGAAGAGGAAAACTATTTTCAACCTCCACCTTTATGTGTATTCCCCCATTGTGTATGTGAGAAAGCCGCGAGTGAGACTCCTTCCTTCTCTCCCACTATCTTCACATGGTATCAGAGCCTGGTTCGTGGTAAGGAGCTCAAGAAAGCAAACCAAGTTTGCGGTGTCCCGGTAAGAGGAAGCATCTTTTTCGAGTTTGGGAGCAAATCTCTGCAAGTAGCACAGCTAGAAAGTGCAAGAGTGCATTGTCTCAGATTGAGACGCCCTTCACGGTGTGGCGAGAGGACATTTCGAGGTCTGTTTTAGAGGCCATTTCGGGGCCCGTTTTAGAGGCGGAAGTTCTCCACAAGCACTAAGAAAAAGGCCTTGTTTTTACTGTGCGACCACTGTTTTGTAGGTCGGTGAAAAGTTGCCATAGAAATTGCATCGTATGCCTGTGCGCAGAGATATTGGGAGTTACAGAATCATCCTTATTGCCTGTTGATGCAAAATCGTCACTAAGAAGTGACTATGTGGTCAAATACCACTTTCGTTAGTTTTGCAGATTTGCCCTTGTGAGGTAGAAGCTGTGTTTTTTGTAGTGACAGAATATTTTGCAGTGTTCTGTAATGGCGTCTGATTCTCTTTCACAGATTGTCACTGAAAAGCTTGACAAGAACAACTTCCAAGCATGGAAGTTTAGAATGACGAATTTCCTTATGGGAAAAGGCTATTGGGAGTTCATTACAGGAAATGAAGAAGAACCAGTTCTTCCTAATGTTCCCAATCAACAGGAAATGCAGGCATTTAAAGGATGGCATGAGAGAGCCAGAAAAGTTATGTACTGGCTGTCTATCAGTATTTCAGATTCTATGATTGTGCATATTCAGGATGCATATTCAGGATGCAAGTACGCCAAAGGACGCATGGGATACTTTGGCAAAAATGTATAGCACAAATACGCAAGCCAGGAAAATGTAGCTCAAGCAGGAGTTACATAATGTGCAGAGAGAAAATCTAAGCATCAATGACTACCACATGAAGGTGAAGAAGATTGCAGATGCACTTGCTTCCATTGGGTCGCTAGTGGAAGATGATGATTTAGTTTTTGTTACCTTGAATGGTCTAGGGAAGGATTATGCACAATTCCAGACATCCATTGTTGTCCGTGAAAAATTTCCTGATTTTGAGGAGTTGTTTGCTCTTCTAATTTCTGAAGAGCAGAGAAATGGTGGTGCATCTTCTTCAGGAGAAACTTCAAAAGAAACTGTCTTCTACTCAAATGCTGGAAGAGGTAGAGGCAGAGGTAGAGCAGGCTGATTTGGAGGCCGTGGTAGAAATCAAAATATGCAGCAAACTCAAGAAAACCAGTCCTATGGAGGAGGACATGGTAACTCTAGAGGCAGGGGGAGCCAAAGAGGTCGTGGTGGATGGCAGAGAGGCCAAAATGCAAACAGCAATGTTGAATGCTACTACTGTGGTAAAATGGGTCATATGGCTAAAGACTGCTATAAAAAGCAAAATGACATCATGAATGGAAAATTGCAGCAAGGGAATTATGCATCTTCTAGTAGACAGGGTGATGACAGAAATGAGCATACCTAGAGTGTCCTCTAGCAGTGGTTCACATACTTCACCATGGACAGGCAGATTGAGATCAGGAGAATCTCCTCAAAGCAATGCAGATAGTGGTATGCAAGTATCACGAAAAGGAAAAGAGGAGGTAGGTTAGCCCATGTTTGATGTGAATGCAGGTCACTCTTATGTGGATGGTGAATCCAGTGGCTCAAAACAGAGCATTGATGATGAGTTGGGTATTCCTTCTATTGTTACACCTGGAGTAAGGAAGACCAGGGATGTTTTGAGAGCATCTCGAAGTGAGCCTATTTCGCGCAGGTCTACTAGAGCTAGGTATCCTATGGATAGGTTGAAATATGATGGATTTACAGCCATTCACTATGCCTACATGGTCAAAGTGATACAGGAACCAGAACCCACTTCTTTTGAGCAAGCCATGGGAAAAGAAAAATGGGAGAAAGCCATGGATGAAGAAATGGATGCCTTGGAAGCAGTTGCTACATGGGAATTGGTGCCTTTGCCTAAAGACAAGAATGCAATTAGCTGTAAGTGGGTTTATAAGGTGAAGCACAATGCAGATGGTTCTCTGAACAGATACAAGGCAAGATTAGTTGTCAAAGGGTATGCACAGACATATGGCATTGATTATGAAGAAACATTCAGTCCGGTTGCAAGGATGGCAATCGTAAGAGCAGTCATTGCTATGGCTGCATCAAAGGGATGGTCTTTACATCAGATGGATGTAAAGAATGCCTTCTTGCATGGTGACTTGCAAGAAGAGGTCTTTATGGAGCAGCCACTAGGTTATGTTCATGCTGTTCATCCTGAGTTTGTTTACAGGTTGAAGAAAGCCTTGTATGGCTTGAAGCAAGCACCTAGAGCATGGTCTGACAAGATAGGACAGTATCTTGTCACTATTGGCTTTTAGATTTCCAAGGCAGATTTCTCACTTTATGTGAGAAAAACAGAGAAAGGTATTATGCTGCTTGTCATTTATGTTGATGATTTGATCATCACAGGTGATAGTGATGAAGATATCCTTCATGTGAAAATGCTATTGAAGCAAAAGTTTGAGATGAAGGATTTGGGAGAGCTGCGTTATTTCTTGGGCATTGAGGTGATTAGATCACCAAGTGGGATACGGCTCTCACAGAGGCAGTATGGATTGGACATGTTGTCCAAATATGGGATGATAGCCTGTAAGCCTATTTCAGTTCCTTTGGAGCAGAATGTGAAGCTGAGTGCAGATGCAGGTGAGCTTCTGGAAGATCCTACTATGTACAGACGCATAGTAGGAAGTTTGATTTATATGACTATTACCGAGCCAGATTTGAGCTATGCTGTTGGGTTGGTAAGTCAGTTTATGCAAGCTCCAAGGAAACCCCATTTGGATGTGGCTAGACACATACTGAGGTATGTGAAGTCCACATTGCAGTATGGACTATTTTATGAGACTAAGGTTCAGATACAGTTGCATGGATACACTGATGCTGATTGGGCTAGTAGTATTTCCGATAGACGATCTACCAACGGATACGTGTTCTCTTTTGGGAGTGTTGCAGTCACTTGGAGTAGCAAGAAACAGCCTACAATTGCCTTGTTGAGCACAGAGGCTGAGTACAGGGGTGTAGCAGTGGCTGCATGTGAGGTAGCTTGGTTGCATAAGCTACTTTATGATATGCATCAGTCTACAGATGGGCCAGTTGTCATTTATTGTGACAACATGAGCAGTATACACTTGGCAAATAACCCAGTCTATCATGCTAGAACAAAGCACATTGAGGTGCATTATCACTATGTGCGGGAGAAGGTTTTACTAGGTCTTATTGATCTAGTTTATGTCAGCACAGAGGATCAGGTAGCTGACATATTCACGAAGGCATTGAGTGCAGAGAAGTTGCGCAAGTTCAGGGACCTGCTTGGTGTGCAGAAATTGGGATTGAGCTCGAGGGGGAGTGTTGAGATATCAAGCTCCACTCGTGATATGCCAGGGTGACTGTTGTGCATTTATGTCACCGACTTGTTAGCTACAGATGCGGTTGGTACACCGCCCATGAATAATAGCTAGATGACAGCTATCCTTATGTACTCTAGTTTGTGGCTCAGTCAGTATGCCACCTTAGTTAGTTGAGTTTGGTTTGAGACCCACATATAGGGTTCTTCTATTTCTTTGTACTAGAGTTCTTTTGGCTTTCACAACTAAGAAGAGGAAAACTGTTTTCAGCCTCCACCTTTGTGTGTATTCCCCCATTGTGTATGTGAGAAAGCCGCAAGTGAGACTCCTTCCTTCTCTCCCACTATCTTCACACAACCTCCTATTTACTTTTGCCAAAAGTAAATAGGAGGTATATGTCATAGATTCCCTACTTTCTATATGGCTCAATAATAATAAAAAGTCAATAGGAGATATTTGCACCTGGCTGCAATCTCTCAATATGGAAAACATACGAGTTATCATTTTTCTATATTATGAGGAGTAAGTAACACCCCAACCTCCTATTTACTTTTGCGAGAAGTCAGATGTAGCCAAGTAATAAAGATTCTTAATTGGCCATGCAATTTACATTGGAGTTTGGTTGCTTTGGACATATAGGCCAAGAAATGTTATTTTGCCAATTCAATGGCAAGATATCATGGCAATGTGTTGATGTAAGTGTACTCTTAATGCGTTGTAACTTTCATGGTATATATCTTTTGCGATGCACTTATTCCTTCCTTGTATGTTATGATGGATAGGTCTACATCAAGGTTAATAAGTGCAATTAAAAAAGTCACAAAGTATGATGGTGACTTGCAAGAAGTAATGGACTTACAAAGATGCAAGGTTGTAGAGCAAAATGATGCACACAGCTATGGGTGGAGAGTGTGCTACAAATGCAAGTTGCTTCGCGATGAAATATTTGATGTGAAGGGCTCACAATCCTCAATGTCTACATATTTCAATGCAGAACTATATACATTTGTGGCTCATGCCGTTCGATACGTAATTGCTCAATCTCCAATTAAAGTAAATGAGACACACAAGTTTGCATCAAAGTCTCTCAAGGAAGTAGAGACTTAATATACTCCCAATCCATCATAGCCTTTAAAGGAGTCTACTCCTGAAGCATGGCAATCGATTCCAACCGCAAAAGTAGAGATTCAACATATGCCCGAGGAGTCTAAACCCAAAGCATCAAAATAGAGTCCACTCACAGAAGTAGAGACGACTCAATCTACAGCCAAAGCATCACAATATTTAGGGGAGTCTAGGCCCAAAGCATCCTAGTAGAGTCCACGAGTGGAAGTAGAGAATCATTCTACACCGCAAGCATCACAACCTCCCGAGGAGTCTATGCCCAAGGAATCACAATCGAGCTCACACTCAAAAGCAGAGGTTCAATATATGCCCGATGAATCACAACCTCTAAAGGATTCTACACCTAAACCATCACAACCGAGTCCACACTTGGAAGTATACAAATTCTATGCCCGAAGGAAGATTCCATATATGCCAAAAGCCTCGAGAGAAAGAGTCTACTTCCAAAGCATCACAACGGAGTCCAAAACAAGCATCAGAGTCCCCTTCATTGTGAAGCATGTAGATGAGTTTGGCATGTATATGAGTTTATTTTGAAGTAGGATAAACTTTAAAAAAACTTTATTGGCAAGTGATGCATGTACAAGTGCAAAGTCACAAAACTTTGTATTTGTGATTTTGTTGCTCATAATATTATTTTGGTTGATTTTATTAAATGTGTAAATGCATAATGGACATTTACTCATAGATACGTAATGGGCATTTATCATGGATACATATTAAATGTGTGACTTATTTTCCTTGGCTCACAATATTCTTTTGGTTGATTTTATTAAATATGTGAATACACAGGGGACATTTACTCATGGATACACAAGGGACATCTATCATGGGTACACTTGATGAGAATTTGCGACTCAAAATAATACGATTACTCAAATTATGCTACAGGGTCAAAGTTTATAACATTATAGAGTCATAAGAGCCACACTTGATGAGAATTTGTGACTCAAAAACAAATCGTAATAGAAATTCTAATATGATCTGCTTAGCCCTACCAAGCTTGTTGTAGAGGATACAAACTAAGATTATCGACTATTACCGGCCACACAAGCCGAGACCACAAAAGATCTCATCATTAGTCTCTTTATTTGCTCAACAACCCAATCTTTCAGTGACTCCACGTCTGTATCCTCAACAAAATTACAATGAAGGAAGAAATTCAAGCAGTCACATATTGTTTATTGATAATTTCTTTGTGAGGCCCTTATTGTTTCTTCAGCATCCGCATCAAATCGTCCATACCGAGTGCTATAATAACGAAGGTTATGTAAGAAGTCTAACAAATCTTGTTGTGCTTTTATAATATTTCGTAAAAGTCTTTCGCTCTTTGTTATCTTCACAGTATCCTCTCTCTCTATGCACCTTTGCGCATCAAATTCCTTTCTCTCCATCTGTGTCAATGGAGAGCCTTGTCGAGTTCTGGCCTCTCTCCTTGCTCCTTGGTCACCAATCCATTCTTTGAGACTATTAATTCCCGACTCCACGTCTTCGACGATGTTATATATATCCATGGGTGGGGAGATGATAAAGAAAGAGAGATGGAAGAAGAAAGTGCTTGTAGAAGGACTAGGATGGAAGAAAAAAGAGATTGCTTGTAAAAGGACTAGGATGGATGAATACAAGTTTAGTAACGCAATGTCGAGGGTGAGGAGTGAAGAAAATAAATAGAGCAAGAATGAGACAAAGGTGTGTTTGCTATGATAAGGATGGGTGAGCGCCGTAGTGTGTTTGCATAGATGAGTATGGGTGAATTGTCCAATTGACACTTTACTGATAGTGTGAAATGAAAGGTTTGGAATAAAGTGGAGCATTGGGAATGCTCTACTTTAAGTGAGTGGAGCATTGGGAATCGATACTTGGAAGTGAAAGATTACGAACAATTATTATGTTCTTCTCATAATATAATTAATATTGCAAGAGTTTGCTTAATATTGTGACTTTTGAAGATGTTTATTAACACCATTATAAGTATTATGACGGTTTGCTTATTGTAACTTTTGAAGGTGTTTATTAAAACCATTATAATAAATATTACAAGAGTTTACAACTGTTGAATCTTAACTTTTGGTGTAACTTATTTGTGTCACGTTAAATTTTATAATTTTTATTTCATCTCCTTTAAAAATGTCTAAAAATTTGCTTGTTTTTATGTTTTCATCTGTGCTTTGAAGAGAGGGTTTTTCCTTAAATTTTATTCAAAAACTAGACCAAAAATATTTGTAAAAATGAATTTGTACATTGACAAGTCCAAAATTAGTAGGGTGGCATAATGACTAGAGTATTTCCAGACCATCGGGTCCCGGCCAGTAGGGATGCAGTTTTGCAGAGATTAAGAGATGAGAGCGGTCAGATGCATTCTGATCCCCAGGAAACACTAGAGATGACCACATATTTCTATTAGTGTTTGTTTTAGTCCGAGGAGAAGTCTCCCCAGGATCATGCAACCTGAGTAGTTTGGGCCCACATCCCTGTCATTGGTCTCTCCAAGTATGAGCAGGTAGGTGGGGGAACCTTTCACCAATGAGGAGCTCTGGTAGGCCCTCAAGGCCCTCTCCACATAAGTGCCTTTGGAGAGGATGGACTTACACTGTCCTTTGGATGCTTCTAGAAGCATATCCATACTCCCCTTCAGGTCGCCTTTCAAGAGATTTTGGCACACCATAAAAAACTGCATGGCACCATCTGGTATCTTATTTTAAATAAAGAAAGCGAACCAAGAAATGTGAAACGATCTATGCTAGACCAGCTAGCTTGTGAAGCGAAACCACGACTTGCTAGAAGCTTCATGACAGGGATCGAAACTTGCGTACATTCCAAGCAAGCCTGAGGAGCACAAAGAGCATGGTTAGAATGTCCTTGTTGAAAGGGACAAATGCATGGGATGGGATGAAGCCAACATAGATACGGATTGAGGAAAATAATTGTAAAAGAGAGGCGGAAAGCTTGAAAGGGACTGATTACAAATAGAAAGAAGCCAAGAGAATTGGAGCATGGCAAAGAGTGCTCAGGGACAAGTGCACATGTCATGGCCTATAGATTACAAGATAGGACATGGGTGTCTATTCTATTTGGGATTTATCAGTGTGGGGGAAATTTTGAATTCAAGTGCTTGACATGTCAAATATTAGGAAAAAATGACAGCTGTATTTTGCCACCTCCGACTATACATGTCACCATCTTGTCCCCCCTAAAGGAGTGCAAAGAGGCCCAAAATGGATGGAAAAAGAAAAAGGGAAAAATGGCTTGCTAGCGAGTTTGATGTTATGGATTAAGAAATGGAACCACCTTTGACAAACTTATGGGACTCATTGCAAGGAAGTGAGTTGGAAAAGAATTGTAAATAGCACGCTGAACCTCCTCCTCCTTGAACAATGCATCTGGAATGTGGAACCCTTCTCCGAGGGAGCCTTAACGGGCTGCTCTAGGTGTATATTGGAGAGTGGTTAGACATCAGTGGCTCCCCCCTAGGCATTGCCCAATCACCCATATACAACCTTTGCAGCATCTCTAGAAGGCCATCTTGTTGTTACGGCCTAAAGGAGAAGCAGAAGCTATAGGGAAGTTTGCAGAATTCTGCCTCCCCCAAGGGTGCCTGCCACAGATCGCAAATATAATTGCTCCCACATGCTCCTCTCGGTCATAGGCATCTCTGAAAAAGAGGCTCCGCCCTGCTTGTCCTCCTCAAACTCTAGATTGTTAAAGTCATCTCCAACAATCCAAGAGTCCACATCAGGGAGGCTTTTAGTCAGCCATCTCCAAAATGCAGGACGTTGCTGTAGGAAGTAGGAGCATAGACATTCAGGATGCCAATCCTGGAGTCATATCATCTAAACTCCCTATGATGAGCTCATCTTGGTCATATTATCTGCAGCTACCGCATGCAAGATAGAAATGGATACCCCACCACTCCTGCCTATTGCAAGGCAACATACCTTAGAGACCCTCCCTGGGAGGAGATGGCACCAGCATCTGATGTCTGTGCTCTTGAATCAAAAGAAAGTATACTACCCATCCTCTACTGCAGCTCTTTGTAACTCCTGGCGATGTATCCGATTCTGTGGCTGTTGCCGTGAAGCCTGGGCACGTTCCACATCACCAGGTCCACCATGGGGAGGAGGGGGTGCAGAACAAAGGCTCACCTATGAGTGGGGCTGGGTTGTGTTTGAGAGGAGGAAGTCACAGCCTGGGAGGGAAAAGACTCAACCTCACCCGTGCCCAAGAGCTGGGCTAAGGGGTAGGGCGGGAGGTGGAGGAAATAGACCAAGCTGCTACAGAGGAAACAAGAGAGGAGGGGAGCGGGGAGGTGACAGACAAAGGGCTTTAGTTGGCGGGTAGTGAGAATGACTGCAGCAGTGACAGCGGACGAAGGGGGGGAAAAGAAGAAAGCGAGGGGAGGGGAGGGACGAGATATGGTCATGTCAATTTCAAGAGCTTGATACATCTCAGGAATCAGAATATGGCAATTGGGATTCCTAAGCTACAGTTCCTTGGAAAAAGTTTGCAAAGCATGCTGCTTCAGCAAATAAAATCGAACCAACTTCGGCAGAAGCACCTCTCGAGCAAGAGGTATTATTGATTGGATACATACAGATGTATGGGGTTGTGTCCAGACCTGCACAAGCAATGGTTCACTTTAGTACTTGACTTTCATCTATGACTACAGCAGATATTGTTGGGTCTACTTTCTAAAAGAAAAATCTGACTTGTTTTCTAGATTTCAAGAATTCAAAGCCATGGTAGAAAACCAGACAGGCAGAAAGATCAAATTCATGAGATCAGACAGAGAAGGTGAATACATGTCTTCAGCATTCATGAACTTTTCCAAGAAGGGGGATGGCAGGCGGAAGGGGCAGCAGAAGTCAAAGTGGTAGAAGTCCAGTGTAGAATTGAGCTTGGGTGCTCAGGACTCCTGTCACCGGGAGGTTTCCCAGAAGACCAAAGTAGGTCTCATCCTCCGAAGTCTGGGAACGACCTGTTGGGGTGCCCTCCGACAGCTTCCCCTGAGACTAGAAAACTGCCTCGTGCTTTGCCCTCCCACGGCCCTCAAATGGCTCTACCCAAGGCATCTAGGATTGCGGTTGCTGTCTTTTCCGGCACTGAACTCTATACCGGCACACTGCCCTCTGTTCCTATCGAGTCTAAGGAGGAGCCAGGCCCAGACCTTCTGACAATCACGTGCCAAATGCCCCATCTGTCTGCATCATAGACTTTGCCGAGATCCCAACACGCTCTCAGAACTCTCCACTGTCGAGAGTCTCAAGAAGGATCTCCTTTGGCAGGGTCTGTGAGTACCCAACTACCACCATGAAGCAAAGAACTCCGCATTTGCTAACATTGACACTACTTACTGACGCGGAGACACAAGACCATGCCAAATGTCTCCCAATGGAGTGGAGGATAGGACTGTACTCCCTCGGGAGCTCTGGAAAGTGGAGCATCACCGGAAAGCACGTCACATACTAAGCTTTCCAAATCCCTTTCATCCCAATTACCAAGATGTTTGGTGTTCATTCAACTAGCTCCTAGGAATGTGTAAGAATAGAATCATTGTTGCTGGTCACAATGGCACAAAGTGCATCAACATTGTGCCTCTTCCATGCCGAAGGAGAATAGCATGAGGTGGAAGTGTGTTTACTAGGTGGTTGGGATCAGGGCTTCCCGTTGGTTCTGCATCTGTTCCCACAACAATTTCTAAAAGTCCATAAGAGTCTAGAATGGCATCGATTTTGAACTTTTATAGAGTATAGTTTGTCCCATCAAGCTTGCCTTCTATGAAGGCTAATGAACAAATGTGTAGGACTAGTGTAGCAGCAGCAATAGCCAAGATAGAAGCCATCACTCCTAGTATTCTATGCAAAGAAAGACTAGAATTTATGCACTATTTTTGCTAAGAAAACCTAAGCTCTGATTCATAGAGGCAAAGTACTGCCTTCTGTCAGTGACTAGACCTGTATAACCGCATGCAGTCAGGATGCAGATGGAGGTGATCATGTCTGGCTTAAACCTTTGACCTGCATCTGATCACAGAGTTGCAGGGCCTCCTTGCCATGCCCATTCTGGGTAGCCCAGGAGACCACTGGCATCTGTGCAAACACTGCCCTTGCATGGTCTGGCATCTGTGCAAACACTGCCCTTGCATGGTCTAGCCTCCAGCATTTTCCATACATATTAAGGAAGGCATTTCTGATGTCGTTGTCTATGAGTCCCATGCATGGCTAGTGACAGAAGAATGGATCACCCGACCCTGTTCTAAACCTGCTGCACTGGCGCACATATCCACAATGCAGATGGAGGGGCTTCCACCTGCATTTGATCAAACAATTGCAGGGCCTCCTTGCCATGCCCATTCTGGGACATGCAGACCATAGTCCGATGTGGCATTTCTGCAAACATGGCCTCTGCATCTTCTAGCAAACCAAATTTGCCATACATGTTGACAAGAGAAGTCCCCAGAACAACATCTGACTCCCATCCCTTGCCAGCAACAGTAGCATGGATCACTAAATCTTTCCCTTCCCACACTGGAACATGCATCCACAACACAGATGAAAGTGATCTCTTTTGGCTGGAAGCCTTCAGCCTGCATTTGACCAAACACTTCCTTGCCATGCCCATTTTTTGGCACAAGCAGCAATCGTGGCACTCCATGCCCCCATGGCATTTCTGAGAAGACTGCCCTTGTATCATCTAGGCTCCTGCAAGTGCCATACATACCGAGAAGGGCTGCACCCATGGCAACAACCGACTCCCATCTGGTGCCAGCAACAGTGGCATGGATCCCATCTAGGGCTGCCATGCTTGTACACGCATCCACAACACAAAGAAAGGTGATCTTGTCTGGCACATATCCTTCAGCCTGTATTTGATCTCTCAGTTGCAGGGACATGCTCAATTCTGGGAAATACAGCGATCATGGCACTCCAGGAAACCACATTCCGCTGTTTCATCTCTGCACAAACCAACTTAGCATTATTGATTGCCATACATGTTGACCAGGGCTATCCCTCACTTTCCTCTCTCTTCCTTTCCCTTCTTTCACTCCACCATCCTCTATTGAGGAAGATGATCTCATAGATCAGCTTAGAAGGGACGATGCACATGTTATGGCAGTGATGCAGGGGCTGCAAGAGAGCCTTGAAGCTAGGAAGGATGTAGCTCTAGAAGAGAGTAGGAAGGATCAAATTGGGGAGAGAGTAGCCAAGGTGGAGCTCACAACAAGAATGAGAATGTGCTAGATGCACTACTTACATTGCCCATTCTCTACGCGCTACAACGCATGTGAAGGTTATGAAGTTTGGCTCAAAGCCTTGGGCCTGCATTTTACCAAACAGTTGTAGCCTTGCCACGCCAGTTCTGGGTGCAAGCTGTGATTATAGCATTCCATGAAACCACAGTCATCTGTGGCATCTCTGCAAACGCTACCCTCTCATCATCTAGGTTCCGCACTTGCCATATATATTGACAAGGGCTATCCCAAAAAAAGCGTCTGATTCCATTCGTTACCAGCAAGTTGGCTCAAAACTTCAGCCTGCATCTGGTCAAACAGTTGAAGGGCCTCCTTGCCATGCTCATTCTGGGCACATGCTGCGATTATGGCATTCCAGGAGACCGCATTCAGCTGTGGCATCTCTGCCAAACACTGTCCTCGCCTCATACAGCTGCCCGTATATCTATTCTTGCTCACGTCTTCATGCACACGTTTTCCATCAGAGACGGCCTTGGCACTGGCACAAAGCCTGAAAAGCGAGGCATAGGAAGCAAGATCTCTTACCTGGACCATCTCATCATTCAAGCTTTCATGGCGGTGGCAATCTAATGAAGGCATGCAATATTCCCAGCTTACCTGCAAAATTGGTACACTTGGACGTCGACCCACTGCGTACCTTAAGACCTTGCCTTTATACCAACCATTGATAGCCCCGACACATTCGAGCTTAGAGGGGTGCAAGATACTACCCTTTTTGATTGACTTCTATCCAAGGAGAGCATGCCGGATGCTAATGATAAAGAAGGAGAAACGCAACAGAAGTGTCGTGCCATAAGTTGCTGCGTCTACTTTGCTTATATTAAGTTCTACTTTTCAGATCGTAATTTTCCCCGTTTGCCAGGGTAGTTACATCAATGGATGCTCGCCTTACGACCTCAATACCGCTGCTCGCTTGCAAGCATATCCTTCCTTGTATCGTCTTCGATGCAACACCATCTTCCCTCCGCTAATCACTTACCTCTCATCAACTAGAATACCCTCTCTAGGCGCAGTTCTGATTAGGATTTCATGTACGCATGCGGACCGCATTGAACACGTGATACTCGTACAAGCGTTCCGTACAGACCCATGGGCAGGGATGGAGAGCTCAGATGACACATTCGTCTAGTGCTCTGGAGATAAGAACAGCTTCTGATGGAGAAATATTGTGTCACCCATGTCAAAATTGTTTAAATTCACATTTGTTGCGCAGATTGTCATACTTTATATCAGCTGGCAGCCTTTTTTCAGCTGACTGAAACACGAACTTTGATACATTTTCGATAGGCAAGGATTCGTTACAGATATAGAATGATTACTTCATAGCTGGATTGGATGGCGATGGTTCACTGCCTTGGAAGCACATCCCAGGGGGAGTCTGCTTTATAATTGTCCTTTTATAAATGAACATTGCCGGGGGGAGCTCTTTAAAAGGTGACTTCTAACTTCCTGGATTATTTTGCAGTCCTGGGGAATGCTCTGACATATTCAAATTGCTGAAATTAGGTGTTCTGTTTAGAAAACATCTTCTGAGTAAAGCCAGCTAACCCTTCCCGTTGATGCAATTCAGTCTAGTAAGACCAGAGAGGTCCTTTGATCTGCTGTTTGATAGACTCAATGGACATTGGTGATGATTCATAAGCAACGTTTCTTTTCATCTTTGGAAGCTTTACAGATGGTTTTGACTTCATATATACGATTACACAGCAACTATAACAAGAGTCTTACCTATAGGATGCATTGTTGTAATGTTTATCTTCCCCCACGTTCCTTTTTCCCCCAAGGGATTCTTGATTGGCTGTTTAAGACAATCAATATGTTGGAGCATAGGGCAGCAAACCACCTCTACTACAGTATGATGGTCCCAAGGCTCCTCATCACTCTCATATCTCACTGCAACATGTGCATACTAGTGTAAATGAAGAACACACTCAGATGAACTCTATTGGGGTTGAGTTCGAGATGGTGCTTCCATGGGCTTACGTCCAGTAAAGATGATCATGATGCTTCTTCCTAAATCTGTCTGTTTGTTTATAGGGAAGGAATTGCATCTGCCCTTTCCTTGGTGCCATTCTCATTCAATGTGAGGTAATTGTAGCTAGTTCCCAACAACCAGCAGGGCTGCTTGCTCTCTTCCAAAAGAGAGTGGATGCATCGGAAAAGCACAAATTTGAAAGAAACGATTTTGAAATGCAAAAAAGTGATGCCCTCTTGCTTGTAGATTGAGCTGTCTAGTACCTCTGGTTGTGTGCTAGTGCTGTTCCTACAGTTGTACAGACAATTATCGGCAATGCAGGCATGTATGGCCTGTTCTGCTGTATGGCACATTTTGCCTTGGCCTGGGTGCTGTATGGGTGAAGATGAATGTGGCAGGCCGCAGCCCTGTTGTATACCTGCAGTGCTTTTATATGTGAGAAAGGTCTTGCTCTAAATGTTTACGATGGGAGATTATGTGATTCATGTTGTCTCAAAAGAACTGCTGGTACTGAGCAATTCTAGTGAAGAATTGGATCACTTCAATAGGACTTTTGTTCATGCCTATTCTGGCATATATATAGCTCATTTAGATGCATGGTAAAGGATATGTAGAATCACCTAGCTTGGGTGCTTGGTGGACATATAGCTTGGAGGCTGGGGGCCATTTAGCTTGTTAGTCGTACCCAGCTAGCTTGTGAGTAGAGACCAGCTGTTTGTGGTTTGAAGGCCAACTAACTTGTGGAAGAGAAAGCCTCTGTGTTTTAGAGCATGGAAGGCGAGCACTGTGAGGTGCCTTCAGCCAGTCAGAGATTCTTGTATGGTAAAATCTTAATCTTTATTTTTGTCCCGAGGGATACTGGATTTATTGTGCGGGTTGGGCACTCTGATTTTGCATTTTCTGAGAGGCTGAGAGCTTGCTGGTCTGCTATCAATGCTAGTGAATGTATAAAAATGTTGAACGCCTCAAGGATTCAAAGATATTCTTTGTGTTCTGCAATTAGGTACATTGAAGTAAGGACTGCCACAGGTTCCCTTAAGGCAAGGACTTTTTAAAACTTGGACATCCTAGTGAGTTTCTCATATTAACAAAGCTAACAAGAAAAGCTCTCACGCTTCTTGTGAGTTTCTTAGGGAACATATTTAGAAGTATACATTTTTTTCCATAATTGTTCAACCCCCCCATGTACATACAGGTTTGAAAATATCAAATTTAAAGCTCTCCTCTGTATATTCGTAAACTATATCGGATACATATTTTTTTAATCCCCCCATGTATGTGAACATTTACAATTTGAATTTAAAGAGTCCTCCATTGATTAGGGTACATTGTTAAAAATGTATAAGTAACCGCCTGAGGAGTATATAAGCTACCTCGCAATAGGCTAGCCCCCACAATCTTGAAAGGTTTATGGCTCTTCTATTACCTGAACTGCTCTAGCCACCACCCTCCATTGGAAAAAATAACAAAGGGAAAAGAAATGATTCTATTTGTACTCTCTTATATCGGAGAAATTTTTTTATTGTGCTATTTCAAATACGTAGCTCTATGTACTCATCTCTAGAGTTCCTTGTATGTCAATGTGGCAATTTGCCAAAAATCTAATTGTGATTGTTGATGAACCAACCATTTCTCCATGGTGCTAGCAGAAGTCCTTAAATATATTTAGATTCTAATCCTTGTCATGTTCCGCACAGGTTGCACTACAATTCGTTTGGTGTAATTAACTCCTTTATTGCAAGGTGTAAGAGTGAATATCTCAAAATGCTCTCCAGTGAATTTATATTTTGGGGAGAATTCATGTTAAGGTGTCTTTTTCTCGGGCTTCGATTGCTGTGCATTAATTGTATTGGAATCTTTGTGATTGACACAAGATGATGAAAGTGACATTCTTTCTGGCAGGTTTGAGAAACTTATGTGCTCAAGGACAGCTTCATGAAGCATTCCAGACTACCTGCATGGATCAGCAAGGAACTCATGTTTCAATTAAAACTATATATTGCCGTCTACGGGAGTGCATCAACAGCAAAGATTTGGCAGCGGGCATGGAAGTTTATTGCCTCATTAGGAGGCATGGATTTGATTCCGATACTGTCTTAGGGGGGCACCTTATTCACTTGTTTGTGTTGTGTGGCAAGTTGTCAGAAGCAAACCAAGTATTTAGCAAGCTTTCCAACCCAAACTTGATTACATGGAGTGCCATTATCTCAGCAAATGCCAAACTCGGCCAAACCGAGGTAGCCATAAATCTGTACCACCAAATGCGAAAGTCAAGCATAAAACCCAACGCACGTGTATTTGCTGCTGTCCTGAAGGCATGCTCCTCTGTTCCAGCCCTTGATCAGGGAAAACTGTTTCATGGCCATATAATTGAGAGTGGTTGTGTAGTGGACTTATTTACTGCAAACCCACTTATTGATATGTATGCCAAATGTGGGAGCCTTGAAGATGCACGCAATGTGTTCGACAAATTGGCAAAGCCGGATGTGGTAACATGGAATTCAATGATTACAGGATACACACACAATGGATGTGGTGAGGAGGCTCTCCAACTATTTCAGGATATGCATCGAGAGGGTTTTGAGCCAGATAAGATAACATTCATATGCACTTTAAAAGCATGTGCCAGTGTTGGAGCCAGAGATCTAGGCAAGCTAGTTCATGCCTATGTAATTGAAAGAGGTCTTCAAATGGATGTATGTATTGGAAACACCCTCATTGATATGTATTCCAAATGTGGAAATATCAAGGATGCACGGATGGTGTTCAACATTTTACCAAATAAAAGTGTGGTATCATGGAATGCAATGATTGCAGGATATGCTCAGCATGGACATGGTCAGGAAGCGTTTGGGATCTTTTATAAAATGCAACAGCAGTGCATGGAACCAAACAATGCAACTCATGTTAGCATATTAAAAGCATGCTCGAGTGTAGCAGACCTCGATCAAGGTCAGCTGATTCATTCTCTTGTCATAGAAAGTGGCTCCGAGTTGGATGTATGTATTGGTAGTATGCTCGTTGACATGTATACCAAATGTGGGAGTCTTGATGATGCATGCAGGGTGTTTGACAAATTGCCACAACGAGACGTGGTGATGTGGAGTGCAATGATTGCAGGATATGTTCACAACGGGTATGGTGATCAGGCTCTTCATGTCTTTGAACAAATGCAACGACTGGGTATTGAAGCAAATGATGTCACATATATCAGTGTTTTGAAAGCATGTTCCAGCATAGCATCCCTCCATCAGGGCAGGCTAATTCACAGTCTTATCAAAGGCACTGATTTTGGGTTGGATACATGTGTTGGGAATGCCCTCATCGATATGTATGCCAAATGTGGTAGTCTTGAGGATGCACGTCGGGTGTTTGACAAGTTGCCAAGGAGGAGTGTAGTGACGTGGAATTCAATGGTTTCAGGAAATAACCAGCATGGGAATGGTGAAGAGGCTCTGTTTCTTTTTCAGCAAATGTTAAAGGAGGGCTTCAAGCCAAATAATATAACCTTTCTTTGCATATTGAGAGCATGCTCCATCATAGCAGCCTTAGCTCAGGGCAAATTGATTCATGCTCATATTATCAAAAGTGATTTAGAAGTTAACATGCTCGTTGGTAATACCCTTGTTGATATGTATGTCAAGTGTGGAAGCCTAGAGGATGCGTGCAAGTTGTTTGACAAATCATCAAAGCAAGATATTGTGGTGTGGAGTGCAATCATTGCAGGATATGCCCAGCATGGTGATTATAAGATGGCCCTGCAAGTTTTTAAGGACATGCAACAAGAAGGTTTGAAGCCAAATAATGTAACATTTGTTTCTCTTCTTTCTGCATGCAATCGTGCAGGGCTTGTGGATGCAAGTTTCTATCACTTCAAATCCATGAACAGAGACTATGGCATTGCACCAACCTTTGAGCATTACAACTGTATGGTTGACCTTCTTGGGCGTGTTGGTTGTTTGAATGAGGCGGAATATTTGCTTCAAACCATGCCATTTGAACCGAACCTTGTTGTGTTGACCTCTTTGCTCAGTCACTGCAAAACACATGGTAATGTAGAGCTAGGGAAAAGGTGCTTTGGGTTTATAAATACAACAGATAGTCCACAGGCATCAGCTTATGTGCTCATGTTGAACATTTATGCTGGTGCTGGCATGTGTGATGACGCAGACAAAATTTCAGAACTGAGGACATGTTCATGTGCATGGAAAAAGCCAGGGCAGGCCTTTATTGAGCTTGAGAACGAGGTGCAGGAATTTGTAGTGGGAGATACGAGCCACCCACAAAAGGATAGTATATATACAAAGGTGAACAGGTTGAGTATGGTAATGACAGACCAAGGATATGTGCCACGTTTGGAATTGATGCTGCAGCTAGAGGAAGAGAAGGGGGATCCGTTGTAGACAACCTTGGGATCTAGTAGAAAATTTTAATTCCTGGGTGCACTTTAGGGGCCCAACTTTTTTGGTATGAGTGCCCTGTAAATCGTGTTAGTGTGAGAAATCCAGAATTGAAATGTGAGGAAGAGAGAATCTTTCAACAGCTGCTGCACTCCTGGAATGTAACGGATACATCCTGGAAATCTAGTGGGTATCTTTCCAACGTATGTCGAAATCTGGGACTCAAAGTCACAGTGGTCCAATCTGTACACCACTAAGGAGGCTGCAGAGATTGAACAGACGAAAATTCATATGCTAGGTTCCTTGTCCCTGTGAGGGGCCTAGGTGCAATATCTTCAACACACCTAGGGGTGCGGTTGGTGTTAGAAATGACCCAACAGAGGGTACACGCAGCGGAAGACTTATAGTAATGCCCAGGAGCTCACACAGTGTGCGGTGTGGGTGTGGAATCACAAACTTCTTTACTATGTGCGTCACATAGATGTGCAGACTCATCAATAGACAATGAACTAACCAGATAGAGAAACCACCAAAATATATATTTTTGTCCACAACTATGGACACAATACAAAAGAGACAGATTTAGAGTCCCACCAATGATGTGGTCCTCTGATCTTACCACAAGGTCCTTCTCCTATCTGCTGGCTATCTCTAGACTCGAGTCCGCGTGCTCCACCTCGAGCTTCTGTAGACTTTCCGTCTAGTGTGTTCTTCTCCACCTTACTGCCTGTGAATCAGCCTAGGTGGGCAGCCCCTGCCAAGCTTTATCTACAGCACACAGATCCTTGTTCCACTGCTCCAACCTGCTTGTGAATGGCTGCTCCAGAAGATGATGATCTCAGCAACCTTCTGCCCTAGAAGACAGTCTAGGTTCAGCCTCTCCCTGGAGCTAAGTCTGCAGCACTCTTTAGGTCTCCTTCACCTCCTGGGAAAAGGCCCAAGGAAGCCCTATCTGCTGCTCCTGTCTGCTCCTCCAAAGCTGCTCTGCTGGATGAGAAATGAGGCCTGAAGCCTCTCCTTTTATAGGCCCTGAGGCCTGGCAAAAATACCGACCAGTCTGCCCTGACTGGGCCGACTGGACAGACCAGGTTGGCTGGCCCAACCGACCTGGTTGGCTCAGCCCAACCAGCCCTATACAAGGGCCCTTTTCTGGCCCTTTGTTCCATGCAGGGTCCAGCTCCTTTGCTGCTGTCCTGCCACCTGCCAGCCCTGCTTGCAAGCCATAGACCTGCCCATAGGCCCCCACTATACTGCGCCTTGCTGCAGCCCTTTGGCGGCGCCTTGCTGCAGCCCTTTGGCGGCGCCTTGTCCTGGCCGTACCTCTTCCGTACACTGCCCTGCAGCAGCCCGTACAGATCCGTACAGCTTTGTACCCTGCTCCGTACACATGCTGATGTCAGCGCGCCTTTCATAGGGTCCTGCTGCAGTCCACTGAGTGCCTCATGCCAGGCCTGATCCAAGACACTGTGTCCCCGCCATCTTCCTACACATGAGCTGCTCCTGATGCAACCTTTCATCCTTGGGATACCCCACCAACCATGAATGCTCCAGATCTGTCCCAGATCCACACATCCAGGTGATCTCTCTTTGGGCACATCCTGCCCTAGGTCTCCCTCCCCCACGCTCTCCTCATTTGGGGGCTTACAGATGGGGAGGTGACCTTTCCAACACCCCCTCTCACCGACACATCTAGGCCCAATGCCAACACGTCGATGACGATGCTCCAGTAACTCCCTGGTTGTAGTCCTCTGGAACCTTTCGGGGTCGAAATCTTTTCCTAGCTTTTCATCTAGTGGCTCCTACTCCACCAGGTCCGGTTCCGCTTCCGCACACCATCCTGGTACACAAGTCCATCTTTGGTAGCACCTCCTGGTACCACCTCCTTCAGTCACGTTCCCGCCTCTGAACTCGAGCAATCCAGCTGTCACGATCTTCCAGTTGTCCCCCTCATAATGAGTGAACAACCTGGAGTCTTCCAGGCACCATGCTCTGACCTGTCCTTCCTCTGGCAAGGTCTGCAACAAAAGTACATCTCCAGATAACCTGGACTGCGAACTTTAAATGCACCTGACTGAACCTGAGTCACCCTCCTTCTCGCAAGGGCACAATCCTCCAGTCGTGGAAGTCGATTCCCTAGAGCTTCTGAATCAGGGTCGTCCTTCAGCAAGGTCCCTGCCTTCAGGCTCCCACACCTGTGAGCCTCCTACTTGGGCTCTAATACCATGTTAGAAATGACCCAATAGAGGGTACACGCAGCGGAAGACTTATAGTAATGCCCAGGAGCTCACACAGTGTGCGGTGTGGGTGTGGAATCACAAACTTCTTTACTTATGTGCGTCACATAGATGTGCAGACTCATCAATAGACAATGAACCAACCAAATTAGAAACCACCAAAATATATATTTCCGTCCACAACTATGGACACAATACAAAAGAGACAGATCCAGAGTCCCACCAATGATGTGGTCCTCTGATCTTACCACAAGATCCTTCTCCTATTTGCTGGCTATCTCTAGACTCGAGTCCGCGTCGTGCTCCACCTCGAGCTTCTGTAGACTTTCCGTCTAGTGTGTTCTTCTCCACCTGACTACCTGTGAATCAGCCTAGGTGGGCAGCCCCTGCCAAGCTTTATCTGCAGCACACAGATCCCTGTTCCACTGCTCCAACTTGCTTGTGAATGGCTGCTCCAGAAGATGATGATCTCAGCAACCTTCTGCCCTAGAAGACAGTCTAGGTTCAGCCTCTCCCTAGAGCTAAGTCTGCGCAGCACTCTTTAGTTCTCCTTCACCTCCTAGGAAAAGGCCCAAGGAAGCCCTATCTGCTGCTCCTGTCTGCTCCTCCAAAGCTGCTCTGCTGGATGAGAAATGAGGCCTGAAGCCTCTCCTTTTATAGGCCCTGAGGCCTGGCAAAAATACCGACCAGTCTGCCCTGACTGGGCCGACTGGACAGACCAGGTTGGCTGGCCCAACCGACCTGGTTGGCTCAGCCCAACCAGCGCTATATAAGGGCCCTTTGCTGGCCCTTTGTTCCATGCAGGGTCCAGCTCCTTTGCTGCTGTCCTGCCACCTGCCAGCCCTGCTTGCAAGCCATAGACCTGCCCATAGACCCTCACTATACTGCGCCTTGTCCTGGCCGTACCTCTTCCGTAGACTGCCCTGCAGCAGCCCGTACAGATCCGTACAGCTTTGTACCCTGCTCCGTACACATGCTGATGTCAGTGCGCCTTTCATAGGGTCCTGCTGCAGTCCACTGAGTGCTGCCTCATGCCAGGCCTGATCCAAGACACTGTGTCCCTGCCATCTTCCTGCACATGAGCTGCTCTTGATGCAACCTTTCATCCTTGGGATACCCCACCAACCATGAATGCTCCAGATCTATCCCAGATCCACACATCCAGGTGCTCTCTCTTTGGGCACATCCTGCCCTAGGTCTCCCTCCCCCACACTCTCCTCATTTGGGGGCTTACAGATGGGGAGGTGACCTTTCCAACAGTTGGATAGCGACACAACGGACCTCAGGACATCCAGGTCAGTGTTCACATTAAGAGAGGCTCTAAGATAAAAGACAACCTCATAGGTTCATTTTGGTGAAGGGAGTATCCTTCTCTTGAGTTTTAATTCAGTTGAGATTCGAGTACTCCTTGGTCTTGTTGATACCCTCTTCTATGTTTCATTTCTCGATGATGTGAACACGCACACACATGCACACAGAGGGTGTGTGCTCTATCTGATCAGCTGGGTGATAGTTGTTCTTTGTTAGAAATGCTTCCTAATTCTTTATATAGTAAAACTGGATAAAAATCTTACTTTCATTAACAACAAAGATTTTAAAGTTAATAGGTGCACGTGAAGCAACTTGTTTTATAAGATTACT
This sequence comes from Dipteris shenzhenensis, assembly GCF_047967505.1. Classification (NCBI taxonomy): domain Eukaryota; kingdom Viridiplantae; phylum Streptophyta; class Polypodiopsida; order Gleicheniales; family Dipteridaceae; genus Dipteris; species Dipteris shenzhenensis. The sequence continues at coordinate 43,257,974 of NC_141599.1, forward strand.
AGACGATACTGTTTGGTTTCCAGATGTCCCTCTCAAAGAGAGGCCATCACTCTTGTGGGTCACTAATGCCCATAACCCCAAGCAAGGGGGTCCACCCTTAAATGCTAGACCTAGTCCCCATTGTCTGTAACTAAACAGTAGGAAAGCATTTCATTTCTTAATAAGCATACTATTGAAAAAAAAAAAGAAATAGTACCAAGCAAGTGGATACATGATGAAGCAGGATGACATTCCCTCCGTCTGTCATTCGGTTGTCCTCAACTGAAATGCTTTCTCATAAGCATCCAGGATTTCAGGACACTCCTGAAATGTAGCTCTGTCCACCCATTGGGCATCGGTGGATGAGAGCCCTCTGAACTTCAAAAGGTACATCTTGCGAGTCGTGCCTCGACATCCCGTAGTGAAGTTATGCAGAATAATTTGCTCTGGGATCAACAAGATCTCAGTGTCCTCTACTTCAGGTGCATCGTCCAGTGTGGGCTCTTGAGGTGGTTCCCCAATGAAGGGTTTCACCAAGCTTATGTGGAAGACATCGTGGATCTTCCAATGCTCTAGAAGTCTCAATCGGAGTGAGACATCATTTATTACCTGCAACACCTGAAAAGGACCATAATATCGAAAGGATAGCTTGAAGTAGATGCGCTTTTTGTCCACTTTGGTTTTTAATCGGGCAATTACTCCTACAGTGCTGCGCTGTGATCATTTGATTGGCATAAGTTTCACCTAGGAATCTAGTTTTCCACTTGACATGAAGTCACATTGGCATGAGAGAATAATTCTTGTGGCAGACATAGCGAAGTGGACAAACCTTACTTTATCATTGGGACATGGAAAATATAGCAGATGTCTTCGTGAAAACGAAGGGACAAGTTGTTACAAACATATGGACAAGCTATTGGTTTGATTGTGAATAAGTTCAGTGCTTCTCCCAGCCTCTCGATCCTGATGTCAATGCTGAAGGAAGGTATTAAGCTTGCTCTACTTCTGTACAAAAGTGTTGACCTTGAGGGAATAAAAGGTTTTCCACCTCTACCATCTGGTTTATCTTATGGTTCTTTTTCTTAGCTCTGAGATCTTGTATTGGTGGTGGTTGAGCCATGCTTTGATCCCTCTTGTACACTGGTTTAGATCGTATGGTTGCAGTTGTTTGTGAGCTTCCTGTACTCGGAGAATTTGTTGTTGAGGCTTTCTTCGGTTAGGTCATACTTCTTGTTTTGGTGCTTTGTAGATGTCCTCCATTTGTGTGCTTTGTGTTTTTCTTTGGTAGTTGTGGTAGCAATTTTTGGCCTGCCCTCTAGGGAAGACCTTAGTAAATGCACCCCCCTTTTGAAAGGGAAAAATCATTTTTCTCTAAATTTTCATCTTTTTTTTGTGATTGGTTGGGACCATGTGCTCTCCACCATTTCCTCCCTTTTTTTCTCTTTTATCTATTTTGGGCAGGCCCAGTGAATGCGATTCACATTATTGTTCTAGGTTTGTGGTGAGTGTTTACCATAAGCACACTTAATATTCGATTGCTCCCCTCATCCGAAATAGCGCTAGGTGCTATCTCCCTCGCCCCCTCTACATCTTTATAGTAGATAAAACACATCCAAAAAATTGCCATGAAGGGAAAGACGTAGGTTTAGGAAAATTTGTTTCTATGTTTTTCCTGTTCATTACATAAGCTTGTAACCATACGAGTATCCAATGCGTTTCCTTGAGAAGAAAGTACATTGTCAAGCTCTTTTTCACATGTTACTAGCATAATTTTGCCTTTCCCTCACAACAATCTCTTAGCATAACTAGAGTTGCGACAGGAAGCCTTTCGTCATGGAGCACGTAACTACTAACTCAAATTTTTAAAGGGAAAAAGCGAATGATTAAAAATGTAGACATGAGACACAACATAGCGTCCGTTAGGATCCGATCCTTGCAAATGGTAGGGGTGGTGATTTATTATTGACTTGGAGATGTCCATATTGTTTGTGCCTTTAGGGAGTTGAAGCCCAACAAATACATGAAAAAGGAGTCAGAGTTTCAGTGGGCACAATGTAATTGCTAATTATGGATAGATCATAGTTTTATTTTTTCTGCATCTCATCATCGTAAAGCCTTGTTGGCTATCATTTTTCAATTTATGTATATATATTGAGCCTTGTAAAGCCTTTGAGGCTATTTTTGATCATCTATTCAAAGATTTTGTTAAATAGAAACACACACAATTGTATGAGTGGACACATTACAGCTTGGGCACATTAAGGTATGATGGGTAAAATGCATTGTCTTTCAGCTTGAGCACATTACAATATGATGGGCAAAATGCATTGTCTTGCAGCTTGGGCACATTACAGTCAAAATGTATTATCTTTCAAGTTGTACTTTAAAGCCTTATTGGCTATTTTGTTGAAGCATTGTCTGATTTTCAATTATTATGGAGCACTCTCAAGAGATTAGAGCTTTTCTCTCTAGCACCACCTTACATTTCAATGCGAAAGAGTATGCCCCTAATAACTCTAAAGGGAAGTGGACTCACATACACATGGGAAGAAAAGTTTGGTTTCTCATTCAAAGAAAAACTGAGCTACATCTTATGATGTCGAGGAAAGATATGGAGCAAAATGAGGAGCCATGGAATGCAAGCTTCTCTAAGAAAGATATAACTTCTAGCATGGTTGTGGGAATTACGATGGAACCAAAGAGACCATACTTAGATATTTTTGTGAATTGTTCACAACCTCATATTGGGGGCTATCATTTATCTTATTAAGAGGTCTAAATAGGTTCGTGATGCCCTCCTCCACCATCAAACTTTACAAAATTACAAACTCTAGTAGAAGCTCTCATGGATGAATGGAGTACATTTCCAAGTATAGAGGCAAGTAGGTTGCGTTAAAAGATTATGGTTGAGTACTTTAAAACATCTTTACTCAAGATAGACCATGAATTCATTCAAGAGCAGGGAGGAAACAAGTAGGATGAGAGGGATACTAGTTTGGTTCGAAAATAGATTGTGCACAAGAAGGATCTGATGGATGCTAGTTTGGTTCAGAAACAAAGAGTCAGAAACAAAGAGGACACAAGCAGGATGAGAGAGCTACTAGTTTGGCTCAGAAGTAGCCTAGACAAGGTGCCCCACATGAAGGGTCTACACAAAAACTCTTTGAGATAGAAACAGAAGCAGATATTGGGTTTGAACAGAAAAATGAAGAAGTAACACGACCGTTGCATACTAAAGAAGGCCACGTTGGTGCAACCTATCAAAGGAAAAGAAAGACGCAAAATAGAAAAAATTAATACTACAAGGGCCACAATTCCAAAGGCTACTTAAAAAAAAAAGACAAAACTCCTCCATTCAGAAACTACAGGTAAAAGATAAAGAGGACACAATTCCAAATGCAACGTTCCTCCGCTCAAAAACTACAAGTACAAGAGAAAGAGGAGGATAGAGAAAATAAAGAGGAAGAAGAATTAGATCAATTGGTTGAGGAAGATCAAGATGAGCTCATGTCAATAAAGAATCTCAATTTGCGTCTTAATGAGATGATCACATAAGATGATGTCGGATATATATGGGAACAAAAGCCCTATCCTGTGAATGTTTGAGATGTGGAGTCACCAACATTTTTTACCAACAATAGGAATCTTGATATATCTTATGCGATGCAGATATTCAAGGCAAGTTGGTGGATGGCAAGAAACCTGTGGTCTCTAATGTAGTCTTATGTCCAATCATGTTATGTCCAAATATAGGTAGCCGTGACAATGGAATTATGTTTCAAGGACCTACCATTTTGAGGATACGTTCACCAAGTTCTTCACACAATGCCTTCGACAAATTCAGCATGAACAGGGTGAAGCGGTAAACACTGAGATAATTTTGAAAGAGGCAAAGAGAAATTTCTTGCTGCATTGTAAATTTGAGTCGATTGATGGTCAGCATTAAGCGTATGCTTGTAATGAATTTGCTAGACAAGCAAGGGAATCCAGAAGACTCACTGCAGAGCAAATTTCAAAGGTTCTTCCCTTCAATTTTTATATGGCCACAATATGTATTTTTAAGCATCCAACAAAATATTTGATTGAGTCCGAAAGACTAAATGATGATATTTTTGCAAAATCTCAACATCGAAAATCCTACTGAAAGCGAGATGTCTATGGATGACACTTGGTTCTCTAGCAACACATTTGAAAAGAACTACCCCAAAAGTGGATGTAGACAAATTAGCCAATTTCTATACATGTTTAAGTGCAGTTGTACCAAGGGGAAATCAATAATGGGAATAATCTCTCACAAGCTTCAAGGTAGCGAGAGATAGGTATGCAGACTACACAACTATAATTTTTTGACCTGATGAGGTGTTTGAGCAAGTTGTGGTAGTTTGCCATGCATACGAGAAGAGTGAGGTCACCTATGAAGGTCCTTTGTTACTATTACAAAAGTTAAAGGTTAAGAAAAAAAGAACACGGCAAGAATGTGGAGGCCCGTAAAATATTTTTCGGATAGCTATGTAACAATAGCAACAGAGAAACTCCTCAAGAAAGAATGGTTTTTTGGCAGGAAGGACAAAGATCATTGCATGGAGGAGTGCATTAACATACAGGTGAAATGTGATGCAGTGGATGGTGCAATCAGATATTTGCTCACAAAAAAAGGCATCCCTATTGGTCAATGCAATATTGATCCTAGTATTGTGAAGCATATAGCCGCTTTATCCACAACTAAAGAAAATACATGGGCATATAAGTGGATGAAGAATCGGGAAGATGGGTCCAAAGTAGTCACCTCGTTCATGAGAGCCCAAATCCCACCACAAGTGATTGCATATGTTGAGAAGCTTGTGAATGAGCATAAATTGATAATATCAAGGGATGTCAACCACGGCTTTCAATTCAATGAATGTGAACATCACTTCAGAATTTGGAAAGGTTGTAGCATACAGGGGCGTTTCAGATGAGGACATTTTACTTGATGAAACAAGTTGGCATAAGCCCCAAGTATTCTTTATTGATGAGATTTCTTCCAATGACATTCGCTAATTCATCGATAGAATAGTATATACCACCATTAGTAGAGTTGGAATTTGCAATCTTGTCATTTTTATCAATAAAGAAAACAAGGAAGAGATGCATAACACTTTGGAGAAAGTTTATGCCTGTGATTTCAAGATCTACAATGGTGTGTATGCAACCAAGACAAGCAAGAGAGACTGTGGTTTAAAGATCCAATGCCTAGAATCATTCCTCTTATGCATGCGGAGTCCATATCCTGACCACTCATCCTGACCACTCCCTACAACATAACATAAGGGGGACTTCCAAGAGTTTGCATCTCATGCTAGAGGAGAAAGAAATCCACAGGTCCTCTCATCATCAAGTGCACTCCAAAATCTATGAATGTCTAGCAAAAAGTGGAAGTCTTTTGATTACAGAGGGGAAGGGCAAATAAATGATTGCACATGGATCTGAAGTCGGGAAGACCACAACAATTCCTTCAAGTTTAATCGATGTGATGATTGCTGGAAAAACTGAAGAGGAAATATTTGAGACAATAAGAGAATCACCGAAAGACTTTCCTAACATAGAGAGTCAACTACTTGGCTTATATGGGAACTCAGAGCATATGAGGATGGCACAGCTGACCGCTGAAGAATTCTGAAGATTTGTCTAAGCTACAAGAAATGGAACCCAACTTTGATGTTCAGGTTCTCATTGGATAGCAACCTCAATATTTTTCATTTGGTGAAGAAGAGATTTAAATCCTCAGATATCGAGAGAAAGAGGTTAATGATAAAGTTATAAGGGCCACCCTCAGGTTTGATCAAACTTTATCTTGGCTTAGTATTTATATTTTGATTAAATCAAATGAGCTAATGTTCATTTATTTTTTGATGCAGTATAATAATTATATCTTGGTTTCCTACAATTTTTAAAAAGCGTGTATATGTCATAGATTCCCTGCTTTCTACATGGCTCAATAATGATAAAAAGTCAATAGGAGATATTTGCACCTGGCTGCAATCTCTCAATATGGAAAATGTACGAGTTATCATTTTTCCATATTATGAGGAGTAAGTGACACCCCAACCTCCTATTTAGTTTTGCCAGAAGTAAGATGTAGTCAAATAATAAAGAATCTTAATTGGCCATGCAGTTTACATTGGAGTTTGGTGGCTTTGGACATACAGGCTAAGAAATGTTATTTTGCCAATTCAATGGCAAGATATCATGGCAATGTGTTAGTGTAAGTGTACTCTTAATGCGTTGTAACTTTCATGGTATATATCTTTTGCGATGCACTTATTCCTTCCTTGTATGTTATGATGGATAGGTCTACATCAAGGTTAATAAGTGCAATCAAACAAGTCACAAAGTATGATGGTGACTTGGAAGAAGTAATGGACTTACAAAGATGCAAGGTTGTAGAGCAAAATGATGCACACAGCTGTGGGTGGAGTGTGCTACAACTACAAGTTGCTCCTCGATGAAATATCAGATGTGAAGGGCTCACAATCCTCAATGTCTACATATTCCGATGCAAAACTATATACATTTGTGGCTCATGCCGTTCAATACGTAATTGCTTAATCTCTAATTAAAGTAAATGAGACACACAAGTCTGCATCAAAGTCTCTCAAGGAAGTAGAGACTCAATATACTCCCAATCCATCACAACCTTTAAAGGAGTCTACTCCCGAAGCATCACAATTGATTCCAGCCGCAAAAGTAGAGATTCAACATATGCCCGAGGAGTCTAAACCCAAAGCATTAAAATAGAGTCCACTCGCAGAAGTAGAGACTCAATCTACGGCCAAAGCATCACAACATTTAGGGAAGTCTAGCCTCGAGAGAAAGAGTCTACTTCCAAAGCATAACAACGGAGTCCATAACAAGCATCAGAGTCCCCTTCATTGTGAAGCATGTAGATGAGTTTAGCATGTACATGAGTTTATTTTGAAGTAGGATAAACTTAAAAAAAACTTTTTTGGTAAGTGATGCATGTACAAGTGCAAAGTCACAAAACTTTGTATTTGTGATTTTGTTGCTCATAATGTTATTTTGGTTGATTTTATTAAATGCGTAAATGGATAATGGACATTTATTCATAGATACGTAATGGGCATTTATCATGGATACATATTAAATGTGTGACTTGTTTTCCTTGGCTCACAATGTTATTTTGGTTGATTTTATTAAATATGTGAATACATAGGAGACATTTACTCATGGATACA